>NW_028259148.1:8127500-8752500 GCF_977971745.1 Zootermopsis nevadensis | reverse complement strand
TGTGGTTCCAATAAATAAGCTGTAAGTATATTGACATACTTTGTAGTTTATTGAAATTCCACTGACATCAAACACCGGAGTGTTTCGTTCAATAGAGATGGAACATAATTAATTGAACGAAACATTCGGGTAATAAGTTGGTGTAGTTCCCTCGCTCAGGAACTTAATCTGTACTACATTATTTTTGCGTCATACAGCAGTTACAAGGGAAATTAGAAGTGTTTTAAGCAGGGCTGTTGAGTCGATATAAAATCTTACGAATAATTTCTATAACGTGTGAGCCGCTGTCAGCCTCACGCTTAGGGAGATTCAACGACACGTTGAGCCACATGGTGTGGGAATAATGCTTTGTAACATTGGCTCCTGTACCTTAAGAACACAAACTGTCTACAAATCAACCGATTTCTGCAATAACCATTAGACATATATTCACATATAGATTATAAGTCAAAAAAGTAGCCTGATGATTAACGTGGTGGTGATGAAATCTCTTATGGTACCATTTACCATTTTAGTAGGTTTACCCTTATTAATACATATTGAGCTTTTATGAAGGAGTCGGAGGTTTTAGTACCGACTCCACAAGCCCTGGTTTGAAGTGAGGAAAATAACTCGAAACATGTACTAATAAGGACAATTAAAGAAATGGTTTATGTTTAATTTTGGGTCACATATTATTAAGGTTATTAAATAAAGGAAGCTGAAATAGTGGGGAATGTAGCACGCATGGGGAAGTGATGTACATTTTTTTCTGTAACGCCTGAAAAGAAATGGGAGGATAATATTAAAGTTGATTTTAGGGACATCCGATAGGAGGGTGTGTATTGTATGCATCTCGCTGATGATAGGGACCGGTGACGAGATATTTTGAACACGGTAATTAATCTGGTTCCATAAAAGGAGGAACATTTCTTGTTTAGCTGAGAATACTATTAGCTTCTCAAGAAGAAGGTTTTTTGAGTTCGGTTTTCTTGTTCTGAGTGTGATATATATCAAAGGGAATATTAGTTTAACTTTTTATTCTTTATATTTTACACATTAATGCAAAGTATGTGTACGTTCAAGAAGGCGATAAGTCGCCGAAACCATGCAATTTGCACTTTACATTCTTGTTTAAAAATCCGGATAAGTACACGATAAGTGATCTAGTTGAATGAAAAGTTTGTAATTAATTCTCTTATAAGATAACTAACTACACTTTCTTCGGAGAATAATTAATGAAAGCTGCAAAACTTGAGCCAGAAATTAAGAATTTTTCAGTATTTTTCAAAGAGTTTTAAGTGTAGGCCTATTAAATATTAAAGTTAAATAATATCAAAAGTTTACTTTCTGTTTTTTTTAGTTTATCGTACAGATGGCGTTCTAATAAAAACTTTAAAATCGAAAGAATACACACAAACTTCGGTATTACTTTTTTGTTCTTATCAGAAACTTGGTCACTGTATAAGCTGAGACATACGATTATGGAGACAAAGACAGGTGGACAGATAGTTTACATCGTATTTCCTTAAGGAATTTAAACATAAATTAATCTAAAATTTCTTTGTGATGAAATCACCGACTTCTCACTTCCAGCGAACAGTAGCAGTCTGGGTCTGTATTCGGTTTAAATTGTGACTGCCCTGGTTTTCCTCAGTCTGTCTAGTTGAATGATGGGGCATTACTTTAAAGTAAACACTATCTCCACCTTCTGTATCATTAAATCAAGACAATATGATAATTTTATAGTACATTCGACTGTTTATAAATTATGAATTTGAAGGAGCTTTGGTAAGTAATTCTAAGAATCAGTTTGGAGGTTCGGAATGGACTGAGTCTGACTTGAATTCGTAAGGTTAACTTTCAGTTTATTTTTCAAAAACGAGTAGTAGCTCAGTTAGTTAAAAATTCCCCATTTATATTATTCCTTCAAATTCTATTACCGTCTTCACAACAGCATTCCACTAGACCCTGCTTTGAGCCAGATGAATCCAGTCAAAACTCTGATACCTTACTTCTTTAAGCTTCAATTATATAGAATTCATAGTTCTCCCAGTTTGTCCCTTCTCACGTTATCCGATGTACACATTTATCCCATGTATGCTACGTCTCTCAGTCCACTTCATTTGATAAGAAGTTACACGGCGCAACATCACGGACAGACCCAGTCCCCGGGAGAACCTGAAATGTCGTCCACAGTCTGTTTTTCCCCTCGGTGCATTGTTTCACTTAGGTCAAAGACAGACATTCCAATTTAACTCGCGTCGAATTCTTACGTTTTTCTGCCATTCACAAAGGTCGGAATTTAGATGATGGCCAAATTACCACAATTGTTACGCCATGTGAATATTTCCTAACTTGTTTCAGTACTTTCTGCTTTGTTTTTTTTTCTGTGTTCACGGCTGTGCCTTAACTCAGTCGGTTAGTTGCCGGATATCATCATGGAGGCCCAGGGTTCACTCCCAGTGCTGTCTTTGTGGGATTTGTGATGGACAAAGTGGAACTGGTTCAGGATTTCTTCCGATTTTTTTTTCGATTTTCCAGTCAGTTGTCATTTTATCTCTGTACAATCGACCTGTTATCGGTGCAGTTGTACTTAGCTATGGTCACACCCCACCTCAACAATAGCAGCAACAATACAACATACATTTTTCACATATAAATTTATATAAAATTAATTTTATCTTCGTGGATATGTACTACATAATTTTGTCTATTACCGTGTGTGTTCATAGAGCTTCGACGTAATCAATAAGGTAATGGAGGAGGGATTTACATTTTTAATTATTTAAATTTAAAGTCATTGAAGTTAGGATGGCTAAAATTAAAGTCAATTTAGTGAAATATCGCGCACCGTTTATGTTCTCTATAAAATTTATGTGAATTGGACGACAGAAATAAGGCGTTGAGAACCGAATTTCTATAGGAAAGATGAGCGACCGGTGGTTAAATTCTCACTAAATTTTAAAACCATGGGGGCTGTAGGAAATGAACAGATGTGCACTTTCCCATGAGTCCGAACAAAGAAATTGTTTGAACTAGTATTTTTTGTGCCTCAGAATCGCATGACTTGTTATAGTATCGGAGACAGTTTCTTTGTTTGACCGACTGGAACAGTGGCGTGTTTTTTGTACGTAACAGTGGCGTGCAGACGCTTTCACGACCTGGGACCGGACAAAAATTTCTTCAGTCTCAAATCGTGTCACATTATTATTAACACCGGAATAATTGTTGCTTTAATTATGCTTTTTAGGGGCAATGAAAATTTAAACGTGAAACCAAACCCTGTCATTCACATCCGACTTACTTCAAGATACTCCATATAGGCCACATGTAATTCAACACCTTTACCTTTATATTAGTTTATTAAGCTTGTATGTGGTTTTGGGAGCGATATGAAGTGGGGAAAAAATGGTAAAATATATATTAAATTTAATTGTTCTTTCTTAATCTTTCAGATTTTGTTGTAATTCTATTGCTTGTGTCAGCCGTTTATACAAACAGTAATTCTCAATTTTTTATTTATGGGTTTTGTATGATTCTCTTAATAAACAGCGAATATTTTCTTAAATACTGTTAACCAGTTCGTGTTCTTAACGGTGAAGTGTAGTTTTCTTTGCGGTACGGGCTGAATTCTTAAATATTATTAAGCGGGTCTTGGCTTTGGAGGGTTAAATGTTCCAATGTCTTCTAATTAAGTCGGTAGTTCGGAATTAATAAGTGTGTTCGCATTACAGAGGAAATGGAATCTATAATTGAATGAACGGTTTAATTGAAATTAGCTGGAAAACGCGCTAAATTTCATCAAGAAAACGAGATGGAAAACCCAGCAACAGTTCTGAAGAATTCATGCTCGAAGTTTTTGTTATAGGATAAAAAGTTTGGCGAAGAATATTTATAACTTTATACTCCACGAGGAAAAAAGTTTTGACTTTTAAAAAAGTAGATTGTTTCGAATTGGACTGACTGAAAAGTGAACTGTTAAAACTGAGTTCTGGGTCTCTTCAGACCCGAAAGTTTTGTGTTTTAACCGTTGTACAGTCTTGTGAAATATTTCTTGATTTTCTGGGTTTCCCCACTGAAATATCGATGCATTGTTGTACAATATATTTTATTCGTCATTTCTTCTTTAAAATACACATAAAGCAGTACGACTTTCTAGTGAATTTAGTGGTTATTCATCTTCAGAAAATCTCTTGTCACTGGAGCCTGCTATTGCCGAGCGATGTTAATCTATTAGGTTAATTTAGATTATTATTTACACTTTGCGTGCTTAAATACTGTCCTATCATCGTTATCTAATGATCTCTCATATCAGTGCTCTGTTCTGCCAGTGAATTATTTCACTATTCTTTCTGCTTTTAATTATACTGATATGTGCTCTGACCGGTACAAGTTTTCGACTGCGCAGTTCTAGCTTTTGGGTTCAAGTAAGTTGTTCGACACCACTGCACTCCTTCGCCTGAGCTTATGCTTGCTACGTTGGTTGCAGCCGGAACATGAGATTTCAAAATAGGACGCTACATCAGGGTATTGCATGGTTTATTCTGTTGGATTGTACGTATTATTTTTATTTATAGATGTTTACGAATTATGTTGTGGCCTGTTGTAATCTTGTTACTTTACGTGGTCGTTTTGAAGTGTTGCAGATTGACTCGAAAACTTTGCATTGATTTCGTGTAATTGCCCAGTGGACAGTGAACAGGGCTTGAAACTAAAGGAAATATAACTTACGCACAAAATGTCAGTAGTAGGGTATATGTGTATAGATGTGGCAGATTAAACCCAAAATCGATATTGGTTAAGCTTCGAGGGTTTTGTTCAATGCTTTCCAGGATTAAAAATATAACTGATCGTTGCGATTAATAATCTGCATTTTCTAATCGAGTCGTACGAAATAAAAGGGGAACGGGGAATTTCTGTCAACGATGTAATATTAACGTACGTACACTAAAAACGCGCAGTAACTCGACTTATCGAATCGAATTGGCTAATCTGTTTAGAACAGTACAAAGAGGCTCAACAACCACATATAAAACACGCTTCAACGTAACTAAAACATTGGACTATGATTCAAGGTTACACAAGACGCGGCCTCTGTATATATTTTAAACATGTTTTAATATTTTTTCCATTTTATAGCACAAGCCTAATTAAATATTCAATTTTCTGCATGCATCTTTGTATTAGAATAATTTATGTAAAATATTGAGTGTCAGTACATAGAATAATCAGTAACGTGAAGCTAAGGTATGCAAGAGACTTTATGTATTTATGTTTATTGTCATGTTATCAAGACCTGTCTCTTGGTCCCTGTCCTGAGCTAAACGGTTAAACTCCACGCCATATCACCCTTAGCCTTTACAATCCATTTTAATACTCTCATGATGTGCTGCTTATGGTTTATAAAATAGTTTTAACACAAGATGTAATGTAATGTAATGTATTTGTTTTTCACAGTTAAAATGAAAGGGCTCTCATGTATCTCAAACCACGCTATAGTATTATTTCAACCGCTTTATTTTTAATTTTTGAGATAAACTGGATTAGAAATTAGATCCAGAGGGTAAAGATGAAAAATTAGTGAGTCAGAATAGTCAGTGTCCGGCAGAGATTCAAACCGGATACCTTCGAAATTAAAGTCAGAATTATCACCGCTTGAGCAAACCTGCTCAGTAACGCGTTGGAACTGATAGTTAATTAGTTGCGTAGATAGTTAGAATACTGTTAACCTGTATGAAAATAACCTGTAATTCTGTCCCTCTATAACTCACCTTTCTGTATTTGTGCTGATTAGTGTGGTATTGTTTGTGGTAGTCACAATTGTACTAAACTATACTAACGAACCATTTATAGCCATAGAATTTGTACCGGTTCTCTCAGTTTGCAAACCACTAGCCCCGACATTACACACACATTTCATCCTCTCAATGTAGAAGTATCATTGTCATTTAAAATAAACATGTGAGGAAACTATTTTAAAATATCTAATCTGTTTGTGAGACAAGTTTAACAACCAGCGTTTCAGATCTGACTGCGTATAGTATGAGAAACTTCACTCCAAACTTCTTGTAGTGAGGAAAATAACGATAAGGGTGAGAAGTTGTGGAGTGACATGTTTAAAATTGAAGAGGAATAGGGGTGGGGATAACTTGGCAAAAAAGTAACTTCTGTTGATGAGATTCCACCCCTTTTCCACGTGTACTTTAAAGAAATTTTACGTACTTTTCCATGTGAAATGCATCATAACTATTTCTCTCCCACTCCTTAATTAAGATAGATTTTATGTAGATATCTCCTAATGAGCTTTCCAATTTAGAAAGTCCTTAGGAAAGATTGAGAAATTGTGCAAGGTAATTATAAATGTAATTACCAAAGGCACAATCATTCTCCATGCAGGATTTCTGGCTCTTACGTCAGTGGAAACTTACAAACTTACTTTTTACAAGTGGTTACAAGAATACAAAGTATCATAACTCAGAATACTACAATCCAAATAATACGTGTATTTGATCAAACTGCAAAGGTAAAACCTACGATCAATTATGATTTAGGCTTATATCCCTAAGTTATTGTTTCAGCATCTGCGTGTTTATCGCTTAGCGGTTTGATCTAGTAACTAAATATTCACGAACGTTGCCCATATAAATTGATTCGTCGTTAACACAATCCGATGACCACCAGTGTCACCAGACTTCCATTCTTATATATAGTTACTGGCAATATGAAATATTCTGTCTAATGACCCCCTCTCCAAAATACCACAAACACATAGTTAACATTTGTTTTTATTGTATCTAAATTGACAATAACATGCTGAAGTAGTATCTGAACAGAACTAGAAAAATCTTTGTGACATTTGCCGTGTTATGACAGACGTACACGCAGAGTAAGTATTAAAAACCTTAGAACGTGTTTTGTTATTTGATACATGATGTTTCATATTCTTGTCATCACTATACTCTGAGCGATAAAGTTTTAGATTTGTTTAGTAGGTTTATAGTTGTCGTTTATATTTAAAGAGCCTGAAAGGATAAATCATGTTAGTGTGCTTCGAAAAAAATTGTTATAGCCTATATCCGGTTGAAGTTATGGAAAATAAATAATTGCTACGTGTTCGCTTTAAGTCAGATTTTGTATTTGTTTTTCGCAGCAAAGTAAAATTTAACGCGAAATACGAGGAGTGTGAAGTTAAGATCGGGTCCTTATTTCCTGTTCTACCTCACATGGTTTAAAAGAACGGCATGTTGTGAATATATTTTTATGTCCAGTGTATTTAATAATATAAATTTAACAGTTTTGTTATTTATGTGGACGAGACGAAGGAGAATAGTTACGAGTTGTTTTCCGACTTGTAATTTAATATTTAAATGCTTGTGAACAAATATCATATGGCTGATTTTATAAACAGTTATGTTTTCACTCGCATTTACTGCTGCAGGTTGCAAGAATGTGCCTATTAGCATCTCTTTCTCTGCCAGTGTGTCATTATGTAACAACTAACAATGGCTAAACGGATTTTCCTTAATTTTTATGTAAGGAAGCCTTACTAAAATTCCACACGCATTTCAGTTTTGGATGTAATCGGAATATAATAAGAGATACTATGTTATATTAGTCATATATAAAATAAATAGATTGTGTATTTGTTCTCTCTTATGTATTTTCTGTCCGGGTCATAATTTAAAATATAGAGTTATGTCACAGGTACTTTTAAACAGGTCCTGAAATTTCTGGTGAATACTCTTAAGTGTATTTTTTAATTTTTTATGTTTCTTGGACTTTTCATTTATCATGCCAAGCACAATATTTGAGAAACGAGATTTTAGGGACATAATACTGATATGTTCTTGAACTTCGATAATGTTTTCTGGAGATTGGTTACTACATGTTTATACCTTAGAATTGTTTCCCAATGCAGTAGGTTGGACATCCATTGACAGTTATGCAAATTAAATGCCTGACACATATATTATGCATCCCACGTTTTTAAAATGTTTTGGAAATGTAATTAAGCTTCATATAAAGTGGATGTTAGTACTGCCCAATTAGTGACCTTGATTTTTTATAATTTTACTAATGAATAATTGAAACGGTTATATTTTAACAACGTCATTTTATGGATAAGGGTACAGACGGACATTTTGTGTCCGAATTACGCTGATATGCAGGATAAGACGAGCTAATTTGTTGAAGATACCAAGCTACCAATAATTTGTTTTAATCACATCCAGAACTTTAATTAACCGACAAAATAACTGAAGTTAATTTGAAGTTAAATACCTCATTTGCGTAAAAAATATGCATTTGCCTGTTTCCGTAATAGGATGTTAGGTTCTCGGATCGGTGAGTACGAATGCCATCGCAAGGGCTTCTGAAACGATGGTAAATTTTACCAGACTGCACGGCGCTACAACCCAGAAGACAGCCATCTTCGTACTCAGAGCCGTGAGAACCTAAAATTCTACTTAGTACTTTGTTAGATGACTTGATACTGAACAGAAACGTACAAAGGGTAACAAAGCCAGCTGTCTAATTTGACTCACAGTTGGCTGGCCGACTGTACCCACAATTCCTCGCGTCATTCCTCTTGTGCGCCTTGCCTCCGTTAATAATAATGTTACGAGGGTTACCTTCCTTATGACTCGGAATATGTGGTTTAAGGAGCTTGATGATGGGGGTAAGAGGATGGTAGAAATTAAGATTAAAGTGTAGGAAGAGCTTTTGGTTCCTAGTAATTCATATGATTGCCCTGTAGCATGCAGTTCTCTGTGGAGGAATGTTTAATTCTGCTGAATAATTGAGATACTTCTCAATTCAAGATGCTGGAGGCATCACTAGAACTGTTTAGTGATGCCATGTTTTACTCTGATGCTTATATTAATAATTAACGTATTTGTAGGCAGAGGAGGAAGCATGTTAAGCGGGTGCCTTGTCACTACGGCAGTGGAAGACTGCTTACGGTTACAGAGGGTACTTAAAGTGCGAATGTGTTAAGTAACGAGTCATAGACAGCCGACAATGAAAGGTCTTCCAGCTTGGGCACCAGGAAACAACTCACCATAAAAAGATATGATTTTATTAAATAATGCATACGACCTATGACTTCAACTGATTGTCTGGGACAAGTTTGGATTTCTAGTAAATGTACGGATGATCTATTTTAATATTTACTAAATAGATCGTCTGTTCTGACTGTATTTTGTCAGTCTCTCTGAGGGAGCGCCAGTCCTCTTTTAACTACCATTCGGCATTACATAAACTGTATTTTGAGAAAGTGTCGTTGAATAACCAAAGCAGCAGTTAAGTAATGTTTAGTTTCTAAGTTAAGGCTCCTTGATCCCGAAATTATTAAATGTTTTGCACAGCAAGTCGTCATGGTAAGATTGTTGATATGTTCTGACACTGGATATCTATATTTTGTACTTTCAATAGTATTACCACAAGAATATTTCAAGACTGGAATACTTATCCCTTTGATACAGAAGCTCATTTAAATAATATTTAATAAAACGGAAAATTATTAAATCTCTAGTTATTTCGAATAGGACATTAATGACTTAAATATTCTACGCATATTTGTTTTGAAGTTTAATTCAAGATTATTAATTTGTGATTACAGGAAGGATTATAGTGTATATATTATGAAGTAGGAAGTTTAGCAGATTATAGTTTATAATGAGAATCTTCAGTACGTGGACACAAAAGCCCGCCTAAGATAGAGTAATTTATTTCACAACATATTCCTTTAATATACGTTTTTAATATTATCCTGTCATCTACTCTTAAGGCCTATGTTTTAAGGTGTGTTTTCGTATTAGATTTTCGTGTAAAATTTTGTTATTTTTCGCATGCTGTAATTATTTAATCGTCCTCTATTTTATTATCGTAATAATATTTGACGATTAGTGCAAATTATGAAGTCTCTCATTATGCATCTCTTTCATCCTCCAGCTTAGGTCCAATTATTCTTCTCAGTATTTTCTTATTTAATCTTTTCGCTTAAGTCAGACTGTGTTGCTGGGTCTTGGACAATGAATATCTGGGGTTTCCTCTCCTATAGAGACGCGTTGTTATTCACCTGGTATTTGGGCGTGGACTGTATTGCGGGAAATCCCCTGCAGCTGTTAATTGACAAGTGCTGTATAATCACCGTTAATCGGCTTGAAACGGTATTGAACGGGTTTTAATTCCCAGAGAGTTCGTCTTGGCCCAGAGTTCAGAGAACATTGCTGATGTTAGTGTTGTGTGGTCACAACTTGATTAAATGTGTTTTTGTTATGATTTTTGATGATCTCACGGCGACGATTATAAAGATGGGTGGGATGTAACAACGTGTAGTCTTGAAGGATTGCGTAACATTGGTGATGGAGGCAGTATGGTCCTTTGAAACATCCTACCATACTGCACAGTTTTACATCCGACATGGCAGTCGTTTTAAGATTAGTTTTTCCATACGATTTGCCTCAGAATGTTACCAATTCTTTTGTTTGAGGATAAGATTTTTGTCTCTCGCAATAAGTAAAGGACACGGTGTCTAAGAATAAAGTGTTGATGAGTATATTTGGGTCTAAGTTAGATAATGGTAAAAACTGCATAATGAGGAGCTTCATAATTAGTGGTATGTCAACTACGCCCGTGTATCGAGGAGCCATGGAAATATTTATGTTATATAAAAAAAAATTCCTAACTCGCTAGTAGCCTGTTACCCGGGTTTATAAAATTTTCTTCCATACAAATACAATGTATTTTAATTAATTTATTTTGTGAGTAGTAGGCTTATTTTAACTACTTTGTCTCCTCGTCTGATAAATAATGATATTTCTGTCGAATTTCGGCAGTGTTACTGTTTTTCCAGCATTTTTATATTCCTGTGCAACCTCAACTTTATTTTCCATTTGCCGATCTATATATGATGAATTTTCAATGTTATTGTTATGGATTCAGAATAATCAGTTGATTTGCGCGTAAAAGTTACGGCTTTCAACAATTCAAGTAACTCTCGTTTCTTGTCGGGTGTATTGAGTTTTTAAATTGTGTCCATCGTCCGAAGTTAAAATGTATACGACGTTTCAATAACCGGTTCCGTTTTCTTCAGGTGTATGGGGCTGGAGAACCTATTCTATTAGGTTCAGTGATTGATATTAGCTCTTTCTATCGAACCCAACGGAGTAGGAACCTTTTGTGGGGCGGTGATAAATGATTAAACAATGGTGATGTGATGATTAGCAGGAGAATAGTGAAGAACTCGATGAGAAACCTGCTTCATTATCTGGGATTGAACCCGGGTCTTTGCTGTTAGAAGCCAAGGTCTAGCGTTGCGATATCTTGTTCGTAATTATACTAGTTTGGACGGACCAATCCTAAGGCCCCACCGGGATTCGAAATCATGGTTCCAGTGTTTCGGTGGACACTTGTGATCAGCTGTTGCAATAATATTTAGATGGTTCCTGTGAAAGAATTGAGATGATTTTATATCGAACCATAGAAATGTGTGGCCTAAATATCTGACTCAGTTATGTGTTCAGAAACGCGTTGGGTGGGACAGACATTGTTTGTCAGATGACCTAGTCGGTCTCCACGGTACGAGTGTCCTGTAATTATCCACTACTTCGATGGATCTTGAGGTAAGGGGCTTTCTGTTTAATTGGCCTCTGAGATGCCGGTATAATGACAGACGCCTCTCACAGAGGGACCTGTAATCTTCAGACGAGAATTCCTAATGCACTGTGGTACCATCAGGTTCGTTGCAATATGTATTTACGAAGAAGTGCATTTTAAATGTGTTCTTGTTCAACTGTCTGCCCGTTTCTGTCCTGTCTACATAAGGTATGAACCGAAGAATGTGTTTGTAGTGTATCGCTGTAGGAGCTCAGCTGTCATGCCTTAAATTTGCACTGCGAGACGTTTAACACATCATAAATACCTCACTGATATGCAAGATAGAATCTGTAAGATAGAATTAGGTTGTACATATGTTTTTCGCGTTTAATCTTCTGTATGCTTTGATAGATTTTAATGAAATTTAGTAGATTGATAGTGGCGTTTATAAAAAAAAATATAAAGAATTATTGATATAAGAATGCTACAAATGTTGATTATCTGAGTTTTAACGTCGAATGGACTTGTAGGTAAATACCAGCGTATCATCTTTACATCTCTTATTATTTGTCGTTAATAAATTTTGATTTTATAATAGAATTTTTCCGTAATTTTAAGGACGACAGATTTTTCTTTAATAGTCTGTTTATAATTCACGTGATATTGGGTGCTATTTTGTTTCCATTCATTTTATACGCCCTATATGAGATTTGCGGGATGTGTAGCAAGAAAGAGTAAAATGTGAAATTCAAACCATATTTTAGTCCGACAGGTTTTTTGTGTTTTCCTCAGGCGCATACTGAAGGACCTTAGTATCTTGTGTTAGACCACACCTGCTTCTTTCGTATGCTTTCGAATTCATTATTTGCTAATCATCTATTGTTAAAATCCTACTGAGTATGTCGGAACTAAGTAAAACGAAAAGACAGGGAATGTCTTCGCTAACTAAGTAAGAAGCTTAAGTAAGTAGGGCTTAGAATTAGTTGAGTAGCTGAAGCAGTATTTCACGTAATAAACGACGAATGAATTCAAGTGTCTTGGACGTTGTTATTTGTACTTACTGTACTTTAGCGTTTAAAATTAACTCCTTGACAACTCTAAATACCGATTTGACCACAAGAGGGCTAAGACTCGTTACGTAATCACGAATGGTCTGACATGGTACGCTATTATGAATACATGTAAAGGGAGGAAATTTTGCCTTTGTCCGCGGTGCTGTTACAGAATCATAACTGGCGAAGTAAAGTAAGGATGGATATTAATTTTTCAGCGTTGTCGTTTGAGTTTCGTCGAAAGTTCTAAGAAACTTTATCAACTCCGTGAAGAAACTTTGACTTCTACGTTATTTGGCTAACTACAAGCAGACTAACTTTACAGTTCTCCGTATTAATAGGAAGTTTGTTTTTTTATTTTTGAAAATTGCATTTAATATGTTTTAATTTACGTTATTAGCGTTTCACAGTAAACGCGTAGCTAACTTGGTGGTCTGCGGTTCGATTCCCACCGTATTATTAGATGTATACGTTTTTTTGTACTCTTCTAAGGAGAAACAAATAGCAATCGCAAAGAAAGGATAAACCTAAAAATTGTAAGTTGAAATAACAAGAAGGAATGTAACGGCTCTGTGACACAGCACAAATGTGGAAATACTGATAAAAGAGTAATACAAAAAAGTAATACAAAATGTCGAACGTTTGAAGAGCTACCAGAAAATTCTTTAGGTGATGAGGTTAGATCGATTATCGCCCTGGTAATGGAGGAAGCATGAACCTCTGAAACGTCGATCAGTTTCTACCAGACTACACTCCAGTGAAAAACCTAAAGTCAGCCATCTTCGTACTCTCTTCCGTGAGAACCTCAAATGTCATTTCTTTTTGTTTTGTGTGTAATTTCACAAATTCAATACAGTACGATCATGTGAATAGTTTATATGTTACGCCAGGAAGACTTCAGAGTAGAATACAATCCTCGGTTTTAATATTATAATTCCATTTATGTGTATGGCTCAGCAATGAATTTTTCCTTCTTATTTTCTGATAGAAATGTTGTGTTTCCAACCTTCGCTTCCGTAAATAAACAATCCTGCTTTAGTCTTGAACACACTAAATTTGATTAGAGGGAATATTAGGTTTATTAAAACCATGGCAAAAAAGACACTATCTTTTCGTCCAATAGAATAAAATTTATCACGATTGCTTTAAGTGACGGAATAAAATGGGAATGAATAAGCCGAAAATAAATACCCAGGAACTTACGTGGTTGATGGGCGTATGGAAGCCATGCAGATTTTGAACACGTGCTTACGTCATATCTGGCCTTCCGATGATATTGCGTGTTAGCTGTATGACATCGAGCATAAATAATTTTTTGATTTCCCGTTGTAGACCCATTTGGTAAGTCAATTGCTGTTATTACTCTGCAGTAACATTCGCCTGAAATGTTAGAGACGAAGCAAGCGGCCTGGTTATTGATTGGTTTGCTGAAGGAACAAAATGAAACATTTATGATTTAGTATGGTCTCTTGAAACGAATAGAGATTTTTTGCTTTGAAATTATTCTGAAAATATCGATACTACACACTCCATACTAGAGCATACCCCTGTAACAGTAAGTATCATCGATTTTTCACAAGACTTCCTGTAGGGAGAGACTGCATCAAGTTCCTCTGCAGAGAATTTTCTTCAATTCCATCGACAAGATATCATAAAAACACTAAATTCAATCTTTATTAAGAAAGAGCGATCCTGTCACATTTCGACAGTTGAATACGATCGCAATTGAAGATTGTTGTCTTCTGGGTTGTCGCGCCGTGTAGTCTGGTAGATGTTTACCGACGTTTCAGAGGTCCCTGCTGCCTCCATCATCAGGGCGATCAATCTTCAGACTCACCGCCGTAAAAACTTCAAATCCTACATGATCACATCTGTTTGGCGATGTATGTATTTACTTAAGGTTCATTTAACGACGCTGTCGGTAGCTTAGAATGTAAAGCGTCGGTAGGTTTGCATATGGCGATGCCAAGAATATGGTACACGTCAACTACCCGCGCTATGGCGGGAGAAATTCTCAGGCCAGACCGAAACTCCGAGGTTGTTACTTAGGGTAAAATTATGAGAATCTGGTTTTGAGGAGCTAAATATTATAATTGATTGTCACAGTCCAGTTTTGGTTGAAACCGGGTAATAATATAGGATACGTTTCATGAAGATCTTCATGCGTTTCTGAACGTATCTCAAGCTAGCTCTATAAATATTTATCGTAGCGATAAACGAATTAAAAAAGTGTTGCAGAGAATAATGTAACCCACTTTATGACAATATATTTATTTTCAGAAAGTCGTAGCCAACTTTTTTCTAGATGATTAAACAATTGGTATTTTTATACTGTCGACACAGTGGATAGATCCCTTGGACTGATTTTGTTCAAATTTTGGTTCTTGCTAATTATGAGAGCATGAAAATTAATATTTACGAACTGAAATCGTAAAATATGAACCGTTAGGCTGTGCGTACATTTCGTAATTTGTCTTTAATATAATTCGATGTTGTTTTAGTGTTGCATTTGTGTATGCTCTCATCTGTATCAGGCCAGCAGCTTTAGTCATTAGTCGCCTTCCAAGCATGGAACTCGATAAGATTAAAAGACGAAGGGGCGTTAAAAGAAAAACAGAACAAGTTACTTAGCTCCGAGGGTTGAAACTATAATTTCTAAGGGTGACTTCTACGAGAGAGAGAGAGAGAGAGAGTATTTTCTGCTCCTTAGAATGAATTGGTGGAGAGAGAAATTTTGAAGAACATGACAGCTTAAGTTCAACTGTACCCATCCTGAAAATGATTTTATAGCGCATGTTACAGGGTTAATTATGAAAGTAATCAAATCAGTTCGGTAGAGATGGAATGAATTGCAGCACGCATGGGAACGGTGAGAACCAAAATAACTCCATGAAACTGTCCTTGAAAATAATAATCCCTCAGCGAGACAACAAATTTCCCTGCATTTCGTAAAACTTGACAGTTAATGGCCGTGTACCTATCCTTGACCAGACGAAACTGATTCACAACTTTCAATATTGTCTCAGAAAGATTCACTTTCATATTATCTTCTCATATAGCCAGAGTCTTCCTAGTGGTCTCTTTTCTTCGGGCTTTTAAAATAAAGATCTAAATTCGTTTTCTTGTATTTTACGTGCCCTGCCCAACTTTCCCTGCTTCATTTGTTTATAATATTTTGTGAAGATCACTGATTATTGTCCTTCATTACACAATTTTATTAATTTTCTTGTCTCATCCGTTAATCTTCGGAAGACTGATATAAACATTCAAATCGCTGAACCTCAAGGCAAGAAACCGTATGGGTGATGTGGTAGAAGGATAATATTAAAATGCATGTTAAAGAAATACGATGCTTAGTTAGGGCTAAGGTCTAATGGCGTGCTCTTGTGAACACGATTATGAAACTTCGAGCTCCATAAGAAACGAGGAATTCATTGACTAGCTGGGCGACTGTCTAAGAAAAATTGTGCGTCATGAAATTAAGTGTATTTTATGTTCACATGACTATCTCAGGGTACACTTTCTAATAGGACATTAACCTAACTCGTATGGAAGTCAACCTTTAAACGCCTATTCCGAGATATAGAAATTGCGTGCTATAAAACGCAATTGTTATCGCGTGGCGTAGGACTGTGAATCGATTTCTGCATATTAAATTTGTGTTTTTTTTTTAAAAAAAAATAGAATTCCATAAAGACGTACTTGGGAGTGGAGGTATAGCTCCACGCCTCCGTAACTTTACCGTTATTTAGAGGGGAGTGGGCAGTTTCTTAGCCTGTCCACTTTAACCGAAGTACCCATTTGATACGAGGCTCGGTCGGCACCAGAACTGGTGTACAGCTGAGTAATAACCATGAACAGTAGACCGAAGTTCGTGTCTATGATTCGAGGCCTTTTTTTTAAAATTCTGTTTGAACTAACCTTGTTTGCTTTTGAGAATTATCTTACCTTACTAGCACTGGGTTTGATTTAATAATCTATTGATGTGAGTTAGTGATTGGATTGAAAATGTGACGTGCGACACTGCGTGTCTTTGTCTCTCCATGAATATTTGTGTTTTAAAAAGGGGCACAAATTTGTTGTTTAAAAACGCAGAGCTAAGAGAAAAATAAGCGAAATTAGGATTGTTTAACTGTTTTTAAAAATTAAAACGTAAAGAAAAATATCTCAACGTCGATTATTGGTTTACAGGCTCAAAAAAGGAATATGTAAAAATAATTACGAAATATGTATAATTAAATTATATAATAATCGAGAAATGGTTTGCTTAAAGGAAAGAGCAGAAATGTCGAATCAGAAAAGTAGTTTAAAATGCCAATTGCAATGTTTGCCCGAAATGTACGTGAACATCAAACATTAAACGCGAATATGACCCAATAACAGAAGTTACACGTTGGATTCTAGCCACAAAAACCTAGGGACAATAATGAAGTAGTTATCGGGCTACACCTCACCTGGTTCGAACCTCCGACGATGCATTGTATACCCTGATACTTAATGGTTTTTCTCAGCCTTTCCAGGCGATTGCCAGGGTATTTCCTTGAAACACGGTAACAACGTATCCTTCCGGCAGCTGCCGGTCTTTTTTTATTTCCTTGTAGTTACGTTCCATCAGTGAGATTTAAGGTTATCACGGTGGCGAGTCTAAAGACGTCTGTATTTTGGGTTGTTACGCTGTGTAGTCTGGTAGAAGTTTGCAAACGTTTCTTATGCATCGTCCTGATGATGGAGGCAGCAGGAGTCTGTGAAACGTCTGTAATCTTCTATCAGACTGCAAGGCGCAACTACTCAAAAGACAGCTGTGTACATTTTATCATCTCGTTAGACGCTAAATAAGCTCTCGAGATGAAATTTTAAATATCGCGACAAATTAATTGTAAATAATTTGTTCGCTGTAAACAGGAAGACCAAGAAACAGGACTTCCCATGGGTAGGCTGTCTCATCAAGGATAAATGAAGAAAATATACCTCATAAAAACAGACATCCAATCAAACAAAGTCGTAACAGCACAGTTTAAATTTAAACTACTTAATTTTCAAGTTCTATATATATCACGTCCTTTTGAGATGACAGATTAGCTGTATATATCTTTCTGGTTAGCATATACAATGTGTATGTTTTGAGGTTTTCACAGCGGTGAGTCTGAAGATTTTTGTCTTCTGGGTTGTTGCGCTGTGTAGTCTGGTCGATGTTAACCAACGTTTCAGAGGTCATACTGCCTCCATCATCAGGGTGATGAGTATGAAGATTTCTGTCTTATGGGTTGTTGCGCTGTGTAGTCTGGTCGATGTTAACCAACGTTTCAGAGGTCATACTGCCTCCATCATCAGGGTGATGAGTATGAAGATTTCTGTCTTATGGGTTGTTGCGCTGTGTAGTCTGGTCGATGTTAACCAACGTTTCAGAGGTCATACTGCCTCCATCATCAGGGTGATGAGTATGAAGATTTCTGTCTTATGGGTTGTTGCGCTGTGTAGTCTGGTCGATGTTAACCAACGTTTCAGAGGTCATACTGCCTCCATCATCAGAGTATGAAGATTTCTGTCTTCTGGGTTGTTTCGCCGTGTAGTCTGGTCGATGTTTACCAACGTTTCAGAGGTCATACTGCCTCCGTCATCAGGGCGATTCTTAGTATGAAGATTTCTGTCTTCTGGGTTGTTGCGCTGTGTAGTCTGGTCGATGTTAACCAACGTTTCAGAGGTCATACTGCCTCCATCATCAGGGTGATGAGTATGAAGATTTCTGTCTTATGGGTTGTTGCGCTGTGTAGTCTGGTCGATGTTAACCAACGTTTCGGAGGTCATACTGCCTCCATCATCAGGGTGATGAGTATGAAGATTTCTGTCTTATGGGTTGTTGCGCTGTGTAGTCTGGTCGATGTTAACCAACGTTTCGGAGGTCATACTGCCTCCATCATCAGGGTGATGAGTATGAAGATTTCTGTCTTATGGGTTGTTGCGCTGTGTAGTCTGGTCGATGTTAACCAACGTTTCGGAGGTCATACTGCCTCCATCATCAGGGTGATGAGTATGAAGATTTCTGTCTTATGGGTTGTTGCGCTGTGTAGTCTGGTCGATGTTAACCAACGTTTCAGAGGTCATACTGCCTCCATCATCAGGGTGATGAGTATGAAGATTTCTGTCTTATGGGTTGTTGCGCTGTGTAGTCTGGTCGATGTTAACCAACGTTTCGGAGGTCATACTGCCTCCATCATCAGGGTGATGAGTATGAAGATTTCTGTCTTATGGGTTGTTGCGCTGTGTAGTCTGGTAGATGTTAACCAACGTTTCAGAGGTCATACTGCCTCCATCATCAGGGCGATGAGTATGAAGATTTCTGTCTTCTGGGTTGTTGCGCTGTGTAGTCTGGTCGATGTTAACCAACGTTTCAGAGGTCATACTGCCTTCGTCATCAGGGCGATGAGTATGAAGATTTCTGTCTTCTGGGTTGTTGCGCTGTGTAGTCTGGTCGATGTTAACCAACGTTTCAGAGGTCATACTGCCTCCATCATCAGGGGGATGAAGATTTCTGTCTTCTGGGTTGTTGCGCTGTGTAGTCTGGTCGATGTTTACCAACGTTTCAGAGGTCATACTGCCTCCGTCATCAGAGTATGAAGATTTCTGTCTTCTGGGTTGTTGCGCTGTGTAGTCTGATCGATGTTTACCAACGTTTCAGAGATCATACTGCCTCCGTCATTAGAGTATGATGATTTCTGTCTTCTGGGTTGTTACGCTGTGTAGTCTGGTCGATGTTAACCAACGTTTCAGAGGTCATACTGCCTCCGTCATCAGGGCGATGAGTATGAAGATTTCTGTCTTCTGGGTTGTTGCTCTATGTAGTCTGGTCGATGTTAACCAACGTTTCAGAGGTCATACTGCCTCCGTCATCAGGGCGATGAGTATGAAGATTTCTGTCTTCTGGGTTGTTGCGCTGTGTAGTCTGGTCGATGTTTACCAACGTTTCAGAGGTCATACTGCCTCCGTCATCAGGGCGATGAATGTTCACATTTTAGCGTATTTCACTTCACAAAGACAGACTTCATATAATAACCCTAAGTGTGTGGTTGAAATGGAATGCGAGTTAGTCTTTAGTACATGATTACTGTTGTTAAGAGCAAACCTTGAGCAATGTTTTAACGAAATCACAGCTTTCGATGTGGTACTAAGAGACCTACTTTAAAATAAGACTTGATCTAAGAACCAAATTATCTTCTAATGCCATGTCTCCTCTGATGCCTTCATACTTTCGGAATGTGGACCTTATTATGGCCCATCATTAAAACATGTAGAGTGATAAATGTTTGGGAACAAAATAAAAATCTTGATGATTCACCGTACTTGATTGAGGTAAGCCAAGTAGTTGATGGAGTAGCGAGACGTTCTGCAGTGCTGAAATAAATCTATTACCTTGGCTGGACCGAGAGCTGTTTCATTATTATTTTTTTCTGCTTAGTTTATTCTTTGTAGGTTTGGTATGCAAGAATGTTCCTAAGTACAGTCGCTTCAAAATTAAGACCTTCGAAAAATTTTATTTAACGTTATACAACTGGTAACATTATTAATCTTGCTTTGCAGGGTAGCGAATAGACAACGATAGTTTAACTAATGTTAATCCCAGTTAGCTGGAGAAACTTTCTCTTTGTTTAAGAATCCAATCGCAAGAATATGGACTCAGAAGTCTGTTTATAAATAATTAACTAAAATAAAGGCTCCTGTTTTATATAGAGTTGTTTAATTGAACGTTTCAAGAAAACAAAACTGTTCAAAATATAAAATTGCTTTATCGGACTTTATCCATCGTCTAGATGTATTGAAACCACGACGTTTCGGATATCTGCTCTACGTCGTTTTAAGATGAAAGGACAATGACCTGATCTGCTTGGACCCCGGTCGAGCTAGTTTCAAACCAATATCAGGCTGAAGAAATGAATCATTCCCCGTTGAATTTGAACGGGACTCTTTCACTTTTAACGACGAGGAATTGTGGGATGTAATGAAGTGGTAGCAACACTGTATGTGTGTACAAAATTTTGGGTGGAAGTTTCGTGAAAAGAGGCCACTTCAGAGACGTAAGAGGTTGGAATAATTAAAAAAAAAAAAATATGTCGTCATATATTTAGCGGTGATGAAATTTCGTTCAGGCTGAAAATGTCTGTCTTGTGGGATGTTGCACCGTGCAGTTTGGCAGCAAGCGCCACTGAAACGTCGGTCAATTGCTACCATATTACACGGCGCAACATCCCAAAAACAGCCATCGTCTTCCTCGTCGAGGCGAAAGCCTGAAATCTCAAGTTTTTAGGTGTTCAAATAAACTCCCGTGCGAGTGATTTGTAAGCGACTTAAGCCACTTACAACTGCGTAAGAGAGGTGACGAGCGGTATGCCTATGTATAGGATGAGGTTAAGGCGTTATAAAAACGCTATGTCGAGAGATGAATGTGCATGAAAGGCATGCCGAAAAGTCAGATGGTATTTTCAGGCCCCAACGCCATTATCTTCGTCTACGCCGGCAGCCAACTTCGAGCAACAAGTGTTTCCTATTTGTCAAACAAACAAACTTGCCTAAATAAATGAGAATATGTAATAAAAGTGCATTTCTCGAGTAACACATGGCACGTGTTATATCGCTATTATAATGTTGAAGTATTTACATGATTATAATTGGATTTTATTTGTGTCTTCATTTTTAAACCAAGAGTTTACAAAAACTTATCTGTCAGTGTCGGTGTGGGGCGCTCTGTAATTTGAAGTAAAAGATTATGATTTTTTTTTAATAATTTTCCCTACCATTCAGGCTTACCAACAAAAGTTATATACTAATTTCTTATCTCACACATGAGTTCTACATGCCCCACCCATCTCACAATCATTATATCACGCTAATAAGATTTGTTGAACCGTTTGCAGATTTGTCTATCATAGAATCAGCGAAATAACAATACTGTGGATATCAAAGTTATAATGTAAATTTGAAGCAAAGAAATGTTTTCTACTTGAAGTTACTTTGTGGGAGAAAGGAGCACCTCAAAAGTTAGGACACCACTGAAGACAGTCAGTTGTGCACAAGGTCTAGCCGAACCCTGGACCTTCTCATTGCAGTGCAGTCGTGTTAACAGCTGAGCAAATACTGATTGTTATAATTATTTTTAACAAAAGATGCGGCTTCATTAAATAACCTCATTTGAAGTATTAAATAGCTTTAAAACTTTTTTGTTTTGTTCTGTTAAAAGAGGAAATATGTTTCACATTCTGAAAGATTAGTTTCAGGTCTTTCCGTTAGGTTCTAGCGCAGTATGCTGTTCTTTTGTTTTTTACTCCGTGCGCCATCTTCTTTTAATGGCTTCAGATGGGCAACACGTCGGTTCCATCTTGTTACGAACAAATGACAGATGCTTGCGTAATGATGTTGGAACATTTCCAATATTCGTCTTTTCCCACTCATTTCTTCCTTGCCCCGTCTCTTCAATCTCATCTTTACCTTTTTTCCGTGTTGCATGTCCTCGCTCTGCGAGAGTCAACTTTTTTTCCGTACACGTAGTACCCTGAGTTGGTGCTGTACCATTAATTCCCTCTTTCTCCCAGAAAAGATCCTGTCGTTAGGGTCCTGACGACGAGCCTCAGGATTTTCCATGTGACGCTCTCAACCTGATAGCTTGTCTGGCATTCCTTCACCAGATTAATTTTTTTTAATTGCAGATCCTATCTGTTTTTTTCTGGGCGTGAAACTTGATATATCGTGCCCTGAGGAAACAATTCAGACTGAGAGTATTTGAGAACGGTGTCCTGAGGAGATTATTCTGGCCTAAGTAATAAAAATAGATACAGTTGCATAATAAATAGCTTCGTAATTCACACTTCAATAATTTGGCTTATTGTTAGGGCGACCCATTCAAATAAAATACGATTGATGGGTCATCTGGAATACAAGGGATAAGCAAAGAATGTTAAGAAAATTTCATTTTATAGTGTTCAAGGAAATGTACGACCAGAAGGCTCGGGTGCACATAGTAGGATAATATTAAAATGTATATTAAAAGACGATGTTCAAATTTTAGCATGTTAGTTGTGTCTGGTTTGAATGACTACAAACGTGGTTAAAGATGTACAGCCTTTCGGTCTACAACACTTCGATGACTTTCAAATTAATTTATTTTAGTGCAGAAGTGTAAAATGAGCTGGAATGGATTTAATAACTAATATGGTGTGAGACTGACCCAACTGCGAATATAAAAGTAACTAACTCCGTAGAATGCTAATTTTTCGCTCTAGTCAAGAAATCCACCTCCTTTTATTAAATAAGCACGTTCATTACAGTATTCTCAAAAGCCACCAACGGATTAATCCAATTCACCCCCTGCAACCAATTCTATAAGCTCCACTTTAATATTATCTTCCCATCGCTTCTAGGTCTCTTCCTTGCAGGCTTTCCGACTAAATTTTATATACCCTACACCTCGCCCATGTGTGGCACATACTCTACACAACTTATCCTCCTTGATTTGATTATTCTAAGGACATTTGGTGAAAATTAATATTAAATTAAATTCTGAAGCTTCTCATTATGCAGTTCTCTTCAGTTTCCTCTAAACTTCATCCTTTTTAGGTCCAAATATCCTCAGCGACATATTTTGAAACATCATCGATCTGTGGTCTTCCTTTATACAAGAGACCAGGTTTCACGCCCATACAAAAACATATACTTCAATTACTGCACGTATTTAAGTTGGTTATTAAATCCAGTTGTATCTTGACATTCTTCGAGTTGTGAAGCTTCAGGTAGACGCTGTGTAGTCAGGGCTAATTGATGTAATGGTGGAACGCTGTTCGTGTTTTCCCGCTGTGACAAGATGGCGTGCTATACTCGGCAAACAAAGGATATTGTACCGCTCTGCTACACTATCATTTGTTTAAGTGGTCAAGATTTGGCAGTCAGGAGTTTACGTTGCTACTATGTATACAGTCGTATCCAGATGGAATAAAACGTGGAGTATTCTGTGCAGTGATTATTCAAATTACGTCACATATACGTTTTTAAATATTGTAGGGACAATATGTTGGACATTGTTCATTATGTGAGGTATGTTTGATATACACGACGTTTCTGGATATGGCCCTACAACATCATCAGGAGATTTAGAGGAGGTCTTCGATTCGATCTTGATCGTTCACATTTTTCAAAAAGTGGCGAAAAATAATGAAAACAAATCAGTTTAAGACGAGAATAGAGCCATCTCTGGAAATATCGTAAATGTAAAAGATATCTGAGACAATAGACAATATCCATCAGTGTTTCTTTCGTGAATCAACATTTGTCAAAAACATTTAGATAAACATTTTTATGCAACCAGTCGTTGTACAATCATTTCATCTTACATTGGTGTTTGTCAAAGCCAGATTTTTTTATTGCGTCTTAAAACAGTCTAGAAATATTACAATTTTAAATACTCTTTAACATTTTTACGATAATCCATTATGATCAAAAACCTTCTTACTTATAGTTATGCTTACAGTTATATAATCAAGTAAAACATGTGAATTTATTTCCGTAATTGTTAGAAATACAGTTACAATATTAGGATTAATATATTCTAAGTAGTAATTTGAGATTCTCACGGCGGTGAGTCTGAAGATGGCTGTCTTCTGGGTTGTTACGCCGTGTAGTGTAGTAGATGTCCACCAACGTTTCAGAGATCCTTGCTTGTTTCCATCATCAGGGCGATGGTGATGGAGACAGCAGTTACATCTGAAACGCCAGTAAACATCTCATAGACTACACGGAGCTTTTACCATGTTCAAAAATATTCTAGCTTAGAATAATCACAGTCAGAATATCAGTAATGTATATTTATATTATTTGCCAGAATATGTTAACGTCCACAGATTACGTCAATAAGATAACATTTGTTGGTCTTCGGATCACTGGTTGTAAGTCACTCCTTGAGTGAAGTGTCATTGCTCTCGAAGTGAATCCAGACAACTGTAACAAAAATTGACGCACAAATTACCGTCATCCTCCGACCTCATCTGTTTATAAGCTCTTAAAGGGTTAAGTCGCAAACAGTCCGTTGCACTGCGCGTTAAAGGGAAAAAGGAATATGCAGTGACCTATATTTGCTCATTTCGAAGCAAATTAAATGAAACGAATAATAATTACGTTAAGCGCATAGTACTTTGGAGCACACATGTCGAAATGCGTGTATTGTTTGTTTATTTATTTATTATTTATTTAACTCCGCTGTCAGTAGCGTTTATTATATTGAATGGAATTGCACAATGATTAATGAATTGAAAAGGATGTGGAGGCTATTACATAATATCATTGGAAGGACTGAGAAAAACCATTACAATTTGAATAGCCGGTCTTAGGGCCTAGAACAGAATTTGTGATCCCTTGGACGGCTGTGTTCTGGGTTGTAACCGTGTATTCTGGTAGAAATTTACCAACGTTTCGGAGGTCCTTACTGCCTCCATCATCAGGGTGATGAGTCACTCATAGCTTAACCGTATCCAGTTACCATATTAGCTACCTTAGCATTATTCTCCCTTGTTCTTGATATTTGAGATACCCCCTGCCAGAGATTTCTTCATCAAAATTTGTAGTTACTTCAACCCAAATACGGCACCGGATATTTTGTCTCTGCGAATTGGAATACTTCATAGAAAAGGTTCATTAGGAAGACATAAAAGTCGATGGGAGGAAAATTTTAAAATGTGTCTTTGAAGAATGGGGCGTGGACATTTGAATTGGGTACATTAGTTGAGGATACTAAACAGTGAAGTGAATGGCTCTAGTAAAACTTTTTTGACCAGCTAAGCGAATATTCCGAAGAACGAAAATTATTTTGAGTCACGTTCACATAAATATATTTTATTGTTGTTTTCGCCACTGTGCTTCATAAATGACTTAGTGTTTGCATAATAGTGTTCTTGCTTGGACGCCAGTCTTCTGATGTACAGAAAAGTAAAGCAAAGCCAATCCCGTTACGCGCCATGTAGGCGCTCAGGGGAGAGGAGTTACAGCTCCTACGCTTTCTTGACCTCGGCACTAGATGGGGTGAGTGGTCAACATCACGCCCCGGCCGTGCTTCACCCCCGGAAAAATACCCCGGTACCCATTGGGTTGGCCTCAGAGCCGGTATAGACGCAGAGGCCTCAGTCGGGGATCGATCCCAATTGCCCAGCCCGTAGCCAGTCGACTGAGCGAATCGCCGCGCTGTGAGTCATAGTGAGGGACTGAATTCTGTCCAGACGGCACTTGATAACATTGATCGAGCAACACAGTTAAGCGACCGCTGCAGATGTTCTACATTACAAATTTGTTTAAAAAATAAACTTTTATGTGCAGATTTACGTTACTGTTTGAGTATATTTCCTCGTCATATATTATTTGCTCCCGCTTTGTATCTTCTTCGTGCTATAAAATATCGTAAATTTGATATGTTTACCATCCTCTAGTTTCATAAATCTTCCGTATCATTCAACATTTTAAAACATCCGACCGTCCCCCGGTCCCGTTTTGGTGTTATAATCGGGACTCTACTGTAACTGTAAGTCGCGTTAGAATCTCAGCTAACCGCATGGCTTGTTACGCTGACCACTGGGAGTTTAACGACGAACGACGAGCAGTGATAATGGTGGTGATGGCCAAAATTTATATCGTCATACGTTGATGTGGACTACTTGTACATGTGGACGGATTGTACTGTTTATTGGGTTGACATGGTTAGGGCTTTGTCGGATTAAGGTTAATTACAACACAGTAACTCAGAGTGACAGATGGAGGGAAATGGTGACTGTTCTATTGTAACAGCGGAAATGTTGGCAGCGCACTTCCCACGCGCATGGGAGCCAACTTTACTTTTTATATAGACAAATTCAAAGAAACGCCCTATTACAATCCTCTTATTGACAGATCTGTTTCTATCTGGATTTCTACAAAATTGTCACTTTAGTTCATGTTTTATCTGTAAGAAATAAATTCCTTTTTACACTGAAGATGGAAGCAAAACAGCCTCCGAAACGTTGGATTGTATGTAACTCCATACTTAATCGACTGATGGCCCGAGAATACTTCACGTTGTCCAATCGTTGTTAAGAGCTTCAAATATTAATTATTCTATAGTATGGACTTGAGTTGGGTGATACGTAGTGAATAGAAACTTACATAATCATCTCTGCCTTGTGCAAGTTTATACTCGAATCTTAGGTTCTGTCGATTGTGATACCACTTGATTCTGATAATATTACATGGGGAAACAGATAACATACCTTAAAAGAACAGAAACTGTTTTTAAATATCAAGGTTGTCTTTTGGAGTGTTGCGCCATGTAGTTTGGTAGGAGTTTACCGACGTTTCAGATGTTTTGACTCATTTCTCTGATGTTGAAACGTCGGTAACTTTATTTTGAGTGATTCAGAATGTATAAAGAGACTCTGTGGGAAAAATTCATAGATATTGAATGTTAATATCTGTGATATATGGAGTAAGAGTAGTGCTTTAAGAGCCTAATGTTTAAACATCAGGTTATTTGCCCAACGTTAATAAATAACACATTTGATCCATGCGTGCTACATATCTGCCATTCTCATTTTCTTTCATGTACACATTGCGAGTAGTTTGATACAAAATGATTAATACCAGATGCCGGATGTGTACTCTGGAAGTTTTTTTTTTGCAGCCTTTAAGTGATAAACATAATGTTCCAAAAATCACATCTCTTGTTGACAGATACGTAAAATCTGTCATAATAACAAATACATCTGTCAAATTAGACCACAGATACGAGGCCTGTGTTTGAATTTTTGTTTTTAAAATGTGTTCATGTTTGTAAAAGTTGCATGTGAATAGACCTGCCTGGGAAAGAACAAATCGCTTGCCTCATGATGAATGTTGAAGACAGACAAAGGACCTCCTCAGTCCCAGACCGCGTGGCGGCATTGCTACTCGTGCTGTGTTAGGAAGACCGCTAAACCCGTGTTCCTAGTTTCTAACAACACTTTATTGCAGTGAATTTGTCTGTCGGGGGCACAAAAGTGGACACAATCATCACCGAAGTTGTCATTCATAAGACATTTTGATCGTATTTTACCAATTTTTGGTTTCAGCTCTCAAGGCTGCAATGGGGTTATGGGTTTAGGTCTCATCGCCTCAGTAATATTTCTGTTGATTTTAAATCGAAATTAAAATGTTGATAAAAAGAACAAGAATTATTTCAGTGGTATAAATCGTAAATGTATAAACGTCAGATACTTAATTTCTTGCTAATAGCTCAGAAGAAGCTGATAGTGGTTGTCAGTCAGCCGGGACACTGTACAGCCTTCAGAAGTTTTACATTCCTGATTTAGAGCCATTTAAGAACAGTTTCAATTTGCTTTTAAATGTCTACGTGGTGTAAAAATATTCCGTGTTACGGTCGTATTAATGAATCTGAAGACACTTCTTAATTATTTCAAAAAATTGAATTGTTGGTATGTTACATGGATATTACATTATACTTACTTTCACTGAAATTTGCTGCCGAGTGGTTAGCACTCTTGCTTCGTGTTACGGAGTTTTCGGTTTTATATTTAGGCTTGGCGACTATTTATTCTAACTAAAAAAAATCATGATTTTCCTCAGTTTTCACAGTAAAAAGTCGGGATAGTTCCTCAAAATAGGCCTCGGTCGCTTCCTTCCGTAGTCCTTCTACATTTGTCATCCTATCTTTCAACGCCATAATTTATAATTATCGCTTTTGCGGTACGTCATTGTGTAGCCTGGTTCATATTGACCGACGTTTCAGATGTGTTTACTGCCTCCATCATCAAGGCGATAAGTGATTGTCCCGATAATGGACATCCCAGAAGACAGCTATGTTTAAACTCGCCATGAGAACCTGAAATCTCACGTACACAAGAATCCACCACTGGACGTTTTCCTAAACCAGACGAATTCTGTTTACATTGTTATAAACTACTTCCTAAAAGTCCATTTTAATATTATCTTCCCACTGTTAATTAGACGTAAGTTCTCTTACTTTCAGGCTTTCGTACTGAAAACGCAATGCTCATTGAAAAGCATCCCAGAAGACTGTAATATATCATCGGGTTTTGTAAAATATAACTAGTTTTTGAATATCTGGGTGACTATTAGCTTCTCAAAAATGTTATACTACACAGTCCTTACAAAATTTTGGTTTTGACGATAGGACCTACCGTGGTTTACTAAGAAAACAACACTCGCCTTCAACTGTACTCATAACTACCATATTTCAAACGAAGTCATCATTCTTGTAAAACTAAAAACATTCAAGTATCGTCTGTATTCGAAAATAGCTCATATATCACTTTCAGTTCATTGCAATTCAAAATAGCAAGTCTGATTCTTTGTATAAGACAGCAAGTCTCTTCGTCAAAGAAGATAGCTCAATTGTGAAATCAGTTCTCTTGAAGCTGAGTACCAGGACCTGAAAGAAGCAGCTCACATCTGCTGGCTGAAGAGACCTGAGACCTTTGATGTGGCTATTATTATCAGGTTTACTGCTTCAGAAGAATGACGCGGAATCTCTCAGAAAGGACTCCAAGTGTATGATAATGATTGCTTCGCAACAAGGGTGACCAGACCTATGACTGAATCGTGGACTACAAAATGAAATTTTGAAATGTTTTCTCGAAGCTATTACGGACTCCAATATGTGTCGGGCGATATTACAAGCCAACAAAAAAATACCAGATAAATTATGTATCTACACTTCGTGCGTGTCTTTATTTGGTTTCCTTCTTCGTTTCTTCATCCATTTCTCATATTTTATATTTTCTTTATTTTTTGTCCTTTTTTTCTTATTTTTCTTTACATTCGTGTTCTCTTCATATTTTTATATATATTTTTATTCCTTTAATCTTTTTCTTCTTCTACTGTTCTCCTTCGTCCCTCTATTATTATTTTGGTTTCTTTCATTACATCTTACTTTTAATTTAGACTATTATTAACTGCTTCTATAACGAAATTCCGGTATGATTATAAAACCCTTTTGATTATGGTTGGAAAGCGGTCGTGGCGTATTTAATACACTTTCAGCCTCTTGCCTCGGAGATATCAGAAAAAACTATAAAAATATTAAGTCAGTATAATGTGTCCCAAACTGCTTTTGAACCGGGGACCTCTAGAACAGGTCCTATTAAAAATAGAGGGATTTTCTGTTTTCGTAATTTTAATCATGTCAGTAACAAATAGAGAGCAGATAAATCTCCACTGGCGTTGAGTTTTTCATGTCCTACTCCGTACACCGTAACATCTGGCTGTTAGAACGACATACGATCCAGCAAGAAGGCCTTGTCGTGGCCTGTTTTAAGCAACTTCACCACAATCTACTAACCTGACATCCATTTTAATATTATCTTACCATTCCCTGTTCTTTATTATAACTTCTTCAGAAAATCACAACATTCCGTAATGTACAATACACCGGTGTTTCTTAACCGGGGGTTCAAAGATTGTACCTCAGAGGCCCACAAGTCGAGTAGATGTTACATTTAATTTATTATTAAATAAATACTACATTGCTGTTTTAAATTTTTTCGTGACATCTTTTACTTCCACGGTGGAGGAAAGGCACTATGAAAATATTTATTTCAATATCAGATTTAGATACACAGTGGAGTCCGGTTAATTGGGACACATCGGGACTAGAACACTTTGGCCCAATTAAGCGGCTGCCCCGATTAACAGATGGTCCAATTAACCGGAATATACTGCATTTATATTTTAGTTAATATTTCCTCCGTTTAAACAAAATATGTGTTATAATTTGGGGAGGGGTCCGGAGTATCTAGAAGGTTGAAACACAGCAGTACACCTCATTTTATGCCAATCACTAGTTAATCATCCACCACTGTTGTCGTAAGCTTCGTGGCAAATAAATAAAAAGTTGCAACGTTTTAACAAACATCAAACAGCAAACCGAGCTAGAAACATCCCTGCAGGCTACCGAGGGGGGGGGGGGGGGGGGGGGGGGGGGGTGAACACCGTGTTGCTCTTTTCCAGCCTCGTTTCACCCCTGTGGATCAAAGACCTTGTGGAATAATGTAACTGCTCACTTTGAAGCCAAACCGCCGAAAACAGGACTTCAAAATCCTCCTTTTCATAGTGAAGAAACTAGAATCGTACTGAGCACCCTCTTTTGGTGACGTAATTAGGTGCCTATTGGAGAATGAAAGGGAGGTCTTGTGAGGCAAAAGGATAGGGACTGTTACAAGAACTTATTGTTGTTGGAATATTTTCTTTTTTGTATAAGGAAGTAGGTTTGTAAAGCCACTGGTTGGTATTGAATGAAAACTCGCATGACCGCCTATCCTACTGTATGATGATGAAGATAAACAGAGTAACCCAAAAGATTTTCTGTGACGTATGTTACAAGCGTGCCTCGTGGTACAGTTTTGGACATGGGACAGGGAACATTCACGATGGGGAATTATTTGTGTATGCCTATGTGTGACGGGACGTAGGATTTGAGGTTTTCACAGCAGCGAGTATGAAGATTCCTGTCTTCTGAGTTATTGCACTGTGTAGTCTGGTAGACGTTTACCGACGTTTCAGAGGTCATACTGCCTCCGTCATCACGGTGATGATGACGGAGGCAGTATGATCTCTGAAACGTTGGTAGAAATTACCAGACTACACGGTGCAATAACCCAGAAGACAGGAATATTTGTTTTTAAGACCTCGTAAATAGGGTGGGATTGTGTATACCAGATTTTACTTAGCTAGTAGAGAGTAATCTAAAAGTATCGCAACGTCTGTGACATATGATTTATTTCTTAAAAAATAAATTACATTGAAATCAGAAACAAAAGAACAATATTATATTAAGTGTTTAAGTGTGAACCTTGTTCAGCGATGCATGCATTTAATATTTTCCTCGTGTCTGGTGCAAGCCGGGGAAGAATTTCTGCTGTGATGTTTAAATTGCACAACTCATTATTTTGTTTAAATTCTTCCAATGTTTGGCACAACAGAATCTGAAATGTCCAAATTTATTCTGCAAGTAAGAATGCGATGCTAGTCAGTGTTCAACAATGAACACTCACTCGCTGCGCGTGTGAAAAAGACATCCTCACACTTCGACTGCTGAAAGACAACTGACGGACTGGCTGTAACAGGTTGCAACATCACGTGACCTACGTGGGCTTCGTATAGTCAAAGCGATATTGTGTGTTTATCAATCCACACGAATTGCATTTATATGCAACCATCAACAAAGGTTTTAATACGGGCTGCGTGGGTTTTTGATCACTCTCCATTTGGGACATTGCCTATCGTCTTAAATTGTTTCAAACATAACGTTTCGGGGTCTGGATCTGTTTCCATCATCAGGTGCAAAGGTTGAGGGCTTTGGCTGTTTTCAGTCACTGTAATTAACAATGGAAGACGTGTAAATATTGGCATATTTATTATTATAAAAGATTTTTAACTCTGGATTGAATCGTCTCAGAACAGTTGTATATCTGATATTGAAACTTAATGTTTTATAGATGGCGAAGGGCCAGCTAGATCAGCTGAGGGACTAACAGGTTTTTGAGAGGAGTTTTTTTTTTTCAGACAGTTCTCTTCTTTCGTTCATGGGCTGTTGAACGATGATGTATGAACTGAAATGGTTAGTGCCTAAGACACGGATGTCGTTACAATAGATAATTGATAGGATTTTCGCAGGAGATATTCTTGTCAAATTTCTTAATGCCCTGTTCTCCATGTGGGATAAAAGTTGACAGAGTAACTGACGTGGTAGAAAGGTTGCATAATTTAATATAAAACGTTTCAGTATCCCACCAAACATCATTGTGACAGAAAGGTTTGAAGAATGTGATTATGTGGGAGTATCAGTGTTAAACTTGAATTGGTCCTTGATAATAATTAGTTACTAGTTTAATTATTTTGATATAACTATAATATGTTTTACTTTATCCTGCATAATATAGTTAGAAAGTTAGTTTGTTAATAAGTAAGGAAAAGAAAGTCAAACTGTCCCACTATACGCCATGTAGGCGTTTGGGGTGAGTGGAGGTATAGCTCCTCTCTTCCTTGACCCCGGCACTAGATGGGGTTGAGTGGTCAGCATCACGCCCCGGCCGGCTTTACCCCCGGGAAAGGACCCCGGTACTCATTGTAGAGGAGGCTGGGTGGGCCCCAGAGCCGGTCTAGACGCAGAGGCTAGAGGAAAAATCCTCTGCCCCCGTCGGGGATCGAACCCCGGACGTCCAGCCCGTAGCTAGTCACTATACTGACTGAGCTATCCCGGCTCATGTGTTTGGGGTAGTACAAAGCAAAAATTCTTGAGATTTGAAGTTCTCTCGGCGTTAAGTGTGAGGATGACTGTCTTCTGGGTTGTTGCGCCATCTAATCTGGTAGGAATTTACCGACTATCATCATCTTGATGATGGAGGCAGCTTGCGCCTGTAAAACGTCGGTAAACATCTCCTAGACTTAACGGCCCAACAACGCAGAAGATAGTCTTCGTCAACTTTCGAATCCTCTGGGTAGTTCAACAGACGCCACACTTCCCATTATTTCTCACGCACATTCGCTACCTTTCAAGAATTTTCTTTTTGTCAGACCTGTATCGATTGTCCGTGGACAATAATGTTCTTTCCCTTTCGAATGTTCAGTATCTTTCAACATACTCCGTAAAGTCTATCTTTTTACCATCAAAACTAACATGACGTAACAATAAGCTTGAGAAAGATTTTATGGATAAACCGGACAATGGAAGACGATCCAGGGATGCAGGTAAGCCTACAAAACCGCATTATGTTGAAAGTACCAAATACACTTTGAGTTTGAACACGGATAGGTCAGGTTCTATCGGCAAACAAAAGACGTACGGTACTCCAGCCGTTGAAAAGGTACACACAGACATCACTCCGTTTTCAGCCGTGACTAGAGTACTCAGTAACAGCCACGCATGGGGTTGGGGTCTTGTAAAACAAGGGTGGGATTATCGTTGTGGATGCGGCTTATCTGTGTTGAAAAGCAAGAACCAGCTCATTTCTTACTGTGACAAGAGAACTGATTGCGAATACTTCCCAAAGTTTGTGGAGCAGAGTTCTTATATGGAAGCTGACTTTTGTCAATAAATTTTTCGGCTTTTATGGAACCAGAGCCCGCCACTGTACCATATCCTGAACCACATGAATTACTACACACCCCCATATTACATTTTTAATAGACTGTCTGGAAATTTAAGTATTAGTCTTTCATCTATGACTGGGTCTCCAAATGGACTCTTTCTCTTCAAGTATAACTACTAAAAGTTTTATGAATTTCTTGTCTCACCCACGCGTCTCGCATGCCATGAAAACCTCAGTCTTCTCTGTTTGACCATCGTAATATGACAAAAAGTAAAAATCACGAAGTTCATAATTACGCAGTTTTGCTCCGGTCCGTCTCACAGTTGAAAATAACTTCAGAGCTTCTCAACCTGTCGCTTTCGTCTAAATTATTACATCAAATTGTAGGCCTTGGTATTGGTAATGGGCTGTTTCCCGGAACGGATTGGAGGTTTCACGTTCAAGACCCGTCCGCACTTCCTCTGGAACTCACCCATATTACTAATGACGACAGGAAACATTTTTTGGGTGTAAAGTGTCGCGAGCGAGTTGCTGATCATTTTCATCTGAAACCGAGTATAGGAATAGATTGAGATTTGGCTCACAAAAAAAATTATGTTTTTCTTCTGGGTTTTGGTGACGTGTAGGCTCGTTCGTAGATGCCAGCGTTTCGTAGAAGAAGACCGTCTCCATTTTCAGACCTGACCCTGCCCCAAAATTCAGAAAAAAATATCATCGATCTAACCGCCGTGAAAATTTCAAATTTTAAATTTCAGAGAGAAATTAGTTTCGTTTAATGCAAATTTACGTAGGCTACTTTATAGACAGTAGAGCAGAAGACAAAAGATTCTGAAGTGATGAAAAATGCAAGCAGTTTTTGAATTTAATATGCCCATGATTTCTTCTTAATTATAAATCTTATTTTTTTTACCATCATTGCAAGTTATTTTAACACTTCAGTATTTTCAAAGGATTAATTTGTGCCGACCTTTATTTTGATAGAATTTAGATTATTTTCCTTAGCCCGTTTATAGTCATGAAGAAGGCATCATTCGTCAACCTCATAACCTAAGCCTTGTGGAACAATGTTCGACATAAGTAAGTAAATCTCGTGCGATGTCGATAATTGAATAACACGGTTGTCGGTTTTTCTGTTTGTTCACCCCTGGTTCTGCAGGCGGATCGGGCCGTGTGTAAATAGACTGCAGTACAATCCGTCAGAGCATGACAGTTGCAGGAAAAAATAAAACATGACCGCAGAGCGTACAATACGTGTTTGATGAAGTCCGACTGGACTCAGGTCGTCGAGAAATGACGAGTGTTGCATATTCCAGGCTTTATTTATTTATACAGTCATAGGATGCTAAATTTTATGTAATTTTACGAACCTGCTGAACGACAAATTATATTCTTGTTAATTGTGATATTATTGATGGTCTATTTAAATTTATATATACGTTCACGAAAATCTCGCTAAATGCGTGATTTTTGTTGGAGTTTATCCCAAAAGAAAATGCAGCTACAAATTATCCGTTTATTTAAACACTCATGTGTCTACATATATCATCTACTTTTTCACAGCCCTACATAGTACTTTTCTGCCAACCAACTTCTTGAGAATCTGGTAGTAGTTTATCTATTCAAATATCCATGTATTTTATGTTACCCTGAAGTCCATTCCTGTGTTCACAAAAGCTCGCCAACGGTCCCTATCATGATCCTATTATTGACGGTGGGTGGCTTTGTCACATAGCAGTGGAGTGCCTGTTAAAATCCCTCCGTCCTTCTGTCTGTCCACATGAAACAACTGGAGTACGGATTTTCATCAAATTTTACGTACGAGGTTTTACTAAAATTTGTCACTACAATTTTTGTTGAAATCCAACGAAAATAACGAACACTTTACGTGAAGACTTGGATGTTTTTATGTGCGCCGAAGTGACTGGGTGGGGAATCCCCAGGCTACTTTGTTTACTGCAGTTAAAGATCAAAGGTCAGATCTGGCGAACTGGTGATATCTGTACGTTATGCGAACGTTATTCAACGTGTTTCATTTAACGTGAAGGAGACAGAGAGCTCTTGTGATTAAGATAATGACACGTAAAAATATGTGTAATTTTTTGACAAGGTGAACGACTGTTAGCTACTCAATAAGGTCTCTCCTCTGTGTAACTGGCTGTTGTCGTTGGTAATATCACCGTTCTCTGTACCCTGTCGTTGTAAGACTCTTGTTAATGCGAGATATAAACCTTAGAGAAGCCTCTACTTGCCTTTAAGTGCCCCGTGTTACGCGTACAGTTATGGCTGAGCATAAACCCACATCTTAACGAGACAGATCTTAAAGAGTTGGGTAATGGTCTTCATTTCGCAAAATTGACAGCTGACGGCCCGTTTAGCAATTTAACGGCGAGTGAACAGTTTAGGCGGGACAACGTGGAGACAGCAGTCTCCCCCAAGACGAGAACTTGTCTGCCATGTTTCTCACTCGCTTTAATTTAAGATGCAGTGGAAGGTCCCTGAACTCAGGCCAGAGTAAGTTTCGAATTATGCAGCTGTCTATCAAAATACACTACGTATCTCAGCGAAAAAATAACTCAACAGATTATAGCATAACGAATCTTTGGTTAGACTTCACTAGAGCCGCATTCCCACAGACATGAGCTGTGACGGACCGGGCTTCGATTCCCATACATGATAGCTCCGACAGGGGGTCCACCCAGAGTGTTGTCTGATAAGCGCTTGATATATTACGAGGCGTTGAAGTGGCCGGAGCTTGAAGCTAAGTTTTCGCCTGCCATAACAAGTATAAGAATACGTACATCGATACGTATACTTAACAATAAGTTTTTGTAGTGTTCAAGTACAGGAACACATTTTTCTTCTAGTCCTTTATCCAATCCAACCGGTACCAGAGATTTCTCCCCCCGCCCGGTGTACCGATGTTAATTATGGAACTTAGCATCCTATACTTCACACTGCTCCATACATCATTCAACGTAGTGCTTGATCACAGAGAGAACTTTACATTAACACTTTCATAAACACACACAGAGTAGGTTTCTACTTGATCTTACAAGGACGTTAATTTATTTCATAAACCTCTCTAATGACAGGAAATTCGGGGAGAACAAAAATGTGTCCCTTTTGCTGTGTGTTCGAAAGATAACTGAAGTATTAATGTTGGCAAAAAAATAAATACATGCTAATTATTAAGGATTTAACATCATTCAGAATACGCTTTTAAATCCATCGTTTTATATTTCTGTTTATTTAAACTTTTAAGCCTGGTGGTAATTATATGTACCACCTGCCTTGCCATTCCGTAAATTTTCATCGTGGATGTACGGGTTTCGTATAATCCTCAGTGTAAACAGCGGTTATTTACTTAAACGTCATTGTAATGGAGACGTGTTGTTTTTTCCGTGAGGACTGGATGTTTCTAGATGTTCTTCTTTTTCAAAGATTAGTGCTCGTTTATGATGTTTACAGTTTTTATACTATTTGGATAACATTAAACTCATTAAAATAGACCATGTAAGAAGAAAATTGTGTGAACCTTAACAACCTGACTTCAAATTACCTACCTTAACCATCTTATTACTCGGTTTTACATTCATAACGTTTCAAAAAATGTGTAAGCTGGGGATTGAATTTATCATCGTATAAATGTCTTGGTTCGTTTGTAGGAATGATTTTTGTGACCGGCATAATCCGTTGCCATGACCGCAATGGACCGTGTCCACCAATTTATAATTTTTGTGATATATATAAAACAGTTGAGTTGAATTTATTATCGTAAAAAAAGCCGTGCTTCGTTCATACGTAGCTATGACAAATGCGTATAATTCTAGAGCCGTTTTATAGTGTACACACACGGGCACGGAAACTAGACACCCGATATACAGATGTCTCATTAACTCGATGAAAATATTACGTCAACCTTGTGTCTGGCTCAACTTTCAAGAGCCGATTTAGTGCAGGCTTTTTCATTGTCACTTTAGAAGAAAGTTTTAAATATAGATTCAGCTTGTGGGTGATGGTATTATGTATAGGTTGTTTTCCAGACGTTTCGGCTATTCTTCAACCTGAAATGGAGACACGTTTTACATCCGAGAACCTTGCATGCATGTATATAGGATGTAGAGAATGTCCAAAAAGATTCATTAACATATTGAATGAAATACAGACATTTTAATAAACTAAACCATTCCATACATAAGGATTATTACTTAGTAAATTAACAAATATAATGTAGGTTCTCAGAATTATCTCTGTTAGCTTCGTGGCACAGTTGGCAGCAGTGAGAAACTGATAACAAGGCTTATATTCCGTATTATAATATGTATATATCTTTCAGGGACATTCTATGTATGTGTTCAGAAGGAACATTTGACGGTTGTGCTGGAAACACGACTTTGTCCCTGTGCGCGATCACTGCGTCGGTTGCCGCATTTCTTAGTTCTGGCGGCACAGAAGCTAAATGTCATCAGTATCTCTGCCCAACAGAGGTGAAAGTTGTAGGTGTTCACTAGTCAGTCAAGACAAGACAGCCTTGAATACATTAGTCACGACAGGTGGTATTGAAATTTATGGGGGAATATGGCTAGACGCTTAAATGAGACGTCTAAAGGCGTCTTTTCTGTTTGTCTGAGGGAATAGCGGTTACATCGTTACTGTTGGTCATTATCAAACAAGACGTTGATAAAGACCACATTTTTATTATATTGCATGTTGCGTGTCAGGATTTGGCAGAATTTTTTAAAGAAGTAGCTCAGCTGTCCAAAACCTCATCAAATTCCAACATTTTCATATCAAAAAATTATCTTCGCATTTTTAGATGATGAAGCAAACAAACCTCCTGAATTATTTTTCAGAATGAGATTTTCAACCAAGAATAAGTCAAAATGGTATTTCGCTGATACCACATCTTCTCTGTAAAACTATATGTAGCATCGCTTTTAAATAAATATTTAACTTGAATTTTTATCATCGTGTGACAGAAACATACAGAGAATTTTTTGGTAAAAATAAATTATTGTTCAGTTACTTGCAGAGGTACACACTTCTTAATAATTTTTCTTCTTATGTAGAACGAATCTAATAGAATCGCCCTTTCCTGACAGCTATGCATTTCGTTTTAACTTGTATGTTTACGGTAAAACATGTAATATTGTGGCATAATTTTATTCATCCACTCTGCTACACTGTTATCTTCTCCAGTCTTTTTCTGCGTTCATCTTGTCTAATGTATAAACGGTTAAATGGATGTCGTATTGTAAATATGATGTAGGAGTCTGTCACTGAATGCTCACGTTAATGTGTAAGAAATCAGTTTAAAAAGACATTGTAAACTTGAACGTATTCATATTCGGGATTCACGCGTTGTCTGAATCAGGTGTCCTTATCTTGACAATCTGGTCGATGTGTAGTATTTTATGATACCGAATGTACATTACCATTCATGGACGTATTCATTGTGCGTGTTTTGGAAGCCAGGTGAAAATAACTTGCTAACATTGTAATCGGCTTAACCACCTGCTCTCGAACCTTTCTTTTCATTTTACGCTAGAGGGCTGTATTATCTAACTCCTGACTAATATCACAGTTTTTGTACCATCGCTTTTTTTCTGCCCTCTCGTTTCAACGGCTATTTTATTTCATTCAAATAGCGCAGGGGTTTCCACAGTAGAACAGAGAAAAATCCCATTACAAAGAATCTTATTCAGTAATTCACTTTCTTTCCCGGTAAATATCGACGATCGGAGCTACTGATTTAAGTACAGACTGGACGACTGGGGTTCGATTCCTGGCAGAGTCAAAGAATTTTTATTCTAGCCTCTGCGTCTAGACCCATTCTGAGGCCCTCATATCCAACAGGTACCCGGGTTCTTTCCACTCTATAAAGCACAGCGGGGCCTTAAGCTAACTTTTGCTTAATTCTAATTTACTGTAATTATTTTACTCACAGTGTCGTTAAACAAACCACTTAAATAAAATTTACCAGAATATGAATTTTTTCTGCAGATCTTTATTTCTTACATATTTTGTAACTTTCTTAAGGTTGGGACATCACATTTTAGTTTCTATAAATCCATCTGTTCGTCTGTTACATTAGGTTAGGTTAGAAGAGATTTCTTAGAAACTAATTTTCGCTTAAACGATGAAAAACCTGACGGTTCATTACAGTGGTCACACCAGTCCGCTATGCACCCTATCATGAGCCAGATGAATCCAATACAAATCGTCACGTACTATTTTAATATCAGTTTTAATCCTGTCATCCCCAAAACGTGTATGTCCCCTGAGTGGTCTCTTCTCTACAGGTTTTCCAGCTAAAATGGTTTATTAATATTTTATTTTATCCATTACTCACCTACCTTATCCTTAATTTGATCACCCCATAATATTTGGCTAACGTAATATAGGAAGCTCTATATTATGCAATTTTATTTTTCCAGCCCACTGTAATTTTCTGTTTTAGGTCCAAATACTCACCTTAAAATCTTGTTCTCAAACACCCTCAATCTCAATTCTTCCATTAAGGCAAGAGTTCAAGATTTACATCGATGCAACGTAAAGCTTTATTTTTAGGTTAGGTTTCGTTAGGGTAAAGTCGGTTAGGGCACAACATACATTAACAACACAACAAATTTTGTCTGTTACAGGCGTGCAGACTTCAAACATGGTTTGGGGTCACTTTGGAATTTGGTTCAAGTCCAGAGACCGCAGTAAAAAACGTAAGTAGTTGATGAAGACGTAAGATAATTAGACAGTTGAAAGACGCTTCGTTGTGACGATGCCTCTGAGGTCAGTCGGGTGGAGTCAGCGCGCAGTAATCTCGAACAGAGTGGGTGGAAGTTCAGTGATGAAAGTCGCCATTGAGATGAAAGAGAGACAGAGGACTTGTATTTCAGAGGTACGTCGGACCTGGGTTGTGGGGAGGGGGTGTCGTGGTCTCTGTAGGTCCTTACCACTTCCGCCTTCATACCCGTATCAATTTTCGTCTCACCGTATTTTCACCGGTTAGCCACGCATCCGCGTGTTCCAGTAACTAGTTCTTACGTACTGTAGTCTCAGCGACAGCTGTGAAGTTGATGGAATGTCGTGTTTTGGGGATCGCGTGCCCTGGAATAAATTCAGAAAGGAAGAAGATTCTAAAGAGAAATTAATAACGCAAAATATGAAGGACTGGAGGAAGAAACAAACACACAAACTGAAAGAGATGAAGGCGGAAAACAGAGAAGGGAACACGAAGAAAAATAAGTTAAAAAAGAGGAAATTAGAAAATGTGCAAGAAAGAAACATGAAGAAAGCGATAAAAAGAAACACCAATTTAAAGAGAGATAGATAGAACGAAGGTTTGAAGGACAGAGGGAAGAAAGAAATACATGGAAAATAGAGGACCGAAGAAAGGAGAATAGGAAAGAGAGGAAATAAAAAATATAACGAAAGAAAAACGGACTAAAAGAGAGATAGGAATGAAGAAAGGGAGGGAGGAACGAAAGTATGAAAGAGGAACATAGAAAGCTAAAGGGAAATAAGGAATAAGACAAAGAAGAACAAAGACAAGAAATAATGTGGTACCTGAGAAGAGCCACGCAGTGTAAAAGGGCACAAACAAACAAACGAACAAACAGTTGCTGTGTTAGCAGAGACGTCTACACTGAAACTACAGTCAAAAGTATGGCACGAAGTTCCATGGTTTCGTGTTATTTACGTTTAATTAAGCAAAGAGTGGCATAAGTAGGATGCGAGGTTTTCACGGCTGAGATAAGGACAGGTGGCGGGCTTTTGTGGACACGTTAATGAACATTCTGACTCCATAAATTACAAGGAATTTCTTGACTAGTGCCATAAACGTTTCAAGAAAAAATGTGCTCCGTGGAGTTGGTTGAATTGATTTTCGTGTTTGATTTGGATATCCCTGACGTGGATGTGAAGTGAGTCTTTGGTGGTTGCGTAGATATATAAACCCATATGTTACGATTTACCTGCCTGGCTCACCCCTGTGGATGTGGGCTAGGGGTGATGTTACCCCTCACACTTCCAAGGGACTTTTGAATTTGTCAAAGAAGCCTTGAATATACCTTCTAAGATGCGAGTCCCATGCATTACACGGGATTCGCAAAGCCAATTCACAGGAATGGATAATGTGGTCTTAATGTTTTTCGTCTTGAAATCATTCTCCAGTGTACGTAGCAACGTTTCATTGCAGTGCATTTTGGTCTCTTATGAAACTTGCAGTTTGAGTGACAGTTCTTTATTCTTACGATCTCTGGCACGAGCAAATACTTTGTTCTACAAAAATGACAGTAGGCCTGCCTCAGTTAAACAAATGCATCTTATATTCTTAAGTGGCCTAATTCAGTTTAATTCGCTTTATTTATTTATTTATTTATATGCTTAACAATAGCCAGATAAGGTCAATTACAGCCGAGCACTAAAACTACAATGCAGTATAAAAATAATGTACTAAAACCTGTAAATTACTTAAAAATCTAGAATTAACTTCAATAAATAAACAAAACATAATCTGCCATAACCTAGTATTTTTCTGGGAGTACTGAAGAAAACGCGGAAGGATCTCAGTCAGGATGGCTGGTCTCCTTGACGATATTTGAACCTGGGGTCTCCGGAATACGAGTGAGAATTTGTAAGGATGTCGTACGTTTCGGCCTATATTTAAAAAAAGTCGTTTTTAAGACGAGCTTCGTTTTGAAACAGGAGGTAAAGAAAAGGAAAATATTTTATGCCTTTTAAACAGAGGTTGGGAATACTTTTATGGCTTGCGTGCCAAAGCTATTGAAAATTCGTGAATAAAATATTCTTTGCCTGCGAACAAAGTTTTATTTTTATACTCAAATTGCTAGGTAATATAGGAAAAACTTTGTAATATAATGAAACGTAGTTTAATTTTTTAAATGTTTTAAAATTATGGGGTGAATAAATTCTGTTTGGGCGTAGAAGTATCAGGCCGGAGAAAGGAATACTTTTTGCCGTTTTCTTAACTTCAGTGAATTTGAAATTATCACTGAATTGTCATGGAAAATATGAAGACGTTTCTTCATAACTTTCATAGTGCGATGTTTAAATTCATTGACATTACATCTGTGAATCAGTCGAGATTTGTTTATCATCACTTTTTATTGTATTAATAAATATGCACCAACGTTTTCTATGTTTATTTATTTACTAATAATTTACAATATACTATAACAAATTAGGTTGTTCTCAGACTTATTTCCTTGTCTTTTAAGTAAAATTAGTTGTGTCATTTTATCACGTTCATCTTTGTTAATTTTTCCACAAAACTGTGTTTGAACGTCACGCGATTGGCAGACTGTCCTTGGTCTTACCTTGTATTTTCATGCCATAACAAATAACAATACCAACTTGTTAATTATCCCATTGCGTTCTCGATACACAACTTTCATTTATTCCCCAAGCTCCAGAATGTGAGGGATTTTGAAGTTTCTGTGTGCGTATGACAGCTGGCAGGTGTTCTTGATACATCATTCTCGCACTCACGTAAGAACACACGCAAGTTCGTTACACGTGATGTGCTCAACACAGCTGCGCGGGACTTCACAAAACCACGCTGTTGCATGTCTAGTCTTCTGTCGGGGGATATAGTCGCTACACAAGAAACAGGACAGTTTTTTAACATCAATATTCCATCATTCTGTCATTTAGACTGCATTGATTATGTCTTGCGACGTGTAGCGTACTTCCTCATAGTGACTACATTCTGCGAACAGAACTTTCCAGAATGTCGCCGTATGTATTTCATGACCTTGAGTGGGAAAGCTCGGATCCTAAAGTGACGTCATCACAGGATTCGCTTTTATTGGGCGCCATACTACTGTCTAATGTATTCGAATGAGTGGAGTTTTACCTACATTTTCCGTGTGTCATCACAGCTTGATACTTAAGCATAAGAATAAATTTGTATTTACATTTATGAGCTTTGCAGTTTGCACACAAAATATATTTCTAGGTTTCGTGTGAATGTCAAAATAACGCTGTGCCAACCTGCTCAATTAACAAACAACACATCATTTCCGATACCAAAATAGGTGTACTAAACCAATTATTTAAAGAAAATATTTTATTTATCTCATTAAAGTAACGACATAAAGCAGAGTCTTTGCGAAGATAAAAGTTCGGAATTTCTATCAGTTATTTGCTTTCAAACGCTAAATTTGTTCTTTCCTTGGGCGAAATAAGTTTCATGCCAATAAAAACTAGAGTTAAATTATAATTCTGTATATTATAACTATGGGTTTTTATATGGGAGACAAGAAGATACAGGATTCTTTACTGAGTCGTGGGAAGCATTCCATGAATTTTCATTTGTTTTAATTTCCCTTTCTGTTTGTGCTGCTGTCGAAAATTGAAAGGAACAGGCGAAAGACAGCTGCGTCTCTCAACACGTTTAAAAGTCGATTTACAAAAGAAATAAGAACTATAGATAGAAAGAAAGGAAGAAAGAAAAAGTGCAAGCTGGCAGATGTAAATCAATCGTCGACCAGAGGGAATCATTAAATACACACTTTCGTGTTCAATGACGACTTGTATTTATAGCATTTTTGACTACATCCGCTCTTAAACTTCTGTATACTGACCCTTTATACTTAAATATCGTACTCTCAACACAACAGCCATTAATAAACACTTTCTTGGTTTTATAATACTGCATAAACTGATCGAGTTGACGGTCATCTTTTGGAAGGCTCTTGGATCGTATCTCGTGGCCCATATTATAGTTTTCTTTATAAATTTCTCATGGTGTTTTGGAACACATTTCAGAACGCTACACCATAAAGCCATATTTAGAAATTATTGAACAGAATTAGGATTATGCCCTCAACATTGCCTTGGAAGTAACTTAGTATTTAAAAATAAACAGAAATGAAATTAACAAAAGAAGTCGTAAGTGTTTATAAACTTAATAGGTCGTAGAAGAATGTTTAGAAATTTATATTCTGAGAACATTAACAAATATAAACTAATTCCATGATGAAATTAGAAAAAATAAAGTCTTGTTTGTGTTTAGTCAGAAAATCGTGACGACCCTACATTCCACTCGTTCTATATGGGCGTTAAACTTAGTCTCTTACTTTTAATTTATAATGTAAATGACAAGTGTCTGAAAACGGTGCTCAAGAATATGTTTGAAACTAAAAAGCAAGTCTTCGTGTTTCTGACAGTGTCTAATAAACCATGACTAAGGAACAAATATTTATAAGGTTAATGTCATTGAAACAGCTGTAAACAGATAATTTATAGCCTCACAAAGTTACTGCTTGACGCTCGTATGTCCAGTCTTACCGCAGGTTAATTTATCATGAAGTTCTTGAGTGTCTTGTGGCTGAGAAAGCACTTAAATAATCAGAAAGTTATGACCGAAAATAGAAACGATTTGAGCTCTTCATGCTGTCTTTAGTCCAGCCCTATACATAGAATTTTTCCCCAAAACAATTCTGTAATGCAGGGCCACGAACCTCAGCCAATCATGAACTAGGCTAATATGGCATTAACAATTTCTGCTATCAAATGATGAATAGATAAATACGTTTGTAGTTTAAAATCCTATTAATGAGATAAAATCATCTTGAGATTATTCAGAAGAACCTATCTAAACATTACTTTTAAAGTTGTACTTGATGTTGTTAAAGCCTTCGTCAGACGTGTTTGGAACAGTTACCAGCATTTAGAATGCAAACATGCAAAGAACATCTGTGGAAACTGTGTGTACTCCGGTATGGAGTACACTTTTAAAATAGATCTATGTCAGATAACGGTACGTCCTTTCCGTGACGTCAGACTGTTGCCATAAATGAACGGGTTCTTGTGTTTTATAGTACGAACCCAGAGATGAAGAAGAGTGTGGAGTGCCAGACGGTGAAATAGAATTTGGAAGACGAAGTCAAGTAAAATTGTAAAGCAAAGGGAATAGAGAAGTTATAGTGAGTTCCACCCTCTTGGTTAAGTAAATGTTTCCTTAACGTCGTAGTACCACTTTAAGGTCTCTTTTAATGGCAACTGCTGTCAAATGCATCATGGCGTCTCCAGGCCAATATTGTCAGCAGTAAAAAGCTAAAATGGTAGGAGGAGACACATTTCGTACGAGTGATTCACAGAAAAGAGAGAGAGAGAGAGAGAGAGAATTAATGAGAAAGGTTTTGGAATGGAGTATAGAAAAACATTGGAGACGAGATGACAGTGTAAAATATATGGCATACAAATGTAAACGTATAAAGATGATGTTCGGAGAATACGACAGCGGGAAACGAATTTTAAGCTTTAAGATATTACGCACAGAGGATTCTAGAAAAAGAAATTTTAGTGAACTGTCTTTGTTGAGTTAGTCATCGTATCTTCAGCAGTTGTAAACTGGTTTGTCATTGCATCATAAACAAGGTTTCTCTGTTCTCACAGAGTTCATTTTTAAGACTAGTGCCTCAGAGTAAGTGTTTGTGTGTTGATATATATGTGGCAGTTATCCGATAATTGTCATCAATTTTTTTTAAAAACTTCGGTTTATTTCTACTGCTAAAGTGTAATTTCTGTTGTAGACGTTGATATTTTGTGCTGTTAACATCGTGCGGACTTGCAGACAGACACCATCGTTTCGGAGAAAACATTAAATCTAGTGTAATTTCTGTTGATTAAAATTCACAATTAAGTAGTTTTAATTGCTGAGATAGAGGGGGGGATTATGTATTATATTAGCTTATCTTATAGTTTTTAAGTCTGAAGAATATTCTTCAATATATTTAAAATATAATGTAAAATTTCTGTTGTTGAGAATCTACGTTCTAGATAAATAGCTTCGGTTGTTGACAGATGACGCAAGATGTTTAGTTATACGGAAGCAGAAATATGTCTGTAAGAGGTAATGATTTTCCACGCATGTATATAGTATATAAGAAATGTATTTTGCAATATTATTTTGGAAACCTGAAGAGAAGAGAACTTTGGAGACATAGGAGTTGACGGGTAGACATAAAAAATGGATCTTAAAGAATAATATATATGTATCGTCAACTGTCATTAAGGAAATCTTCGGGTTCCATGCTGGGCAACTGTTAGCTTGTCAGAAAGGGTTCTGCCCAATGGTATTATGTAACTAATATTCACTTGTTTTAAAGCATCCAGAAGCTTGCAGAAAGTGTTGTTTCCTCCAACTTTGAAGTACTTGCGGAGTCCACGTCACTGAAAGAATTACTTTAAAAATGCCACGACGTAATATTTCAGGTTTTCACTGCGAAAAGTTTATCTAAAACGTTGGTCAGTTTCCGCCAGACATACCAAAAGAGAATCATCTTCATTATCACCTCGTGGTTTTATAAAAATACTCTTTATTAACAATAAATCAAACGTTAATTTCAATTAATATGGAAAACCAAAGCGACAATTAAGTAATTTACAGTTCAATTTTTCAGACGTGGCCGCTGGAAACACGAATCGACGTAGATTTGGACGAGCACAGTAACATACGTAAAGAATTAAGTGAAATGTTGGTTAGTTCAGTCGCAACTATTTGAACTAAACACTGCACTCTGAATTTCAACTCCCATTACTATTATTCTCACTTCCCCTGATGCGCTTCTCAGCGGCCACGTTTAAAAAATTGAACTGTACGTGATATGCGAATATAAATGGCAGAATTGTGAAACAGAATACTGTAGATAATTTCTCCTCCTGCCCTCCCTCACCCCACTGCGCACAGCGCCAGTCCGTTACATGCCTCCCTTTCGAACTTGCGTAGTAGCAAGTAGAATTGTAGACGTGGGTCTCAGCGGAGCTCTGGTGTTTTATATCGGCGGTGGATATGATGTATTTCCATATTAATTGATGTTGTCAAACACTGTTTAATGTGCGTAACCATTAGTAGCTCTCATCGCAGAAACAGAAATTGACCTGAACTCGAGGGGTAACTATTAGTTAGTGAGATGTCACTCAAATAGGATGATCAGTACGGCTCGAAAATAGGGTAAATGCGCTACAGATTTGTATGTAATTGACACACGCTATTGTCGAGCAATATTATAACAGTTAAAATTAATGGAAATCGAGACTTGTTAGAACACAAAAGTGCATCTGACAAATTAGATGGAGGGGAGTCTCTGAGAAGCTAACAGTCGCCCAGCTTGTAAAGAAGAACCCAATATTTTATTTAACCCAAAATTTTGTTATCGTGTTCTCAGCCGCCTCCAATTCATATCTTGCCTATGTCTCATTCCGTAAAATAATTTATAAACGAGACTGTACATTATTATAAAGTTTTTTACAAAGACTGTATGTAATTAAACCAATAACTGGATTTTGGTCGGTTAATGCACAACGTACTTTGCGGTCGCGCTATATTTCTGTACCAAGCGTTTGAAAGAAGAACGACACAAGTGACTTCAGTGTATTGTGTGGGATTGCGTAATAAATTCGAAGTCGTTAAACATTGACTCTGTATAATTGGACAAACCTCAGGACACGTTTAGTCAGTCACTGCCTTTCATCTTATATGCAAATCCTGTTATTAATTTGTGTCAAGTTACTGAAATTGTCGTATATTAATTATTTATGAACCTTATTTTAGTTATTACTTTTTCTCATTAGCTTTCTTAGGCCTCAGATTCATTAAGAAAAAAGTTATTAAGTTTCCGAGCACCCTGAAGACGTAAGACGAAACAGAGGTTTTACATCCTTAGCATTAGGTTCAGCATCACGCTCAGGCCGTTTTACATATGTAAAAATAAATTCGGTTCTTATAAAATAAAGAATTTTCCATTTAAGAACCAGCCCGAACTACAACACGCTGAAGTCTTTCACACACAAAACACGAAACCAATGGAAATATTGAATTCTGTAGCCTTTTCCCGTAGTTGCGTCTGATAATCCGCTTGAAATCGGAACAGTAAAATTTTTAGGTGTTCCTTCGCTTGAGGAGCACTTGTCACAGAGGAAATGTAGAAAGCATGGTAAAGATGAGAATGCTTGCAGAATTTCAGTCGGAGAGTGTGAAACGAGAAGGTGGTTCATAAAGAAATAGCCTGTATGTGTACTGGATGTGTAGGGTCGAATGGATATTTTCTGCGAACATAAAAATGAACATTTGGGTTTTATGCAAGAACGGAGATGTATCGACTACCTGAGTGACTATCAGCTTATCGAGGAATATGCTTCAAGGAGTTAATAAGACTAGTCTAGTGTTATATTCCCGAATAACAAACAAAGGTCTTCCAGACCTCCAATCTAAACCACGAAATCCATTTCTCTGTTTAGAGGTGTAAGAGAAAGGACGTGAATTTCCACATATTATCACTAGAGCAGAATTTATTCAGTTGAATATTAATTTGCAGAAATATAAAATTTCGCCACACAAGAGTTTAGGACTTTTGAAGGAATCTCACCATTACACTCATCCTATCTCAAGAGATAATTCTCTCTTCTCTGTCTCCCGTTCTGTCGTTTCTCTCGTGTTCTGTTTATTGGCTAGTAAAGTTGGTTCAGACGTATACTGATGGCGCCTACATTTTCTTGGTTAATTTTCCCACACACAATATTTCGCTGTTAATTACTACAAGAAGTTGGGAACTCTGTGGGCCTGGTGTTGCTGTTTGTTTGTTTGTTTGTTCACTTCCACTCTCATGAGCAACCAACTAATATGCAAGAAATTATAATATGCGAAATGGCTCTGCTAGACACGAACTGAAAGTTTAGGATCTTAAAGTGGAAATGTTGACCTACATCTTGCCTTATTCTACACAGACTACAGGCAGATTAATCCTTAAATTAAGAGCAATATCCAGTTCATTCATGCAGTTAACCTTATCTTATTTATTAACATAATTTCCATGCTCCTCTGCGTGTGTAATGCTTGTAGATTTCTCCGTTAATTGAAATTGTACGGACGTTTAAGACCACTCATTCGAAAATTTCGGTCGCCCCGATGTCGGTAAAATAAAATATTTACGGTTGATCTTCTCAGAAATTCTGCGATTTGCTATTATATAGTTGCCTATGTTCCATTTTAGTTGGCCGGGTGAATATTTAATTTTAATCAAGACGTTACAAATGTATCTCACAAATTTCGTTAAATAACTTACTGCATCCTGCGCAAGTAATTAGATTGTCTGTATTTAATCTTTCAACTTGTACTGCTGCAAGCGAACTATTATAATTTAGATTATCTATAGACCTGTACCATACTAATAGTAATTACCTGTTCATTTTATACTATTTGACTATACGTCTCTTTTCACATCTTGTTTTTCCCCCCTTAATTTAAAGAATTAGGGAAGTGGGAAACTTGTACAAATAATTAAGGTAGTTTTACTGCTTTTATAAGAAAGACTAAGATTATTTAACATCAGATTTAGAAATGAGCTATTATTTGTTATTAACGGTCAGGAAGCGAGACAGAATCCATGAATTCGTAAATGTTTTTGAGCTGTCAGTATGATGCGGCATTTATTATGCACTCGTAGTGGAGGGAATTTGTCAGGCTTTAGACGTAATAGGCCTGTAAGTCTGTTACTGTATTTGTTATTTACAGAAGGTCGGAAGTAACAACTGAGAAAATTACCTGACAAAGAGCTTCATAATTTATAATTGCCGGTCATACAGCGCACATGTTTGAAATGTGAATTGCATACAAAATTTTTAGAAAATCTCTGATGGAAAGTGGCCATTGGACGACTTGAACGTGAGAGAAAATATAGTATTAAAAGAACATAGGATGTTGTGAACTGGATTCATCTGGCTCAAGGTAGGATACAACGATAGGGTATTGCAAACACTATAATGAAATCCGAGATTTATTAAAGGCGGCGAATTTCTTGTCTGATTTAATAACCATCAATTTTTTAGAGAGATTCTGCCCCATGGAGTTTGTTTGCTGTTTACTGCAAACCAGATAAAACATTAGAAACTTTTACGTTCCTCGGCTTGGCCAATCTTTTCAGTGTAATTTCGCAGAATGTGATACAGAAATCTATAAGACAGTGTTTATTGACATCCATTACATTTCACTTAAGTGTGATAGACGCAGTTCCAACGAAACAGTCTTCTACTAAATGACCAGTAACCCGATGTCCATTTGTTAGAAACTTCTCTTGGTACAAATGACTTGTCATATCTTTGGCGGCAACACTTAGTGACACCCCACTGAAATGTTTACTTTTATGTCCAGCATACAACTGGTCACAGCATGAAATGGCCGCTGTGACGTCATTTCACAGTTGCGTATCTTCTCTGGATCCAACAAAAACCTGAAATACGAAGAGCGGCTTTCGCGCAATTTCTTAGTCCCTTCATGTAAATTTTGTGTACTTCAATATTTTCTTCTTACTCTTACTTCTTTGAGAAGTTATCTGCTGCAAAGTCTAAGTAACAGAAGTCACTCATTGCCCTGATGATGGTGGCAGCAAGGACCTCTGAAACGTCTTGAAAACTTTACCTGAATACACGACGCAACAACCCAGAAGACGGTCATCTTCGGGCTCACCGCCGTGATAACCTCAAATCCCACGGTAAAGGGCTTTGGCATTTCTGCTTTGTCGTCGTAAATTTTGCCATCAAACAATGAAAACAGTACTCAGGTCGAATTGGGGGTTACACGTCCGTTAGAAGTAAAAGCCATGAGGACCAGAGGGATGGGATGGGTAGCAGATAAGGCACCATCTGTCCATACTATAAACATTATTTACCAGAGGTAATTCTTGTAGCTTCCAAGTTTCAATTCCTGAGTAGACAATGTCTTTGGTTTGGAAAGAAAGTTTATATTTTCCTTATACCCGCAAGCTAGTGATAAAGGCTAAACCCACAGTTTAATCTCGGGTACTGTGCAGGTTATTATATCAGAATATTATATTTTAAAAATTATTTTAAATCGATTTGATTTTAAAAAAAATTGTGACTTATTTGGTGTTCGACGTCTTAACACCCGTCAGCAAATCGCATTCTTCAGGGTCATGAAAGAACCCACTCCCCTTACCGCGCTGGGTCTTAGTCTCAGGTACAGCGTTCTTTGTTTTGCCACGCTGCTGGTTGCAAACTGTCTTGGCTCGCCAGGGTTCCACTGTTCGTGTTGTAATATTGTACGATTTCACTGTGACCTTGAAACATGCAATTTGGTGACAGCTGTTATAATGACAGTCATGTGTGAGGAACTCTTCTGAATTTTCCAGTAGAAGGCTTCAAGATGCAGCTTCGCAGCATTTGTCTCAAGAACTGTCTGACACAGGTTGCCTCTTGTCTTCTTCAGATGCCATCTACTGAGGTCCTACAAAAATCATTAACCCGTCCTAACCTTCCTGACCCGTGGAATATCTGAACATGTGCAGCACTGGATTGTAGGTCTCTTTTCCTTGGAAAAAAAATCACTGCACTTCCTCAGAGGTTCTCTTTTTACCATCCTTGGTAGACCACCCGCCCCATTTCGACCCCTTTACATGTTCGAAGCCCTTCGCCCCTTATCTTATGTTGAGGAAACGGAACAGCTTAATTGTTTCCGTCTGTACTAATGGGCAAAAAATCCTACAAAAGCGATCCCACAAGAGGGCTAAAGGGATTACAGGGCGAGGTGGCTTTCAGTTGTACCGCCACGAACCACGTATCTCTCCAGCGTCTACAGTACCACTGAAACAAGAGTTAACAAAATTATCCTCATAACATCGCCACAAATATACCTCTGATTTATAATTCAGATGTATGCGTGTCTTGTATGGTTCCATGACGTCACGACATATGATTTATATGTGATATATTGCATTTCTGAACCAAAATACAAATAAATTATTCTGTGTCTCGAAAAGCCAAGATAAAAATACTAATTTTATACCATAAATATATATGAGGCCGGTATGTGTTAACATCTGTGTAGCACAAAACAATGAAATATCAAACTTTGCTATCGAGTGGTTAGCACTCAGACTTCGTATTATGGGAGTCCACGGCTACTCTGACTGAGGTTTCTCGTGATTTTCCTAGGTCCCTCTAGGAAAACGTCAATATAATACTCAGATCAGTCCGCGTCATTTTTGTTTTTATATTCTTTCAGATTTGTTATTTATTGGTCATTCTGTATTTTGATCTTGTGCGTTCTAAATTGTTGACAGCGTCTTTAAGTAAAGAATAACGAAATAAATAAATTGGAATATTCAATTTTACTTACAGTTTCTGTAAATGACTTATCGGTGGATACTACTTATCAGAATCAAAAGACTGTTCCAGAAAGTTTATATTGTAATAAACTTTAACGAAACAGATTTTTCGTCACAGTTTTTCTAATATAAACTATGATATAAAATAACGATATAAGGTGACCTCTTGTTGAGATAGTCATTATAGTGGCGAATGAATGTACTTTCTTTTGTTTATACCGGAATTTCATTTTCATATTTGCAAGAGCCAGCGACTGGGCATAATTCTGGGGAAAAACTCATTTTACTTCTTCACACCCTATTTCTTTAAACACAATTTTAGTTTTTTTCCTTACACCTTTGCATGAGTCTGACATTAACAGCTATGCATTTCTGAAAAATCTATTAATGCTATTAGTTTTTTTTTTTACTTTTCATCAAGCTGAAAGCTTTAAGAATATTATAGATTGTAGGCCAAAGCTTCAAGGAAGATTCAATAGCTTCATTATTTAATTAGAAACTTTATTGGTCTACATCCCAATATACGTCTTCCACTTCGACCAACTATTTTTTATTGTTAATGAACTTCCACGCACCCTTCCAACCCCATAGAGTCTTATCGCTGCTTAAACTATCTTTGCCCCCCACTGACAACTCTTTCCTGCTACACATAAAATTCGTATGAGGGGGGAAAAATAAATTGGGGTTTAAAAGTTTATAGGCCACGATTTAGACGGATGAGTGCTGTGAAATGACCTAAACACGTGACCGGTCCGTCAGTATGTGTAGGTCTGAAGTTTTTCTACTCTCTTTATGCATGAAGCTTGTAATTACTGGAAGAGCTGGTAGGGACAGAAGTACTCAAAGTGCAATCGAAACTTTAAGCTTTGTAACTAAGTTTTCCCCCCATGTATCAACAAAATTGGAGACCACATTGGATTTCAGGAATATTTCAGAATATTTTTCTTCCACTCAATATTATAAAAATTTTCGTTACTTTGAATGCGTGAGCCTTATTCTCGTGCCTTAAAGGAAGAACACATATTGAGGGTATTTAAGAAGAGGATCCTGAGGACATTTGGACGTAAGAGAAAAAAAATCATAATGAGGAGCTTCATAATTTGTCCTTTTTTTCTTTCCTAGTCTCATCTTCTACCCGCAGGTGTCGAGGTTTTCTTTTAATCTATTAGACATTTTGGTACAACTTGGACTATAAATACCAATCCGACAACGTGTGGAGTATCCGAAGCCAAAAGAGGCCATTAGCCTAAATTAATACTTTTTATAAACGAACTGACTTTTTTCGTAAAATATGTGTATTTTTACATGCTTTGTACAAACATCAGACTATTCATTTTGTTCGTGTATATATTAAGCTTCTATTATGGTCTATTAACCCTCCCCCCCAAGTGCCTGCATGGCGTATAGTGGTACAGCTTTACTTTGATTTCTTTACACGTTAGGGTTAATATATTTGTGAGCAAGATACGTTCCCATGCTAGGATGCTGGTATGTGGCTCACGAATGGGTCCAGTAGCCTTCTCTTTCATACATGGAGATAAAACTTTGAATTTTGTAAAAAAAAATTATTTCTTGAGAATATTTTCATAGAGGGCTCTGCTAGATGAAGTTATAACAGTTCTATAAAGGCTAATAAGTAACACGGACAGAATTCTAAATTTTGAACTAGCCTATTTAACCCGGTGCGAGTTCATAATTTCTAAGTTAGTTTTTGAACATGACAGGTATATTGAAATCTAGAAATAGTCTAAGTTGCATCGCTTAAATTAAAAGTGGTTTATCAATACTTCATATCTTCTAAACTTCTGAAATTTCTGATGAACAAAAGATATTAATGCGTAAGAATATTTGATCATAGAGTTTGTTTAATGTTTAAATTTGCAAAGAACGTAGGCATGTCAACAAAAGAGAATCAAAGATAAAAAAGGAAGATTTAGTATAGGAAGAATAGAGTCTGGGAAAGACTTTGATCGAGAGCAGGGTACTTATCCGCCATGTCAGCAACTTTGTAACTTAGTCTAGCTACCACCATCTTTGGTTCAACCAAAAATCTGTCGGGATGTGCACTTTTTAGTACGTCCTCTTTATAGCAGACTCTTACTTACTTCCGCTTCGCTCACTTCTTCGGCTTCTTTTTATGGTTCTTTCCCCTCCCCATTCTTATCTGTCAGCCACTTCCTCTTTTTCAGTTCCTTATCCGTCTTCTCCACTTTTAACTTCGCTTCAGAACTAACCACGTAATCATACCCTTCCTTTCAATAAATACGCCCGCTTAAACTGTAATTCCATTTCCTAACCTCAAACACTTCATATCACTCTCCTGATGTATCGACTGTAAGACAAAAAAAAAAATCTCGAAAATTCGCTGACGTCATCGTGTGTAATGTTGTAAAAGTTTGAAAGTTTTGAAGAGACAGGTGAAGTGAATCGGTAAACTAGAAGAAAATGTCGCCTATAATCTCAGTAAAGGAAATGAATTAAAATCTTCCGGGGAGAAAAGTGTATTTTGGAGTATAATATTAATATACAGTACGAGGATATTTAACTGTCATAGCATGAGAGGAATTTGACTGGCTGACGGACTACTTGCGTTTGCAAATGGATTGTGCTACACGAAGTGATCCGTTGATGACATTTTAGCCTCTCCCAGTTGAGTCATGGACGGTGACAAGTGAATGTAAAAACTAACGTGTCTCTAAAACAAATGACAGTTTGAAACTAAGCCAGGAAATTGAATGAGCGTTTCGGATTGAGTGTGAGATACATAAAGAAGTAACTGTGTTGGTCTACTCGAGGTGTGCTGAATTCTTGAACCGGTCATTTGCCCGATGTCAGCGCAGTGAACTTTTGGCTCTTTTTACAGCCTGCTTGTCACTCCAATCTGAAATCTCATTCACTCGTTTCAAACTTCGATATTTCTAAAGTCCTTAGTCAGTGAGATTTCAGCTTCTCCTCCGTGTAATCTAGTAGACGTTCACGGACGTTGGGTGCTAATTGACTCCATTATCAGGGCGATGAGTCGTCTTCGGATTTTAATTGTGTCTAAAACGCCACATTTCTCGACTGAAGCTGTCGTGAATATATTCACTCACTGAACTAAACGCCGGTGTTATACATTTCAATTCATCGTTAATAGACGCTTTCAAAAATTTTGCCTGATATTCTGATTACATTATGTTGTATGGCTTTATAGATTGGATGAAACTGATTTAGGATAGTCTAAATATTACCTCTGGTGAACACGGTGATAATTTTTTGTATACTGTACCAGGAATTTCTAAATCAGGAATATTGAAATTACGATACGCTATGCTAATTTTTCTGTGGTGTTTGTTAACACGTCGCTGAAGAAAAAATGAGTCATGTCTCGGAATTTCTTTGAAGTAATTAGACTGTTGGTAGAGGCCGAGCGAGAAGTGCTGGCCCTTGCGCAAATGACTGATTGTGGTCGTATGAGATGGACCCGTCCGAAGCACGCTCCAGAGGGGTGTCAGCTTCAGTTGGTTTGTGGCTCTAGCTGAGGCTGTGCGGACCCCCCCCCCTACTACTGAACTCCCCTCTCTCAGCCTACACATTGCGCATTTAGGTGCCACGACTACTCGCGCGACCTCTAACTATAGACCACATTGCCCGCGACTAAGCTTATATGTTTTTTGGTACAGAGCACGGATGCTTAACCTTTCTCAAACATGAGGCTACATTCATCTATCATTATCGACTCCCATGCCACAAAGTTACTAGTTAAAAGTTACTTTTAAATTAAGCTGAACAGTCGCAGCGATACTTAATCCCAAATTCTGACATTAGCATAATGTCTTTTCCGTTATAATGAAAACATTTTTCATCATATAGGCCAAAACAGTGTTACAAAAAATGTACGAGGGCCACACCAAATACATGTGTGGAGACTGTACGGCGTTCGGGACATAGTTTTATGACCCCTGGTCCGGAGTTACACGCAAGGAACATAAGTGTTTGTTCACGTCTCAGCACTAGAATGCAGGACAAAGTCACAAAGTAAAGATACTTCGAAATGTAGCAAAGAATGGGCTTTATTTGGAAAGAAGATTAAGAAATTGAAATTGCATCACCAAAAGCCAGTGTCAGACTTCGTAGAACCATTCAGTTAAAAATGTTTCCTCTGCAAACCAAATAACATTTTTTTAAAATAGACCATTTTAGCTGATGCTTCACATGGTCTCTCATCTTATGGGAACAGCATAATTTAAAGATGATGGGCCGTATATTGTTATAGAAGTAGACCGACGTTTCAGAGGCGGTCACCCTGATAATGGAGGTAGCAGGCACCTCTGAAACATCAGTAAACTACCAGACTGCATGGCACAACAAACCACAAAACAGTTAACTTCCCAGTTGGATTTATTTACTCGAATTCTGCCTATGTAAATTAAATTAAATTAAATCAGAAGGTTTAATAAATAAAAAGTGCCTCTTGTCACCCAAAATAGATAATATACAGATCGCCCTGATGATGAAGGCAGCAAGCACCTCTGAGACCTTTGTGAACTTCTACCAGACTACACGGTGCTAGAGCCCAGAAGACAGCCATCTTAATAGAGTGATCGCTGAAACAAATTGGTTCACCGACTGTCTGTCTGTCTGTCTTGCTGTACAGTGGCGGCCTTTCGACAAATAAAAAGAAACTAGAGGACGTAAGATCAAAATAATGTTGAGATAAAAAAGAAACATAAAATAGAATGAAAATTATTGTGTTGTCACGAGACCTTGGAGCGAGTGTTGTTGAAAAGACAAACAGGAACAAATGTGTCTTAATTTGTCAGGTCTAGTGAGAAGAAAAGACTAGTTCCAGCCACCGCAAAGACCCAGAGAAAAATGTTAACCAGTTAAGAAGGCACAGGGAGACAAAGTGAGAGTCCTGTTACGCTGGTAAGAGGACAAGAGGGCCTTGTCTGCATACCGGGTGTCTCAGAAACGGTAGTCACAGCGTGATGACATTTAAGCTTAGACAGAAGGCGAGGCGCTGTTAATATTCTGGGTTGTTGCACAGTACAGTCCGGTAGAAGTTTACTGTCATTTCAGAGGTAAATGCTTCCCTCATCGTCAGGGCGACGAGGCATCTTACTTAACCTTTACAAACATCAACACATAAGGAGCTTTACCGCCCCCCCCCCCAACTGTATTAAATGACCACAGGCACAGATGGGAGGGGAAAAAGTCTAAACTTTTTTTTTGTTCCATTTAAAGTTTCACTACTTTAAATGGAGCATGATATTGATTTTACTACGTTATGTTGCGTTGGAAAATATGTATGATTAATCTGGTTAATAACGGACCAGTAGCGGACCCTGTTGAATACAGTAACGAACCTTTGGGGTCCATTAAATCAGGCTAATTTTTTCATTAGATAAGTGACTAACAGTTTACCAAGAATACCTCTACTCAATGGAGTTAATTTATCAACGAGTTTTCTACACTGAACAAAACGAATTAGCTCATATGACATGGACATTATTGCTGCTTGTAAGACAAAAATTCACATATCCGGTGCGTGACATTCTATGCTGTAACGTGTTCTGTCAAGTCTCGACAGTTGAGGCGCTCAGGTTACATGTGGGAAGTTTCATTGAATTTCTGTCTCAGGTTACCGCTATGATTCATAGGTTATGGTGCATGTCCGTTCTTTCAAACTGCCTCAATGTTTAGTTGTACTTTTTATTAGTCCCAATTATATCAAGGATGTAGAATGTGGATTAGTGACCGTCAGATTCTACCTGTGAATATGCTGTTCTTTCTTTGAATGAAGCACTTGTACATAATGAACCCACAATGGTTTAATTCTGTATGTCCACTTGTCAGTTTTAACTTCTAAACTACCGAAACAATTTAAATTGAATTGATATTGAAAGTCGAAACCAATATTTGAAACGAGTAATTCTGGTTGGTATCGCTTCAGCATGACTCTTATGTAAGTTAAAGCCAAGGTCAATTTTAAAATGACATTCTTCTGATTTGTAACGCCGTGTAGTGTGGCAAACGTTTACCAACGTTTCAGAGACCATTACTACCTCCATCATCAGGGCGTTGAGTAAGATACGTCGGTAAACTTCTACCAGACTACACGGCGTTACAAACCAGAAGTCAGCCATCTTCATATTCGCCGCCATTAGAACCGTAGATCCTACAACGGTAAATTTCTTCGTGTTGAATTTATCTCAATGCCTTGAAGGTTTATTTCTTCGTATTTTGATGCATACTTTTGTTTTCACATGAGTCAGGAACAATCACCAATTACAACATAAACAAATCATATATGTTGTAAGCCCAACTTGTTTCGACTTTCAGAGGTTATCTTCAGGGGTGCTTTTCTCAAACCTGCTCGTCTGTTCCATTCATCTCTACCTCTCTTTTATTTTCTTAAGTTCTCTTATCTTCTATTCGTTTTCCTGTTAGAATTTTGTCCAATTCGTGTTACATATTCTGCTTATTGCGTCATCCTGTTTAATTTTATTATTCTTATAATACTACTAAGAGTGCAGTCCCGAGTTTTCAGTCATTTTATCCGTCTTGGGTTCAAATATTCTCCTCAAAAGCCCTCGGTCTGTGTTCTTCTCTCATGATGACAGCCCAAGGTCCTTAACCCTACAAAACAACAGGTTAAATATATTCTGTATGTTTTAATCTTCACGTTTATACGTAAGATACTGAAGATTAAAGAGTACTATGACTAAGTCAAAACTTTTTGCTTTTCTTATTATTATTGTTAGTTCCCTCCGACTTCTCAAATATTTATTTATAGCCGTCCCCCTGCAACGAGCAGCGGAATGGTAAAAACAGTTTCTCCAGCCCCGTGACACAAGTAATCTGTGCGTGTCGCGTTCAGTTGTGTTCCGCATCCCTTTCAGAGGCTCCTGTTATACTGTGGATGATTTGCAGCTTACAGACGTCTGGAGGTGCTGCAAGGCACAGAAAGCCAGAACGTCCCAACCAGAAGACTAATGTTCCTTAGCTATGAGAAAATTGAAAAGAATTTGTCTTTGTGTAACATGTTTACGACTGTAACATACAATTTGTGTTACATCATAAAAAGCGTCTCAGACTAGGCGTATCAATTTGTACTAGAATAGTAATATATTTAAACTGTTTACCCACAAAGCATGAAATTGTAAATATTAAAGCGAAGCGTCCTTAACAAGAGTGTGGCCGAAACATGTAGGATGGACTAGCCCTGAAGATGAAGGTAGTATTTTACTTCGAAACGTTGGTATCTACGTACAACGTTACAACGCAGAAGACCATCATCTACAAATTTACCACTGAGATATATACCACGCACTGCCAGAGATAAATACATAGAGACTGAAGTCTCCGGCATGGATAAGATAATATTAAAATTGAAGTTAAAGATATAGGATGTGGATTTGATTAATGTATCTCAGAACGGGTGGGCTCTTGTGAACGCGGAAATAAACATGCTTCCTTAGAAGGGGAAGAATTTTTTGACCATATGAGCAACTGTTAGCTTCGAAAAGATTATCTGCTCTATGAAGATGGCTGTCCTCTGGGTGTTGCCACTCCTATCAGACTACACGGCGCGACATCCCAGGAGACAGCCGACTTCAGTCGAAGATTTGCATGTTTTCCTATACTATTATTAGCTCCTATTTGAATATCAGGATTTCAACAAATTAAAACGATAACAGAAATTAAGGAGCTGAAGTTTATCCGAAATAAATAAACATCAGGGACGTTGAAAACTTCTCAAGCTTTCATGAAGTTGTTACACACGCATCGTTTGTTACAGACCACAGAGTTCTGAATAAATTTGTTGAAACTCAAAGGCAATTTTTTTGAAAATCCTTCTAACTCATTAGCACATACACGTTCATTTCATATAAAACAATTAATTTAAACTGCAACATTTCTTATTATTGTACAAATGAACACGGGCCGCACAAAGCAAATCGTTGGGTCGCGGTTTGATAACCCCTGCCACACGGGAACGCAAATTCGCGAAGAAAACATTTGTTAATTATATTTAATATGTGAGTAGCCACACTCTTTTTCATTTATGTGTTTGACGTTTATGACATAAGAATATTATGGATTTTGCGGCCATAACAGACACAAGTGTTAGAAAATGGATTTCTCTACTTGTATCACCACGCAGGAGTTAACTCTGTTCTGTTCAGTATCACCTACAACGAACACTCTGGCTTATAGCAAAGGACAGAAATGTTCACAGGAACACAGGCCGAAAGGTCAGGCAATTTATTTTCATTTGCTTCCTGCGGTTTATAGCTAAAACCGTAAAGGGAAGTAAAATGTTCTCTTAACTTGTACCGGAAGAAGCCTTATTGAGGCTTGGCAGGTCACACCACATGTCGGGTGGGAGGTAAAATTGATGAACTTAATACTGCTGTATAACGTACTCATTAAGAGTTAGATAATTAAAATCGATCGCTTGTCCTGCATTCGACCAGGACACTTAAATTCTCTGCAGGTGTTTTATAGTTATTCACGTTGCTAACAGAAAATGAACGTGCTTTAAATATCCCAAGAACGTAAGTACCTATGAATCATGGGACCTCTGGGTACTTCATTGTTACAGGTCTAAATATGTAGGGGGTGAAGGAATTCAATCATGTCCTGTCACTTTGATTGACGCATCCCATAACTGCTTTAAAGCGAAATTATAATCGAAATGTTATGAATACTCTGAAGTCACAAAATATGATGTAACTTATAGGGTCATTATTTTAACTCTTCACCTAGTATTTCAAGCAGACTGAACACAAAATAATGAAGTGATCTGGACATGTGGCACGAATGGGAAATAAAAAATTAAAACAATTTTGAGATTTCAGGTTTTCATGGCGGCGAGTTGTAAGTGACTCTTCTGAGTTGTTGCGACATGTAGTCGAGTAGACGTTTACCGACGTTTCAGAAATACTTGCTGCTTCCATCAGGGCGATTATGACGGTGGCAGAAAACACCTCTGAAATGTCAGCAAACTTCTACCAGACTACACCGCAAAAACCCAGAAGACAGTCAACTTAAAATAGTTTGATCTTTAATTTGACAAGAGACCACTTAGAAAATCTAAGTGTGGATGGAAGGATAATGTTAAAATTGATCTCAGGTTTAGAAGGTGTAAAGATACGAATTGGGTCGAAATGACTGAGGCGGGTTTTTATATGATCCTTCTTGCTGTTTAAAGATAGGCAATTTCATGTCCTGATGTACAACTTTCATTTGTTCAATAAAGATCCTACCCCATGAAGATGGTTACTCAAAATTCCTTGCAACAGGCAATAATTTCGTCATATAAATAGAATTTTAATGTACATAATGAGAAGTCGAAGGAGGTTAAGTCAGGTGACCATGGCGGCCACTATACCGAGTCACGCAGTCAATCCATTTGGCTTGGCTTTGAAAGTCAATTATTTTTATTACTCGTCAGCCCTCCTCTGCTGTATTATCGAAGAATGTCGGAACTATGCTGTCAAACGGCTCAATTTTACAGAATTTTGGTGGATAAACCGCTTGGGATATGAACAGTTAGATTACCGAGAGGGAGATGGAGGATAACATTAATGTGAATCTTAGGGTGGTAGATTGAGAGGATGGAAGGTGGCTTAGTATCGTGTCCAGTGGTTGACTTTGGATTCAGTTTGTTATATAATCTACATCTAAAATAAATAAATTACATCCAAAATAATGTATTAAATCTGACCCTGATTATTCAGTGCTTATCATAAAATAATATGTTTTTTAAATTTCACGTACCCCCTAAGATGTCTTCGCGTATCCCCGGGGGTACGCTTACCCCAGGTTGAATACCACTGGTCTATATTACGTACGTTTGTGGCTTGAGTAACTTTAAGAAAGAGAGACACATCGAAGTTAGGATACAAGTAAATTATATGTGAGGTTAGCAAAATGAATGGGACGAAACAGGTGGAGATTCCACGTTTTCCGGATGTCAGACTAGAGTTTACCAAGGAACATTTTCAAGTATATAGCGGAAAGCGAAATTTAGGAAGACAATAGATGCGATGGTTTTAACAGTTAGTGTAACCTCGAAACAGGTCTAATGGACCTAAACATTGTAAAGAAGAGGAAGAACATTTTTGGCACACGATTGGGCACTTCTATTTCAAATATAGTATATAATTTCAAAGTTGGAATTAACTGTATTTCTAGACAGTCTTCACAATTAAACTGAGTGAAACATTAATTATGATTAAAACTCTAATTTACAGCTGACCATCGCCGTCATGATGGAGGCAGCAAGTACCTCTGAAACGACGGAAAACTTCTATCTGGCGCAGCACTCCAGAAAACAGTCATATTTGAATAGTAAGTTGTTTGAATTTCATTTATGCTACACAGTTTTTCTATTATTACATTCACAAGAGAAATTCATTATTTAATTACAGATGCTACGACAGCTTTGTCAAGGGTTTGTGCATTCGTGTAGTCGCCATATTTCAATTTGTTGACTTACACAGCCAAATTAGTTACCGCTGTCAGAATAAAAAAATTATATTCAGAATGGGTTGACTGTAGTTTGGTAAAAAAAAAAGTTAAAAATACAAGTCAGGGCACACAGTGACCGTATTTATAAAGAGAGAGTTTTATATTCACATTGATTCACACACCGGAAGTTTGCTACCACAGCCATTTCTCTTCCGGTCAGCGGAATACAAAAGAGTTTGCCCAATTTAGCTGTTAAATCTAAATGGTTTGCGGCAATATGGTCGTCCGAAAATGAACACTGTACGCAGCTGCTGGTCATAAATAAATGAAGAGCTCTGGACGATCAGCCTGCCCTCTAACGGCTTTCCCATGACACCTCTTTTACAGACAGCAAACCAAGTCCCTGGAAGGTTTTAGTTATTTAACGAGCTGTCATAATATCAGAGTTGTACAAACGTACAATTTAACGAATGCCTTGCCTTGTTTTACGGAAATGTGTAAACGTAGTGTTTAAACATTATCTAAACGCTGTTTATTTTTCGGAAAAATCAATCGTCTTTAAATAATTGTCGTCATTAGGTCTTTAAATTTACAAACGAAAACGCTTTCTATTAGCCCTGGGTTATCTTAAATTGTATTTGATTAATTATCTTATTATAATTATTTCATAAATACATATATTCTAAAAAAAATTTCGTTATTTATTGTCGCTGTTCCATGTAGTCATCGCTTCATGCATTAAACACTGAATTATTCTGATGCCAGCGATAATGTCTAATGAATCGGTGTCACCAGATCGCAGCAGCGTAGATTAAAGTGCTAAATGGTGTTTATCGTGTTGTTTTGAATGTGTATGAAAATGGCCTCTTGTCCAAATGGTGAACAAAGATTAGAGATGTATACGTCATAAATTTCGGCTATCATTTTAAGGGACGTTTGGGTTAGGTGTCTTAAGAAAGTATTTTGGGCCAACCAGCCTCCTATCCAGTGGGTACGGGGATCCTTTCCCGGGGGGGGGGGGGGGTAAAGTGCTGTCGGGGCGTGATGCTGACCCCCATCTAGATCGTCCACGTGTTCGGAATGTTCACGGGGGCCTAGATCTTGAAGTGTACCTTGCTACATGTTACATAATTGATTTGTAATGACTATCTGTTTGCCGTTTTAAGGGCTTTTGTGAGGGGGTGCAGGGTCATATTATCTGTCCTCAGCCACAATGTGCTTAATTTATCGCGTTGCTGAATCAGCAGGTGTGTCGAGGGAGTTGTTGTCATGGCAACCAGGACATTGGGTTCCTACCTCAGATAAAACAACGCGCCACAGTTGCAAAGATGTTTTGTTAACAATATACCAAGAAGATTCTGTTATATAAGGTGGTATCTCAAATATAAAAGTTTGTGACGATGGTGAGTTATTTAAAGAAAAAGTTTCTTAGAAATTATCCATCGTCAAATAAAATAATAAAATTGAACGACTTTTTGGAGATAGGGATTAGCTCTATCGATTGTGCCCAACAGAGTAGGTATACCTGAAGACGGAGATAGAGTCCCATCTCCAAAACTTTGTTTAATTTTATTATTTTATTAGACGATGGATATCAAAGAAATTTTTTATTTAAATATAAGTTGGTAGTTGATATCGACAAATCTAAAAATAATTGAAACGGCTAGATAGTTTATTATAAAATTTCCCAGTATTGTGTTTCACAGAAACCCTTCTTGCCGTACTAGATCTTTTTAATTGCGTACGGAGAAAAATACAGCAATTTTAATACGCGCTTCGAAGTATTACCATCTTACCTAAAATGAGCCTTTAAGAAACGGGGAGCGTTTCGTGGACAGAATGCAAGTGACTCGTGATATGGACAAGTTTCGGGCTTTTGGGAACATGGTAATGAACTTTCGGGTTTCAAAAAGCCGGGTAATGGCATGAATGGCCGAGTGTCTGACTACCAGCTTATCAAAAAGGAGTCTGGTCGTTGGAGTTCCATTGCAGCTTGTGGCTGGTTCATAAGTAACAGAAACGAAGTTGCCAGATCTCTTTGTCCTTAGGAGGAAATTACTTCTTTCTAGCCTGATTACTTGTGATGTTACTACGAGACAAATGTTGTGTTCTAACAAACCCATTACGCGAAGAGAGCCATTTAATCTTACATTTTTATTTTTAGGACCTGAAACTAAATTTAGCAGAACAAAATAGTTTAGGTCATATATTAATGTTTGTTAAAAGTTAAGCTCGGAAGATGGAAACAGTACGATAAGAGGGCTCTGTAATGGGGATAATTTAATATTGCATCTGACCTATTACATTAAGCGTGTTATAGTAATACGGAAAACAGCTGAAGAAGGGGCAGTTCGCTTGGGTTTCGGGGGGTTACAAGACGGGGGGGGGGGGTAAAAGCACTTTACGAAATGAGTGCAGGATGTATCAGTCCTTGCCCTCACCCTAACACATTGCCCCTTCTCGCCTCCAAAACCTTTCTAGTTATTTCTTGTATCATTTTTTTATTTATTTCCTCCCTCAAATTTTGTTGTTATCTTATTTTATTTTTGCTTATGCTCCGTTTCATTAATCTTTGTGGCTTTCTGGATGACGAAATGCCCGAATATTTTAAAGAAACATTGCAGAATTTCATGATTATCGTCGCAGAATTTTAAATGTTGGTCAAACGTGACATTGTGTCAAAATAGAGAATCTGAAAACCGCGGTTCCCTGTAATGTATGTGTTATATTTTATTGTCTTTACATCAGATACTCGCTTAAAACTTCGCTGACACACCTCTGATAGTTTACTCAGTTTAGGAACCTAACTTTAAGTCTGGGTTTAAATTCCGGTTATAAGACATTTTCATAAATCTCTTGCTACTAATCGCAGTTTGTTTTTCGATTGATAAATACGACTTTATACCAGCTCCCGTGTTCACTGGGCCTTTTGCCACCATGGTTACAAAATAAGGGCAGATGTTCAAGGCATGGAAGATACAGCGAACGCAAAATAACTCCGAGCCTCGAAGACCAGTACAGATACACACAGATAACCCTGTCCTTGCTTGCTTTCAGGCTGTCGAAGTAGCGCGCGGAGGTTGAGACGTGTTCCTGCATTGGTAATTTCTTATAGCTCCTTAGGTTTATGAAGTTGTGTGGTGCATTGTGAAAGTATCAAAATTTCGCCGATTGTGTCTAAATTAACGAGGAAGTTAAATGTTTTCATTTCCACTTTACATCCTCAGACTCTTTGTCATCTTTCTACCCCTTGCCCTTTCTGTCTTCACTTCTCATCTTTTGTGACGTAGCTCAAGCGCGAATTTATTTTGCGACGAAATATCTGCCAGTATATTGCATAAGTAATCGCAGACAGCTGACAAAGGGCAGTCTTCCACCCAGCGCCCACACACATGTAAATGATGATATTGTGAGGAAAAAAGGATGTGACGTACAAGAAACCCCTCATCTTGCAGCGCCAGCTGTAAAAGTATGTAATTATTAGTGTGTCGATTGTTTTGCGTTTGTTTGAAGCTTGATCAAGTTCGGACACAAAAACCGGAAGCCTGTCTTGTGCTGTGGTTTTCTGTCGTGCGGCCAGACTCTTCAGGGGGCAGTGCTGGGCTTTCAGCAACGCTGTTGACACAATTTCTGGATCGTGTGATTTCATCTGCATGGCTTCTTCTTCATTACTGGCCTCTCTCTCGCCTTTCGTCTTTGTATTTCGAACTGTCGGAGCTTCTACCGTCATCTGAATTACTGACAGCTGGTTGACATTACATGAAATTTGATTTCATTATCTGAGATTCGAGATTTTGTGAAGATGGCTGTCTTCAATCGTGTAGTCTGGTAGATGCCGACTTTTCGGAGGCGCTTACTGCATCCGTCATCAGGGCAATCAGAAGGCAGACGTCTTTATATTCCTCGATGTTTGTGGTCCTTTGGGTTGTGACGTCGTGCGTTCTTATTGGCCGTTACGACAGCTCTAGAGGAACGTATTATCGTCATCTGCTGATTCGTTCGTTAAAATAAAACACAGCACATAACCTATAACACCACAATCGACTTGGATTTAATTAGTTTGTTACTTGGTTATTTGATGGTATAATCGAATAAATGGTGTTTAGATTAAATCTAGTTACTAGAAGATGTAGTTACATTGAAATATGTGATTAAAACCAGCGACGTTCGAAAATATATTCCTTAACCAAGAGATATATTGATTTCTCGGTGGTGAAACAACTTTACATTCAAATAAAAAAATGTGAGAACTTTAACTTCCTGTCTTAGAGGTTTTAAAATCGATTAACCCGGCTTTGAAGACTTGTCAAGTGAAATAATTATGCTGCATGCATCTCGCAGTAAGTAAAGTTTGTCCCACTGCATCTATCATCAGGGTATCAGGCAGTCGTTTCTGTGTTGGTGCGTTTGGTAGAAATCTGGCTTCAACATAAAAAACTGTTTCAACACAAAAGCTTCAATCCTATCACCTTAAAAGTGTCCTTGGTATTATTTTTCTGCCTTTAGCACTCACAGTTAGTCCGTTCAGACTGCGTAAGAATCAAAAACTAATCCTATTTGTCAACGGTTCATTACATTTACATACATACAGTATGTTACAAAAATATGTGTATTACAATACGGAAGACATGTTGTGTGTTTATGTTTTTAGACATCCTATTTTAGACATAATTTTTTTTTAAATTTATCTCTCACTTAAGCTTGTGAATTGCGAGTGGTCTGTTCACAGTATCCAGGATAATCTTTTTGCATTGGTAAAGCTATTTTTCTCGGGCGCCTCGTTGTAGCTGACTGAGCTGCCCTCTGCTCCAGCAGACCGTCCAAATGCACCCCCATCTCCCTTCCCATTCTCGTGTTAATTTAGAAAGTATGAGAGGGTGATTGCTGTCCTTCCCCTCCGTTCAGACTGCCTATTGCTCAAATAGACGTTAAATGGGCAGTCAACTGTTGTACAACACAGTGTACACAAATTGATATTCTCAATTATCCCCATAACGTTTTGTAAGTGGGAGATTCTAGTCTGCCTTTCTTTTCCATTTAACTCTGTGGCTTATGGACTCGCAATGCCCATAACCGTGTTATAAGAAGCCGGTTACTGGGACGTATTACGCATCGTAGAGGTAATTAATTTTATTTATTTCTTTCAGATTTGTTATTGTGTCATTAAACTGGGTTTATTCACGAAGTTTCCCCATCGAATTCTTATGTGTATTTAGATTTTATGTTCAGACCACGACCTACTTTAATTGACAAACTTTAGCTAAACATTTAGTACATAACTACAGCAGGTAGTCTCTCATCGTCGCATGAAAACTTGTAAATAAATTATTTAAAAATACCGAGTTCTTTATTCAAGTCTTTACATTGTTTTTTCTTATTAAATTGTAATTAAATTAATAAAAACGACGGGTGCAGATTGCTGTGCGTGCGTACGCTTTTTACTAACTTCCCTACTCGTTTTGGTTAAATCCGTTCGTAAATTATTCGCATCTAACGCAGTGCCTTTTAACGTGCGTGACGCACTGTTAACAAGATGTTTGTCTTCCAACTACTTCTGTATTATTTTCGCAAACCTGAAATGTTCTTGTGTTGGGGGGATGTAATTCATGGCCTTATTTATGTATCTTTTTAAAGCCAAGAGACTATCATCTTCTGAATAAGGGCTCTACTCCATGGACTTTCTTATAGTAGGACGATCTACACTTAAGTTTGCCGTGCAAATTTAATTTTGGTTCCTGTAATTTCTGTATAACCCCTGCTTACATAAGTTAGGAAATCGAACATCATGATTCTTTCAAGAAAAGCTGGAAAATTTATAGGTTATTACATAACATAAAATATACCTCTCATTCGGATCTACAGATCTTACTAAAAACATTTGTCATTGTTATTAACACGAGAGAAATATGATCTCAAGCTTACACGGCGATCATGTATAATAAATTCTCTTCGGGCTACCAGCCGTGTAAGGGTGTTTAATGGAGAAAACACCAATATTTATAGAACCATCTTCGTCCTCTTCCTCAGGTACTATGAGTACCCTGAGGACGAGGACGGCTGGTAGCCCTAAATAATTTACTATACGAGATAAATAATTTCTATCGATTCAGTGAGATACTTTGACATCAGCGTTGCAACAATATGATTGTGCTGGTCATCAACAATGAATTCATGTCTGAAACATTAATATTGGTGCCAAAGTGTTGTATAAATAACCGCAAAGAAAACATTTTTAAATTTTGCACATTTAAACACCAAGGTCAATTGCACTATTCAATTCTTGTTTAATATATAACAATTTTAAATAAATTCTTTGTTGTGATTTTTTTTGTTTTAACTCTCCATATTATTTTAAATTTTTTTGCCAAATTCGCTGCCAACCCCTCCCTTTGTGCTCTGATGTCTGGCTTCTGTCTCAAGAAGCTTTCTAGGTGAGCTCTAGAGTTGAGCCTTGTCTTATACACACAGAAGTACTCAATCCGCATTTAGGGCCCCGTTCCGTCTTCATATCACATAATACCCCGCACACAGCTCGTCTGTGGTCTGGTGAACCGCCACAAGATGGGAGCTTAAACCAGATCACAAATCTTGAAGCAGATCCACTTCACTACATCCACAGCACGTTGTGATGTACCAGCCCTTTTCATGAAATATAGAGCAATTACAAAGTTACAGGAGACCTTCTGGTATTATACTTATTGCAGATGTTACGTAAAATAAATTTCTGTCCAAAGTTTCGTAAGAATGGAAGAAAATTTGTTAGAACACTCTCCACGCTAATTACATGTTTAATAACACTGCAGGAATTGATCTGCACTGATTGGTAGAAAAATATTTTTCTTAATATCATATTAATATTCTAAGTTAATCATAACTTGATTTCGAAACTTAATAAATCTTATATTAAACCTACTAACGTCAAGCCTGTTCTGACATCTCCAACGTACCTCAAAATATTTTACAGCTACCGTGAATTTGCATTTTTGTCGCTTGGGGGCGTTGCATAAGGAATAATGTATATTAACCAGGAAAATGGATTTTATCTGTTGATTCAGTCCTATGGCCACCAAGGTTACCTGACATAACACTCAGGACGTCTTTTGAGATAGCTTCTTTCTGCATCCTGCGCCATAGAGGCTCTAAAGATGTACATTACAGGAAGCATATAGTATATGTACAAGGGCACGCTTATTAAAATTGGAAAAATTGGACTACCCTTGGGACATGTACCGTGTTAAACTATTTACTTATCAGAATGTTTCACACTCCTGGTTCGCATTTGGACGTTCTTGGATTCAAATCTTGACGGAGACCGGAAATAATGTGAATTTTTCATAGTTTTCCTCAGTACCTTCAGAAATTTCCGAATTATTTCATTCTTGTCTCATTCATTATTTATTATTATAGACTTGTATGAACTATTTAACACGTCGTTAAACAAAAAACTCAGACTATTACATTTCTGCCTCTTGTCAGGTCACTACATTACGTGTGATTTGAGGTTTTCACGGCGGTGAGTCTGAAGTTGGTTGTCATCTGGGTTTTTGCGCCGTGTGGTCTGGTAGAAGTTCGCCCTGTTGATGGAGGCAGCAAGGACCTCTGAAACGCCGGTAAACGTCTAATGATGAAGGCAGTAGTTTTCTCTGAAACGTCGGCCAGCCGTCTTCACTTCATTAAATGTTTATTTTGATAAGTTCATAAAGAGTCTAAAATGAGATATAGGTATCAAATCTGTTTAAATTTATTGGATTTGGATAGCTGAGGGCAATGTTTTGGACGTAGGTAGAGGCAGTAATAGGGGAGAAAAGAAAATTTCATATTTAGGAGTTTCTTAAATTGTATCCTTTACCAAATATTGTTATAGGAAACAAATTAAGAAGGATGAGATGGGTGAAGCATGTAGCACGTCGGGAGGGACGATAAATGTATTCTGTAAGAATTTTGAGTCGATGCTTATGAAAGAAAGAGCTACCTGGGAAAACGCAGACGCGGATTGAAGAAAAATATTTTAAAGTAGTAGTTTGGATTCAACGTTCACATGGTATCGTACAGTGGCGGGCTCTTGTGAACATATAAGGCGTGAATTTCATTGACTAGCTCATCGAAAGTTACCATCTAAACAAGAATTTCCTGTAATGAGTTATTTTGGAATAAGCACAGACATTGACGTGCAAACTAATTTGTAACAGACTGTCCGCCAAAAAAACAACAAAGTTTGTCAAAGTGATGTATAGATCTATATGAACACACTTCAAAGTGAGTTAGCGCAGTTTCAAGGAACTATTTTTGCAACGCCTGGCGTGTTATATGAAGACAGTTGGTCCACTTTATAATGGAAAGAGATTGTTTTGAAGTACCTCTTGAAACGTCGTGAACAGAAGCAGCCGGCGTCACCATGAGAACTTTTAAATTTTTTTGGTTTATTTTTGTGCTTGCATGAAGTGAGCTTTTCTCTCTCACACTTTACTGCCTTCATTTCCGTTTGTCGTAATTAGTATCGCAGGACATTTTCTATTAAAATTTTAAGAATTATGTCTTTGGCTTGTTTGTTTTAAAGGTTATCTAGGACATTTATTTACGATTGAACAAGTAATTAGCCCATATTTGGAAGCAACCATAAATGTTTTATTCCAACTCAATTATGAAAGTGATGCACAGTTGGATAAATTGCATTTACGAACAGAGTTTCTACGTACAAATGTTAACATATCTGACTATTATTAAGTCTTTAGCAATAAGTTATAATAAAACGTAATTTGATGTTTTAACTTTACCATAATACTTACTAATTCTGTAGACCGGTCTTGCGTCTTACCTACTGGGTAATGGAGACCCTTTCCCGGGGGATAAATATGTCGGAGCGTGAACCTAGTCACTCAACTTTGCCTCTTACCAAATTTAGTAAAACGTCATTAGACTTCTAAATGTCTTACTGACAAGATTGAATGAGGTCTTTTTGCAGCCGCCTCTTACTTTAAAATACATGTAATGTAAACTTAAAAACAGATTATTTGTCTTTAGATGTCCACTTGTACCTCTGGAGGAACTATTATTCTTTCATGCGTAACAAAATCCATCAAAAACTACAAACACACTGAAAGCTGTGGGACTTGACAGTTGTTATTCATATTGCCGGAGAGATTTAGTGGGTTTTACATCCAATGATGCAAACTATAACTCTGAGATTCCTTTATCAGCGTTGCCATGGCAACAGGTATAATAATTTATGTAATTTGAAAGTTGTCATAGCAACGATTATAATAATTTAAAAATACAGAACTTAACATAGTCATATAAATGTTGTCCCACAAGGTTAAACATCCCTTAAGAGCGTTAGCATTATTAATGTTACAATAATGCATGCCTAATAGACAAATACAGGCAAAAATGTTAATCTTTCTTCTGAGCACGACGGTCCATTGTGGACCTTGGCTTCCAATATAGTTTTCGTCTATTCTTGACGGTCCTTAGCCACTGTACTCAATTTCATGTTTTCATAAATAAATATTATCATATTCCTATAATAATTTGGTCTTTACATGATCATGTAGTTCATAACTGTCAGCGACTCAACACCGTTATGTTCTTTTTTGTAAACAATTTATCTCATGTGCTGGACCCGCGACCAAACTGCGCTTTGCCTACGTTCCTAGCTTCTGGATAGAAGGGAACGCATATACTCGGTGCACCAATGATATTACGGACGTAGGATCTGAGGCAGCGAGCTACAAAGTAGTGCCGCTGGGAACAAATGTTTGTGGTACGGACAAAACGTGGTTCCTCGTCTGCTACCCCTCCCACTCTCTGATCCCATTTCATTTCTGACAGATGCGGAACGCACAGATTCGTCCCGACGACGGGATCATCATAATGAATGATACGGTACCAAATGTGATGATGTGTAGAATTTTTCAGACCTTAGTTAGAAACAACAAAATTAAATGAAGATTTCCGTCTTCTGGGTTGTTGCGCTGTGTAGTCTGGCCGATGTTTACCAACGTTTCAGAGGTCATACTGCCTCCGTCGCCCTGATGACGGAGGCAGTATGACCTCTGAAACGTTGGTTAACATCGACCAGACTACACAGCGCAACAACCCAGAAGACGGATATCTTCATACTCATCGCCCTGATGACGGAGGCAGTATGACCTCTGAAACGTTAGTAAACATATACCAGACTACAGAATGCAACAACCCAGAAGACAGAAATCTTCATACTCACCGCTGTGATAACTTCAAGTCTTACAACAAAATTAAATGTTTTATTTTTAACATGTGGCATTGTGCGTTCTCCATACAGCGTCTCGTAGAATATAACAGCATATATGTTATATTTTGAGCTTTCATGGAGATGTATTTGACTGAAAATGAAGTCAATACTGGTCTCTAGCCTTTGTTATTTTGTCTACCAACATTGCCGCCAGCGGACTTGGGGCGGAGTTAAGTATGCGGGTTTTACAAAGTCCAAACCGAAACCTAGTTTTGAAACCGCAGCCCTTTCCAGATGTCAATAATAACGAACTGCGTCTCATGGACCCATTTATACTGTTGTCAGTGTAGACAGTTGTATCTGGTGCCACCGCATAGGAAATGGAGACAGAGACACAGTGTGTAAGTAATTGAGCAGGAGACATAGAAAGCGTACAGTAATATGTATTAAGTTACACGGAAGACAAAGATCAGACAAAACTACATGAAATAGTTTTAAACTGTTGGACTGAGTGGAACCTAACTTTACAGTTTGAAACTTAAGATTAAATTTAATTCTTCATTTTATCTTTTAATGGTACGGCAGTCTAACAAACATAATATTTTAATTACAAATATTGTTAATTGTAATTAACTAACTAACTAGATGGCTTACCGAACCCGAAGGCTCATCACCGAATTAACCAAAGCCCTCCACCGGACTCTGTCCTGGGCAAAAAAAATCCAGTCTCCTTCAACTCCTATCTCCTATAGATCCCGCCTGACATTATCCTCCCATCTACGTCTAGATCTCCCCAGCGGTCTCTTACCCTCAGGCTTCCCAACCAATACCCGGTGCACACCTCTTGTCCCATCCATGCGCGTTAATTGTAATTATTAATAACAAATGTACGATTATTAAAACTTTATTTATGCTTATACTTTATTGAGAAGTGTTTTCAATACATAGGAATTTGGGTTCCAAAGGCGACTAGAATGAAAATTCTTTGGCATGCGTTCTGGTAGAAATTGACAGACGTTTCATGAGTGTTTGCGGCCTCCATCTTTATCGCCCTATTGAGTGAACAGTCTTTTGTGTGCGTGCGTTGTTTTCACAAAGCGGCATAGACGAAATAAAATCAAATAATTTATAACAAAAGAATCAAAATAATTATTTATCTTTGTTTAGTTTATTAAAGGATATAAGTTTATTTAATGTAGTGCAGTCTCAAATATGATTTTTTGTTGATGTTATAACAACTATGCTGCATTTTGTAGAAATACATGTTTTAGCGTAATTTATTGTAGGGGTTGATACATGAGAGTTTCTTTAGTAATTGTTGTAATTTAATGGTAATTTTTTTTAAAAAAAATACAATTTTATCTACGTATGTGCCACTCTGTATTATTCTGAATCTGTTCAGGGAGCAGTGGAATCTGTCTCAAGAGCCCACGTATCCAGCGAGTCACATCTGCGGAGTGGAAATTGTTGGTCCACAGAAATCGTATTCATTCCACGTATTCAAATTAGTTAAATTTCACTAAAGGATTCGTTGTTCTGGTTTCATTTGTAGAATGCAAAACGCGCTGTCCATCTACATACGAGGGAATGTAACACTTCGCTCGTGGAGGGAATATTTTATACCAGCCATGCTGCAATTCATTACGTCACTAATATATTTTTTTAAATGTAAGTTGTATGTGCAGAGTTTTTATGGATTGATACATCAAGCTGACGAGTTTGCGTGGAAGAGTAACGTTTCGCCATCCACGTACCTACCTTATCGTTCAGAACGATAGAATCACAAGTTTAAACTCATTTTATAAAACTATTATTATAGGTGTGTAAACACACGGACAATAGAAGAAATTTATTGTATTATACCCTTAAATGTGGTTTAGTATATTGTGTCTAATACTAAATTCGTTGCAGTTTAGAATATATTTACATTTAAACTGAGGTCGTCAAACACACGACCCACAATACATTTTGTTCCTAGATTACAATCCTGTTGGTACCTAAAAGTAATTTTAACAACTAAAGATGTAAAAGTCGGTAAATCAGAGTTTCGCTTACGTCACTGTTTTGCAGATGAAGGAAAACAAACCAAATACATTTCTTACATAAGAACTGAGCTGGAAGGTGATGTTTACAGAATGGACAGTATGATGTTTCCTTAACTAATACTCCTCCCACCTCAATGATCTCGTGGCCAGTTACTCGTAACGGATAACGATCGTACAGAATCGCCCCGACTACTTTACGCGTTGCTAGAAATTTGTGCAATAAAAAAGCAAGTTAATGAATAAGATTTGAGGTTCTCACGGCGATGAGAACGAATATGACCGTCTTCATGAGCTAACTTCTTTTGTATACGGTAAATATCGAACAAAATAAAGACTAAGGAATTTGGTATCCTCTGTTCCGTTAATTAGCTATTACAATTTACACTGATTAAGAACTAATGTTATTAAAACAGATAATATACAGCACAGACCAGATATTTGGGATCTAAAAGCCCGGAGGATTTTTCGGCGCCTAAGCCATACTTCAGTCGACCCTTAAGGATTCCTAAACGAAAGTGGTTTCAGGTTGGCCTCTCCTGCAACACATTCCATGCAGCGATTTGCGAGTCATTACAGAAACCAAAAGACAGGAAACGCGTTGGGGCCAGACAGGAAACACGAAGACAGAGGGAGAATGCAGGGACACGTCTGTCGTGACGTGTTTTCTAAAACAGTAAGTACGGCGTTTGTCAGCAAGTGGACCAAGTCAGCCTCAGCCTCGAGCGCGAATGTAAGACAAAATGGATTACAGATCGTACCATCCGAGGTTTGAGATTTTCGTGGCAGTGAGGATGCTGTTCTGGGTTTTGACGTGGATACTGACGTTTCGAAGAAACACACAGTTTCCATCTTCAGGATTTACGCGAAGTCCTTAAGTAGGGACAGTAGGTTTCTCCTATATGTTAGTCTACCTGCCAATCCTCATGGCGTCGAAACCCAGAGCATCATCATAAAAAACGTATCTTCTACTTTCGTCGTATATTTCGTTTCTTCCTTCCCCTTCTGTCTTCCTTTATCCTTTCTCTCTTGTATCTTTTTCAATGCTTTGACCTCATTTTTTTCTTTCAAACTTGTACTTCTCCAGTCTTCTTCTTGAGTGTTCATGACGTTCCAGCGTAGCCAAAGAACACCGTGTGGGGCCCGTCCATGTCTTTCTGTCGAAATCGGTTTTTGCAGTAATATAACCTGAGATTCCGTTGCTGTGGTCCATTGTTGGCCATCATTTGTAAGACTCAACATTTATCAAAGAGGCAACAATGGCTTAAAAGTGTGGCCTTAGATCACATTAGTGTAAGAACATTCTTTATGGTGTGGCGTTAACACTTTTGAAAAGTGATTGTACTCCAATGAGTACACTTTTCCAATCTTGTTCGTTCTTTCTTTGTTTCTGTACATCTTTGTCTTCAGTAAACACCTGAGTGACGTCACTGTATCGGATTTATTTCATTACTTTAGGCTATTCGGTTTAAATTCCCCGCCAGAACCCGTTATTCTGAAATTCATTTTGTTTCTGGTACGTCCTTCCATCTTACAAATTCCGCACACGTTCCTACTAACTTAGCATCAGTAATCATTTCACCACGCGCGTCCCTTTCATGACCAGAAATCACATTTGTCCTGGTCATGACACAATTTCCTTCTCGACTCGTCCTAGCATCTGAAATGTGTGTGGATTCAATTACAGGACAGTGGCGGACTCTTGTGAACACGGCACTGAACTTTTGGTTTCCATAAAAATATAAATGTAGTTCATGTCAGTATACATTTGTTAAACTAGCACAGACTTTGAAACCAACAGTGTAATTTACTATGAAGTGGATTAGTCACTTCGGGTTTCTTAAGTTACTGCTTCAGACAGGAATTTCGCTGACTGTTTTGGCAGGGTTTTTTTTTTTTGCCGCGTTGGTACAACACCTACTCTCGACACTCATTTGTTGAGGTCTCTAAACACAAATTTGTCCGCAGAACGAGTTTCCGTTGTCCGCAGCTCTGATATAATTATCTCTAGTGGCACAATTCTCTTATAATTTAATATTTATTCTTATAACTATAAAATTACCTCCCGATTTCCCAATTTCAAATATATATATCACTGATATTATTACCACATTCACATCTAATTTTATACATGTATTTTCATATATTTTTTTTTAATTCCATAGCATCAATGCAATTTATGATTCCCTTGTAAGCTACCTCTTCATTAAAAATAAACCGTTCTCTCCTAAAAGAATTGCACTCTATCATAAGTTACTACATGGTCTCCCAACTTATTTATATAACACCGATTTAACTTTACCCTTTCATTATACCTAGATTTCCCCAAGCGATTTCTTCCCTTCAAATATTCCGAACAAATTTTGTATGCATTTTATATCTTCCATTTGTGCTACATATCCTAACTATCTTATCCTCTTTGCTTTCATAATCTTTATCAATCTCCTCATAATGTAGATTCTTTTGCTCAACGTGCCCAAATTATGAAATTAATGTGAATTATTTGAAGTTATCTGAGACCATGTTGGTGACTTTGTGAATAAGAAAACAGTTTTTTTGATAAAACGATATTTACATTCTCTTGGGGTGGGAAACGTAAATATTATTCACGAGTAAGAGATATATGATACAGCAGAATATAAATGTCACTATGTCGTTATTTATTTTGTAACGACTATTCAGAAAGAAAGAAGAAATTGCTTTTAAAACCACTGTGATGGGGTCGTTAAATAAGGATCATTAAACTTCGCAAATGAGATATTCAATCCTCCGTCCTGTATCAAATTTATTTAGTTCTCTAAGGTTTTCTGGTGCATGTCCGATTTTGACATCAAAGTGAAATGAAAATGTGGGAAATTTCTTCTGCGAAATTATAATACGCATTTTGAGAATGATTTTAAAAATCTGCAATCTTCTGTGGTCACTGAAAGAACCAGAACGTGTTACTGTGCTGGACCATTAAATTAATTTTGTAGTCTGTGTGTATGTATGAAGCTATCATTTTTGCCTTGACCATTATCAGGGTGCCATTTCTCTCTGTCTTACTGATGACCAGTCGGTTTCATTGCATCATAACTCACCCGACAAATTTGTGACAGTGTTTATGTTTTGTATAGAAATTTGACACGAGATTCGAATACAGAGAAAATTTTTGTTTGCAGACTATAGGTTCCTTTCTATTTTTGTTTCTCTCCCTTCTTTGTTTTTCCTTTCACTTCATTTATCTTCATTTTGCTTCTTCCTCTTTATTTCTCTCCCTTCTTTGTTTTTCCTTTCACTTCATTTATCTTCATTTTGCTTCTTCCTCTTTATTTCTCTCCCTTCTTTGTTTTCTTTTCTTTTTATTTATTTTCATTTCCTCTTCCCCTCTTTCTTTCTCTCCCTTCTTTGTTTTCCTTTCTCTTAATTTGTCTTCATTTTGCTCTCTTCATTTCCTTCTTCCTCTTTATTTCTCTCCCTTCTTTGTTTTCCTTTCTCTTTATTTATCTTCATTTCCTTCTTTCTCTTTATTTCTCTCGCTTCTTTGTTTTCCTTTCTCTTTATTTGTCTTCATTTCCTCCTTCCCTCTTTCTGTTTCATTGCATCTTTAGTTCAGTTCTTCGCTGTTATTTCTAGTACTCTCAAAAGTGAAACATGTCGACTCCCCCTTCCGTAATACCGGCCACGTGATGGGTTCTGCCATCTGGGACAGTTTTTCGGCTCTCTTTATCCTGCAACTGTGCCCCTGCATTTTCCAGTAGTTCCAATATGTTCCCTTCACAGACCGGTTGACTGTCTTCCTCCAGAACTGGTTTGGATCTGAAGAAGTTGTATACAAGACTAGTTTTTCAATACTCGTTGATGGCTGACTCATTCCATACAGTAGAGTCGTCATTGAGAAGCAACTAGTCGCTCAGCTAGTCAATTCCTTGTCTCTAATGGAGCCCGAAGATTTATCACCGTGTTCAAAAAATCTCGTCATCGGTCAATATCCTCAGCCATATAATTCAATCCACACCCCAGAACTATATTTCCATAAGATGCGTTTTAATATTATCCAATAACAAATTTTTCCGATTGGTCTCTTCTGTTCAGACTTTCTATCCAAATCTGTGAAATTCTCAACTCCTTAATGCGCTCTACATGCCCCGCTTATCTCATCTTCCTCGATTTAATTATTTTTATAATATTTAATAAAAATCACAAAGTACGAAGCTGATTATTATGTAATTTTATGTACTTCATCCCTTTTAGTTCCAAATATTCTTCTTTGTATCCTTTAAAGAATATAGTTAAAATTTTACAATCAGTCAAATAAAACAGAAGTAGAGCCATCTCCTGAAACGTCGCCTACAGTGTATAAAGTATATATAATGCAATAAAAACTGTTAAATATGTCGTAGTCTTAATTGATCGACCATTGTCGTACATCTTTCGAGAATAGAATCGATTTGTCATTGCACGTGTCAGCTTATTCTCCAACTGTGTGATGAGCAATTTAATTTTAAAACCAAATATATTCTTTTAACAAAACAGTATTTACATATCATACAGCCCTATCTGTGAATCCATTAAAGTTATTTCGAAGATTGCTCCCTTATGTAAAACAAAACACTGCTATCTCAGCGATGATCGAGTTACGGCAGGAAGTGACGTCTAAGTGATGTCGCAGTGTTCGCTTTGTTCTCCTCACTTATCATATTTAACATTTCCACCCCTTTGTCTTCCATCATCCACTTGACTGGTTGGAAAATGGATTGACTGTTTACGTCTGAATGTCAAGATTCGTCTGTTTTACCGCAGGCCGATGTAGTTTATGTTGTGGTAATTTATTTTTTTCCCCAAATCGGAAGAAACCAACAGAAATTTTCATATGAACTACACGTACAAGCTCGTACTATTTTACCTAACTCCATAGAGCAGATTTATTTTTAGGATTTATGATCAGTTATCGCTCTGTAAAACGCGAACTTCTTTTGCCACGTTTTCCGCCACTGGATCTTATCCTGAGACAAGTGTGTAGAAAATCACTTATCTGATTAAAGAAAATTTGGTCAGAGAAACTGTGATTATATGCTCTGATTATCCCCTTAAAGCTCCGTGGTAGTTTGTACCACATGTTTTAATATTCAATAACTCTGCATTTTTACTCAAGAGTTAATTATGGGTTTCGTAAAATTCTCACTGTACAAGCAGGGATTATTTTGAAGATGGCTGCCTTCTGGGTTGTTGCGCCGTGCAGTCTGGTAGATATCCACCCATGTTTCAGAGGTCCTTGCAGCTTCCATCATCAGGGCGATAATGGAAGCAACAAGGACCTCTGAAACGTTGCGAAACTTCTACCAATCCAGAAGACAGCCATATTCAGATTCACCGCTGTGAAAACCTCAGATCCTACAGGGATTATTTTCTTAAACAGCATAAACCATCTCATCGTTGTGATGACCCGTTTTCTTTGCGGTACGGACAGAATTTTTAAATATAATTTAGATGAACTTCAGTGTTCAAAAGGGTTAAACCGCACGAGCTTAATAAATTTTCGAATTACTCTCACGTGGTGGATATATCGGTGGAGTGTCAGTTACAGAGTCTATGTGTCGTTAAATTGAGGTTTATGACGTGTCTTAATTAAACTTGATATAGTTAAAATCCATATGGCAACGAAGCAGCCGTTAAACCTACGTAGGTTTTGGTGGTTCGTGTGATGAAGTGGATGGAGGTTTTACGTTAAAAGGGAAGCCACAGCAGCGGCTGCTTATACTCGGAGGACGGGCACGATGGTAACTGCCTCATTATCTAAAATCCCTCGTAGGTCTTGATGGGGGCAGAAACAGAGTCTGCAGACATTGACCAGAAACACTATTTCCTGGCAAACACTCAAGCTAAATTTTCTTTCCACTTATTTAAAACTGTTGCTACCACAACTCTGCTGTGACAAGGGAACAGTTTTAGGGAAAAATCTATTTCAAGCTTCGTCTTCTTACTTAAGTTTTGGTCATGATGATGGAAGAGAAGACATTATTTGGAAGTTATAGATGGTAAGAGGATCTTAAATGTGTCTGTAGAATCTGTGGGTGAAAACTGGTTTAATTTGACTCTTTGTTACATGTTACTTGTCAGGGTGATTAAGACGAGAAGAATGAGATGGGCGGGGCATGTAGCGCGCATGGATGGGACAAGAGGTGTGCACCAGGTATTGGTTGGGAAGCCTGAGGGTAAGAGACCGCTGGGGAGACCTAGACGTAGATGGGAGGATAATGTCAGGCGGGATCTGTGGGAGATAGGAGTTGAAGGAGACTGGATTTTGTTGGCCCAGGACAGGGTCCGTTGGAGGGCTTTGGTTAATTCGGTGATGAACCTTCGGGTTCGGTAAGCCATCTAGTTAGTTAGTTACATGTTACAGGTTTCATAAAATGCGAGGAAATTCTTAACTATCTGAGCGTCTCTCCGCTAATCAAGTAGGACTTTCATCGGAAGAGATACCTACATCTCCCGAATTTTGTATATTTAATTTAAAGATGAGACTAAGATAAGATTGTTAGGAACAAACGATGACCGTTGAGAACAACATACCTGTCTTCTGGGATGTAGCACGCTGTAGTCTTTTAGATACGGACCGACGTTACAAGAGAAAATTTGCCTAGTCTGGTCTTTTTCTTGGTACATCCAATTAAAACTTGTGTTTCTCAACTGATTATGCCAGCGATATCTTGATGTAAGGAGATTTATACGTATACGGTCCCTAGCTGAAATGTGGCCATGGTATTAACCATTTCCATTAGCAATGCGTTAGCTCACTCTACCTTGTAATAACATTTCATTTACAACTGGTTTTGCTTGTATTAATAAAAGACAAAGAAAATTTATGTAAATTATATGTTGAATGTCGTTTGTAGGATGCAAAGATAACAGAAGTTGGCTGTCTTTAGTGACGCAGTACTATGTTCTCTGGCACGTAATGATCGACGTTTCAGAGGTGCTTAATGCCACAGTCATCAGGGGTCATCCCAAAGACAGCCATTGTCATACTAAAAAATTCTTTATGAAAAGTTTTCGATAACATTGCAGTCATAGCAATGGTGCAAAGCTTCGACGTTATGTATAAAATGTTTAACACAGTTCAAGTATGTTAACTTGTAATTATGAATATTTATGGATTATTACCCATAATGTTGCAGTATGGGCTGAAACACTTGAAACTCAGCAAGCGTCTTAAGTTATTTCTATAAATTGTAAATATTTAGTGTATGATCTGTCTTGTGGCTGTTTGTGCCTAAGATGAACAGAAAGATTATTCAAGTGATTTACTTGATTCACCACTTGGTTCATTTCTGTACTGTTTTGTCTAACTTTCCGGTCAAGTAAGTAACGTTTTCACAGAAAAAACAGGCAATTTTATGTTTTGACGTAACAGTTACACAAGTAGATCTGCCTTGCTGCTTTGTAATCGCATTGCTCTTCACGTAATTTGGCTAAGTGGTCCTTAAGTCTTCTCATTTTATCAGATCTGAATACTCTTCTCTTCATGGCTGATGCTTAGTTTAGATGCAGTTTCGTCAGTACTTATTTGTTATCCCGGATACGCTGATGAAGTTCCTAACCCACAACACCAAAATAAAATAGAGTAAATATTTGCAGACGAGGGGAGGATATTGGCCATCAATTTTGTACAGTGTGATAGACTGACATTAGTCCTAATCCCGTAGGAAGTTATTCAAACCCTTTATTTTCGTGTTTAGCTGCATGTATACGGTTTACTTCAAACTGTTCGTAGTCCATGATTCCGAAATAATTTGCGTTTCCGTGTAAATCCAATAAAGTGGTTATGCAGGTTTCGTATTTCATACTTTATTAACGTGAAATCTGTACCATAAACTTCGTTTCGCCTGAGCCTATAATGGATGCTCTCTCTGAAGTGTGTGAATAAATTATAAGCCACTTTGAACGAGAGGGGTGTACAGTTAAGTTAGTGGACCAGCAGCTGGGAAGGTTTCCGGATTATAGCCACATTCTTCTTCGATCCAGGACAATCTGTATGCTAAGCCCCGGGTCCGACAGCGACAGTTGCTGCACTCGGGATTGCCACTCCACAGTACAGTGTCGCCAACTTAACTAGTTTATAACCAATATGACCTGGTGATAATTTTGAAGCGCTGAGATGTTATTTGTTCCAAGACTTGCTGGTAAAATTGAAAATTAATTTACCTAATTAGATCTATTAAACGAATAATAATAATAATAATTATAATTATATAATACATGTAGCACTTGCTAAAAACAGTATGTATCCCGAAAATAGCTGCTGCCCTATATACATGGAAGTACATACCCCATAAAGTGGTGAGTATATGGGATTCAATTCAATTCAATTCAATTCATTTATTAAAGTGCTTGACAACAGCCAGAAAGGCCAATAACAGCCAAGCACTAACAACAATACAAACATTACTATACAAAAGCAAACAAACAATGAGCTGAAAACATAAATGTACAATATTGATTTATTGCAAAATAACTAATAAGTAAAAAACTAAATGTTATAGATAAGTGAAGTAATAATTAAACTAAAATCAGTTCAATTTTGGACAAACAACATACAAGATAAAATATTATACTAAATAAATAATAAAAAAGAACAATGATTATTGTTTAAAAAGCTGACTGACATCAGTAGGCAAAATACGATCTTTGTTAAAGATGTCGATGCTCCTGCAGACTGCATTGGCACCAGAAACGCATCTGGCAGAAGGACTGGCCTTGAAATTACGTTGAACAGTAAAGGTAGAGTAGTCTCTGATAGACCTAGTGGGTATGCAGAGACTAACTGTATTAAAAACAGATGAGCAACTAATTTTGCCTTTAAAAACATTGATGAGGAAAAGCGCATCCAAAAGCCTCCTCCTTAAATGTAACGATAAGAAGTTTATTCTAACTAGTATATCATCGTAATTATAGGCACACACGCCATTAAAGAATCTAGTGTAACATAGAGCTACAAATTTCCTTTGAATCCTTTCCAATTTAAAGGAATCAGTATTAGTAATAGAGTTCCAAACAACGGATGCATACTCAATTTTGGAACGGACTAAAGTGCTGTACAAAACCAATAGGTTATCAACAGTGGAGAAGGAAGAAGTAATGTACCGAATCAAACCTAGCATTTTTAAGCCTTGTGAGAATATATAGTTAACATGCTGGTGAAAATAGAGCTTACAGTCCAGTAGAACACCGAGATCTTTAACACAATGGGAGCGTGCCACCAGGTTGTTACACAATTTGTAATTAAAGTAAATACTGTTTGTCTTCCGAGTGAATAATATAACAGTAGTTTTACTTAAATTAAGTTGCATCCCATTCACAAGACACCAATTTTGCACTGAATGAATATCGTCCTGTAACAGTTTGCAGTCATCAACATCGCTAATACTCCGATACATCTTTAAGTCATCAGCAAATAAAAGGCACTGTGAATTATGTATGGAGTCGCAGATGTCATTAATGAATATATTAAAAAGTAAGGGGCCTAGGGTGGAACCCTGAGGCACCCCACACTTAACACGATAAGGATACGAAAGAGTTCCAGATACACGAACAAAAGATTGCCTTTCAGAAAGATAACTATGGAACCAATCAACATAACTGGGTGATAGTCCAAAGTTTCTAAGTTTCCCAAGAAGAATATTATGAGGAACTAAGTCAAAAGCTTTAGTAAGATCAAAGTATACCGAATCTGTTTGTCCTTGAGTACTAACTGAAGGTAAAACGGAATTAATGTAAGTAACCAAATTTGTTGCTGTGGAATTAAATTTACGAAAACCATGCTGTGAGGGATTTAATCTGTACTTAAAAAAATTTTCCAAGTGATCATAAACAATAAGTTCAAATATTTTAGAAAAGTTATTAAGAATAGAGATGGGTCTATAATTACTAACAATGGAACTGTTGCCTTTTTTAAACACAGGAACAACAGCTGTTTCTTTCCACAGGGACGGAAAGGTGGCACTAGTTACACTTAAATTAAAAATATAGGTTAATAAGGGAGTGAAAATAACAGAACAACCCTTAATTACTAACGAAGGAATTCCATCTAACCCCACACACTTTGAGGGTCTGAGGCGCTTGATCGCCTTGCTAACTTCAGCAGGAGAAATAGGAGCGGCGGGCAAAAAATCAGAAGTAAAAGTATCGGTGGGAGTGACGGACCGGCAAGAAGTGTTAAAAATTGATTCAAAATGCGTAGCAAATTCATCAGCAATGTGTTTGGGGTCAGTGACAAACTGATCACCAATTTTCAGCTGAATGAAGGAGTTATCTTTTCTTTTGAAATTTGAAACGTATTTCCAAAAATGCTGATGGTGAGTTTTAAGACTGTCATCAACAGACTTTAACCACCGCCGCCTATCAGACCTGATGGTAGCCTTAACTAATTTACGAAAGTGTGCAAAGTAGGAGTAATGTACATCAGAGTTGGTCTTTTTAAACCGACGAAAATAATGATTCTTTTTATTGATGTAATGTTTTAAGGTGCCGGAAAACCAAATAATAATAATCACCATTATCATCATTGTTATTGCCTGATGATAAGACTGTCTCGTGTTTCTTATTTTGGATATCTGTCATCGTCTTTTGAAATAATTTTGTGCATCCCTCAAGGATTTGTATTCATGTCATTGCCGTTAAATGTTTTTGTAATAAATTGTATAACTTTTTGATTTTTATTTTATTTTCCTTTGCTGATTACATAAACATTTCCAGGGCTATGAAGTCTCGTTGAGATTTATATTCAGTCCAATCTGACTATTACTCCATAAGAGGCTGATGTATGAAATTTGATAAAACAAGATTTGTTTTCTTTTCGATTAAAACTAACATTTTCATTATTGGGTGTAATATTTGGGAATCCATTCTTAACCGTACTGACACTATGAAAGATCATTGAAATCTTCTATATTCAAAACTTTATTTTCAACGAAATGTGAAAATTTCTGCTATAATCTTTTCAGCTTTATCTCTTGACCGATTTTTTATGCTTATTTTGCTTTAATCAGGTCTGTACTTGAATACGCTTTCCTTGAATGGAATATCCAATTTTTCCAGATGTCACGTAGCTTGGACAGAAAAAATTACACAATGAGGAGATTCGTAATTTGTTATTTTTACCAAATATTATTAGAGCGATCGAATGAAGGAGGTTAATATGGGTAGAACATGTAGCATGCGTGGAGGAGATGATTAATGCTCATAACATTATTCTCGCGAAATCTATAAGGAACGCCAATTTGGAGACTTTAATATGAATGGGAGATGCTGTTGAACGTATCACAAATGTGTTATGGGGAATTGGACTGGATTCATTTGGTGAGGAAAGGATCTCGCGGTGGGTTGTTGTAAACACGTTAACGAAAGAGAGAAAGATAGTATAAAAAATAACACACAGCAAAACCTGTAGAAGCAGTAAATGCAGACGTTAAAGTAAATCAGACTGAGGAAAAAGAAATGCAAACATAGAATGTGCGTTCCGACTCTAAGTGTTTATTGATGGCGTATGGGGAAGTGGAGGGTAAACTTCATGCATTCTTAATGTTGGTGCCGGGTGAGTGATCAGCTTTTTTATCTGAGGGTAATGACCCGCGGTATCATTTGGTTCTGGCCAAAACGGCAAGTGACAACTTTCTTTATCAGCCGAGGATTGAATCCAGGTCAATTATCTCGCAGACTCCCTATATTGGGAGATAAAAATAAAGGGGAACTAAACGCAGAAAGAAAAGGAAGTACTGAGAAAGAACCAGAGTGGGCACGATACTGGCACATACCGTATGTTGGCTGACACAGATTTTCGTAAAAGTCTTGTACCAGGAAGTGAACTTCAGCCCTTCGGATTAGCCACTGATCTGAGTCAGTGCTTCTGGTCTGGTTGCTGAAATTTAAGTGTAAATGTGTAAAAAGTTTAGGCTTCTTCATTTAGCCACAAGACAGTAATCCAACCAACACGTTCACTTCATCTAAATTAGAAAGAAGCTTGTAGAACCCTCGCTCCCTCAACCCACACGTGCACACAAAGGAAAAAAGTACGTCGTAAATGGAAACCTTTGCTTTAAAAGGAAGTAAAGTTTGTGAAAAATTTATGACCTCTGAATCAGGCAATTTGATTAACTTTCTTCTGTACTTGGCCAGCTAGCTTTATCTCTGAGAAAGTCAGTCCCTCTAGCGGGAGACTTTGAATCAAATACACAAAAATGGACTTTTCACTGGTTTTTTCTTACACATGCACATATACTAGTGAACTAGAGGGCTTTGCTAAATCTGAGAGGGGTAAAGAAGAAGTAAGTTTAATTAAATCAGTTTGGTTTACATTTACGTCCTATTATTAAAATGTGAAATCTTTAGACGGCGTATTATAGGCCTGCAGCGGTGCAAAAGGCAAATTAAATTTCATTTAATATTTTACATAAATTGGAACGTTGCTTTTTGCTTATTTAAAATAATATAGTGTATGGATATGTTATACACATTATATTTATGATAATTCTATCTTGATAACAAAATTATAGACCAGCATATACAAATACAGGTTGGATTTGTAACGGTGATTAAATTTACATTCCTGTTCTAATGTATTCTGTCTGTAGTTTACGCACTTCCATGTTTGCTGCAACCTTATCTTTTTGACGGTCAGTCGGAAAATTATTCTGCTAACACCATGGGACAGAGTCCGTGAGAAGCTGATGGTACGCTCTGTTAGTCATGAAATCTCTTGCCTTTTAGGGAATTAAAATGTTTATTACTGTGATCATAACAGCTCGACAGTAGTCAATCAACTGTCGCTCCTGATAAGGTGAAGCTCTGTGCGTCAATCTACAGGATGAGTTGGAAGTAAGTAGGCCTTGAGAAATGGTTATAACCTCTATATTTCCAATGCATAGCGATTATTTAATGTATACTTACTTCCCACCCACCCTGTAGTTGGCAGCGAAGAGTTTATATTATTAGCTGTATTGCAATATTAATTTAATTCAAATTTTATAAAATTATCTCAGATAACTTAAGTATACAGCAGTAAAATGCGCACTGCTTTGAGAAAATAAAATAAATGCCAAATAGGATTTGAGGTTTTCACGGTGGTGAGTACGAAGATGGATGTCTTCTTGATTGTACTTTTATGTAGTCAGGTAGAAATTTACCAACGTTTCGGAGGTCATTGCTACCTTCCTTATCAGGGCGATAATGGCTTTGTTTCCATCTTCATACTAAAATGAAAGCTGACATGGGATTTCACAATTTCTTTCTTACCCAACACCTAAATTTACATTTGAATCGGAACTCGTCTAAATAATATTTATAAATTCAGTCTGTTTCTCGTAGAAAACACTTCGCTTCACCATTACAATGATTATCAGGTTGATGCTGTTTAAGAAAATTATCGCTGTTTACACCGATAATTATACAAAACCCATAAACACAGAACGTACTGTTATTGAATTTAAAGCAGGTAGTATTTATAGTTACCGCTTGGGTTTTAAAGGGTTAACAGTGTTAAATGTATAAGCAGGGATTGATCAGTCATTACTATGGATAACTACGTTTTGGACTACGTGGGTTCGATTCCCAACCTGAGCGTGGATTATTCTCATTTGCATGACATTCACATCGGCTCTGGCGCTCACCCATCCATCGACCCAGAGGGTACAGGGAGCTCATTCTCGTATTTAAAGAGGCCGGAACGTGAAGCTAACCACTCACCTGAACGTAGTTCTGGTGTTAAGGATGCATGAAGGTCTGTTTACATTGCCTACACGCTGTCATGTTGTTCTACTAACTGTTACGTGATAGTATTCAATTCACTTTGTGTCCGGCCAAACTTCGGGTCACACACACGTGAAGTAATTCTGGGGAAACTGTCGCCATTTTGCTACATATTACGAGTCGGCGATTTAATCTGAGTCTCTACAGTGAGAAGTCGATACCACTTTCACTATATCACGGCTATTATCTTACAGCTGAAAAATGAACAGTCAAGAAAGACGGGAAATTCTATAGCAGTACTTAATAACAAATTTTTGCACGACCTTAAAATATTTTAACAGACGTATTTGAATAGTAATTTGAAGTAGTGATCTTAAAAAACGATCACCAACGAACCAATACATTTATTTCAACTTATATAACAGGTTTTCCGTTGCATTTATTGATCAGTTGTAATAAAAAATCAAGGACCTTTGAATCTATACTGTTCTGTCAATGCTCTTTGAAGTCACTTTCCGATAAACAATTTAATCTGTACGGAAAAAGAAAACAAAGCTTTAAATGTAAGTAATTAAGTAAAAGTCAGTAAATAATTTTTATGTTGAAGCGATACGTTTATATTTTGCATTGCCTTCTGTCTAATAGCGATTTAAGAAAATGACGACCAATCATCCGACACATGTCTATTACATAATGTCTAAGTAATTATAAAAACTAACAGAAACACTGTACTCCACTGTTTTGGCATATCCGACGTTTAAGAAATGCAGTTCTGTTATTTGCAACAACGTTGCAGCGTTTAACGGGACGATACACGCGGCTCTCGTACAGCACTGTCCACAAGATACGCACCCATCCGGTACGTAGTCACGTTTTTAAACGTGCGACTACAGTCTTGTCGTGAGGTGGTTCATTTGCGCTTACCTGGAGAATTAAAATTACGTAGCTTAACTGTACAGTTCATTACAGAAACGTTCCTTCCACGAAACTGCAGCTTTCAATTTGCATGACCCTAGCAATTGAAGTCTGATTTTTTTAATGATTTGACTGTTACTGCTGACAAATATATTTGAAATAATTTGTCGTTCTAATCACGATAGAACAGAATAATTAATTAAACTAATTTTTGCAGTGCACTAGGTTGAATAAATGATATAAGCAACATATGTAGGCTATGCACAGCTGTGGATTTTTCGCTCGTTTTCACTGTTCTGTCTCAAGATTTTCATTCGTAAATATTAAATTCTCATGTTATATTTACAAATAGGAAAAGACAGTCGGGTTTGATAAGCAATGAGTTCATTATAGAATTTTTTAAAATCAAAACAGCGTAAAAATATCTAAAACAGTAAGACTTAACGGAAAACGTGCGTTGGGGTTAGGTTATGTGCTCCTTTTTACCTACAGCGTTTGTTGTGTACTGTTTTCGCTTGATAAGTATTTATGTAGTTGCGTGCAAAAGCGCTTGCAAATCTAAAGTATCCGTTATTGGTGTTGGATTTTAACCAAAATTGTAGTGTGCCGACAAACTTGAGTAAAGTCCCAATATTGTATTTAATGAAAATGTATCCAAAGTTATTCTTGACGAAGCTGTTAGGTGAAATTGTGTGCAAGTTCGTTACAAGTGCCGTAGAGAACATAATTGTATTACAGCCCATTGCGAGAAAATACAAACTGGTAAATATGATTTCGCACGTGTGGCACCCCTGTAAGTTTATATAAACCGATAAGCCATGGTATGAGCACCGTTTTACTAGCGTAATCAATAAAACGTAACGGGATATTCCAATTTACAAAAGTCTGCACCCCATAACAAGTGTCTCCGGCAACTAATATTCTTCTTTACATGTTGCCACAAAACCAGCTATGTTCCTGGCTGCCATTAGAAATTATGAACAAGGAAACATTGGTAGTCTAATTAAGATATATACGAAAAGTTTTCGATGTTACAAGCTAGTATTTAATTCTTATTTATTTGTAACCCTCTGTTATGCATCAGCGTACCTCGTTACAATGATATAATTCTGTGCAGGTGTTAGGTGTGTTCGTTTTTAACTGGTCCTAAGATTTGTTTACATATTTAATTGACACGTAATATTTCTTCACTCTGAGCAGCTTGTTTTAAGGCGAGGTAACCATCTCATTCTAAACGTGTTATCAATATTACCAGAAGTAAAATCAGAAACCAGTGGTGCTTGATGTTTGCCCATATTGATTTACGAAGTATTTTCTAGTGTGATTAGGGTATATGTAGATGAGATGTGGTACACTGAATATTCAAGATACAGCCACAGAGTTAACGGAATTCAATACTTGCTTAAAATAACTGGACTTTAAGAATTTATGAGTTCACTTATCCGATACATGAGTTAGTCGTTCAAGAGTTAGAAGCGTCTGACCGTCTAGCAGAGGGAGAAGTATTCGTTTGCATTCCTCAGGCCTTATGGAACGGGTATCGCCAACCCTATGTTCGCGAACACCTGGCTGCCCGCGGAAGAATCGAATTACAGGAATATTGTATATAATGTCTTGGAAATGTTATGCAATGAAGTGCCCAAACTTTTCCAGACCTGGGACGTCATCTGTTATCGACACAAGAATGGAAATAACGACAGTAAATTAAAATTTATATTTTACGAAAAATAGTTACGTGATATCAGGAAACATGCCTTGCTAATGTCGTCAGTATTTGGCAGTACTGACAGTCGAAGCATCGATTTGGTCTCGAAGCTGTAACGTCATGATAACTGCTGTCCTACAAACATTACCTCTAATTGAAAATGTTCTCAAAGTTTTAGCAGCCTAATTAATATTTGATGCTATGGGGATGTTGCCAGTGGCCTGAATTCTATATACTACGAAATATTAAAATACAAAAATGTCACGAAATAAAGATATAAAACCAGAAGACTAAAAGAAAACCAGGAATCAACCGATGTTTTTATACCGCGTATTAGAACGGCTGTGGGCAAAGCATATGGGTACTTCTGTTTGAAAGTCGAGTCAATTCTCCGCTCAAACAGACAGTATCTGCCGCTGTGAGCAGCTGGAGAACATCAAATCAAGAACTAGGACGCATTGCGACAACAAATTAAACGTTATTGAAAGATAACTTATTCAAAATTAGTGTTATATCCCATTAATTGATCTTGTGAGAGAAAATTCGTGAGTAATGAGTTTTTTTCTTAAGTAAAGTAAAGTGTGAAACCTGTTTCCAACATTAGGCGTCGTACGTAGTGACACGAAAAATAAACATTTGCGTGGATCGCTAAGAATATTTCGGCGTGCCACTGGATAACATTTATTTTAGAATATGCGTATTATTTTAGAGGTTTCCTGGAGAGACTGAAAACCATTAAAAGTAACATGAGTACAAATTATGACACTCATAAATACTTCTTCTGCATTACTTCCCCTTGCTTTTATATATATATATATATATATATATATATATATATATATATATTCATTTTCCTTAGGGTAAGAATGTCTCGTGGAAATATACATTCTGAGACAGACAATCTTATAAAACATGTATTGAATGCGTGATTGATGTTGTCATCAGCGACTTAATAAAATTTTAATTTATGCTAAAATGCCCATAGCAATACAAAGATACGCATTTTTTTGTTTACAGTACTTCCTTCGTAAACAAACTAGCTGGAATTGACGGGCAGATAGAGTAATAGAACATCACAAGCGTTACATGGAAGCGACAGGCCATAAGTTACAAGTCCCCTTTCAGATGAACTTATCTGAATTCATATATCACTGATAAATTATCTGGATTTGCGAGAGGCGTACGAGAAATGTTTGAACTTTAGTAGAATGACGATGTAATCTGCAATGACATCGTAAACCTAACACAGGCACATTTAATTAACACGCCCTCTGTTGACCGTTAAATGTTAGTCGTATTTCATTTAACAATATGAAATGGGAGTTTGCTTCCAACGGGCCGTGAGTTTATTTAACGACGGGTTGACAAAAGCATCACCATTACGAATGAATTGTATCCCAACAAGCTTTTTCATTAAATGAATTGAGCCTTGACGTATACATCAATTGTGATGCAGTGCATTTTAATATTATGCTTTGTTCGTTTAATTACAGATGAGGTACGTTATAGACAGATTTGATTGATTATTGATTTTATCATCTGCTAATGATTTCCTGAAATGGTGTGTAAATGTTCGGAGAGATGGCGCAATGTAAAATAGAAGAGAATCTACTTCATATATATTTGTCATTGTTCGTCAAAACTGAGAATATATGATATACATCCATCACCAAATATTATCATCTGCCTTCATTGTGTTAAACACGACCTGTTAAGGTCTCATGCTAGAATTTATGTAGTTTTTTTTTTCCTGAAGGTCTTCGCCCTTTTCGCCAGCAACGGAGAATTTTGAACTGTGTCCTTGAAAAATGTAGCTTTTCAAGTTCATTAGTGTTTCTAAATCAGAGAGGGTGAGATGGACTGGACGTGTAGAAAGCATGGGATCACAAAACTTGAATTTAAGAGACCAGTATGGAAATCTAGGCTTAGATATGAGAATAATAGAATGTGAGGATATGAACTTGATTCAGCTTGCTAAGGGCAGAGTCCAGTAGGAGGCTGATGTTAACGGGGTGATGAACCTTCTGGTTATATCTTTTAAAGTGCCATATTTTACCTCCGGATTACACTCTTGACGAAAGTTATGTAATTTTGCAATTACTCCTTTCCTTGTTACGTTAGAAATTAGATAATGAATTAATATGTTTCTTCCTACTAAACTTCCTTTTATCCAATTGGCCAAAGTGAACCAATTTGGCACGAAATGAAAGCGCAAGGGAATGACCAAGATGGTGGCACTTCACAACGGACAGAAACGGACTTCTGACTTCTGTTGTGATTCGTTAAACAAATTCTGCAGAAGAGTTTCTGTCGCAATTCGTCCGAGATTCATTTGCTGAAAGAGAAGTCGAATTTTGAACCTTCTTGTCTTTCCACCCTTGACATTGCTTCAGAACTGCATATTCGTGGCAGATGAAGGGCAGTCTTGTAGTATAATATCAATCGTGTGGGTGGGCATGTCTGTCTGTCTGCCTGCCACTAGCAACTTTCAACCCATTATCGGAATTTTAGGAAACATCATGCCATTGGGGTCTGCCTCACTTTCATGCGTGATTCCTTACAACCAATATCAACATGGTGGCAGTGCGAATTTCGAAGGTGAGAGCGACGATAATGTAATTTAAAGTACAGTTATATTATGCTACAATGTTCAGCTTTTGTCAAGGAAATTCTTTCAGACCGTAAAATAATTATGCGGCGACCATGCGTTGTAGCAAGAAATATCGAATTTGGTCTAAACATTCCCGCATATTTTGGAGACACGTTTTGAGGTTATGTGTGAATAATGTAGACAGAGTCTGTATTAGTCCACAGTAGACTTATGAACAGAAACAGATTTTCTATTTTATGTTTCTCGATTTAGAACTTCTGGAAGGCTCTCAGTCGACAAAAAGCATTTGACTTCGTCGTTAGTTTTTTTTTCATCTTTATTGTTTTATGTACTACGTCCTCTATGTATCGCTAGACTTACTGTTGTCCACATCATTTAACCTGGCGTCTGATAGAAGGGTGCAGGGTGTGGGGGAGTGAAGTATGACACGATCTGCGCATGCGTTGCTCTGTATAACAGTCTAAAATAAAATTTCTCCCATCTACGCACAGTAAGAGCATCTTTCGTTCAACAGTGGAGCGAGCAAAGCCTCATAAAAGTTCTTTTCTCTTTTTTTTATTAGTGGCAATAGCTTACATACATACCATGCCGTCCCGTTGCATAAACCGAACCGTAACGAGTCGAGCCAAAATCATTACTATATAGTTCAGACGACAAGTAAACTGATGCGGATGTTCAGATGTTGTTGCTTATTCTGACAATTATAAACCTTGAAGTTTAGAAAGAGAAAGGTTCATAATGTGTTCCAAGAGCGATAAATTTGTAAGTAGTATTTGAGCTTCTCGCGGTCGTGAGTACGAAGATGGCTGTGTAATGGAGTGTAACGCCGTTTAGTCTGGTTTACCAACGTTTGATATATCTTTGTTGTCTCCCATAATAAGGGTAACAGGGTTACTATACTATTCGGCGCTACAACCCAGGAGTCAGCCAGTTTAGTGATAAATTACATTTTATAAGGAACCAGATTTTTAATTTAGGGAAAACAAAGTGAAGGCTTGGTCGCATCAGTTCTTGTCTGGACATTGAGTTTTTAATATGTGAAGGACCTTCATATTACCCGAAGAAGATGAAACAAGAAAAGAACTGAAAAATTACCAAACTACGAGCTGTATCCTCTTCTTTGTACCTTTGTCATACAGTAGATTGACGTGGAACTTAGCCTTAATGGGCGATTTCATAAATGCCTAAAACATTTGCTAGGAAATACAGAAAGGTAGTGACCACTTGCGAGACAAAGGCCCGAATGGAAGGATGATTTTAAAATGGATCTTGCAGAAATAGGGTGTAGGAGTGTGATCTGGATTATCTAACAGAGGATCGGAACCTGTGTGCCTAAACACTTGTATCTATAAATATCCGTGACATTTTTAACCATACTATGGAATAGTTTTCAAAAAAGGACACAGACGCATGCAGTTAGCTTATCCGAAGTCCCCTAACACTGCTTCAGGAAAGACCTTTATTTGGTTTGAGACGCCACTTCTACAGCATGTCGTATTTAGGAGATATTCCTTTTAAATGTGGTGTGCAGACTACTGCTATAATTGATTGTTTATTACTTTTCCTCAGCCACTTGAGAAAACAGGCTGTGTTGGCCATGAATGCTTCCTTTAATAATTAACCCACAAAATTCCTAATTACTCCTCACTTTGATTGTCACAAAGTATATAAACAACCCCGAAGATCATTATCGTATGTTTCGATACGGCTAGGACAGAAGTCGATTACTCGAAAATAGTCCATGGCATTCGTTTCAGATTACCCAATAGATTTGTATATGATTCAGTTTGGTGTTGTCCTGTTAGTGCGTTGTCCTCAAAATAGTTGTTTTCTAAAGAAATTTGCCATAGGAATGTTGTTCATTTCTTAACGAATAAAACGCAAAGTTTATATGAATAGTAGGCTGTTTAAAAATTTAATTTCTGCGCAAACAAAATGCAACTCTTCCCCATTACCAAGATTTTTGGGGAAATAATAGTTGTATATTCTTAGTGTCAGAATACTTAGTTATTGAATGTTGATGTTGGTAGTACAGGTTTCTGGTATGGCTGTTATTTTAATCGCTACAGAGAACTTCACGTTTTTATTTTCACATATGCCAAAGAGTTTATCGTACAGTACATGAATTAGATATATAGTTGTAATTTTTTTTAACAAAAATTGAGATCCTGAATTTCTCCTTCCTTCGATGTGATTCTACCCTTAGGCAGTCAAAATCACGCCACTGATTGCTCGTGGGAAACAGTTCAAGATTCTTTTGTGATTTCGTTGTTGAATGTGTAAACACACTAACCCGTATCGTCCGCCCAATTGGGCCACAGAGAAGGGGCAAGTAATCCACGATCTTTCTACTACCGGGTAACGAGAAAGTCTGTCGTACATCTGAAAAAAAAAGACCGAGAGTCGTCCATGTTGCCACTTTCACATTCCCGTCTTGGAAAATAACATTAGGGCTTAAATGTTCATTGAGGTGGAAACATTTATTTTTTTAAAAAATTATGGAAATAATATTAAGAAGATCTAAATTATAACGTCCCTTAAATTAGCAGAAAATATGATAAAAATAAAACGTATTAAGCCAATTGCAAGGAGTTGGTCTCTAAAAGCTAATTAGTTACTTATTTAGTCACGAAATTTTCCGTCGTTTATAAAACCACTTTATTTACATTAACCTACCGCTGAAATCTCCTTTGTGGTATACGAACCCAGTTCACACCCTCTCGCGATATTTCTTTAAGATTTCTCCTAATATATTTCTGTCTGTTCTTAGGTCTTTTATGGCTAATGATGTAAGTTAGGGACTACACAGGTTGACCGAAAATTCACCGTAACCCTAATTACACAGTTTTGATGAGTTTTAAGTTATCTTGTTATGTCTCATTGCTTAGTAGATTTTTCTTTCATCCAAAAAATTGATTTACTAAATTATTTTTTTAAATAATCTGTAGCTATTTGATAGTCATGACCACTTTTCTGTAAACCTATCGTTCAGCCTATACATTTTCTTTTCGCCATGCATGCTAAGCGTCCTGTCTTATCGTTCCATATTGATTTCTTTAACTTAATAATATTTGGTGAAGTTTTATCGACACGAATGTTACTCACTTTCTCTTACGACAAAATATTCTCATCACAACCTTGTACTCACATCTTAAACCTGTTTCCTTGCCTTTGGGTGAAAGACCTATGTTCGCTCCCATCCAAAACAACAGAATGTATTTTAATAGCTGGCAGTGAAGTAAATATAAACGTTCTTTAGCAACATATTCATAAATTTGTAGTTATTAAATATAAACAATAATTTTAAAATGCGGACGATTTTGTGTTCTTGTATATTTTTAGTTACAATTTTACTTTCAAAGAAAATGCATTCTGAAGTTAATAAATGAAGGCTATTATGGTGAAATATGTAAGAAATAAGGACACCCGGCGTTTGTTTTCTTGAGCAGGGATTTTGTGAGTCCCAGGAGGAAAGTTCTGTGTAAAGCAGCTGGTCTCTGTCGCTAGACGCTTCTCCTGCCAAACAGACGAGGGCGTGCTTTGCGAAGATGTGACGTCACACTCATCTTCATGTGTTCCTCTTATCGCACTCAACTGCTTTTTACTCTTGTTTCATTGTCACTGTAAACTTTCGTTCCTATTTTGTGTATAATGTACACAAATTGTGAATATACTTAAACCATTGATGACACAGATCTCTTTGTAGACTATCAGGAAATTACTATTAATTTTAGAGGGATATTATAGGAGGTGTTGAAACTGGCCGAGTTTTGGTCACGGGAGGCCGTATATAAAAAAAATTAGCTTATTCCACGGAGCAGAGCATTTCAGAAACTAGTAGTACGCTTAGGTAATCAAGAAATTCCCAGCATTTTATGAGAGTTCGTTGCGGTTTTCAAAACATCCCGCAAAATAATGAAAAATTACTGTAACTTTATTGCTAGCAAATAGAAATAGAAGGAATTTATATCAATTTTTAGAAGAAATGTCATTATAAGTCGAAAAAGAGCGAGAAGAAAAATTAGAGGGGGGAGTGGGGATAGCATTACTGTATTAAGGGGGAGGAGGGCATAAATTTTGATATGCGGCTAAGAGGGTCCCCAGGCAGTACCCGCTCATCCTGGTAAAGATAGGTTTAGTATAGGTAAGACATTTCTAAGTGAAAAAGGTGTCATGAAAAGTTGAGTAGGATGTATGCACAATTTTGAATTTTGAATTTTGATAATTGGCCTTGGCCTTAGAAGGGCGCCGTTTGGTAAAAGTTTTTATGTTTAAGACCGAATTTTATTATTAGCACTGAGAATACTTCATGAGAGGCATGCGGTGCAAGATGGACTTTAAGTATCATGTCAATATTTTCTTTAGGACAGAGGAAAATCACGAGAAACCTTTATCGAGTTGGCAGGTCACAGAATCTTCTGTATGCGCACTGATTTCTAGCCAGCTTTCCGGTATTTAAATACGTGAGCCCTAACGGTGGTCCCTATACCTGCTGTTGGTTCATTAGAAATTAAAACATATTTATCACAAATATACAGTTTTGGATGGGAGACGAACAATTTGGTTCGTTACTAATCCAATTACAAAAACCATGACTACAAAAAATAATAATCCGGTTGTCATTTTCCGCCCCGTGGTCGTACATGCCTCATCAGGTTCACGGTCGATCCAGCTTAGGGGATTGGTAGAAATAACCGCCTATGGACTGGGCCCTCCGGCATAACTACAGCAGACTAGTGGTGTCGCGTAACGAGCTCTACAGAAACTAAAATTTAGCTACGTTTGTATAGGAGGTGGGAAATTTGACAGCGCGTGTTGGGAAGCCAATGTTTTATATTACATAATATTACGTAGGCGCTTCTCTGACCGTTTAATGAATAAATTAGTGTCTGTGTATTCCGTATTTAAGATTTCCGTATCAGGTGAATATCTATCTCGCAAGAAGGGATCGGTGGCGGAGGTATTTATCACTGCTGTGATTTGTCAGTTGTCGCTGCTAGCCGATTTTAGATAGTCTACCTTTTACGTAATTTTTGTTAATGGCATTCCGGTCTGGTCATGTAAGAGTGTTTATTGGGATTGCCCTTGGTAATTTTATACTGAGAATTTTATTTTTAAATGCCTGTAATTTTACATATATATATATATATATATATATATATATATATATATATATAAAATTCTGCAGTATAGCCTCACTCTAAATGTTATTTAAAAGTTCAGTCCCTACCGCAAAGAAAAAACAGTTCTTCATCACTCCCTCCTAAACGTTGGTCACTTTCTACAAGAATAAATGGCGCGACATTCCAAAGACAGTCATCTTCATGTTTTAAATAATGAAATGGCAACACTTACTGACATGTTCGTATGAAACATATAAAAATACATAGTTTACCAGTCTGGAGTGCTCTGCTAATTTGTTAACGATGGACTCACACCAGGAAGTTATATTTCATTTTTCGTTTTTGCTTTGGTATTTTGAAGTATGAATTGACAAGGATGTGTCGATATGTGGATGTATGTGTAAAGATATTTTGATATTGTATCACCTGTATAATCTCATATTCTCAGTGCCGATAATAGATTATTTAAATATCCGAAAATTAACAGGGGGACAACGCTAGCCCCCATAATCGCACCCCTTCCCCTGATACTAATAAATATTGAGTGGTTTGTTAAATAATTACATCTTGATTTTTGTATTTGTAACTACTGGGCTCTTAAAATTCAACAACACTCCATTGAAATTTCAACGGAGATATATAATAGTTTCTGAAAAAAGCAGTCAGTTCACTGTTATCGTGTTTTATTGAACAGTCATGTCGCAAATTGGTCTATAATATGAGAATCTGTGTGGATGCTGTGCTGCATTGACTGTCTGCTTTTCCAGAATGGCCTGTTAACGCAAAGTGGAGACATGGCAATAGTAAAGTTTCGATTTTTGTACTGTGACTTGCAGTGTGACAGATGGTGCTGGGATATTGTATTATTTCGGTAAATGTATTAAATTGCACATATGTCCAGCCCAAAGAAAGACACAAATAAATATCCGGTCACTCTTATCGTAATATGGGGTCACGTGTTTTAGAAGAAACGTTTATTGATGAAATGATCTCGGGCTACAAGCCGCGTCAGGTAACTGAACGGTGGACAAACCAAATAAGTATGTTTATTCCTTGCAAGAATCGCTTGAGAGCCAACGTGGTAGGCGTAGATAAAATAATATTAATATTGATATTATTGTATGAGGATAAGAACTAGGTTTATTTGCCTTAGGCTTTTATGAACTCGGTAGTGATGCTTGTTGTTCCATAAAATACGGATATAATCTTCATTGGCTAAACTGCGTTGATTATAGAATACACATTCGCTCTGAAGACGGCAACTGATGTGTTTGTCGAAACGTTGGGTGAGCTTGAACATTCGTCGTGGTCAAAAACCGAAGTTGTACGTGGAAGTACGAGATCCTCGTACATTTGTCGTTGAGGAACATTAATGGACTCGTAGTTTGTTGAACGCGAAAATAATATAACGGAACTGAGCAGTCAGCAATAATTTATGGCTTATTGTTAGTCGAGATTCATTTCTAGCCTTAAAACTTTGACACGCTTTTGTGTAGGGCGGATGCGACTACTTCGCATGTATTCTGGGGGCGTCTCGGCTGAACCAACTACTCTCATAAAGAAAAGCGTTTTCCCTCTTCTTCTATCACTGTTTTGCTATTCCCAGCCATTTTCTGTTCTTGTTCTTGATTTATAAGTTGCGAGTATCTTCAGGGTGGCTGGCGTCAGACGGAAATGGCGTCATGTAGACTCTGTGACGTGGTTTGACTGAAAACCTTCCGTTCTCTTCATCTTTTCACGAGATTCTTCCGTTTTACGTTTCTCTTCATTCGTCTTTTATCCTGTTTTCGTTGTATGTGGGTCTTTACTTTTTAGGATGTAAATATAAATCACGACGAACGAACGTCTTGAAAAAGAACACTGATTTGTAAAAAAGAAGCCGCAAGAAAGAAACTGTATTTTTCTGTGACAATTAAGTGCCCAAAGCTTTCGTCCATTGAAAGTTTGGGTTTGTTCTTTAGTGTTTTTTTAATGTCTATCCGTTGTCTGCTGACCTCACACACGAGTCAGTCAAACTGATAATTGTATTTTTAAATTTATAAACGACAGAGAATTAAACGCATGGACTTAAACGAGTTGATATTACTTAATGGTCCTGCAAGAATTGTTCTTAGAATATTGTTTCGTAAACAACGTGAAGACGTAGATTTGAGGTCTTTACTGCGATCAGAGATCAGATAAGTTGTGTTCTGAGTTACGATGCCGCGTAGTTTTGTATGTGGTTACCGACGTTTCGGAATAATACACCCCGGAATTAGTGTCATAACATAGAAAGCCACAATTTGATCATGAACGATAACATGCCATGTTGTTGACAATTATGGGTTATATACCTCGAAACTATGTTATTTTGAAGAAATAAAATAAACCAAACCAAAGGAGATCTGTAAATAGACAATATACAGGGCTAGTCTAAATGATGTTTCCGAATTGAAAGAGATGCTACTCACGTTTAATGAAAGTCAGATGCACAAAATTGGTACCGATGGAAAGAGAAACTCTCCAAGTTTTGTCCACAGTCTTCTGTGGGATACCAAGCTCCATGCTGCCTCTGACGGTGGATTTATGCAGGCTGCGTGTGAAACTTGCACGGACCCGCTCCACTGTTTTCTCTCTTACTGACGGGCGACCGGTTGCCTTTCTCTTACAGATGCAGCCCCTTTTCTTAAATTCGGAATCCCACTTACGAATTTGGTGGATCTGCCTCTAACTTGGTTCGGAAATGCCGTTGCACACTAATAACAGACCGTTGAACGTGGAAATCCAGGACACGAAAGGCTCCCCTGTCTTCGATGGCAGCCATTTTCTCTTATATCGCCCCTAGCGGCGAAAAGTGTTACTACGCGGCCGCGAAGTATACCAACATAAACTTGGAGAGTTTCTCTTTCTATCGGTACCAATTTTGTGCATCTGAATTTCATTAAACGTGAGTAACATGTGTTTCAAATCGGGAATATCGTTTAGACTAGCCCTGTATAAAGGTGGATGTGTACACGGCGCAAAAACCCAGAAGATATTCATCTTCATAGTCGCCGCCGTGAGAACCTGAAATATCACAAGCACTTTGTCACCGTTGCGTCACGAGAGGAAGTTGAAATTTTGCAAAAATCGCTTTGGAGCCAACATGTTAAGTGGCACTTGTGAATTGTTGTGTTATATCTACAGTGCCCTTAGCCCTGATTTGCATTCCGAGGCCATGGCCTTTGCCATTGTGGCTTAGATTGATGAGCAGAACACGGAAATTACTGTTGACGTCACTTCAAGCCGCAACATTCTTACGAAGTTCTGAACGAAGTCTTTTGTTACAAACATTAACTAAGCGTTGTATTTGTGGCAGGGCAGCATAACTTCGCCTTATTGTTGTATGCTTAACAATGCACGAAATCAAATTGTGTTTGTAGGTTATGATCAGAATTAGAGCAGAACGTAATGTATCAGCTGAAGACAGCTAGTGGTGTAGGGAAGGGCGGAATATGAGCGTTCCTTACTTCCACATGAACTTTCTGCAACGTCTTTCAAATCTCCTCAAGCTACGTGAACAATAATGGGATTCGTACCAAACTGTAACCACTGGAGTGTACTGCTTTGAAGCATAAATAATGACGCATGTGGTAAGCGCGTAGGTTATGTTTACAGTAGATGTGGCACGTATCTTCAACGATGTAATTAAAAATACAGACATTTTCAGAGTTAGTAATTACAATGCATTCAAGTCGAAGGAAACATTTTATTAAATTTAAATTTTGCTTATGCTCAACTCTAACTCGAGAACGGATGCACATATTTACACAAAACTTGGCATGAATATTTCTTGAGACCAGGTAAAACCTCCTAAAGTGTCCTGAGTTCGAGTCCCGATAAGTGAGTTTCTGTAGCATGGGTACTAAGCACGATACAAGAACGGCGCTTAAGACCAGTTCGTTTGTGTGAACGGGAAGATTATAGGACAAAGGATATAACCCTGAAAATGTCCTGGGTTTGAATCCCAGTAAAGATGGTATCTATATCTCGGAAACTAAGCAGGATGTAAGAATGGAACGGCTGCGAGATTATAGTAGCAATGGTTATAAAACCGAAAATTGGTGTTGGATTTAAAAATATTTTTTGTGTGATATTCAAGGTTACATACTGAATGATCAGTTCCGGACAATAAATATTAATATGAAATGCAAGCAATCTGCTAGTTTGTTTAATAAGGAATTTTGGTTTGTTGATTATCACTTGGTGTTAAAGGATTTTAGACCTTATGTGACTGTTTACGAATATGCGTGTTGTTACTGCAATTTTCATGGTATAGTGATCATTTTCTGTTAAGAGACTTTGGAGTTTATGGAATATTATAACCGTTGCCATGGTTATGCTGGTGGGGGAGGTTTACTACATACGTTTGTTATGACCTCGATATAAAATCGAATTTAAGACTGCTGTTCATGAAATTGTATTACATTTCTTATTGATCAAAGATAAATAATGATGTTAATCTTGTTACACAAAGCTGCTTAATTTTCATTTTTATATGCTTCTTTGTGTAAACAATACCGTAAAACAAAAAACTCTCACTGATTCATGTCGTATGGCTGCCACATGAAAATTATAGTGTACAGTCTGCGCTGTGAAATGTAGCAAACGATGCAACTGCTTTCATTAAAAAGATCACAAAATGTGTTAAGTAAACAGAGAGGAATATACCAGCAGATAATGCTGTTGGGTTGAAGGGCTGTCCATTTCTCCATTAAGTACCAAGGGAGCTGTTGAAAATTCCATGGGGTGCCATTGACCTTAAGGTCCAGTGTCATGAGCTTTATGTGGAGAACGTTTCAGTGAAATGCAACAGTTTGTGGTAAGTGTGTTTAGCCAGGAGATACGTGTTGCTTAATTACATTAGCGTTTATAGATTGGCAAATGTGTTAGTGGAACTTAGTAGGCGTGCCGAACCGATTTGTGTGTGCTGTTAGGTGGACAGCTGCATAATGCAGTAATAATTACATCACTAATACCAATGTAATTAATTTGTCAGTGTCGAAGTTGATAGTCGATAGAGTGATCGAGACTTCTCGATATTTAGCGTATGGTTTCGAGAGATTTACAGTGGCTCAGCTATGGATTCCCTGAGACATTTAAATGTAGTTACACCTTTACACCAATTTCATTAACAAGTGTTATAATATTATCCTTCCTTCTACATCCTGGTCTCCCAAATAATCTCTACCATTTAGTTTCTTTACCATTTTATTTCTTGATGCTTGGTGATGGGTACTAGTAATAGGACTATGATGATGATGATGATGATGATAATGATAATTCAATTCAATTCTTTATTATTTGTGTGCTGTATCAACAGCCTGATGGCCAATTACAAATACAGCACAGAGATAAACTCACAAACACAATAAAACATAAAAGGTAAAACAAGCAATATATAAAATACATTGATACGGAAAAATAAATACACAAAAAATTACTACTAACTACATTAGGATATTTGTAAAAATAATAACAATAATAAATTTTAGGATCTTCATACATTATTCGAAAGACGGTGTCATAAAATATGTAGTCATCTCTAACAATAAAACTATATAATGCATGTAATACGTGTTAAAATCAAAAAGTATTTCGGAAATTTTAAAACTTTGCATACCGTGTAGTGTATTAGAATATAAATAATCAGAAACAACTATTAACACTGTAAAGAAATGGCAATAGTGTCTTCTTTATAGTGTTAATAGTTGTTTGTGTGCATATTTATATTTTGGAAATTGCTGCTGCACTATGTACCTTAAGGGCAAGGTTTGCCTCGGGTACATGGAAGTGAATACAATGTAAAATGGTGAATAGGTAGAATAATAATAATGATAATGGATGAAATTAGACTGAGTGCATGGTGTTGAGGAAAAATATTTGGAACTAGAAAAGTGGAAGTCAAGCTGGAATATGAACTGTATGGGCAACGTAACACGCATGCTAAATATGATAAATGCTTGCAAAATTTAGTAAGAAAACCTGAAAAGAAGGGTTATGTGTAGTTCGTCACATCTCTTATGTTGCACTGTGAGTTCTGTTACTGGGTATGATTACTCTTTAATAGTTTTCCATTGTTAATAGTGTCTACGTTTTATGGGTTTTCGTCATCCTGGTGCATTCCAAACTTGTAAGCATCTGTTCCTTGGAACTCCGTTACATTGACCGTATGTCTGAATCTACAGTTTTATTATCGCGTGTTTGTTAAGTCCTTCGCCATTTTATTCCAAGCGATTACGTCCAAGCGTCATCAACGTCTTCAAAAGCGAAGTTGAGTTTATATTTCTGGGTCCCTTCAAGGCAAACCAGAAACCACACCATTACTACAAGGTCATTCATCAGGAAGATGAGCTCGTTCTGCCGGTGTACCCCGCAGGAAATTTAAACATCTTCAGCATTGATTGTATTTTCTCGATGACATTTTTATTTGTTATAAAGATTTCATTTAACTTTTCAGTTACAATGTGCTCAGTTAGTTAGGTCTTATTGTCTGAGAATATATCCACTCTTCTGCTGTGTTGTGCACTTCTTTAAATATGACGGCTTTTGGTATCTGCGTGTATTTGCTATTAAAAATGAACTGAATCAAGTTACTGTACTATTTTTCACCAAATTACTTGATTTAAGGCCACGAAAGGTTTCACCACACCTCAGCCCCAAGCACCAAGTCACCAGTACATAGTTGTTAGCTTAAGTTCTGTGTAACACGCGTGGTTGGGAAGCATGAACGGAGGATAATACTAGGAAGACCTTGACGCAAATGGGAAGATAATATTAAAGTGAATCTTAGGGAAATAGTTTCGGAGAGTGAGATTTGGATACATCTGACTTAGAATAGCGTCTGGTGACTAGTTGTGAACACGGTATCAAATCATAGGATTTTATAAAAGGCGGGGAATTTAATGATTAGTTGAACGACAATTAGATTCTTATGAAGGGCACAAATAGATGGAGTCAGCTGAGCGAGTATCAGTTTATTAAGGATCTATTTCTTGTTAGTTCGACAAACTGAATGACGGTTTTATGTTATTACTCTGAATAAACATATGAATGAGGTGTGGTTCTGTTTTAATGTAATTGCCGCTTGTAGTGAGAAATGAGGCAATCATGTTTCAAGAACAGGATCTGACTTGTTGACCAACTTTCGAAGAAAGTTGTTCCAACACAAAGAATACATTGTTATGTAAGAGAAACGTTATTTTAATAATCTGTTCCAGAAAAATGGCTAGGCGTAGAAATTTAAATATTATGATTTGTTGTAAATTAATACATTAAGTCAGAGCGATGTCCCAAGATCTTGTTAACAGCCAAATCTTTCTTAATGTACACCAACGGGTGTTTTGATCAGCTAAGCACCAAACTGATGTAGAGGTAATTCAACCAACATCCTAATACTCCGATGCAATATTTTGTGTTTTTAGCACAAAACTAATGGAAAACTGGGTCTACGAAACCTGATGATAACATAAGAACGTCTAGTTACAAGGATACGAGATTTGTATAAGGTAGAACATTCCGTTTCGTATAGTGAATTTACAGTTTTTTCCAACAAAACTGTCTCTATTTTGAGTAAGAAATATTTCTTGACAGTGGTATGATAGGTAATAGGACAAGTTAAGAAATTTGTATAACATAATGATTTTGAGTCGTAGGCTCTGTTGTTGCCTTTATATTATCAGTATGTGGATATTAACTTTTGATGTTTTTATTAACAGGTGATGAACGACGACTGTCACAATGAAGTTTGAACAAATTTATCCAACGTTTCTGGTGTCACAGACTGACCAGACAAATAGTTTATTGAATTTCAATGATATAGTGACAGTAATTTTGTTAATACATCGGCGAGACAGCGGAATAAATGTTAGGCGTATGGTGTCACGGAAATCAGAATTTCAAAATGAAAATTCAATACCTTCCTCAAAGTAAACACAGCGCGTTAGTATTAATATTAGTTACAGAAACGAAATTGCACTTATTGTAAAGTGGTAGGTGAAATTGTGTGATGTAAATGAAAATTTAAATTTTTTCATAATTTTTTGTAGAATCCCAAATATCAAATTTAATAAAAATCAGTTTAGTCATTCTAAAATTGCTACAAAAGCGTGCAGGTAAACGGAATGATGGACGACGAGACTTTAAAATTTCCCATGTAAGGTAGAGAATGTCCCTAGAATAGAAATTGTAATTCACAAATAACATTTTTTATAATAGGTGTATTTTATGTTACAGTGTTTACAAGTCTGATTGACAATCACGCTTTGGTGCGGTTCATTGTACGAAGACAGAACGTTATATTCACTCGTGGTTTTATTTAACTACGGATTGTGTAGAGTGAGATTAATAAATAGTAAATTTGAATGGATGTTGAATGAAGCGGTTTTGGCATAAGTAAAGGTACTGTCCCTTAATTTGCTAGGAAGGACTGAAGAAAAGCACCAAAACCCTCAGTCAGTTTACACGGTCTGCTGACCGACATTTGAACCCTGAAAGTTCAAAATAAAAAACAGGAGTGCTAACTGTTCGATGGCATCGTGTTTGTCCAGAGGGATAAGTTATTAGCATTGCCTGCTTTATTAAAACTTTGCTTTCAGAACTAATTAAAGATCTGACGACAGCCCTTTGCTAGGAGTACAATAAAGAAGAAATCTGTGATTGCAGCTTCTTTGCGAACGAAGAACTTGATTCGTAAACGTTCCCTTGGAGTCCGACCATGAACCGTTCAACACATTTTCTCCAGTAATGAGCAAAAAATCTCAGAAGTTATAAATGAGTTACACAGTTTGTTAGAAATCCATTCTTTCTTCCCACGAACGCCCATAAAGATTTTTGATGCTTTTCCCTCGTTTCCTTTGTGAGCCCCATTCTTTAAAAACATATTTTCTGACGTCTTGTGATTGGATAAAAAATAAAAATCTCTATCCTTTATCAATACATATGAAGAAGTAGAAGAGGCAAATAAAAGAAAACAAGAAAAGGGACCTTTCTTTCTTCACTCCCTTTTGAGCTCTTTCTTTGGGGATTTACAGAAGCCAATTTCACTTCTATTGACCACCCACTGTCCATTTCCTAAAGATGTCCGAAGCAGATTTTTATCCCCTTTACCGGCTGGTCGACCACGACCACTCGCAGAATCGACTTCATATAAAAATGACATTTTCCAGCACATCTCACTATTGCTGACCCAGTAGCCAACTGAGCCTTCCTCGGCGATGCGGATTTCCAGCACGTCTTCAGAAACCAAGAATTTATACGTGTGTTTTGTTCCCTGTGCAAGAGATTGTGGAAGAATGATTGAATGAGTGTTTCAGACAAAGCGGAGACCATAATGGAAATATTACAAGACAGTATAAAAGAGAGGGTTATAGAGCGTAATTTAAGGGACGTGTGGAGGTTAGTAATTCTTATGTTATTAGCGACGCTGATTCAGCTATTTTGGTTATGTAGCTCCGAACTGGAGGATAATTGTATTTCTGATGAATTGGAAGTGGTATGGAATATCCTTTAAGAGGTTAGACCAGTGTTTACCTGGAAGTACTGAGTGAAACTAGAAAGATTGCTGTCTGGTGGGTTGTTGCGCCTTGTAGTCTGGTAGAAGTTTACATATGTTTCAGAGGTCCTTGCTGTCTCTATCATCAGGACGCATTATGATTCAATGGAGATAATTCATTTCACATCTGAATCCTTCCTTTCTTACCTTTATTTTTTTGGTACTTTATTCCGTTGTTTGCCACAGCACTACTCTCAAATAACGATGTCATTCATTGTGCACGAGGGGAGTTTGCATCAATAAAGACAGCCCTAACGTGAAACTGACTTGCGTTATGTTTACAAGTCACACATCATGACGTATTATTTAGCTTCTTCCAACACCGTGTCTTCAAGAATCTTCAGTAAATGTTATTTCCTTAAGTTCAAAGATCAAGTTTTATACCCATACAGATCAATGGAGAAAATTACGCGTGTGTAGTCTATTTTTTATTCATTTATTATTCGAGACAAGTTTATTTTAAAACTGTTAAAAGCCCCCAGCTCCAGCATGTGAGGGATCACAGAACTTAAGCAGTTTAAGTAACATCTGCGTGTTTATCAGTACCTATTTTACGCTCGCACGCACATGCGGTACATAAATAGAGAAGTTTTTAAAACTCTTCGAAATGAGAAGGCTTTATCTTAAAAGTATAAGCGTGTTTCATCCCTGCCCGATACAGATAGTGGCATTTTTTAGGTCAGTTTCGTAGTAAGTAGTTCGGCATTTTGACATCTTCTGACGCAGTAAATATCGGGTAAAGAGTGAGGTCTGTTCATCGAGATAAGGAACATGGAAAAGTACTACCCGCAACGTCTTTTCTTTCTTTTTCAGGTACCTTATAGGTGGGACTGACCTTAGCCCGTGATGCGACAACGGGTAAGTCTTACCTCCAGTGTAATTATTATTTTTTCATTAACTTAGCACAAACTTACGTAGTTTCGATTAGGTTATGTGGGTTTTACATATAAATAAAGGGAACAGTATGGAAACACCGTTTATAGATTTGGGACAATTAATTTTCTAAGGGTTTTTAGCATTGTTCCACAAAGTGTTCAAATCAGAAACAAATTCAACTGTGCCCATATTTAACGCTGGTACACATAAAGGTTTAAATAGTATCCAAAGATTTATCTTGCCTGTTCAAACTTAAATATTTATTTTTTGTTATAATGTTGCCAAATTTATTATATATGTTTCTAATAGCTGATGCAAAGGACACGTTTCGGGTGATAACACAAGATTAGAACATGTGTTCGCGTGCATTTATATCAAACAGTGCTTCAGAACACATTTTGACTTTGGGATGTAGTCAATGAAACTTCGCGGATAGACTGAAATAAAACCGCTGATAGCGAAAGCGCGTATAACGAGAGTCATCTGTACAGGTCACCTTGTTTTGTTGTGGTAGTGAAGTATAAGAGGCTACGTTGGGCTAGTCGTGGTGCAAGAATGGATGAGACAAAGAATGCATACAGAATTTTGGTGTTCAAATCAGAAACAAATTCAACTGTGCCCATATTTAACGCTGGTACACATAAAGGTTTAAATAGTATCCAAAGATTTATCTTGCCTGTTCAAACTTAAATATTTATTTTTTGTTATAATGTTGCCAAATTTATTATATATGTTTCTAATAGCTGATGCAAAGGACACGTTTCGGGTGATAACACAAGATTAGAACATGTGTTCGCGTGCATTTATATCAAACAGTGCTTCAGAACACATTTTGACTTTGGGATGTAGTCAATGAAACTTCGCGGATAGACTGAAATAAAACCGCTGATAGCGAAAGCGCGTATAACGAGAGTCATCTGTACAGGTCACCTTGTTTTGTTGTGGTAGTGAAGTATAAGAGGCTACGTTGGGCTAGTCGTGGTGCAAGAATGGATGAGACAAAGAATGCATACAGAATTTTGGTGAGGAAATTTCGTGCGAAATATCCACGTTCAATGTCAAGTGGCGAATGGGAAAATAACATTAAGGCGGATATTATGAAGATTAGGTTTGATGATGAGAGGTGATGGATACATCTGGAATATTTCTAGTGGATGGTTTTTGTTTTGCAGTGTTAAGGTTTATGTTTATATCCTGCAATACTATTGTTACTTAGGTTGTGAATACAGGGTTATATGACAGGTTTTGTTACTCTTAACAGAAAAATGTGACAATTAACATAAATTATTTGCTATTCTTTTTAATTCTTTATACCCACAGCTGCGTGTTATAAATAGGTTTTACTAATCATTTGAACAGCAAAGCGAAATATGATGAAAATGGTACATATTTTAAAAAACAGCTGCCCTGGAATAACGCGGCCGAACGGTAAATCTGGCCACTCAATCAATTGCCAGATTAAAAATGCGTGGAGCTATACCTCCACTACCACAGACGTCCTTCTGGCGTGTCGTTTAAGCACAGAGACAATTTTAGCTTCATTATGCACTCTCTAAGTAAGATGTTATTAGACTTAGAAGTGGGTTTCGTTTGACCCTTATAATATACAATATTACAAAGACCTGTAGCTGGCACGTTGTGGCCGTCGTGTAATGTTAAGTGATGTAGATAGGTTATGTAATGAAATTTGCAACACTTGCCTGCTCAGCTCTCGTCATGCCGATGGACTTATTTTGGCCAAATCAAAGATGTGCCTGTGGCCTTTTCCGGGAAGCCTCCTAACGCATTCTGTTAACGCAAATGAAATTATAACAATTAGAGGAGAAGTTATCGAATACTGGGGTAACAGAGTTAGGGACCCTCTGTTGGCGATCATAATTAACCGACTACAAGGTACGGGGACTTTCTTCAGCAGTTGGCAGTTCTTCATCTGTTTATGAAATTTCCATCTGTTGTGGTCTTATCACGGTCATCACAAGAACTCGTAAGTAGATATACTGGGCTTATACGTACGAAGATATCAGATTTACGTCTTTTGGAGTTTACTAATGAAGACGGTCTAAAAAAACTTATATCTGTTGACTTTATCATTTGTAATATTATCCTTTGATCTTTCCATAGATTTCCAATCTTCCCTTAATTATTTGTGGCTAAAAGTATATGCAGTTGTCAGAGATAACAAGCGTGTTACATTCTTCCATAACTTTATCGTTGATTTGATCACCCAAATTATGAAGTACTTCTTTACACAATTTTTCCAGCCTTCTTTTACTTCGTCGTATGAAAGAATATTATTCTTATAACCCTGTTTTAAAATACTATCAGTTCATGTTCTTCCCTCAGGGTGAGATGCCTGGTTTCACACCAGTACAAAAAATGAAAAGCAAGGCACTCTTTAATAAATTATAACTTCGTCTTTTAGGAAGACAGAGGGGTCTCCAAAGTCATCTTTAGCGCATCTTTTCTGTTGTTTCCGGAGGATATTCGTGCCCGGGAGAATTTGAAAATATTTATAACATTTTGTTATTGTTCAGTCATGATCGTAAAGCATGTGTTGACTTCCGCTGTATGATTTGATATCTATCCAATGTCGAAGAGCTATAAATGCTTGTATTTTGATTACGTGTTGCATTAATTGATGAGATCGGATCTAAATAATGGCGGAATTTAAAAATATTACGTATTACATTTTCCTTAGGCAGGCTGTTTTTGTGAGACGGAGTGTGACAAAACAAAATGTTTTCGAAAATGTTTTGATGTCAGAACGTGAGGTATAAATCTCTCCATGATCTAATTATTTAAATGTACACATTTTAGTAGGTTAGGACTGTTCCCGCTTAGGATTCTTCTAGTTAATTGTCATCAAAAATTTTTGGCAACCATGCCCTAAGTTGGCCTGTATAAAATTATTATCTCTTGTTATGTAGGCCAGTGAAACACCGTTCGTTTTTAGGTTAGATGTTACGTGCTTATAATACTTTTGATTTTACTTATAGCCACTCGATCTACCTGGAGACTTTTTGTGAATCTAAAGAAGCCTTAATGTTATGTTATTGTCTAGTCACCAAGATAGAGATAAAACTAATTTAGTAAATACATTTAGAAATTCCTTCGAAAATATGGAAGTCTTGAAATATTTAGAAACGACAGTAATATATCAAATTTATATTCAGGGAGAAAGTCAGAGGAACGCTTGCTACAGCCGGGCTAAAATATTTTGTATCTTCCACATTGAGTGACTTTATTGGAAAATAAGGTGGAACTAGTTTTGTCATATCCGGTCATCTGCCGATTGTAACATAATCCACTAAATATTGTGGTGCCATTTTGATTGCAATATTATTAAGTGTCTAAATTCAATTATATTATGCAAATCCTCCTCACATCATTTAACAAATCCTTGCGTACCACAATTCCACCGTTATTACTCCAGTATTAAGTCTGTTCCGTTTATTAATTTAAGAATCATGTTTCTTTAGGGCTTAAAGTAACTTTACGCAGGTTCCTATTAAGGTACGTCAAAACTTTTCGTTCCCTTGCTGTATAGACTTTGGCCGTCTGTTGCCGATGTGTACAGATAGCTGTTTTGTCGACACTGTAACAAACCAGTGAGCACAGGCTTGATCGCGCTGATTGGGCACGGGCTGATGAAATCGTCCACAATTACGGACGCAAACGTGCGAACAGCTGCTGAGATCCAGACAGTCGATCCTTGTAAAGTGGAATTGTGTGAAAGCATAAAAGTGACGACTAAATTATTAATATCATAAATGCGATTTCACAGTCATGTATGGGATGTTTGGACTGAACAGATATTTTATCTTGAAATCATGAAATCACTACTCCAGTAAAGCATACAAATTTTCTATTTTCAAATGTTTCTTCAAGACAAGTCATGTTTGAGAGTATATTTCTGTTTCCTCGCAGTCTCTTTAAAAGCAAGCTACAATTTGCGCTGTCTGGTGGCTGTACTTGGAAGCATCCCACTCACTGTATGTTTGTCTCTCTCTGGCTGCCACACACGCGTCTGTTTCTAGCAGAGATAGTCAGTTGCCGCCAAGGCAGTGAAGGCGTAACAAGTTTACGGTGTTGTGCTAAGTTGCAACGCGTATACACATCTTTCGAACTTTGTATGGTCGTTGGCATTTCCCTGGTTAGTTTTAATTATTCATAGAGGTGTTACAAGTTATGGAACCCAGAAGTGTGTGTAGTAGGTAACTCAGTCATGGTTTTTTTCTGTTATGTTACAGATTATTTATGAACAGTAAATAAAAGTAATATTGTAGAATCTTTGACTGTCATTTTACGGTTTACAGTTTCCATGTCTGTTTGGCAGGCACGCGGACTTCGAAACTTAACCTAGAAGTGAGATGAACGAAATGGTGTATGTTTTCCAACTGATTGCGGATTGTTTAAACAGGAACGCGTTTTATGTGAGTGATTTAATTTACCATTGCTTATGAAAGCAAACTGTGGAATTTGTGACAGTGTTGTGACATCATTATCAAGCTCTGTCAGATACAGTACACAGTGGGAAGCCAGCGTTTACGCGGGTGTAACAGTTTGTAAGTATTTCAATTACTGTAGATACTCTAGCTGTTTTTGTAAATTTGTTACCCCTTGTTCTTACGGGTATACATTTCTGGCATGCGACTGAGAAGAGTAACGGAAATTTCATACATATTATGCTTTAATTGACATTTCTGCCGAACGACACACTCGAGTAGGTAGCCATACTGCTTCGTATTCGGGAGGACCCAGTTTCAAATATCGGTCCGGAGATCGACTGTCCCACTTTTCGGCTGCCCCTCCAGGAATGTACCGGATTAGTACCGTAAATTGGGCCACAACCGCTTCCTTTTACATTCTTTCCGATTAATTATTTATTAATATCGTTGAATTCGAGTCAAACGAAACATGTTTAAAGGAAAACTGAAATCTTAAAAGAAGGAAATCTTTTATATTGGTAAATTACGAACAAAATTACAGAGGGGAAAAACCTGTTGAGACGTTTTCAGGTGCGTTTTGTAACATCATGTGCAAACAACAAAAGATGAAATGAACGGATTCCTATTCTGTTCAGACCTTGGTACTAAAATTACCGATTACGTGTGATTTTCCCCCCGTACTGAACAACCTAAGACTGTGAGGTTCAGAATGCGTCGTATAAATACTACAATATGTGGACTCATTCACCACACTTTAGAATGTTCTGTGGTAAACCGTAAAAGCCTGTAATAAGGCGAGCGTTTCATATTACGTGTATTTGTTTCTGCGCCTTGTGTTATCACAAAGTTAATACGTTACTCGTCAAATGGGATACTGAAGTTGAATTCACAGTAGACTTGGGCTCTGCACAAATCGCAGCGTGTTTGATTAATCGTCACATTTATGTAAGCAGATTGAGTTATTAAATCATTATTTGATCATCACAAGAAATGTTGACATGTGGAAATTTCCATGAATGTTTTCCTCGACTTCTGTACAGTGTAGTTTATGGACTGATGGCTGGCGGAACTGTACTTGACTGTGCGAATTCCAGAGTTACATAGAGCCGATAAATAGATCTTATTATTGCAGCTCGCAGAAATGTTTGGAACGGAAATACTGGTAGGTATGTTATTTTAAGTGGATAATATGTGCCAGTAGGACATTGCTTTGACGAGCGTTTGGGACGTCCTGTTAAACGCTTTTAAACTATTCTTTTTCCCCACTCGCCGAGTACATACCTCAGTTACATACTCAGTGCCTGTGAAAGTGGCCAAATAATTGCCACGGATGTAAAGGTTGAAAACGTGAACAATTATCGAGCTACTTGTGATGTGGCAACAAACAGAAAATTGCCGGACTGCTGTGCACTCTGAGAAACACCCAAGGTTTATTTACCAATGCTGTCAATTTCTTTGATTATACAGCGTCGAATGACAGGATGATTAATATTGAAGTTAATTTAAAATTTCCAAGTCCCCGTTTTAAGACATTTATAAATGCTGTTCTGAATAAGGGCTCACGAATTGAAAGACGCGGAGAAGACGTAATCTCAAAAAAAGAAAAAAAGATCTGGTGAAGACGGATGGATTTCTTGCTACTGTATGTTGTAAAATGTAGTTTATTTGATTTCCCAGCCCAATTAACTGTAATGAAGTGGTGTGTGCTTTGTTACATTTTTGTAGTGAACGCTGTTTTGGTTTTAGTAAATCAGGGATCACTTTTCTGTCCTCAAAAAAAGAAAATGGAAAGAGACTAAATAGTTTGTGAGCAATTTACGATTTCCGATTGATCGTGCGTGCTCCTTTGAAGTGCAAGTTTATCTGCCACGAGGCAAGCACATTACTATATTTACACTAATAAGATGTTTCATTTGTGAAGCGTCAAGATCTCCAAACACTGGAGGCTTACATTTTGTTGCTTCAGCATCTTTTACTATCACGTGTTGTAAAAATTGCTCAACACTTCTTAATTACATAATTATTTACCTTGAGAGTAAAGAAAATTATTTCCAGAATTATCTTGTTGTCATGAATGTTCTCGGCATTCATACGGACGGGATACTTTGCGAGTGTGCCGCGGCACGGCTTTTGAGCTGTGCTAGTTCACTGCGCCGGTTGCCCGGGTGTCGCTGCGTTTCAGCGACGGTGTTACGAGCAAGTGATAATATAGGACCACTCTCTTGAGATATGCAAGATTTCCTTTGTGCTGGACATGAATACTCTTGTATCGAAAGTTATTGTATGTATTCTGTGTGTAGGGTAAGGACGCTAGGAAATGTTAGAGAAAATTTAGAAGAAACTTTTCTGAGGTTAGATTTTTTATCAGAAACAATCTCAGAATGTATTTAGACATTATGTTTCTCAGAATATTAAGCGATTATTTACCAAACAGCATAAATCAGTTGATCTTTGTAATTCAAACGCGTTGTGGTTTCTTTAATGAACGGAAGGAATTTTTAAGTGTTAATTACGTGAGCGTTGTGCTTCAGAGGGCTTAGAGCTTTTGATATGAAACGAGCGCATGAAAAAGGGCTGTGAGAACCGGTACAAAATTATTGAAACTACGGCCTTACAAAATCACAGTAGTGCATTCTGCATCCACGCGGTTCAGTAACCTCACTTATTGTCTCTGTCATCTTGAGTCAGTTCAGGACGTCGGAGAATTCGGCCCAGAACTGACATTTTTCAGACAAGGCTTGGATGTGATAGTGTTCTGTGAACATAAATCGAGTGTTAAAAAAATGTCAGGGACGGCCGAAAAAAAATTACGTTAACAGTTTTAAATGGAATAGACGAAGAGCTTAAGGCAGTGTGTTACAGGGAACTGAGTCGAGAAATTGCATATGTTTATTTTTCCTCATCTGCACAACCAAGGACCCATGTCAAAACTTATTTTTTTAACTGTCACTCGAGGCAAATGTGGGAGGTATCAGAAAGAGGTCAGACTTATTATCCGGCTCAACAGTTTACAGAATAAGCCATGACGTATAGTATTTATCGCCTTTTACCAGTGATCTTTATTAAATTATTGAATTAGGAATGGTAAATAAAGTGTCTCGGCGAGTTCGATCTGAAATCTGAAGCCATACGCTTTCTCTTATGCCCTTCGTGAGTAGCAATTAATGATCGATCTCCGGTCTCATTCGAAGCTATATGAAAGTGTGTCTGAAACGTCGGTGAAATTCTTACTAAACGACGCAACAACGTAGAAGACAGACATCTTCAGTGATTATCAAATAATCGTAATACGAACTTGGATTGTGTAATGATGAGAAAAAATCTGATTTATTAATAATTTTATGACGTTTTCCGATACAGTTTGGATTATGGTATTTTTTTTATATAGTTAACCAGGGGAGGAGTGTGGTAGGAATGTTGAAGCTTTCGTTTCAAGACAGTGAAAATAAACGAAAAGCAGCATAGATCTAGGAACTTTAAACGCGTTGTTAAATAAGGGGTTTTGTGAATGAAAACCGTGTGTTTCACAGGTGTTGTAATTCTCGTGGTACAGTGGCAATGGAGAGGAATCCAAGTTCAATATTGAACTTTACGTGTCTCTTTTCTTGAGAGCTCGTCTTTGTCTTTGTCTTTGGGTAAACCGAATCTGCGGCGTCATATTAAAGGTAACCTACTTCTTCCGTGCTTTCTGTCGTACACGTAACATTTACAATGCAAGTGGAGTTTTTGCAGTTGCAACACTTAAAGATTTTTCCTTTTCGAATTTTGTTTAATTTCATGGATTTTCCGAATAATGTCCGTGGGATTTCTCAGTCTTTTTAAAGCAAAACTTTCAGGTATGTTACAAATATCTCATTTCATAACTGTATCAAATGATTCATAATTACCTTCCCATCCCATTTTGTTGGGCGGTTTGTTATCTCTCCATTCGAAGTCGAGCAGCCAAGGTACTTAAGAAATATTCAATAAAATGTTTTGACTATTGTATTAGTCTTAATATGATACTACTTATAACGGATTTAATTTTAAATAATGTCCTTTTGTTTGTTAGTTGGGGACTGTAGAGTATGGTCTTTTGGTTTGTGACGCCGTATAATCTTACCAAGAAACGCTAGGATCGGCATTATTTTGTCGGAAACTCCGACGGCTTGCAGTTTTAACCGAAGTTTATTATTGGGATTGAAGTTGTTCTGGATTTCGGCGCCGTGTAGACTCTTCGGCTGATACCAGCGTTTCGGAGTAACATTCTGCCTCCATCTTAGCTTCTACCTTGAAGACGGAGTAGTATATTTTTAAAGAAATGGTAACTCCAACGGCCTACAGTCTTAACCGCGGAATTCAGAACTAAACTCGTATGAAATTCGCTGTTACGAATGTTTGTTGTGTCCTTGAATAGCATCGCGGATTAATTGATTAATGGTTTTGGGCGAGATGGTTTGGGTGAATAACGCTGTTTCTTCTTTCCAAATGGCATTATACACTGTTCCTCCGGGGACACATGAAACGCTCTGCCTTGTCTCCGGAATAAAGATAAATTGCGTGAGAATACGCTAGCATCGCCCCGTGGACACGCCCCCACCAGGTTCCCTCTTGTTAACTCCGTCACTGGTTACTGACTTTGAGAGACATTGTATCAGAACGAAAGAAATGTAACGTCTTGGAAACTGAGTTTTATCCAGACAATTCTTTCAAATGAAACGACGTGTGTGTGAAATAGCACAGTGTGTTCTTTGACATGAATTATTACACTTGAATTAGATTCATACCAGATTAATTCATGAAAACGCTAGAGTCCGGGTTTAATGTATAATTTTACGCATTTTGATAATTTATAACTTCTTCCCTTGTCGGCTGTCAATTCGAAAGAGCCCAATCAGGTATTTCAGTAAGAATTACTGTATATCCGTGCTGTGTAACTTACGTTACTTACATCGACGTTAAATAAATCATAAAAAAATAAACATTTGACTCTCAGTATGCGTAATATAACTATTTTCGAACTCGTCCTTGGCTTCCGTTACCTGTGTCACGGTGAATGGGTAGCCATTTTTCTTGCGTCCTGTGCTGATGACACGTCCAGCTGTTCAATTAACAAATCGGAACACGTTATAGCCATTTGAATTTGTTGACGGATAGAAATAACTACATCCGTTATTCGCGTTTACTGAAAGATTACGCCAAAGGCTAGCTGCAGTTTCGACACACGTGTGTTACTGGTTAGCACAATTCAGCTAAGTGGATCTGTGTTCATAAAGCATCATGAATAAGTTCAACACCAGGGGGTTCTTAACTCGCGGCCCGCCGATGTGTTGTTCGGCCCGCGTGCCTTTTTTTTTAATCTACTGTTTCGGCTTTGTTTATGATGTCAGCGTTAATTTGTAATTGTCGCTATGAAGAACTGTTTAGATTAACGGTGATCGTGAAATAAGAACTGCTAAGGAACACTCAGGCGGATGAATGCGAACATGAACGACAGAAATTAAATTGGATATTGAAAGATTGCTGGAGGTAAAGCGGTCTGGATAATGAGTGATTTTGTAGGAGAAATATCAGTAAATTTGTTTCGGTTATAACTATGCGGCCCGCATGTCGCAAGAACACGTGAACGTAGTCTCATATCTGGAAAAGGTTAGAAACTCTACTTAACATTGTCACAAATAAAACTTTTGCCTCAATGCGGGGGCCATAGCAGTGAGAGTTAATAAATAAAAACTTGTTGAACAGCATTTCTGGACAACCGTTTCAACAGTGCTTGATAGTCTTTTATTTGAAACAAAATGACACATTCAGATTTTAATTTGCCATGCTTTAAGGTCCCTTCGATGTGTTTCACAGTGTGCGAACTTTATCTCACGTATCTCATGTTTGAGGCTTTACGTCGCCAAGTTGTGGACCGCCGTGTTAAACAGCTTCTTCGTCTGACATGAGAGTGCCGAGACAAAACAGTTTCTTCTAATTCCTGTTGAAAACGAGTGAAAGGTTTTATTATAATTTGAAGTACACGGATACGTTCTTTGCTGTTTAACGTCTCTCGCTGGCCTTCGTGTTCAGTTATTGCGGATGAAAGTCCAAGAGAATTTCTGTTTGAAATTCATATAAAGTACGAGTTTACATTTAGCGCATAGGTGTAAAGAATTTAAATTGTTCTGGTAAGTTTTAGAGTAGTATATTACGACAAAATGTCACGGAAATCCGTTAAATATATGGGAATATCGTAGTACAGATACAAGATCTTTGTTGTATTGATGAACTCAGGAAGACGGGATGGGTTCTGTATGGGAGGATTCAAGAAATTTGACGTAAAACCTAAAAGAAGGGAGACGATTTGGAAAACCTAGACATAGATCGGAGGATTATTAAAATTGATTTTAAAGAAGGTTTAGGAATGAGGACTGGGTACGCCTGGCCCACAATGCGATGGCGCGCTCATGTCAACACGGCAATGAACATTTTGGTACCATAAAAGACGTGGATTTTTTTTACTGGCTGAGCGACTGTTAGCTTCTCAAGAACTCTGTTACTCGGTGTATGTTGTAAAGGTAACCAGCGTGGTGGCGTCGATGAGATGATAATATTAAAACGAATGTGAAATAAATATGATGTAAAGGTGTGGATTGGATTCGTCTGGCTCGAGATACAAACTGGTGGCGGAGTCTTGTGACCACCGCAATTCGGCGTGTTTCACAAAGACAGATAATATCTGCACCTTCTAAACGACTATCAGATTATCAAGAAATACTGCTCAGTGGAGTTACTGGGTCTTTTTATTGAAGGAACCGAAAGATGCCATTAAAGTCTGAATGCGAACAATGGATTCCGGTAATCGATTGCAGATAAATTGTGACCATTACACCATAATGATCTCTGTAAGTCTCTCAGATCAGAATTTGCAATTTATTATTCTTAGTGACTCTGGCTCCCCCATCTGTTACTTCCCACTTTAAAGTCGGGGGGCGCATCTGGTCCGCCGGTCAGAGTCGAAAGGTGAAAAAGTGGTTCTTCCCTCGAGAAGGGTTCGCATCCCTCGCTCTAAGCAAATATGTGCCTTGCGTTGGACTGCGTTGTTACAGGAAACCACGCCCTATCAACCACAACATGGAGATTAAGGTGGTTTGTAATTTTTGGCAACTTGTTTTTTTCACAAACCGTGGAACTTAAGTTACGGCTAAAGGAACGCTGTGAGAACCTCTAGAAGATTGCTGTCTTCATGGTTATTGCGTGACGGTTAGTCTGGTAGTTGTCCACCTACGTTTCAGATGAATCGCCCTGATGACGGAGGCGGTATGACCTCTGAAATGTTAGTGGAAATCTACCAGACACACGTCGCGCAATAACCCAGAAGACAGCAATCTTTAGACTCACCTCTTTGAAAACCTCAAATCCTACGTTTTCAGTGTGATTGTAGCAATTACTGTCTTGTACATACATTTTGTACAATGAAAGAGTAAGTGGTAGTGTTTGCAAATTCAGCATCAGCGGCTCAAAGCTTCGTTCAATTCGTGTGTAGTAAGTTGTGCCATTTGTAGCATTGACAATCACAGACATCGTTATTGAAATTAGTGGTCCGCTTTGTACGCTATTGATGTCTTGTATCAATAGCCACTGTGATGTGTGTTTAGGGCGGAAAAACGTAGCCAGAAGGCGAATCAACACGGGTCCTCAATGTTGGTATTAATATCACAACACATGATCCGATGTGAGATTCATGGCACATACCAGTTTACAGATTCATGTGACACAGGTTTGGGGCAGTAACATATCAATTTATCCCACTTCAGTGGTACGTGAATAATAGATACTTTCAAAATCGATTTCACTTCCGAAAATGTCACTTTACAGAGGAATTGGCGCGTGGTGTATTTCAATTTCAGTGACGTTTTCGTTGATAACCCGATACGATTATTGGGGGGTTGTGTTTGTCAGTCTGTCATATGCGACGTACTTTTGGTGTATGGATTTTGATTAATTTCGATATTGTGAACTATTGAAATAAAAGTTGGAAATTGATGCTTATATCTGACCAGAATTTCTGCTATTCAGGAAATATAAACGAATTTAAAACAAGCTAGGAACAGTAAACGTAGAGTAACAACGCGTTCTCTGTAACTTTTCCTTTAAAAAGTAAATCTGTCCCAATATACGCCATGTAGGCGCTTGAGGAGAGAGCATGTATAGCTCCTACTCATTCTCTTGGCACTGGATGGGGTGAGTGGTCAGCATCACGCCCCGGCCTCGCTTTATCCCCGGGAAAGACCCAGGTAACCAGACCCAAAACCGGTCTGGACGCAGAGATTAGAGGAAAAAATCATCTCCCTTTGGGTTCGATACCCGACAATGGCAGAGAATTTTTCCTCTAGCCTCTGCTCCTTTAGCCAAGGTAAAAACGTAACAACGGTACCCAAAATAGCCTATAGGTTCCCACCAGGTCTACGTATTCTGCGCATAGAAACGCTTGTAAGTCCGATTTTGACCAGAATTGAAATATCTATAAATTTTGGTAAACAACCCAAAGCAAACTTCGTGAAATATCATTTAGTCGATCTCACGTACTGATGGAGCGATTTTAATAGGCATTCCATATGGCTGATAAAACGTCTAAAAATTGTTTAATAAAATAAAAATTTATTTTTTTATAAATTGGTTATGTTATACACATTAAGGTGTCAAGATAATTGGAAAAGGATCAGGTATGGCAATTACACCTCTGCTTACCTCCTCATTGTCCTGGATGCGCCTGATGTCTTATGTTTTTAATAGTATCTTAGTAGGTCATAATTACTTCCACCCACATTATTTCCATGGCCCAGTTAAAGGCTTCTTGTTGCGACTTTTTATTCGATACAACTTTTTGGATACTCTCACGTTAATATAAATTAAGACTTAAGACCTTTATACGGAAACCAAATGAATAATCCTTTCAGTTGATACAGTGTCGTTGAATGTAATGAAGGGGAGAAGAATCTACGAGGATGTAACTATTGCGACTGAAAACAGAAGTCATCAAGCGAAGCAAATGTAACAGTTCAATTTTTTTCCCTTCCACTTTCCACGTTGAAGTTTTAGATACACCGGAAATTAAATACGTGTTGACGGTAACCTGCAGATAGACGCCATTCAGACATCTGTATAGAGCAGAAATGGCGTTTAGGTTATTTTACGACTGTGTTTCAACTGTAGAAAGCATTTGCATCGAAAGGAAAACTTGTACAATTTTAAATGGGGCTCAGAATTTTTATGGACGCTGTTGTGCCAGAATTATTTGGTGGAGTAGAGGAAGGATCACGAAATATGCCTGGCAACGCTTTAGAGATTAGAATCTACCCCCTTCTGAATACTGTAAAGCTGCAGTACTCTGATCAATTGGCGTGGTTACTATTTGTCATTCGGTCGACTTTGGAAATTCAGTTTCAAAGACTGAGCTGCAAGACGCACTGTCGTTCTTGAGGAAAACTTATTGTGTGCACTGTAAAGACGAAATTGGTTTAAAATTATGCAACTTTTAGGTCTAGATTGTTCTGAGGATATAACTTCTAAAGCGCTTTTACCGAGTCCAAAGTGCGTTTCCGTCCATGATACGTTCGTAGCCTGTTCTCAACGTGTAAGCAAATTCTGAAACACTTTGTGGTAAGAGCATACTGTAAAAAAGTTCCTGTAGAATGCACATTTTGATCTTATAAACAACTGGCGGAGACGATTTCTTCTTTAGCAACTTCCGGGTAGATTTCTTTGTGACAAAGTTTTGCATCTTGACGTGAAATGGGCCATTTTACTGCAAACCGTTTTCGAGTTAGTTGCTCCCCATCAGTATCATAGGTAAACACATTTTTTAAATTACGTTAATATTATGTTGTGCAATGCTTTTGTAAACCGTGTATTTGATATACACTTTTTGACGTTTCGACAGTTGGCATTAATTTATTTTACTTTCGTAGGTAGTCGGTAGCTTTAGCAATTTTCGGGACCCTGAAACTGGAATTAAAAAGCTCAGTCAATAAAATAACTTTAAGAAAAGTCTTGAAACATCATGTCTGTCAGATGTGCCTCAGACATTGCACGATGAAAACATTAGATACTAACTCCATGGAGTATAATCCTTGAGGACCAGAAAGTACACTCAGCTATTTAAGAAATTTCTCGCCAATTATGAAACTGGAATGTTCATTGTCGTGTTCGTGAGACTCCACCACCGATGCCTATCCCGGGACATTATGTATCCACATTTCAAAACCAATTTCCCTAAGATTAAAACAGGAATTCGTGGAAAATGATGCGCAAATCCTTTACTATTACGTCTTTGGTATTGACATTTGTTATGAATGAATTTTTTAATCAATCGATGTTCGTCGGTTGGGTCGTTAAACAACGTAGCATTTTGTTTGTATATCAGTGTTTCGGAGGAAAATACTGCCTGCCATCTTCATAGCTCAGATACCCAAAAGACGGCCATCAGCATTCACATCGTTGTGAAAACATGAAATTATACAGTGAATTATTTATTGCTTTTGTGTGTTTCTGTCGTCAATTTTATGTACTTTCTAGTTACGTTGTATATAGGATCTTGGTTGGATGATTACAACGTATTTCTTCATAGGAAGCACACTGTAGCCCTCAGGAGAATATTAGGCCAGCTGTTAGTAGCTACTTTCCGTTTGTGATGTTTCATTCTTCTGTTTATCACAGAAGTCATCTGTAATGTTAAACAAGGAGGAAAAACAACATTTTACTTAGTAAACATGAATGGAAGGTACCATTTTGGAGGTTTACGTATGGGTGGGAGGGCAATGGTATAATTTGAAGATTGCTGTCTTCTGGGTTGTTGCGCTGTGTAGTCTGGTAGATGTTTACCAACGTTTCAGAGGTCATACTGCCTCCGTCATCAGGACTACATGGTGAACAACCTAGAAGACAGCAATCTTCAGACTCACCGCCGTAGAAACCTAAAATCCGACAATAGTAAAATTTATCCCAAAATTTGTGTCTGGTTAAGGATACAGACCTTTGGCGGGGTGTTGTGAACACGGTAATGAAATTTTGGGGGCTCAACTCATGACCAACTGTTACTAAAAGCTGTTTTAAGGACCCTGCACTATGAAGTACCGTACCTTCTTTGTGGTTCTAACTTTTCTCGTCTTGTGGTGGTTTGGCTGTGAATTTCTGAGGCGCTGGTCTGGTGGGGTTTCATAGCTTGTTCAGCATAAAAATAAAATAAAAGATAGAAAATGCCGTAATTTTACTGCCATCTTCTGTGGTCGGGTCGTAAAGGGATTAAGCTGTTATGTTACGCTCAGTTCATGAAGATTTTATGAATGTGAAGAGGGCTTAACGTAATGTAACGCTAGGCGTGTGTGGTGTTAGTTTAAAAATTCATTGTTCTCGGATGGGTCGGGGCTCTGGGTTTGGAACACTTGTCATGTCTACTAGACGAAACGACCCAGGAGTCGAAATTAAATAGAAGCAGAAGCTGTTTGTACGGATCGCAAAATTGAATAATAATGTCTGGGGAGAATATAAAAGAAATTAAAAAATAATTTAGCATAATTGTAATTTAATTGAAAAATAATTCTGGAGAAGAATGCATGTTCGAGGATTATTTTAATTTATGAATTTGTGTCCGACGTTTTTATTTACGTATAATTCAGAGGATATGGCACATTTGAAATCGCTGTATGTGTTAGCAAGTTAGTGCGTCATACTGAGAGTTTAATGATGCTATGGTAATGCTCGTCCTTGTCGTTTGTTTGTTGTCTGTAGATGCCTCATAGTTCAGTTCAGTTCATTTACTTGTTACTAATCATTTCAGAACTATTCGTCTTACCGTTTTCTGCCCCAAAACATGAATACAGGATGTACCATTTGAAACGTAATCAAAAATAGCCACTTGGTACGACACAAAAATTTAATTATATGCTGGCCCACCGCCATGTAATAGGCTCTCCCGTCCTCCTCCATGACAGTAGAGTTAAGGTCATTCTGGTTGCTAGGCCGCCACACTATTTGGGCAAACGCCGTGAAGTGCTAACGTGGTGTAACCACGAGAAGAACGTGTGATTATTCTAGATCATTACTTTGCGAAGTTTGTGCTGAAGCGGTCTGTGACGTACATGCGCTGAGAGGCTGCGCAGAAGTCGCGAATATGCCTCGTGGAAAATTTTTCAAAGAAAATTTATGGTTATGTGCTGGGAGATGGACCATGTTTTTTCAAGGTTTCAGTTGTGTAGGGTACATTAGTGGTTGTTTATCTGTAAGGATAATAGTATAATTTATATTACTTAATATTTTATTGGTGGACATTTACCAGTGATCAATGGGAACCTAATGCTTATCTATTAACAGGCAATTGGGTATGTTAGCACCTGTGGGTTTTCAGCTCTGCTGTTATTATCGTATTTGCCATGTTAAATAGACCTGGGGGAAGACGGGGGGAGATGATAGGGGATTGTTCGTAGCAGGTGGCGGATATTTCTATACGCCCAAATCTATTGATACTGCAGACTGTTACAGTACCGGCCAAAATTCAATGCACATCGGGGACTTTATTAGAAATGAGGTTGTCTGCGAAACTTATTTTGACTAATTTCGTATCTGGTGTAGACTCTTACTGTGTTCTTGACTCGTCTTGTGAACACGTGCGGCATACGGTCCAGTGGTTAGTGAGTGGAGATTCATGTACTTCTGATGTCTGAAGTATAGTTGAAGAGGAAGTATTCAATCTAAAGAAGCCTGGTCTTAATGCAGGGTGCGTACATGTAATGTATGTTATTTTACTGTAACGTTGCGCATGAAGTAAAAGTCATAAGAACGATAGCTAAACGCATTTGAGTAGGTTAAATAGGTTTTACAGATTTTACAGATGTTCATAGGTCTCACTTGTATTCTAATTTTAAACCGAATAGCTCTTTCAGATGGTATAAAGAACCTGTCAGTGTTAAAGCATAGTCTGTTAGGAATAACTCTTTAATGTTGTCAGTTACGTAACGGAGTCTTCATGCTGAGAGAGAGACACGTTAGTGATCAGAATTATTAGAGGTTATTAAAACCTACGACGCCCTTGCCTTTGGCAGTACACGAACGTGTTACAAAGTGGTTACTTGTCGAAAGTAGCACGTTGTATCTTCCAGTACGAGTCGCAGTAAAGTGTTTTAATGTGGATGCAGATAGTATCTTTTAGTCTTAAGTCTTGAATACCGCAAAGACTTCAGTAGACATTCCAAAGTGACTGTGTTGTCAAAACAATTTATACATTACTCGCTTTACTGTCGTATCAATAATTCTCAGTGTTCAGCAACGTGGCAGTCGAACGACTTTTCACTCAATGCAGATTATTACCCTGACATAGTCGCCTGTGACAGTCAGTGTTGATGTGTGTTTATTACAGCGACTTCACGGTTGGTTGACCACGGAAAGCATATCTATTGATTGACACGGCAGTAGCAATAATATTGCTATCTTGTTTCTATACCCCACGGCGATTACAACGTATTACGCAAATTTGTTCTGCAATGGACTGTTAGCTTATGGGTAATACATTACTCGGATGTGATTTCTCTTGGAAAAAGTTAGATCATTGTGGAGTCTAATAATTTCTTGGAAGAAAAATTATATTCTGACCAGTTTTTGGTCTTCTTGGTTTTGACGCTTTGTAGTCATGTATCAGATTACCAACGTTTCCGAAGTCTACAAGAATGATATATCGTCTGTCAACTGTTAGTGTGTAATCGACAGTGGCTTAGATATCACGTGACTTAAAAATTAAACACTTTGAAGGAGATTTTTAGTTTCGGAAGCCCAGCTCTACCGAATACGTTAGATTGTTTCAACAGTTTGTCTTCAGCCAAAACATTGCTTCGCTGGAAGTTCTGTGGGAAGGCGCGTTGCTGAGATACAGAAGTCGCCATTTTATGCCAAAGATTTGGTAGTCTTTATCGTGTTCACCGCCTTAAACGCACAAAAACGTATAGAAGTTTTTCTTACTTGGATAGCACAAAGCAGATCATTGTGGTTATAATCTAATGACTTATATTCGCTCTATTTTAGGGTCTCTCATGCACGCTTTAGAATTTTGGATGTGGGTTGTACTGGAACACTTCGTGTCTCACCATTAGTCACTGCGTTTTCCCTAAAATTCTGGTTTTGTCCAGGAATCTTCCTGAAGATGGAGACTTTTTTCGAAACATTGCCATCTGCCTGAGAGTCTACACGGCATTACGACCCATAGAATGTTAGTTTTGAACGAGTAATTACATTGGTAATTCGCTGTATGAGCCAGAAATGTTAATACGCGCTGTTTTGTTTTAAGTCATATGCGTTTAACTCCTTGCACTGAACGTAATCTCATGTACGTAATTCGCGTACAGCGTTGCAGAATACATTTCCAAGGCATGCGGTGTAAAATTGTATTCATAATTTGTTGAGAACCGTCGGCTTTGTATAAATGCACCGAGTGGTTCTACTGGACGCATAATAAGGCTTATAAAACTGTATAACTAGTCGGCTGTCTGCTATCAGGTAATTCTTTTGGAACTGTTTTAATGCTTGTTGAAGTTTCAACGGAATCCATTTGACCCAACGGTAAAGTGTGAAATAAGCCTAAAAAGTAAAGTAAAGCTGTCCCACTATACGCCATGTAGGCGCTTGGGGGGAGAGGTGGCATAGCTCCTACTTATTCTTGACCTCGGCACTAGATGGGGGTAAGTGGTCAGCGTCACGCCCCGGCCGTGCTTTACCCCCGGGAAAGGACTCCGGTACCCATTGGATAGGAGGCTGGGTGGACGCAGAGGCTAGTGGAAAAATCCCCCGCCCCCGTCGGGGATCGAACCCCGGTCACCCAGTCCGTGAAATAAGCCTATATATTTCGAATTTCACATTTTTGCAAAAATGGTTTATTCAGATTCACTTGGACGCCCATAGTTGTTTTATTCAGCGTGGTGTGTTGATTTTTATCGCGTTTTACCAGTAATACCAACCTTCGGGAAAAAGTTTCCATCAATAAGAGCTCTTTTTGTCGTGAAACATCCAAATATTAAGAGTTTTATTTAATCGATTTCTAAACGATAGCTGTAAAAGAACAAATGTTCTCTTGGTTTTAAGAATAACGTTCGTTTCTGGCGCCTTCCCAGAAAACTCATATCTCGGCTTCACCGTATCTGCATGTCCGTGTGTCCACATGTAACAAGCTGAGCACCAATGATACCACTATCAATTTAGACCTATATTTATATAAATCTGTATGTATTTATTTATCAGTCCATATATTCCTTTTAATCAATCATAATCTGCTACAGGGATTGGGCCTATTAGCCCGTTCCGGGACAGTTTCTCAAGGCAACTTGTCCTTATTGGTCTTGTAAGTTTTGTTTTAAAAAATCTCATGTCTCTATAAATCTATTTACGTGCTGATTTAAGTACTTGGGTAGCTTAGTACTTTTTATGGTTTATTTAACGACGCTATATAGCGTCGAATAAGATGATGTAAGTGAATTTGGAAAGAATGTGGAAGGAAGTGGTCGTGGCATAATTTAAGGTCCTCTCCTGGCATTTTCCTGGAAGGACTGAGGAAAACTTTGAAAAACATCAGTCAGGATAGCCGAGATTTGAACCCGGACATCCCGAATACGAAGCAGGAGTGTTTTTACTCGACCTCGACGTTCGGTTAGTACGTTGATTGTGTTCCTGGCTTCAAGACCAGGTTTCGATCCCCTGCGGAGCGTCCAGACCGGTTCTCAGTTTCGCTCATCCTTTTATCCATTATGTACCAGTGGTTCTTGGCGGTCGGTTAAGAATGCGTGGAGTCATACTTCCAAAAAGTATTCATGGCTTCATCAGGGACATTTTTACCGCCAACCTACTTTTTTTTTGTTATAAAAATGGTGCCGGTTAATTCCAAGAGTACCCGTTTCACACGTATTTCATTATTTTCACTCATATTACGATCTGATGTGTGCGTACAGCAGGTAAGTGTAGTTGAGAGCTACCAGCATTAGCGTGCAAGTTATCTGTTTGAATGATCTTGTAGAAGGATCAGGGCTGCCCCCTACCCCAGCTACTTGGGTAAGCCGTAAAGCAGCCGAGTAGAACCCACGGTCAGAACATGTGTGCCACATCTGAATTTAGACTAGCTGTAGGCATAGTGGTATAAACAGCTTCGCATCCATCACTTTTATCGTGGGAGTTCGGATAGATCAGCCAGTAGGATTAGCTACGATCTATATGACCGGGGTTTGATCACCGGCAGAGACAGGGACTGTGCCCAGTATCGTATCCTATGGCTAAAGAATTTTGGGTGGGAAACCTGCGTTAAAGAGACCGCTGCGATGACCTAGGTGTACGTTTCAGGGTGATATTAATAATCTTAAGGAAATAGGTTGTGGACTTTATTCGTCTGGCTCAGGGTAATGGACATTGGTGGGCTGGTTTGAACACGGTGCCATCAGAAGCGGGGAATTTTTTGACTTGAGGGATTTTTGGCTTCTCAAGAAGGCCGTGCATTGTGGACTTTGGTAGTCGTGCAAATGAGGACTGGAAGGAGAGAAGGGAAGAGAAAGACAGGGGTAAAGTTCAAGGTGTGAGAGGTGGGACTTAAGGAATAAAACAGCTGGGAAATGTGTTTTGAAAATGGCTGTCTTATGGAGTGTAGCGCCGTGTAGTGTGGTAGAAGTTTACCCACGTTCCAGACGTCCTTGCTGACTCCCATCATCTTGGCGTTGATGGAGGCAACAAGGACTTCTGAAACGTCGGTAAACTTCTACCACACTACACGGCGCTACAACCCAGAAGACAGTCATCTTCTGATTACAGTTGGGCCTCATAATTTTGTGGCTCCATACATGAAAAGGCAATTCTGTACATTTATATATATTATAGTTTAATTTCATAATAACAGATAACAGAAATTTAAATTCTCTCGTAGTTTGAATCAGGGATGTAGAATTTATAATCACGGTTAACATTTAATAATATGTGGTGCAGTTGTCTCTGTAGACGGGGCTAGCCGATGACCCGCAGCAATAGTGAGAAGTAATGACACTTAGTAATAATCATCCGTTTGCTCTACCGGATCGAATCAAATATGCAGCGTTAATTTTCCAAGGGATCTCGTAATGGAACGATGAACATGGCCAGTGATAAGCTGTACGCGAATGAATATTAATTTAGACATCAAACACGTAACATATGGTCCTCGCTACAAAATAGATGGTACATCCCAACCAAGGCGAATGGTTAATGTGGCGAGTAACTGAGCTATTCGTTCAACGGAACGTGTTGCCATGGACCGCAACATTCTGTTTATTGACCAGAGACATTAGCGCTCGCACAGGCAAAACCAATGACCTCTGTCGAGGTATAACCCCTGTTTTGTTTACCAATAAACGTAGCTTACATAGTGACGAGGCCTTTTATATTCCGGTCGTGGGTTAAGGTCCAGCAGGGGTCTCGTCTAATTTGAAGATGGCTGTGTTCTGGGTTGTAGCGCCGTGTAGTCTGGTAGAAGTTTTCCAGCGCTTAAGAGGTCCTTGCTGCCTCCATCATCAGGGTCATAAGTACCCAGAAGACAGTCTTCGGACTCATCACCGTGAAAACTTCAAATCCTACTCGTCAAATTTGTTTGTGGACGTGTAGTAAGAACACTTTTATTTAACGTTTCTTGAAACGTGGACCTATTGTATTTATACCTGTCTGAAGGTTTTAATTAGGCTTGACCGGAAATTATAAAGTTATCTGTTGAGCAGGGCCTTTTTGAAAAGCTGACGTCGCTCAGCTGGTCGAGGTGTTGGGTCAAATTTTCTAACCCTTTTTATAAGATCCCGCCATTAATTGCTGTCTTGATCCGGTTGAAGAGATTCCACACACGAACACGCCATTTAAATTCCATCTTATCATGTGTTACCACATATGTCTAGGTCCTTCTAGCGGGCTTCTCCTCTCGCGTTTTCCGACTTTGTTTTATACGCATCCGTTATTAATCCGATGCGTGCCACATGGACCGTTCATCTCATCTTTCTTATCGTAACACTCAGCAGTAAGTGGCGAAGTATACAAATTATGTAATTTTCTCAACACCCATGTTTCTTCCTCTCAGGTTACAATATTATTTTAAAGATGGCTGTCTTCTGAGTCTTTGTGTCGTGTAGTCAGTCTCTTAGAAGTTTGTTAATGTTTCATAGGCGCATGCTGTCTTCATTCTGTTGGTGGGGGCAGCACACACCATCCTACATGACGCAACAGCCCAGAAGACAGCCATCTTCATTTTCGCCCCCGTGAGAACCTTAAATATTATTAAGAATTCTTTTGTTAGATCTGAACACACAATTGTAATTTTTAATGTAAAATGAACGGTGCTAAGTTGTAGTGACCAGTTACTGCCAAATTTGAGGTAAGTCTGATTTCTGCTGTAAATGTGCTCCATGAAGTTTTGTGTGTAGTAGGCTGAATGATTGATTACTGGAGACGCTGGGTTTTCGCTTGACTGGCATCTTGTGCGAAGGAAGGTTTAAGGAATGCCCTTTTGGCCTCGTAGACCATTACTTGTTTATTAAAGTTCCGGGCATGCGCGTGATGTCACAAGCTTCAGACCGCGTACTCATGTCGGCCGAGACGTTTGAATAATTACTATTTTGGTTAAGGTCAGAGAGCAGAGTTCTTCCTAATCTTTCACACATGGATTTTGTTTTAGAAGTCAAATCGTGATTGTTGCCTGGCTAATGAATTTCTGTGCTGGCTGCTATGCGTAATGTCATGGGACGTCAAGTTGCTGCAGGTAGTAAGATCCTGTAAGAGGGCTCCATCATTCGCCTGCGCCCAGACCAAGCAACTCGACTCGTTATGGCAGTCGTGGGAAAAAATATTAAGATGCGTTCGTGCGTAGCAAATGTGACGTAGAGCGTGATCATCTTCCACCGTACGCATGTATGATCTATAGAATAGATAGAACCATTTTTATTAAATTTTACACCGGAGAGTTTAACGAAAAATTGTGGAACTGTTACAGTTTTTTTTAAGATGTGACGGTTTTAAGAACCGCTTGACGTAAATATGTATATTATCTTTTATCTCAAATATTTATCTGGAATAGTTGCATAAACAAATCCTTAGCCACTTTGATAAATGTAAAACTATCTTAAAATATGTTTTAGCGTCCTTTAATAAATATTCAGCGCAGTATTCATTAAAACTGATCGTTATGCGCTGTTCTCGGATGTGAATTAAGTCAGTTTAAGAGAAAAAGTTGGGTTTTTGTTACTCGAGATAATAAAATGAACACGGGTTCCGTCGAAATGCTTAACTGGTTAAACCAATATTGTTGAAAGCAGCTAGAAACGCTTGTGGGTTGTGAGAAAATAATTAATGAGTTTGAAGATGGAGAAACACATCTTGCACATTCCGTCTATAGGATACACTTTAAGGAATGTTTGAGGCATACGACCGTTTCTTCAAAAGCGACAGTTGTTTTCCTGGAAAACACCTCGTTAGGAGAAAATCGCGTTATAGAAATCGTTTATTTAATTGGAATTAAGGGTTAGAGGTAGAGATTTTGGTGGTGTCAGATCACCGTATGGGTTGTTTTCTATTTAAAACCATACCGGAAATCATTCTGTGTTATGTCAATATGCTCCACACTAAGTTACAGTGTTAGCCCACGCCGAAATTTTGACAGTCATCTGACATTGTAGGCGATTGTCACTAGGCGTGTATGGGAGGATAATATTAAAATGGATCTTAAATGGTTTGTACAATGGATTCATCAGGTTAGTGGTCAGTGACTGGCTTCTGTAAACATAAGAAGTCTGAAAAGTTTGTGATTACCTGAGTGGCTAACTCATAACTTCTCAAGGATTCCTCTCCGCGAAGTACGAGGGTCGCTCATTAAGTAATGCCCCACATTTTTTTTCTCAGCCAATAATGAAGATAGAAAAGTGCACTTTTACATGCTTGAGATTTGATGTTTCCCGCGTTCGTGTACGGAGTTTCAAATGATTCCAACCGATAGCGGAGCTGTAGTGAACTGTTAAAATGGCGTCTGTGAACGACTCTCGTTACAAGCAACGAGCTGTAATTGAATTCCTTGTTGCTGAAAAAGAAACGGTGGTGAACATTCATAAACGTTTGTGTGCTGTGTATGGAAGCTGTGCAGTCGATAGGAGCACCGTTGGTCGCTGGGCTAAGAGAGTTAAAGCTTCAGGAAGTGAAGAAACCGAGCTCCGTGATCTGCCGCGCTCTGGGCGTCCTGCCACAGCCACCACTCCAGACATGTTGAACCGCGCGGATGCCATTATTCGTGAGGATCGGCGCATCACAACTCGACAATTGGCCCAACAGCTTTCAGTCAGCAATGGAAGTGTAATTGCAATTATCCGGGCTCTTGCATATTCGAAGGTGTGCGCAAGATGGGTTCCACGAAGTCTCACAGCAGACCACAGGATTCAAAGGAAAACGATTTCTTCTGAATTGTTGGAGCGTTTTGATGCTGAGGGAGAGATCTTTCTGTCCCGGATCATTACAGGTGACGAAACCTGGATACACCACTTTGAGCCGGAGACAAAAAGGCAGTCAATGGAGTGGCATCATCCTCTATCACCGAGAAAGAAGAAATTCAAGTCAACTCCCTCCGCCGGATAAGTCATGATGACTGTCTTTTGGGACAGTGATGGGGTCATTCTTGTGGATGTGATGCCAAGAGGTGCGACCATCAATTCAGACGCGTACATTATGACCCTGGAAACCCTCAAGAAGCGTTTCCGACGAGTTCGGCCTCACAAGCATCCAGCAGAAATTTTGCTCCTGCATGACAATGCACGCCCTCACACAAGTCCGAGAACCCGGGAAGAAATCACCAAATTTGGTTGAACGGTGCTGCCCCAGCCACCCTCCGACTCCATCTCTTTGGGCCACTTAAAGATGCTATCCGCGGAACAAGGTTTGAAGATGACGAGAGCGTTATTCAAGCAGTGAGGACATGGCTACGTGCACAGGACAAGAGCTGGTACCGGCAAGGCATGCATGCACTTGTTCCACGCTGGCGTAAAACCGTACAAGTTGATGGGGACTATGTGGAAAAATAGTATGTGTAAAGGACACATTTATTTATATTGTCACTAAATTTGAGCCATCTTGAATAAATATGTTCTGAGGAAAAAAATGTGGGGCATTACTTAATGAGCGACCCTCGTAGTTTAAGATGCTGGAGTTCTTGCAGACTCATTTTGTTACGGTGCTGCTGTGAACGTATCATAATGACAGGCAGGGGAGAAAGAATGCTGTGCCAATTCTTGGGAACTTTTTCAGCGTGCAAGAAAGAAAACTTTGTCTTCAGTTCTTAAGTTTGTCATGTGGATAATTTATAAGGGATTGGAGGTTGTAGTTAGCCCTTCAACCACGCCACCTTTCATAGATGACAAAAAAAATGTACACTAAGAATAGGATTCTTTGTTCCAGCTACTGGAGTGCCGGGAGATTCGAAGACTCAAAGTTGGAGTGAAAACAAAATAGACGCTTTGTCTTTTCGTGGGCATTGAAACAATTTTTAGAAGAAATTTATCAGGCATGTTTGTAATAAGTTGGCTAATGGGCCTGATATCATATTACGTCATGTTACAAAAAAGTGTAAAGAATATTATTCATTCTTCAGTTACAGAGCGCTGTAAAATTAATTAAAGGTCTGGGGTTTTGAGATAAAATGCAAAATGTGTAGTATATGTTCTCTACGTGAGGAAACTATTTATAAGAAAATGAGACCTCGTTTACATTTTTGCGGTTTCTTGTCAGATGGTGCAATAATTAATAAATAATTATTTGAAAATACTTGGAAGGTAGCGGTCGTCGCCTATATCAAGATGTTATCCCGGAATTTGCCTGGAGTGACTGAGACAAACCACGATAATATTTAGGCAGGATGCCAGTCTCCAAGCCGAGATTTGAGACCGGGATCTCCCGAATATGAAGCAGGGATGCGACGTTTTTTGTAGTGATGTTAGTCTGTGGATTCTTTCTTCATCAATCCTGTCGGGGTTGACCGTCTCCCATTGGTTTGAAAATTACTACATTTTATAGTGAAAACTGAAGTGACTCAGGCTTGTAAATACGTGATGGCCACAAAGTAACAATTTCACAATATGGCCCCCAGGATGCCTCACAAACACGTACGGGTCCCTTACACTAGCAAAGTCCTCTCATAAAAGAATCTCGAAGGCATATTCCACCCCCTTACGTTTCATGGAGCCTGTAGGTAAATGCCGCTATCCTATTCGTTGGTTGTGCTTGGTATAATAATGGCATGGTTATACTTGTGAAAAGTTCAGTTTTGAGGCATCAGGGAAGACTCAGAATTAAAGGACCTTTTATTTAATATAAACAAGACTGGGTGGTATTAAGCATGAACCTCTGATACGTCGGTAAATTTCTAACAGACACGGCGCAACATCCCAGAAGACATAAGTCTTCTTATTCGCCGCGTTAGAAACTTAAATTTTGTCTAGAAAGTAGCGATATCAGATATTTTTAAAAAGTTATATATCATAAACTTGCTGTGGATACTCCATTTTCCAGTCTCCGGATAACAAGAGGAGGAAAAAGGACGTATTTGAACGTTGCTGTCGTGTCGTAATTCAATGGAAGAGTACGTCTTGGGACGCCGTAATCCCTCAGCTTATCGATAAGACACGCGTATTTTGTGGAAACAGTTCATTAAAGTGTTTACTATGGCCATCCATTTGGTCCATCCTGAGCTAGACGAATCCACTCAGTATCCTGTTTATTTAAAATCGATTATATTACGCGCACGTTTAAAATGTTGTATATATTTCTCATTTCCCCCACACGTAATCGTCATTTTATTAAAAATGAATTTGTTGAAATATTTTCTTTGTTATTTTTAAAATTTGTATAATGTAATTGTTTGTTGCTCGGGTCAGAGGTCTGATAAAACCGACTGAAGAAATATCAATTTATAAAAGTCCACATCTGTGCATGTAAAACATTATCAGCAGCAGCAGCAGTAGTATCAGAATAATCTTCATTTACATGCATTTATAATATTAATCTGGTTCAATGATAAAGAGAGAGACGCAGTATGTCATATGGCATGTAGGAAAACTGATTTATTTAAATTAGGAAAGTAATATATTCTAAATTTTTTTTATTAATTATTACTCAGTTCAGAAATCGTTATTAGGCTGCAATCTAAACTTTTCAAAGTTGTTTGCTAAGATAATCTTTTGGGCCCAAGCCATATTATCTTGGTACACAAAGGATTTTTATTATAATCAAGACAGTTGTCTTTTAGTTTCTAAAGGATACGACTTGCTGAATTACAGTTCTTTGCTTTAAATCAACAGTTTTTAAGAACTGGCCCGAGGTAACTTAATCCATATCAACGTGGAATATGATTTATTTCCACAATGAAAGTCAGTCTACAAACGTTTCTGCGCCCTAATGTTGAATGTCACGCTAATTTGAATTTAAAAGACGTTTGCAGGAATGGAAGGGTGAGTTTGAAGTTGGGGTGATCCCAAACTCTTTGAAAGACAAACACACACAGAGCATGCGCACGCTTGCCAACACAATTTATTGCATTCCTCTTAAGTTTCTTTTTCGTGTCCTCTCACCCTAGAGGGAAACAAGTTTGTTATTTTAGGATTTATTTTCTTTGAGATGAGAGAGTTGGTAAGAAAACAGTGATATAAACTTGATTGATTCTCATAAAATCATAGCTTTCTTTCCGTAAGAATATTTTTATGTCTGGAATTGTGTGTGCATTTATGTAGTTCTGATCATGTGGCTTTTTGGTATTGTATTTTTACACTTGCGTTTTCTGTTTTAGCGAATTATGTCAATTTAATTGAAGTTAGACTGGAAATTTCCATTTTAGTGCACATTTTGGGGTTGTAGGTAAGTCTTTTTGGATAAATATTTTGGAAATTTTATTACAGACGTCCAGTTTCGTAATGAAGTGGACAACCCTGTTTCCATTTATATGTCAAATATTCGAAATTACAAGCTTTATTGTACTATTATTGAACGGAACACGAATAAAAATGCAGAAAATCAATTTATTTTTCTTCTGAATTATTCAACATTTGATAGTGAAATTAATTACTCCCCATATCACCCATCAATCTTAGCAACTTTCGTTTTGTCCCTAAGCTCATATCGACCAGGGTTCGATTTATGATAGGGTCAATGACTTATTTTTATCTTAGCTCAGTCGGGATAACGATGACTACGGGCTGGACTACCGGGGTTCGTTCCCCGACGTGGGCAGAGGACTTTTCCTCTAGCGTTTGCGTTCAAACCGGCTCTGGGGCTCACCCATCCTCCTATCCAATAGGTACCAGGGTCCCTTCCCGGGGGTAAAGCTCGGCCGGGGCGTGACCCTAACCACTCACCCTTATCTAATGCCGACGTCAAGAATGAGTAGAAGCGATACCACCTCTCCCCTTTGCGTTTACATGGCGCGTAACGGGATGGCTGTAATTTTTTACCGAGTCCATGCCGACTTTGGGACTTCAGCGGGCATTTGGGGATCTTTTATTTTGGGTAGAGTCGCCATAGTTTGAAGCTGACTGCCCAGTACGAAGGTTAAGAATACATGGACCTTTGCCACCACTTTTCCATACATCCTTATGATTTGGTGTTTAATTAAGCACAGAGATACCTTACTAGAGGAACAAATAGTCCGCACTGTACTTGCAACCAAAAACATAAATTAGAATAGAGAGGCCAAATTGGTTTCAATTATTGTTAAATTATAATTGATTTTGTAGTTTCTTTTACTAGAGTCCTGTACACGCTGTGGTACAAGTACTCACTGTCAGTACTTTTTTTTATTTTTGCACTTTTGCAGAACTCGTTTCTCCTTAAACTCCTGGGAGAGGACTTAGCACTATCAAAAGCCTTCCTTTAATTACATTTAGCCCTCAGCAGATCCTTTTATATGCCTTAGAGGCTTTTGGAAAGAAAGTTATCTGCCTTCACTGTGCTTCACCGTTTCTACTTCATCTTACGGAAGTCTGCATCATTTTTGAACTTAATTTGCAGTCATTAATCATGTCGCAGATTTCATTACACTTTTGGAAATGAGAAAAGTTATTTCTTCTCTTTTTATATTTTACGTTATTTTTATGTTTTGAAGTCATTCGTTTCGCAGAATCCTTTACAGTCTGAAGTAAGGTTAGTTGTGTGAAACAATGAAAGAAGGTCAATTAGTTTATTATGTAGGCTATAAAGTTTCGCAGAGAACGAATAAGGTATGGACCAGAACTTAAGCTGCAGTTTCTCTTGGTAAAGCTGTCATTCACTGAACTGTCAGAAATCGTCACTAAATAATTTTAGATGTTAACAGATGATTTTTTAGTTATTTATATTGTCAGTCAATCGACTGATTGGAGCAAAGCTTTGGCTGCAAAAATTCTCAGTAGATTTAAGTATAAGGCTCGTTTTTAAATGAATTATCAAGCTGTATCCTCCTTTTCAGGGATCCAACAGGATGGAAAGGCAATGTCAGGGCAAAATATGTAGAGCCATTAGATTTGATGCATGCGGTTTTCAGAATGAAGGCCCCGCGTCGTTTCCTGTAATATCTGAAGCCACTATGAGGTCACATGAACTGAGTCGAGATAGGCGATGTCATGTTTCGTGCTTAAACCGATATTTGCACAGCAAACTACCGTCCATAACAATCCTCTACAAAAATATGAAAATATTTTTTCGTAATTGATCTTTTATGTAGCAGTCAAATCAGACACGCTTTATCGTGTCCTGCACAAATTAATTGCGGCTGTAAAAGTTGGGCGTGAGGGCCAAAACCCCCTCATTTTAAAAACTTACTTTGATACTGTATGTTTAAAAGCGCCACGGACCTGGACGGATACCTTGGCTGTCACACTTTATTGTTACTGGTTTACAGTTATAAAGTTTTAACTGCAGGTACGCATCATCGAAGCTTCAGGCCAGAAGTCCTTACTGCCTGCATCAACAGGGCGATCTTCCTGATAATGGTGATGGCGATTAACCTCTAAAACGTTGTTTAACGTCTACCAGACTACACGGTGCTACAACCCACAAGACAGCTATCTTTGTACTATCCTCCGTGAGAACCTAAAATCATCCTCTGAGGTACATAATTTGTACATTTACCAAATAATATTATGACGATGACATGATTGGCGCGGAATGTAGCAAGCAAAGTATTTATTCGGGAAACCTGAAGGTACAATACCATGTGTGATATGTCTTATAGGTGCGAAGTTAATATTTAAATTGATATTAAGGATATAATATATGAGGTTTTGGACAAAATTTATCTGGCTTAGGTTTTTGATCAGTGGAGGGTCTGTTGTGAATTGTTTCATAAAACTTAAAGCTGTATAAGGCGGGAAATTTCTTGACGAGCTTGTTGTGAGTATTAGCTTCTCTAGGAGGACTCTGCCGCATGGAGGTGGTAGACTCAGTCTAACACTTACGAGGATTAAAAATAATTATATTAGCTTGCTACGTTTCAGATAGGCTGAACAGTTTAAATTTCATGCATATTTGGGGTTCAGGAAATATTTCCTTCACCCACAATACTCACAACACTCACAACGTACCTCAAGAACATCTAATTCTCATCACATACGGAAACAGGCATTTTTAGTCAAACATTCCCTTTAAAGATTAACGTCTAGTCTTGTGTATGGATAGAATATAAAGTTAGAGTCGCAAAGTTTAGGAATGTTTTTTTCATACTGTTTAAATATGATTTGATCAGCGGTGTGACTCCAGTTTAACAAGGGGCTTACTGTATTTTCTTATTCATTTTGGAATTTTGAAGAAGGGACAGGCAAATGTATCGATATGTGGATATATGTGTATCGATATTTTGATACTGATGTATCGCCTAGGTATCTTATATGTTCTGTGCCAAGGGGTCAGACAAAATGAACAAAATTATCAACGGGCTCGTGCGAGCCCCCGGTTACACACGTCTGGATTTTAATTTGGAATTCGTTGTAATCTTTTTTTTTCATACGTGTATCGATAGTTTTCAGGTAAACTTAGGCCTATAGTCTTTGATTACCGGAAGCCAGGAGACGAAGAGTCTGACTGGAATTGCCCTTGCATCCGGCCAAGTACGTGTTTTGAATTAATTTGGCCTTTTAGTCAGGTAGAATGTTTGTGTGTACTTATCCTGGATCTCAATTGTATTTCATACTATCCCACATTCTTATTGTGTGAGATTTTTGGTTCTCACGGCGACATGTATGAACTTTGCTGTCTTCAAGGTTATTTACCGTGAAGTCTGATAGAAGGTTTCGGAGGTACTTGCTGCTTCCATCATCAGGGCTTTCTTATGTTGGAAGCAGCAGGTACTTCTGAAACGTCGGTGAACTTCTACCAGACTACACAGCACAGCGACCCAAAAGATATTCATATTGAATGTGATGTAGACTTACTACTCATTAAACTCAACATAAGCCATTTATATAGACTTTGGATAAACGTTTGATTTAGTTATGAAGGAAGTGTTCTATTTTCTTCTAATTGAATTCCATGAACCAATTAAGCTGGATGGACTCTTTAAAATGTGTGTAAATCAAAAGTGTATTCCGCATATTTAAACACGTCTGATGAAATTTCCTATTCAGAATGGTTTGAAACAAGAGTTGTTTTTAATAATTGCGTTTCAGTATTGCTTAGAATAGGAAACGAAGAGTTTGTATGCCGATGATGGATTTTATTCCCCTGAGAACGTATATATCAGTAATAAAAATGTAGAATCGTTGTTAGATGCTTGTAAAGAAGTTGGTATAGAAGTAAACGCAGAGAAAACTAAGCTTAAAAGTGATGTGAGAAATGTGTAGAAACTTTTAGTCAGGAAGTCTGAATGAAGTCGACCTAGTCGTAGATGGGGAGATAATACTAAAATGGATCTTAGGAAATAGAATGTAAAGATGTGGACTGGATGCAGAATTTGGATCAATGTCGGGCTCTTGTGGACACTGTAATGAACCATCGGGTTTTATAAAGGTCTAGAATTCTTTTAACCAGCTGAGTGATTGTTAGCTGTTCAATATAAACCCCGCTTCATTGGATTGGTTCAGGTAAATTATATACTACGTATACTTAATAACATTTAGGTTGAAGAGTTTCTGAGAAATGTGAGAGCTGTTTTCAACGTAAGCCTTAGGCGTATTAAAATGTCGTTGAAGCACTTTCGTCTCAAGCTGAAGTACTTACTAGCATCCATTCACTTGGTCTTTGCTAGTACACGTGTTCTGCATTTATTAAGACAGAGAATATTATGTAAATTATTCTTCTTGCCTTACAGGTATGTAGAATCGTTATGTGGTCGGTTGAAAGTCGTGTTCTTTATTAGACGAGGACGTCGGTATCTAGACAAAATTAAAAGCAATCGTGTCATCTGTCTTCATAATTGTCTACCAGCAGTAATTGGCTTGTAGACTTGAGACTTTCTGTTAAGTACACAAGTGATTAATCGTTTAATATGAAAGAGTGGAGTTTGTATGGCGCTGTTCCTTAGAAATCTCTGAACGCAAGAAAACTTGAAATATTCTGTCAGTATGGAGATACTACCTACAGCATTGATTTATACACGAAAGACGTATGTTTCTGATAAGGGGGCTTATTCAAAATTCTCATGTTCTAGTAGAAAGAAAATAAATAACAAAAATGTGTCTCCATGAATTTTTATTCTGGGTACAAGATGGAAGTGAGTGGTTAGCTTCACACCCCGGCTAGAACCCCGGTACCTACTGTATAGGAAGCCGATCTGGACGTGGCGGGAAGATAGAAATCCTGTCCTGTCCGAAATCGAACACCGGACGTTCTGTACTGACTATAGCAAGAGTCTTTATACTGACAAAAGGTGGGAAAGTAATGCGAACTCACGTTCATCTGATATGGCGCAGAGCGTGATGATCTTGTTTCGTACCCACAGATCAAATGTAGATTGAAGATGGCTGTCTTTCTGTGTCGTTGCCGCGTGTAGTCTGGTAGAAGTTTACCGATGTTTCAGAAGTCCTTGCCCTGATGATAGAGGCAGCAAGCATCTCTGAAACGTTGGCAGATTTCTACCGGACTGTTGTTTGTTCATCAGGATAAAACTCTTGACAATGACAGTGTTGACCCAAGCAGAAGTCTGATTACAGTAAATCTGTGGATAAAATTTATCATGTTGAACTTATTCGTTAAAACGCTACGTTATGAGAGTTGAAGAATTATATTTTTTTAATAAAGTCCAGAGGCCCCCACTTTACAGTGCTCTTCCGCATTGCCTAGGTCAAAAATTTTCTTCTGCAACCCAGGTGACAGTCGTCTTAGCCTGACTGAGGTGATATATTCGTGTCGGTTAACTGTGGATTTTTCTAGCCGTCTTGACGTGACAGCAGTAGCTGGCAAGTCTTCATCTCTCTGTTCTATGTAAATTGAACCCGCTGCCCTAAGCTATTAAGGACAAGATTGTGCCATTTTAAATGAAAGTATAGTCGTTTATTCTGGTGTGCAGGAACTCTGGTGCCCGTGATATATATGCAAATCCGACGTGTCCTTCTAAGCGTTTCCATTTCGGAGCCGATAGCGTCCCAGCGACACCTCTCGAATATCAAGTGACTTGGCTCACTTGCTTCGCATCTGAATTTGGACCTTACCCCTTGCCCCATGTCTAATATAAAGGTGATGTTACACAAAGTGAAACAGCTGTGTTGATGTAAACGGAAATAAAGAAATTTGGTCTCTGAAAATGTGTGTTGTGTGTCCTCTAGCCAGTGCATTGCCCGGTCTGCCTGTACTTGTGTCTGTCTTGTCTATCTGCCTGTTTTTTATAAACTGGCTGTTAAGGAAAATCTCTCTGTACAAGAAATTATTTATTTTCGAGGTTCACAAAACTTTGGCCATTTTAAGATGTAAAAAGTAAAGTAAAGTAAAGTTTGTCCCACTACACGCCATGTAGGCGTTTGGGGGGAGTGGAGGTATAGCTTCTCTCTTCCTTGACCTCGGCACTAGATGGGGGTGAGTGATCAGCATCACGCGCCGGCCGGCTTCAGCCCCGGGAAAGGACCCCGGTACCGATTGTAGAGGGGGCTGGGTGGGCCCCAGAGCCGGTCTGGACGCAGAGGCTAGAGGAAAAATCCTCTGCCCCCGTCGGGGATCGAACCCCAGTCGTCCAGCCCGTAGCTAGTCACTATACTGACTGAGCTATCCCGGCTCATGGCCATTTTGAGATGTAGTATTAGAAATCCATGCTTGAGTAGTCGTGTGTAATTAGGAAGAAGTCGTTAAAACTGTGAAGACTTTTTTCTTGACAGATAATTTGTGTATGGAAACAGATGCACTAAATCCAAGTGTAGTTTGCCTTTTTAACATTTTGTATGTATTTTTCATCTCTCCCATTCGTACTGAATTTCTTTATTATTCCTTCTTAATTTGATTATCCTAATAATATATAATGACGAGTACAATTGAAGCTGCTTATTATTATACAGTTTTTCCCGACCTTCTATTATTTCCTGTGTTCTAGGTCTATGTATTTTCCTCAGTACCCTGTTGTGAAACACCCTTGATTTATATATTTCGTTTCTCATAATTGAGCCTGGCGATTCTTAACCCTTTTCAGACTCCCAACGAGTACAGCGCCACGACAGTTTATTAATAAGTTAGGATATGTGGTTTAAACAAATTCATATGTTACTCAGTGTTTATCGGAATTCTACCATGGAAAATCGCTACCAGGGGAAATGGATTTCGAATAGATGGATCAGTGTTGAAGGGTTTGAGTTTTTCACGGCGATGATTCCGAAGACAGCTATATTTGGATCAGTGTTGCTTGAAAACTTGAAAGGGGAGCTTATAAGGGGAACTCAAGTGGAAAAAAAGTTTCGAACACGTTAAATATAAGTGTTATTTTCTGTTTCTGTTACACAGTGTGGAACCGGATCAATTTTTACAGGTTTATTTTCCCATTCATATCTTTAATGTTGCTTAAAATGGAAGTAAAGAAAATTTTGATATTTTTCTGTATAATCTGAATAACGTTATAGTATTTAAAAGTGGTTGAATTCCTAAACATTAGAAATTGAAATTACTTATTTCACGAAAACCTTACATGAAATAGAATTCTTTATTCCAGATTCGGAATCAGCTTCTGAGAGATTACAAAGAACGTCAAATACTATTCAGGAATCAGGAAGGACAACAGGTAAAATTGTTGTGCATTGTAATCTGCCGTCATTACACACCAGGCACTGCTTTAGTTTGAATACTTTTTGAGTATCAGTGTTTCTTTTTCTATTTCCATTCAACCCTCCAGTTGTTTGTCAGACGCCATACTACCTGTACTTAGTTTTTGATTTGACGTTCGACAATCTGTACAGTCGCTCACAGTTATAAGTAGACCTGCTGTTATTTATTTACGATATCAATAAAGAGTGTTTTCTGATGTAGGTAACTATTTTGGATCGTAGAGTGATAAAATATTACAAATATGTACACTGGCCGTTCAAAACACGTAGGCGGACCACGGGTTAACAACCCCACGTCCAGGGCGTCATTTCGGTTCCGTCACCGGGCCTTGTTGTGCTGTGTTCTAGTTGCAGGGTTTTATCCTAGGTCTTCACTGCAGTTCCTTATAGCCGCGGGGCTCAGTCATTTGGCTCCCAGAATTAAAGCTGGCACTCGAAGAAATTAAAGTGAAATGACTAGCTTCTTCGAGGATGTTGCACCGTGTAATCTTGCAAGGTTACCCGACGTTTCAGAGTTGCTGCCTCCATCAATATGAAATCAAATTGTTCGTTGGGTTTAGCTTTGATACAGAAGTCAAGTGAGAATCAGATAAACCAAAAATATGAAAAGAAACGGTTGAAAACAACTTTCTTCCAAGTAGTTAGGAATAATAAGATGTCCTTCGTTGATTCTTTCTAAATACCGAGTTACCCTCCTCTATTTGAGAAGTTCGCCTGCAATTCACAAGGGAGCAGCAGTTTCTAAGCCAGGAAACAACGTTCCTCGCTTTACCCAGGCGACCTGTTTTACCCAGCTCTCCCCTACAATTACATAAAGTAAATCCAGCTCACGTTAGGAGGAAGACACGATTACAAGGGGTGACGTAACTTAATGCCGAAAGATACCCACCGGGGCACAGTAAGAAATGAAGTTTTCATAAGACTATTGAAAAATATATGGCATTGGACATGTGGTCTATTGTTATACTAATTAGGTTCCAGGTAAGTAACCAAATAGGAAGAAATGACTGTCGTTATTAAAATATAATATTTTAGTCGACTTCAGACTTGCCGTTCTGAAAGTTTTGTGCTTTTTCCAGATTATATTTTTTTTATAATTGGCCTCTACATTTTTAGCTCGCGTTATTTCGACTGACAAGAAGAATAGTCGAAATAACTCTATAGAATGTTACAATTCTTTCCTTTCACATTTTGTCTGCTTTATAAGATGTAAAATAAATTATTTCCTATTCCTCATTTTACGGAAGAATACGATCACAGACAATGCTAATTGGAATACAGTTCAAATGTTCAAACCTGGTGTTGCTTGAATTACATTGTTTCCATTAAAGAGTTCCAGTTTTTAAAATGTAAATATTTATTTAATGTTAACAAAAACTTGACTTTTCAATTGACAGTGTAAAATGCTTATTTGGATATATGTTTTATATTATAACACACAAAACACATTTGTAATGTATCATGTTGCTTTGTGTTGGTTTCTCACCGCGGAAACGCTGGCTTTCAACACGCGTATGTTTATAAAATTGTAATTGGTGAATGAAATGATAGGGCATTAATTGAATAATTAACGTCATAATATGAGAAAAGGTAGCTCATAATCTTTTCTTGCTACATTTTATTAACAGTAATTGCTTGCAGTGGAATATCAAAAACCTAATTTCATTCTGTCATTTAATTGTGTAAAGTACTGGATGAATTATATTTAAGACAATATAGGATTTTTTTTCTAATAAGTGAACAGATTTAATATCTTGTCTGTTATTATTTTATACCTGTAAAGAGTTTCTTCACGTTAGTTTATATATATTACATTAACCGCGCGGTCTGAGGCATCATGCTTCGGACCGGTGATACGGAATGCGCGCTGGTTCGAGTCTCGGGGAAAGAAATTTCTCATGAGCTTTCGACCAGTGTATGGGACCGGTGCCAACCCAGCATCCTGAGGAAATTGGGGAGCTACAATGGGTAGCATAATCCGGTTGTGAAAACTAGCAATGGCTGACCACACGTCACCCTGCATCTGGTTGGATGATCGTTTACCTCTGCTTAGGCATGTGAACGCCAGCTAGTCGGCCTTGGCTCTCAGAGGGTTGTACGCCACGGATTATTATTATTATTATTATTATTATTTGGAAGTATGTAATTCTTTTGTTTTTACTGTCTCATAGACTTGCATGTTTTTCGATACATAATGTGAGCTCTCTGTACTTGGAGCCCTCTCTTACGGAGGCAAATGATAAATATCGGATGACTCCGAGCTGTTTTTGTGGTTGACGAAGTGGAATTTGAGCATATTTTACTCTTCTTCCGTTTTCCGCTTCAGATGATCATTCGACCATTCTCGTCCGTCATCTCCCCACGAGGTGTGCGATAGCCCGTACTTAGCAGCACGTAATTTTGCCCCCCGTCTTGGAGTCGCAAGCTTTATTTCTGACCCGGCACGTGACTAGTCTTGTAATAGTCAGCTTATTTGTTAGTCACACAATTGTTTTGTTATTATTCAGACAAGTATTTAAATTTGAAGTATCAGTACCGGTTTGTGTAGTAGAAACTTTATTGGAATCTGGAAACCGAAGCGACACAAGCACTGAAACATTTTGTTACTTTGGCGACGGACCGTAACTAGATCTTTCATCCATTCTAGCTGTTTTATCAGATTACGTCTACAGTGTAGTTGACGACATGGACCCGGCAGGAGATGAGTGTTTGTTTGTTTGTTTGTCTTACTGCGAGTTTGGATGATGTGACTACACAGGACATTTCTTAACGACAGGAAAGTTTCCGGATTGAATCTCCGGTTAGAACTGCGTGTTCCACGTGATAATTGCAGTATTTCAGACAGCCACTGAATTTGCTTGTTCTAATTTTAATTGATACAGAGGTTCTGTTTTAAAGACGATAGAACTGAAATTTACTACGGTTGGTTCAGATGTTTAATATTTGTTTGTTTGTTTGTTGCCCGGAAAAATGTGATTAAAACATTTTTTAGACAACTTTCCTTTTCAAGGAAGAAAGTGGGTAATGAGATCACCATTCTGTCTGTGTAAGTCTATGTGTTACATTTTAATTTTGAACTGATTTTCATCAAATGTATTATAAACATTGCCCTCGTCTTGTTTGATTTGATTACCCAATTAATATTTGGTAAAGAGCATAAGTTATGGAGCTCCGCATGATATCCGGTTGTTTCTTAGTTCATAGGACCAAAAATTCTTCTCAGAACTTTCTTCTCAGACAGCTTAAATCTGTGTTCTTCCCTCAGGGTGCACAAGAAACTCCACACCCATACAAAACCATTGTCTTTCGCTCTACAAGGAAGAATACATTTTAAAAACATCCATCTCTAGGAATGTTGAAAGTGTGTGTGTGTGTGGGGACCATTGAATACGTATAGCCATAACTAACGTCTATCATCAGGAAACCATATATTCCGCCCACATCTTTGTGAGCTGATCTGAATAATACAACATAAGTCCTTAGCGCTTACCCACGTCAGGTGATATACTTACTCACACAAACATAAATTATACCATTTTTATATTATTGGGCATTGTTCTCTCAGTGCCGTGCTGTGTTTTTGGACAAACCTTGGTTTGTCATTTTCGTCATTCCTATTTCTAGTGGTTCCCTGCATGTAGTTGGATGCGTGACTTAAATTTGTACACTGTACTCCTGCTTAAACAACTTGTGTAGTTGATCCGTGCTTTAAGTTTAATGATATTTGACAACCAATAAAAGTATCGCTTGCTCTCGTTTTGCGTTCTTTTATGTGATTCTCTGTCAGATATTTTCCTTTGTTCTACAACCACGTTTTTCATCAATTTATTACTGAATAACAGCCATTATACGAGTTATTATTAACTGTTATTGAAATACATATCCCAAGGCCTCTTTTATGCTAAATTATAGCTGAAAGTAACTATTAATTTTGTAGGTATTAATCATATCACTTTTATTACTATTATACAGCGAAACTAATCTTTATTTGTTCTTGTTTCTGGCATGCGTTAACCCGTGGTTGTAATATGGTACTGTTGTAATATTCTTTTTCTCCATAGAATGTTGGATAATGGCTGTGGTGTGCTTTGACTAACAGCCAGAGGACAAAATGGTGACTAATTACGCCACTGATTAACGTTGCATTAGTATCGGGTCGTGCCACGAGTTGCGACGTATCCGATTCATGTGTTACGAATAGTCTGGCAAACCCATTTACACGTGTTCACTGAGGGCTTTGAAAACGCGCTTACCGTCGGTTGCTGTGTATAGATTCTCTGCAAGTTCCATTTCAAGGCTGCGTCAGAGTTCAGAGATGTTTCCACCGCGCACTCACTCAGTTCTGATGCATGTTTCCTATTTCTGTCTAGTGTAGAGACCCGGTGTGTATCTTCGCCCGTCACTTTTCTTTTACACTCTTCCTACGTGTTATCGAATAATTACGTGTTTCGGACAAGCGCCCGTCTTTTGTCATGAACACGTAATATTTTGGAAAATATATGTTGGCTAAGAAGAATTATAGGGATTTGTGGTTCTTAAAAACATGATTACAGTAACTGCCTAGACAAAAACAACCTCAAGATTAGCGCATGCGCACGAAACGTACTAAGGCATACATTAAGTAAGTGTTCCCTACAATTTGTGTTGTGTATCTTTCAATATCCTTCGCTTATGATCCGGGCATCGTTTGTTTAGATAGGCTTTTAACACCGTTCCATGTAAATTTTTCACCTTGATAGAATTTCCTTGCCCTATTTTTTTTCCCCCTTTGCAGAGTATAGCTTTGCAGATTAAATTTAAAGAGATTTAAGCCATGAAAGTGCAGAAGAATGACACTGTCAAGAGGTTATCCTGTTAAGAGAATGGCTTTGGGCTTCCAACTTTTCACTCTCTAAATGGTTAGAAGGTAATACAGGGAGTTCAGAAAGTTTCTCTACAGTAGAAACTAATATTTACTTACACTTAGAATTATTTACGAAGAGTGATTGGAAGTGTTGTCTAACTTGTAAGCACTACTCGATACGCCGAACTGTAACGAATCAGTACTACCAACGGTGACAAAAAAATAACCATGTTACCAATCTCTACATGTTGTAGGCCCGCAACTAGATAACTCTTTTCTTCTGTTTTTGAACATTGTGTAAAAGGCGAAGAATTCACGGTGGCTTGGTTGCGTGAGTCTTTGTCATTACATATAACACAGCACAACATACCTGAGTCACTTCATATCACACGCCCTTATGATCCCTTGCTATAACTGTCTTTATATCCTATTACACCCACAAACCCATTCTTTATTTTCTCATGTAGATGCTATTGTCCTCTGACGCGCTTATATGTCGTTGATATGAAGACTGTGCTGCTGTGGGTTTACTGTCTTACGGGACACTCGGAAACTAAATTCAGGTGGAGGTAACCCCGCTGGTGTTTAGTGGATAGCTTGTTTGGTCGTAGTGTTATAGTTGAAAGCCATGTTAAGAATGTTGAACCATAAGCGTAGTTCAGTGCGACAAGCTTGTCATTCACATAATTTATGATTAATTTAACTGGATTCAAAATAGAAGATTAGTCTATAACATTTGTATCGTGGTTCTTTAGCGAACAGTGACAGATAAAAGTTACAAACAATAAAGATCAGGTTACATATTTTCACACAATATGCTTGTATGTTACTTTATATTGGTAATTGAATAAATAATCCGGGCAGTTGATTGAGGCTCTTATCTGGATTGGGGGTTGGTTATAATAGCTATACTGTTCAGAAATATTATATAGGACCTCAGTGTTGAATGTATTTTTAGGGTGATAAAAGTGTAAATTATTTATTTTAAGCGATAAAAATTAGATTTGAGCTCGATGTGAAATAAAGTTTAGAGGCCTGATTGATTGGCATAAACCATAATGGCATTTTTCCAGTAACTGTTTGCGTTGAGTACCAATCAGAATCGAAATTCTTGTATTTTTGAAGGTAAACCATCCCGCAGATAGCAGATACTTGATTGATTTTATACACTTTGTTCAAACAACGCTTAAAAAGTGACTGAATATTAAACACTTTTAAGTGGTTGGTAAACATATGTAATGAAAAATATTAATCATCTGTTTGGTTAATTTGATTTTTCGATGAAATGGCACAGACTCGAACCTGAATGATGTAGTGGGTACTATTTATTTAGTTTACGAGGCTTAGCCATGACGTGGCTTGCAGCAGGAAACAGTAGGAAGGTAATAAATGAGCGGTGCATCATCCATCGGGTTCATTCTCCTTGTTTCTTTGCGTTGTGCTGTAATCTTGATGCATGTTGAACAACTTCCTGTAACACACTTGCATTTGTCGGTACTAGATGGTGTGCTGTATTAAAGGAACCAGCGCACAACGTGCTACGTCAATGGTACCCGGTGGTAATAAAATTAATCTTGTTCAAAAGTGGTTTTTCTAATTCGTCCCCTGCAGAAGGTGCTTTGACAATGAACGCACATTAAACATCGAGCCACGTATCACAACATAGGAACTTAATTTGGATTTTAAATCTCAGTGGTAACTATATGTACCGCTATATTATAAGGCTATGTGTGTGTTTAGTATGCTTCTCAGACTAAAGAGTAATCATTTTCTTAAACAATGTTAACCATAAAACTTTGCATACCGTGTAGTGTATTAGAATATAAAATAAGCAAACCATTAACACTATAAATGACACTAGTGCCAAACGCGTTTCGACCTCAAGAGGTCATCATCAGTGGCAAAAGGGAATTAATTCATATAATCAAAAATGGTTTAAAAAAATCTAGTGTCGCTAGTGTCATTTATAGTGTTAATGTTTGTTTGCTTATTTTATACTCTAGTGTTAGTGTTAAAGTGTTTAATTTTGTAATTTAGACGCGTTGTGTTTTCTTAGAGGTAGGAACTGAACATCTAAATCTTATTTGTGTAAACTTTGGATAGATATGCTGGTTTGTGGTCTTGATAAAATTGCTGGGACGTTCTGGCATGTTCCAGGTTGAAAGAAATGGTCATGAATCGTTGCTAAATGCGTAGAGATAGGGAAATAAACAAAATATTGCATTCCATTGTATGTGAAGCCTTTTAAAGTCTCTCCTTTTAAGTTTTTTGAAAATAATATTTTGTGATCGAAATGAAATAATTCTCTTTAATACTGGAGCAAACTGTTACGTATTTTGCCTGACTCCTATACTACATAATAAACTACATAATAATTGTTCTAAGTTTTGTAGAAAGATGTTCTCCGTATAGACTTATTATAATCTGGGAGATAGGGTCTTACAGTGTCCTTGTACTCCTGCTGACCATTGTATTTTTGACATTATCTTCTTGAGAAAATTTCCAAGGGTATTTACTGCCACTCAGTAAAACGCCAGGAAGCCGCCATACATCGGGTATGGCTTTGTAGGTATGAAGGTCACTAGGTGACCGTCTGATGTCACTACGGTCTCTCATTTTCTGAAGTGAAAAATTGTGTAATTATGATGACTGAACTGGCATATGTTGCTGGTCATTACACCGTGGACCCTCGTAACGAGCTGGTTCCAGCCTGTTTCCGGGGGAGGTGATGTGATGTGATGTACTAAGGTTTGGGGTCCAGAGAGAGAGAGAGAGAGAGAGAGAGAGAGAGAGAGAGAGAGAGAGAGAGAGCGACCAAACCTACAGTTGTAGCACCGCGGATTCTCCGTGCACAGACGTCGGAAAATTGCTGTCTCTCATTATATTCAGTAATCGGAAATAAAATAAATAAATGTTGATAATGTGTCCATCTTGTTCATGCACGCACGCACACATAATGGACGACCAGGCGCTGTGTGTGTGTGTGTGTGTTCATTCCCTCATAATTTTGAAACAGCTGGTCCAATTTAAACAATATTTCCAGTTCGTCAGCTGTGATCTAAGTAAGGAAGAGGGAAGTTTATAGTTTCATCATGGATGAGAATTATTTGTACAGGATTTTTAATTTAATTTAACACGAACTGCCCCTCTCCCACCCTTACCCTTACCCTTCTCCGTGCGACTTCGATTCTCGACGCTTGTCATTATTTGGGCTTTTAGTTATTTTCATCTGTATATCCAACGCTTCGTTTTTAGAACGAGAGAATCACTTTTCAGCTCAAGGAATCCGCCTTGTTTTATGGGACACAGAATAATTACTGCAGTAGTTGGCCTTATCCTGAACTGATTGAACCCCCCTGACATCCTCACGCCTTCATTGAGATCTATTATAAAATTGTTCTCTGTGTTCAGGTTTCTGTAGTGGTATTTGAGCTTCGAGTTTTTTAGACTATATTTTTGTGTACATTTCTCATTTACCAGGAGCCGGATTAGTAATTTGTAAAATAGGCCACTCACTTTTCTCCACAGGCATCCAAATTTATCATTTAGTGTATTTTCTTATTCGTCTCAGTATTTCGGCTTTTGGTAAGGAGTTAAACAAATACAAATTACGTTTGACTTGAGCCCTTCCTGCTGAGAACCAGAGATTAGTGTATGCGATTGGTGTCTTGACTGCAGTTTCATACGACAAGATCTCACTGTGACAAACGTGTACATTAATAACATGTTCTACTATATGTTCACTTAATACAAGCATTTAGTTTAGAATGATTTAAGAATGTAATTTGCCCTATATTTGTTGACACATGGGTATTTATCTGAATTATATTAGTGCTTATTATATTATTAATAAACATTCATTTCTGTACGTGTGCCAATGACGGTTTTACAGAGGATGCAGTGATAAAAGTACGAACGTTTTTTATAAAGTGTGTCAAGATTGTACGTAAAAAAAAGTAAAGCTGTCCAACTATACGCCATGTAGGCGTTTGGGGGAAGAGTAAGCTCCTACTTACTCTCAACCTCGGCACTAGAAGGGGGTGAGTGGTCAAAAGAAAAGTAAATCGAATAGCTCATTGATATTAGAATAATTTATTTCGTGTCTCATTATCAAACCAACTCAATTGAACAGAGTTCTTGAGAAGCAAAAATAATCTGAGGTAATCAGTAAATTTCCCGCCTTCTTTGGAATGATAAGATTTATTACCGTATTCACAAGAGTCCACCACTGATCTAGGATTTTTTATATTCTCCCATCTTTGCTTTGGTCTTCCCAGTTGTCTATTACCTTTTTTTATTAAATGCCTGTAAGGAATGAAAAATAAGTACTTGAAATCTGACCTCGAGATACGATTCAGGAACGTTTGTAATGCTTGTCTTATCCGTTAACCCTAATTAATAAATCCCACGTAACCAATTTGTATTTCCATTCTCTGAACTCACTGAGTTTCCCCATCTGTGTTGGCTCACATTTATAAACCTGTGTTACTTGGCAACACTCTATATATCACAGTGACAAACCAGTAGTTATGAACATTAATATTAACCTCGATTAAAGGGGAGATAATGGGCTGAGTCAAGAGTTTTACATGTGAAGTGCTGGGCGTGTAGGGGTTCGAGGGTATCTTGTTCAACACCCTCTTAAATAACAAAAAGGAATTACGTGGGTGGAGGGATACATCAATGGTAAGAGGAGGAACACGTAAAAAAAATCACTTTGTGTGCGTGTAAGTTTAACAGCATAAGTGATTTGTGTTGGAGTACACACGAACTCTGACGCATCGGGGACTCGTTTGTGGTATGAAATGACGTAAAATCGAATGCAGTGTGAAGGTAAAAAGAAAATGAGCAGTTTTGAGCGTTACAATAACAGATTCGCTATTGACTTTTGGAAATTTCTGGGAGGGGGGGGGGGAATTAACATTCTGTGGTACTTTCAGAAAATGTAACTGCAGTTTCAACCGACATGAACGTTTTTTTCATGCGTGTACGGTCGATTGGCATTGTTGAATCATGTTCAGGAGGAAATAAATTCGAGCCTCTACCGATTCACCGGCCATCGTGACATTTATTGTTTTCCTAAGTCGTTTCAGAAAATATTAGAGTGAGTGTATCGAAATAGGCTAGACAGCTTCCTTCCACGTAGTTTCCAATGTAAAACTTACAGTCATCCGGTAATACTAACGCCTTATTTGTGTAACAATAAATAATTACTGTTTGCATTCACGTAATAAGTGCTTGTTGTTATTCGTGATAGAGTATTTCTATATGAAGAGTAAATGATATATCAAAAGAGTTATAAAGTTATCTTTGTTGTTGTTGTTGTTGTTATCGATATAAGAATATCGAAAGTACTGGAGCGTGATGAGTCGGGATTGGTCAGTCGTGTTGGCTGGGCGACCTGGGTTTGATTCCTGGCATGGGATGGTCGTTTTTCCCTTTACAACTGCGTCCAGACCGGCTCTGATACACGCCACCTGTCCAGTGTCTACCCGCGACTTCTCCGGAGCTAAAGTGGCCGGAGGTTAAAGCTGATCATTTCTTAGTCTCCATCTATAGTCGAGGTAAATGCGCGCCTCCAGTTTCTCATACATGTTCACGGCTTTGCGTTTTTAGGTACAGTGAGACCTTTGCTATAACATTTATGTAGTACGTGTGATGTAATTCGTTGGAAATTGGTTCCATTTAGTTATGTTTACATTCTTTTGGCTGAAGTAAAATTGATTAGTTATAAGGCTCAAACGTTCACACAGATGATTACGGTATCGAAATGTGGTCTTAAAATAAGTGTATGACGCGCGGCTTTTAAATGTGACGTCATTTCAGAATGCAGTACGCCACCACGCATTGGTCAAACGGAGCTAGCCGTGTGTTAACTGCAGATTTTTTGCGTCACGCCCAACCAAGCTATGTTTTGCACCTTATCTGTTATATTTATTCAGTCGGAATTAAAGTGAGACGGGAATTTGACGCTTTGCGCGGTTTATTTTAAGTTTTAAGTCTTTCTCATAACGTGATCTATATCTTCGGTTAACAGCTGGTTTAAACATTCAAAGCCGCCTAAATATTATTACAGAATTGAGCACGTACCGCAAAGAAAACATAACAATTCGTCATTGCAAAAATAAACTAGTAAATGCTTTTAAAGGAAACAATCGCTGTTTACATTGAGATTCAGACGAAATCTGTAAAACAAAATGCAGTTAGTGGTACCTACGAGTGTCAGAGGGCTTTACAGGTTTAATTTCGTATCATATGGTTTATCCATCATATTGTTAATTAGGTTTTCTTTGCCACGTTTGGTTTGTGTATCAAGTTTACATCCTCACGTCATCCAGCTCTATAAACTTTTTAATATTATCCTGTAATCTGCTTGTGCGTCTTAAAACAGAAATGTTCCTGTCATGTTCCGATTAAGATTTTGCATAATTTTTCATCTCCCACATGCGTGCTGCATGTCCATACCGTGTTATTTTCCTTAATTTTCTAACGCGAGCTCTGCACAAAACGTAAAAATATTCTGACACCGTGTTTCTGTGCCCGGCGTGTATGAAGATGACTCTTATCGGTTGTTACGTCGTGTAATCTGGTAGAAGTTTAGTGATATTTTTTCAGGGAAGTTGCCGTGATACTGGAGGCACCAAGCATGTCTGAAACGTCGGTATACTTGTACCAGACTACACTACGCACTATTCCATGACGCATTCATCTCCATCTGTTTGTGGTAGCCGATAGATTTGTAAGACATACCTGAAGATTATGGGTTTCGGTTACTTAACTTCATTGGAATACTGTGAGAAAGTTCAGGTACATTTCTTCCTGCTACTAATGCTTTTTTTAATATTCCTTACCCTGATAAGATTTCCACGCTGTCATCAGCAAGTTTCTGATAACGTATTGAAATAGTGACACAGATTTCAGGTAATTACATCATTGTTACCTCACATATTGATTATATTCGTCTCTTCTGTTTGGTTTCTGTCTTAAGAACTTCGTAACCGATGACGAACTACAAATAGGCGTTGCCGACAAAAATGTAACTTTCGAATAAAATTTTAAAAATTCGTTGTTCTTTGGATAGCTCGTGTGTAGACTAGTTAGTTTCACGCAGTAATCACCTTATGTAATGTACCTTAACGCACGCACAGCACATGAACCAGTGTGTAGTCCTTTGTTTAATGGCGCTGATTATACCAGATAAGATATGACTACGCGAATATATTGTTTACTGTACATGTAGATCTGGAAGAGAAAAGACCTTTGCAAGGGTGTACGCGTATCGCGTTTGTATCATATTCTTGTTGATTTCCGTCTTTCGACTCTCGACTTAGAACTTCCGTTTCGTGGTCTTTGTTCTGTCAGAATGTGATTCTCGTGGACCCAGGGGGATACAAGAATACAGTTTAATATCTGTGTCATTATATGAAGGCAAAGGTGTAGAAAGTATGATATTTAATACGCTTCTGTCTTTATTTCTTTATTCAGTAGAAATATCGTCTCACTAGCTTCATTTTCTTTGACTTAAATTTTTTGAAACACCGTGTAAACTTTATTTTTCACGTTGAAACACCATTACTTTTCTGTACCTTCTATTTTGTTTTCACAGAATTTTCACTACTGTGAAATATCTATTTGGTGCTCGGGTACATGTTTCGACTAATAATTGGTCATCATCAGGTCTGTAACTTGTACTTAATTTCGTGCACATTTCATGAAATATGAGATGGTTCTATATTAAAGTGTTAATTAATGCGTGTATGTTTATATATATATATATACACGATTTGTTTATTTTTGGATTATGATTGATTGTGTGCGCCAGAGCTGTGTTCAGTAGCTATTCCATTGTTTCTCTGAAGTCGCTGTGTGGTCTGTGTTATGCTGTGTCCGCTGCTTCGTATGTCGTTGTGTCGTTTCATACCATAACAAGGTAAGGAGCGACGGTCACAACATTACACAGACCACACAACGACTTGGGAAAAACAATGGAATAGCTGCAGAACACACCATTGGCATAGAATCAACCGTCATGAATAAATCGTGCGCGTAGATATTTTAAAAGATTTTAAACATTTTAGTTAAAACATTTTGTATTACATCGAACGTACAAAACATGTAGTCTAACACAAAACGGACATTTCTTAATCCTGAAAATTGGGCATAAACAAAAGAGAGTTATGTTTTTAAGTGGCGGTGAAAACACACGAGGATAATATAGTCCAGAGCAGTTGGAATGTTTACTTGCGCGGTGATGAACAACAGATGGGTATCTGGGAGGTCACGTCAGTACAGACGTGAATTATCAACGACTGATTTGGAAAGAATCTGATTTATAACGTAATTAAGTTAAAAGGTAAAGTTGTCGTTTTGCTTAAATTAAACATTACACAATGTAGACGTAAGAAGCAGTGGAGGAATAGCTCCACGCTTTCGAAACTAATGGTGTTGAGTGGTTAGCTCTACGTCCCAGCCAGCTTTTACATTGTAAAGAACGCCGGTACCCATTTGATGTTAGGCTGGGTGTGCACGTTGTGACGAAGATAAAAAATTTTGCCCTGCTGGGAATCGAAATCCGACCATCCAGTTAGTAGTCTGTCACAATACCAACCGAGGTATTAAAATACGGAAAGCGCTGCTTAAAAGCTATTATTAACTTCTAAGAAGGAATTTTATCAATTGAGGTAATAGCATAATTGTTCGTAATTAATCTGAACGTTTATACGGCGCCATTTTGATGTGTCTGAGTAAAAGAAAGCACGTTCTTAAACCAGAAGTAATTTTGAGCATCCAAATGGAAATTGCTTATTTATTTGTGTTTTTCATACAAGTGCGTTCATGGAATAGCTTTTCTAATTCATTCTTTGATTTCGTTCGCCCAGAGCAGACAAAACAGATTATGGTAGAGTGATTAAGTCACAGGTGCAAATTGTGGACCGCGCATTTCGACATTTTTAGTATAGTTTACATGATTGTAAACTTGCGTCGTGAAGCTTGTTTTAAGACAGGTGGGTCTTCTTAGGAGTAATTTACTTACGTCTTTAAGGAGTATAAACCCGATAAGACGGGGTCACATGTCTGGGTACATGAACACGCAACCTTCCCTGTCTGAGAGAATTTAAAAGGGACTGAGGACAAGGTTATGAAGATGGTTGTCTTCTGAGTGTGTAGTCTGGTGGTTTACTAGTATTTCACGTACGTGCTGCCTTTATCATCAGGGCTATGATGCCCCATCATCGTTATTATTTCCGTAAACAGGATTAACCACTCGATCTTTGTAACGGAGATAGATGGTATTTTATTTGTGGTGAGAACTGAGTTATGAAATATTGTTTAGATGAGCTTCAGGCTGGAAAAGGGTTAGTTTTAGATTCTGTATATGTGTATATACAAAGGATGAAGTAGCAGCTACTATATTACTTTCTCTGTCTTCTACTCCATAGACCGATGTCTTGATATTTTGTATTCTGTATAATACCGTAATCCCTGTGTCTCTTTGCTCCATTTGTTGCTGTCTTTTATCTACTGCCTTCGCTCTGTCTGTTGCACACACTTCATTTTCGTCTTATAAAAAGGGTTGTCCAGCGTGATATTCGACAAATAGCGAATTTTGAATTGCCACCTTTTCATATATTTATCCAAGCAATTAGCACAAGGATGGCCGTGCTTGGAGCGTGTAAAAATCTGTTCTTGTCGCAAAATATCTCCGAGCTTCGTTGTCCGTTACACGTACATACGATGATGGCCAGCTAGCCGTGACGAGGAGGGAGGGTAAGCGATAGCGCATGCGTTATTCCCCCCTCTTTACATTTCCATGTTTCCTTCCCCTTCATACTGTGACCCAGTTCAGGCTCGCAGATATTTTGTGTCAAGAATAAATCTCCATCAAACGAATTCTGTGACATGTCAGAACTCAGCATTAACTGTGAGTCAGAAAAGGTTATCAGTGACAGTATAAGAAGAAGAATGGCTTGCATAACCAATTATTTATTTAATTTTCTTGAATGATGCCAGGTAACTTTTCTGTCTATCAGATGTGACTGTGTTTTGGAGACCAGTTTGTTTCAGGTACTGATTCCACAGTAAATCGAAAATGGAATGTTTCCTACCAGACTCAAAGCCAGCGAAAGATTTTCCGTCGATTGAATAATCGATTACGGTAACGCAGGCATTCTCCCGCAGTCTCTGTATGCTTGGAAATGTCGTCGATGAATGCTAATCCAGTGCACCGAAATTTTATGTTTATTTGCTGATCGTATTGAACGATTTCAGAATTACATGTGCTGTGGTTTTTATTTTCTACTTTCAACGTATAGACCACGTTATTTATCATTTATCCTGTTACAAAAAGGAAACTGGAAATAACTTTGTGTAACACGCTCTGTAGTGCTGTCCAAAAATTTCTGCGTTGTACGCAAGGTTTGAGCAGTGTTCTGGTATAGCAGTAGAAGGAAAACTGGCATGTCCTTGCTTTCCCGAGCCGTTGTATAAGCCAGAGAGGAAAATGGATATTATGAGCTTGATTTACGTGGCGCGTGGTAACTCATTGGCCACCCCTGTTACAGGACAATGTGGCGCCGCACAGAAGACGCCAACAGCTGACTTCGAGTAAAGCGAATATTGGGATGGGAGTAAGTGGGGTGAGGAAACACAAACACAGGATAACAGAAACAGTGAACATGTTTTGCGATACGTGGATGATATTGAAGAAGATTGTAATAAGAAATATATGAAATCTCATATTCTATCTTCAAATTTGTGAAAGGACTCTTTGGATATAAAATCCGTTGTACTCTCTTTCGCTTTCTTTATTTTATTGAACGAAAGCTGAACAGACCTTTGTATTTTTTTGTTTTTTTTATCTTAATTTAAAATTTCAACTCACAAAGACGTGCATTATTGAAAATTCAGTGTGGCAGTCTTGCCTATGGGAGTAATTCTGCACGTAAAATACGAAACATTGCAAAGTATCGATTTATTATATTGTTCCCGGAAAATTCCATAAATCATTCCTTTAGAAATGTGACACAGTTAAAACGTATTTGGAAGACAGTGATAAATTATAATTACATTTACGAATAAATGAATAGGAGATTAAATATGGACAGTGTTTGTCAACGCTTAACTCAGAATCTTTATGTTTTACTGTCTAGTATTGAAAATATTAAAATATAGACCAAACTTAGATGTTTCGTATGAGTAAAGGAAATCACTGCCCCTTCTTTTGTGTATGCAGCTGACACGACCATTCCATGAAATAATTCTGATCTATCAGTACTCGTTAAGAATTCCCGACTAATTGTATAAGTAGCAACTGAGAAAGAACAAGATGCAGTCAGACGGGAAAATACGTGTGTTTCTAATAGCTCCCCTCCATCCACAATGGCAGTTACTAGGTGAGCGTATACGGTGTAATGCATAAAACGATCTGTGCCAACAAGTGCTAGGATACCATGTGGTATAATGCATGAAAAATATTAGTTTTGTATTAACATGCACGGCCATATCAGTAAACTGCAGATCAAATGATAGATGTCATTTTTTTACGTCAGGAGCTTAATATGTCATGTGATTCTTTATGAAGTTCAACAAAGATGTGTGTAGAATATTAAGCTGACATAACACGCAACGTTTCGGAGGAAATTATCGCGTTCATCTTCAAACTAGAACACGGAGAAGTGATATTGTACTCCGAAACGTCGGTATTTACCTTCAACTGTACACGACGTTGCAACACAGAAGACCACATTTGATATCGCCGCTGTGAGAACCTCAAATGGAAGGTAATACATAGTTTTAGTCATTAAACAAGGAATTGTAAGATTTGAGGTTTTCACAGCGGTGAGTATGAAGATTTCCGTCTTCTGGGTTGTGGCGCTGTGTAGTCTGGTCGATGTTAACCAACGTTTCGGAGGTCATACTGCCTCCGTCATCAGGGCGATGAAGATTTCTGTCTTCTGGGTTGTTGCGCTGTGTAATCTGGTGGATGTTTACCAACGTTTCGGAGGTTATACTGCCTCCGTCATCAGGATGAATTCGTCATCAGGATGAATTCATCGTCCTGATGACGGAGGCAGTATGACCTCTGAAACGTTGGTTAACATCGACCAGACTGCACAGCGCAACAACCCAGAAGACGGAAATCTTCAAACAAGGAATTGTTTCGAGGCGACAATATCCCCTCCCGAGGGTACTGCATTTGTGCCCACCACAGTCGATTTCATGCCTTTCTGTTGGCGCTTAGAGGTTTGAGGGCCAGGGGACATTCTTTTCGCTTATTGCAGGCATTTTATTTGGCATTGTTTATCTCCCACGAAACTTTCAGTTTCTCTTCGTTTCCGTATTTCTTCACTTCTTTTTTTGTCCCTCAGTGTAATTTCCGTTCTTGACCTGGGGGTCAGCTGATATGTTTCTATATTTTATTGACCCTGTGACCCTGCCGCACATGCGCTTAAACAGCGCCGTGTTCATTGTCAGTTATCACTCAGTAAGATGTGTGATACAGCAAATTGAATCGGTCATTTACAAAACCACACTTGTCCACAAAAACTACGGTCGAAGAAACTTTAAAAAAAACATATCAGCAAGCACAATGTTTCCCTACAATAATAGGCTTATATAACATATGTTCATACAGTTACAATACATTAACACCTTTCTTCGACAATTGTAGGCAGAAGTTTATTTGTACTTGTTTTTGAAAATATCCACAAAATACTGAAGTAACATAGCATGACTTAATTCGTCACGTGTTTTTGTCACTGCTGGAGTAATCTATTTAAATCACTGTAGGTTTCAGTGGTTTCTTTATGGTCAAAGCCTTGTAATATAACATGAGTCTAGGACTCATGTTGCTTTGACAGGAAACCGACTGTATGTGTATATAAGGCTTCTCTACGCGTAGTAAATGCAAGGACGGATGTGGTTCTGGTGGAAAAAGACGCATTTGTAATTCGTGATTGCCATGGTAACATTTCCTCAATTATCTTAAAAAGCTGACGTATGTAAATGACCGATTTTATTCAAAATTGTTTAAAATACTATATTTTAATGTAAGCCCAGGTGAAGAACGTGTAGACTCCACAACCCGAATCATAACCTTTACCTTCGCCATGGTGTACCATCCAAGAATTTCCGTGACGGACACGGGTAATACAATGTACTGTTATTTGTAGATGACGTAAAATGCACGTTCGTCTTGAAATAAGCAAATAGTTAAGACCCGATAAAATGTGAAGCAAACGCCATTACGAGTTTCGTTATAAGAAAAGTTCAAAACATGTTTTCTCGCGTAAGTTGTTGAGAATGACCTTACGTCCAAATTTCTTACGTAGCAGGCCTACAATTTACATTACAGTATTCCGCCCATACCCTGTTTTACGACCCGATCTCACGCCATTAGCTTCAATCCTGACTTGTATGATATTAGACAAAAATACTAGCTGTCATGTTGGTAGGAATTCGTGATCACGTGTTATTATTTTGAAATACTGTAACTCCATGAAACAGAGTCCTTAGTCTTTTATTCATTAACTTGTTCACTCTGTCCTTGAACCTTATTGTTTATCTTGTTCAGAATAACCCGCCATTGGGCACTGCCTTAAACCGGTATATATAACTCCAGATTCTAACAATCTGTTATAAAAATTCATTTTAATATTATCCTCCTATATACGCCGAGGTCTCCGAAGTGGTATGTTCCCTCCACGTTTTTCGGCCTCCTCCCCGCATGTCCTTCATCTGACCACCAAAATTTGTGTGTAGAGTATATTAATCCATCACAATTAGAGCTAAAGTTACAGAATACACACACAAAGTAAAACAAATAATAAATAATACAGTTTTCCGTACTGACGTTTTTAATCTTACAATTTTTACATACGTATTAAAGGGGGATAATGATTATGCTCTTTGGAACTAGACGATAATATTTCGGTCTTTTTCTGATGCTCTTCATTAATGTAATCTTGATTTATAATTGAATTTCCCAAATGTTTGAAGTTCGACGCTTTTAATGAATAATTTTTTAGCTCCGTTTATATTATGATGAGTTGAAGTTCTTTTAAACTGGTAATCTTTATATTCAATTCATTTTATTTATTTAAGTGTTTGCCAACACCAAGAAGCCAATAACAGGCAAGCACTGATAATACACACAATAACAATAAAATAATGAAAAATATTACACAGATTAACTAAACATATACATGTACAGTATTAAATATAACAGGCAAATCCAAAATAGAAATAATATTATACGCAAGACGATGGGGCATGGAGAAAACTGCAAAATGAGTTTAAAAATCTGTACTCCTCCCCCAGTATTGTCAGGGTGATTCAGTCGAGAAGAATGAGATGGGCGGGACATGTAGCGCGCATGGATGGGACAAGAGGTGTGCACCGGGTACTGGTTGGGAAACCTGAAGGGAAGAGATCGCTGGGGAGACCTAGACGTAGATGGGAGGATAATCTCAGGCGGGATCTACGGGAGATAGGAGTCGAAGGAGACTGGATTTTGTCGGCCCAGGACAGGGTCCGGTGGAGGGCTTTGGTTAATTCGGTGATGAACGTTCGGGTTCCGTAAGCCATCTAGTTAGTTAGTTATTATATACACAGAGAAAAATAAATGAAGAAATATATTATTAATATTGTTGATTCTATTCCATGGATTGTGTATAGAAACTGCGTACAGACTTTGACAAAGCGTCTGCATGTGAAGTTGGTAGTGAAGACGGAATGATGCCTTGAAGGCAGAGAGGTGTAAGTACCAAAATTATATTATTGTCATTCAGAGCCAGTTTTGCATGAAACCTTCCACCCCCTTCTGTACAATTTCCCTCCACCATTAGATTTTCATGAAACAATAAAGCTGACAATGTAAGGGAAGTTATGGTACGCTTTCTCTTTCCGTCCCATAGGACTGACGATAGGCGTCTTTTATTTAGACGCCCAACCATCCTCGATATGGCTGTCCCTTCATGTCATATTTTACATTTAGGTCCCCGTCTCAATTACTGTCTTACGCGCTCCGCTAGCCAGAAAACTGTCGCTTTGCTTAGGAAACGTCACAAGGACTTGATCCTTTGTGAGGCTGGCCACACACGCTGCTTGCACGCCACTTTGTCCGCGTACTCAAAGTCTGGAGACGTGACAGCGTTCGTGGGATTGAGGATGGAGGCAATATATTCTTCCGAAACGTTGAAAGATGGCCGTCATATGAGAATTATCGTGTAATCTGGTAGATATTTACCAACGTTTCGGAGGTATTTTCTGCCTCCATCATCAGGGCGATGAGTACACGGCGATACAACCCAGAAGATAGCCATCTTTATACTCGCCGCCGTAAGAAATTTAAATACCATTTTATAGTCGTATATAAGCTGTAAAATGTGGAGAAATCGTTCTTCAGGGAGTCTGAAGGGACGAGGCGACGAGGAAGACGTAGGTGGAGGATAATATTAAAATGAATTTGAAGGGAAAATAGATGGGGTGTGTTTCTCTTCTTCATGAACATGGTAATGAAAATTTGGATTCGAAAAAAAGACGGGGAATTTTTTGACTAATTGAGCGACTATCAGCTTTTTACTGAAGGTTTCGTTTTTGGGGATAGGTAGTAGAAATTGTGTTATGATCACAGGAAATGTCTTTGGTTCACATAGTACGTGCGCTTGTTTTCCTTCTACCCATAAGATAGTGACGTAGGCGAAACGCACGGTTTGGTCTTTTCTACTGTAACTAAAGAGTTTGGTGGACGTGGGACGGCGGATTTCTTATCACAGACAACGTTTTGTTTCCATTTTCAGTAGATTTTTCTTTACGTTATCGTGTCTTCAGCGCATGAAAGAACAACTAACGTTTTGTACGAACTTTTGTTGTGATATCTTACATTTTTGTTCACGTGCCGGAGTCTGTGAAATTCCAAGAGAACGCAAAGAACAAAGTCTCTTACAAGCGTTATCAGTAATTTGATTCTGGGCAGACTTGACTTGACTTTGTTCCAATGAATGCTCGACCAATGAATGTCTAGGGAAGGGGCCGTTTTTTCTGATGAAAGTCTGATATTGAAGACAGATGATGAACGTTACCACAGTATGTGGCGGGGGAGGGGGGTGAAAAATAGAGGGAGGAAGAAGCAAGGACTGTCTTGCAAATGATTGAAGACCTACACATTCTCTGTCACACTGGGCTTATGTTGTTTTTGTGTTTAAAACGTGTCGTTCGTTTTTTTATGTGTTACATTTCGTATTCCTGACACTGTGAACGTCACTGAAGACATGTAACCCGACACTGTTCATTGTGTATTTTGTTCGGCTGTCATATTTCTATGGGTTCTACATCTTATTTCATTTTTGTAAAATAGTTTATCAAGATACCGCTTGTAGTTTGCCACAATCACGTTTAAAAGTGTATTTAATTTTCTCTTAACTGTTTAAATCACAGTGAAATATATGTATGTACCACATTGAAATAAACTTCATATTGTCTACAGAGTACAATGGATTCGATATGATTCTCAGAATAAACATCGATTTTTTTCCCCATAGACATCATTGACCTGTTACATTTGTAATTGTGGCTTGTTGTGTTTTGTTTGAGGTAGTGTCTGGATTTTTAATTCAAAAAGGCAACAACGCACAGGTATCATGATGAAAGCCATCGCTAAGGTACGAAGGTTCTGCGACCGGACAACTCGATCAAGGTTTTCCATGGTTTTTCTCGGTCCTAAATCAGATACTGAGATGGTACCCAAATTTTATGTAACATTTCGTGCCTCTAATGCAGTCCTCGCAATATTAACATAATAATTCCGCCCTAAAATTGCTTCCCATGTTAACTTTAAAAGTTGCCTTCCCAAAGTTGATATCAGAGTTCAAAATGGTGTACGAATAAAGTTTGAACCCGCTAAAAATCTCTTCTTGATACAGTTTTCGTCTTTTACTTGTACTTACCTTTAGTAGAAGGACGAGCGGGTACTGCCTGGAAACCTTCATAGCCGTAAATTGATCTATCTTGCCGTGTCAAATGTATCTTCAACTTCTCCCAGTTTTATTCTGTCTCTCGTTTATCACTGTTATAAAGTGTTAAAGGGAGAGTGTCGTCATGGCTTTGCAGACCACAAGTACCAGTATCAAATATGTCCCTCTACATTCTCTTCGAGGTCCTGGTTAATTACGTCATTGAGATCGAGACCGAGAAGTATTGAAATAACACTAGAATAAATTACAGACCATCTTGAAAGATATTTATTATTAATATCCATATGAGGAATACGAGCGACGAATCATTAATTTTTTGATAATTAAGCTTGTTTGTTTGTTTGTTTGTCATCAGTCTTTTGACTGGTTTGATGTGGTCCTCCATTTTCGCCTATCTTGCGCCAATCTCTTCATTTCCACATATTTTTTGCAGCCCACATCCTCAAAAATCTGCGTCACATGTTCCAATCTTTGTCTCCCCCTACAATTCCTCCCTTCAACTGTTCCTTCCATTACAAAATTAACCAATCCTGGGTCCCTCAGAATGTGTCCCACCGTCCTCTCTCTTCTTCTCGTAAGATTTGTCCATAGACTTCTTCCTTCGCCTATCCTGTCTAAGACCAGCTCATTTCGTACTTTATCAATTAAGATTACTATCTGGGATATTTGCTTGGCAGGAACAAATTGCTTTCTCATATGTGATGTTTATTTTAAATGGGACTTTTAAGTGAAGGTCGATATATTTAAATGGATTTGTATTGTTTTACCAAAACATTCCTCTCTCATATGCTAATGAACTAACAGAATGAATGATATAAAACATATAAAAACCAGCTCTATTCTCAAGGACTTTATTTTATGGATTACATAATTAATTCCTTTAGCGCACTGTAATCGCTTTTTGTTTTAAGTTTAAAAGAGCGCCATATTTGAACTTATCCTGACGCAAGTCAATTTAATCCTCTCCCTCGCGTCCTTTTTCCTTTCAGATTTTTTAAATATTATGCTATAATCAAAGAGAAGATTTTCCAAGTGGCCATACCGTCCTGGCTGAAATTTGTCATATTTTACTCAGTACCTCCACGCAGGCGCCGATATAGTACTTTGAGTTAGGCCCCTACCTTCTACGTTCTTTCGAGTTCCTGTGTTTTCGCTGCTTTTTTTAATCTTAGCAATTGAAAGAGAATTTAACGGAAGCCTCGTTTGTGCCGCCTCTGATTACTTTGCATGATAACTCGCGCTAGAGTTAAAATTGTTAATAAAGATTGAGGATTTGTTTGCTGACACCATCGTGTTGTTTGCGAAATTAGGCTATCAGACTTTGTTGCTACTACTGTTGAATTGTTATGGGTCAAATTTTAAGCTTTCTTCTAAATTACATTAAAAATATACTGTTTCTACTTGAAAGAAATAGGTTAGTACCCTGACACAACAACAGATGGTGGAAGAGTGGATTCCCACCAGGCTTAGTTCAGCTGGGGAACCTTTGTTTCAGTTTCCGTGATGGGAGTTTCAAATTCGCACTGAACTCGGCTTAATCCCTCGCTGCCCCTAAATCTATGCGTTTTGTGCTGTAATGCTTCGTATTGTCATCAGTAACGTTTGTTTGCAAACAAGCGTACGAACAAGCTGGCAGAGAAACTGTGTTGCATTTACGTACATACGTGTGCATACTCAAGGCTTTCATATGGAGATGTTTTTAGGGGGAATGAGTCGCTCAGCGAATTAATAAAATTTTAGTAACTTACGCGGTAGTAATGTCCGACACACGGTCTCGTCTCGTCTTGTTTGTTCTTCGCTGGAACTATTTTGTCATGCGTAGAGCTCATCAAGAGACGTTGATTTAGAAATCTGGCTGCTTCCAGTTTCCCGATTTTCGCATTTTAACTCATTCCATCTCCCGCGAAAGATTTGAAACAAGTAGTTCCCGCATGTATAAACCGTTATACTCTGCCAGCTGATCGGTATATCGTGATTATGTTCATCCACTTTTAGGTCTAAACAGTTTGTTGTTTCTCCTTGTTATATATATCAAGTTTGAGTTACCATAGCTGAATAGGACGGTTTCCGTCGATGTAATTCTGTGTGTTATTCACAATTTCATGCCACAAACCGCGTTTTTCGATTCTAGGAAAGCATTGTTTCAAGTTATGTCGGTGAATTTAGTGTCCATTACAGAATCAAAATTGAGTTAATTTATTTATCATCTTCTGATAAAATTCTAAACAGCGTTTTATGAAATAAGCAGTTTTAGTTTTAAGAATCACAGCTCAAAATCCGAGCTTCTGATATTGCTTGGAATCTTAATTTTCTTCTGTCTCTCAAGTATACGTCGTGTATTAGAAATAATTTTATTAGAAATTTTTAGTTTTTCACGATGGTGAAGATATCGGTTGTGTCTTTGTGAGTCATGACGCTGTGGTTTGTAGATGGTAGCTAGCAGTTCGGAGGAACATAACGCTATCTTCAGGACATAAATTGAACGTGTCGCCTCAGTCTTCCGGGTAGAACCGAAACATGGAGACGACATTCTTTAGTACCACGTCTCACAGATGTTCGAGGGATAAGGGCTGTGATGTACAACGGTGCATCCGTTTGGAATTTAGGGCCGACTAGGCACATCCTAATTTGTTTCTTTTTTATTGTTGGATCATGTGATGGCTTGAGCGACATTGCAGGTGGTCGTTGGCTTTACGAATCCATCACGAGTTGGAATTTGGTGATAACTGTCTGGGATGTTGCACTGTGTAGTCTGACAGAAGTGTTCCATCCGGACGATGAACTGAAAGTTTGAGTAGAGCCAACTCCCTGAAACGTCGCGAATTATACCGAATACACCTAAAAAAACGAAAAATACAGGTATCCCTCGATTTACGCAGGGGATGTGTTCCTGGACGAACCGGCGTAATCGGAATCGGCGTAAATTGAAACTCTTTTATAATATAAATCAATGGGAAGTCAATGACATGCGTTCCCAGCACCCAAACATTGACGAGTACTATAATGGCGTTACATTTAAAGCTCTGAAATAACGTAAATAAAATAAAGGGAATTTAAAAAAATATATTTTATACACTTACAATCAGCGATGGCGTGATGAAGCAGCGTTAGTTCTCTGACGAAGTCCCTGGTTGAGGATCGTCATGTTTTTTTTTAAAAAAGAAGGCATATAGTGTTGACTGTCGTGATTCCTTCATGTGATTGATGTGTACAGTCATCTCTGCTGTTATGCGATAGTTGCATTCATGTAAGACGCCGACCTATAGAAAATCGCGTAGTAAAAATAACCCCGGTACCTCCGCCGAGATTAAATTAGTCCTTTGAAAGTTTAAAGCGCCAGGAATGAAATTGCATAAGAGCAAACTCGCATATGCAAAAGTTTGCATTTCACAAACAACTTTTATCGATTCATCAACCTCATTGGAGCAAATTTGCTTTAACGAAACATACTTAATTGTAGAGATGAATGTATTTATAATTTTTATTCAAAATCAGCGATGTAAGAATTACGATTTAGTATAAGAAGCAGTACGAGAAACATTGAAAACGTTATAAATAATACTAATTTTTTCACTTTTTGACTTTCTGGTTTCAAAATCGAAGGTTGGAATGGGCCAGTGGGAAGACCTAAAGGTAGATGGCTGGATGCAGTGACGACTGACTCCAGAAATTTCCTTGGAACAGCAGCTTGGAGAAGGATAGCGTTGGATAGAGAGGATTGGAGGAAGAAGATAGAGGAGGCTAGGGCTCGATTTTGGGCTGTTACGCCATAGTAGTAGTAGTAGTAGTAGTAGGTTTCAAAATCAGCGTTATTCTGAATCGGCGCAAATCGAGGGCTATTTGTACTAATAGTATTAGTATAAGGAATCAACTTTTGTCACAAACCTTTGGAGAAACGTGTAACTGTAAAGCTGTCGCTTAAGTGATGTATAATATAAATCAATTCCTGCAATGTGTGTACCTACCCTTCTCTGTTTTACCACTGAACCAATAGACAGAGGAGTCTATAGTAATTCAGTTAGTGCTGGAGCCCACTACTGTGGTCACATCACAGACAACAGCGCGTAGTAGCGGTAACCACGAGAACTAGCTCTCTCTAATTACACTAATAGTAACCTTAATTTCGGGGACAAACAGACGAGTGCATGTTACAAAGCTGATGCCCGAGCAACAGAAGGGCAACTGGGAACAGAGAAAGAATGATAATTAGAAAGAGGAGCTGAGAAGCGGGAAATTCCTCTCGTAAAACCATGGAACCAAAAGGTGTTGGAAACGAGACGAGTGTATAGTCAATTTCTGTTAACAATTGACTTACTGTACCTTTCATTTCGGGATTATTGTGTTGAAGTGTTTCGATTTTGATGGTGTGATACAACTGATGAACTGCGTAGAGCTAACAGTCGCTCATCTCGTCAAGAAACTACCGACTTTTCTTGGCGAGTTCACATAATTATAGTTAATGTTACATTTTAACAAAGGTACTTATATTCTAGCAGGAATTACACTTAAATTAATATAACTATGCTTAAAATTCGGCACTGACATGCCTCTTTAAATAAGACTTTAATTACAATAATTGTGCTTATAATAACCAAAATCTACTAGAAGCTGGTAGAAAGGTGGGGCTAGAAGTTAATTCAGAAAAAACTAAGTAAATATTAGTACCTCGTCAGCAGACAGGCGGGTAAAATCATATTAGGGTGACTAATAAATCCTTTGAAATTGTAACAAAGTTCAAATGTTTGGAAACAACAATAACAAATCAAAATAATATTTATGAGGAAAATAGAAGGAGACTAGATTCTGGAAATGCTTGATACATCTCAGTACAAATTATTTTGTCTTCCCGTCCGATTTCTAAGAACCTAAAGATTAAAATATACAAAACAACAATTTTGCCTGTTGTTTTGTATGGGTGCGAAACATGGTCTATCACTCAGAGGGAGGAACACAGATTGCAGGTGTTTGAGAATAGGGTGTTGAGGAGGATATTTGAGCCTAGGAGATAAGACGATGGGGATGGAGAAAACTGCACGATGAGCTTAAAAATCTGTACTCCTCCCCCAGTATTGTCAGGGTGATTCAGTCGAGAAGAATGAGATGGGCGGGACCTGTAGCGCGCATGGATGGGATAAGAGGTGTGTACCAGGTATTGGTTGGGAAGCCTGAGGGTAAGAGACCGCTGGGGAGACCTAGACGTAGATGGGAGGATAATCTCAGGCGGGATCTATGGGAGATAGGAGTTAAAGGAGACCGGATTATGTTGGCCCAGGACAGGGTCCGGTGGAGGGCTTTGGTTAATTCGGTGATGAACCTTCGGGTTCGGTAAGCCATCTAGTTAGTTATAATTACTAAAATATTAGTTCGCGTATAAAATGTTAGTAATTGTATCTGATGATTCAACAGACTGAAATTAAGATCTGATTTTCTCACGGCGACGAGTATGAAAATGTATTAATATTGAATGAAGAGTACAAATTATAAAGTTTCACATTAGGGCATGCCTATAAGTACAAAATATTATTGTCAGGGTGTGAGTGGGACATCTGTTCGGAATTCCTGTACGAAGTGAATCGGAACTGCTTCATGGTTCTGATGGCTCCATCCACTTTAACAGCAGCTCAGATCGAAGACCTGTAAGGACGGACAGGCGCCATGGGGTATACCCAGTGGAAAATATCCACTTTACAAAGCGAAGAGGTGGAAGCACGTGGAAGCAATACGCTTCCAGCGGACAGAAGCCACACAGAGAAAAAGGAGCACAATGGAGAGGGAATTTAAGGGATGAATATGAAGAAGAAACGGAGAAACGGCGATAGTAGAAGGTGCAGTACAGAAGGATACTAAACGCTGAGTTCGGAATAAGATAATGCATGTATATAGGTAGAAAATAAGGAAGGACAAGAGATAATGAGATTACTGAACACGTAAAACTTGAATAAGAATAGAGCAAATTCACGTACATTAGCTGAGTGGATATTGGAGGAACGTAAGTAAAATATTGAAGGCCTCTAATCGTAATGGTCTCCACGAGGAAGAGTCCATATTGAGAAGATGGTAGTCGCTCAGTTAATCAAGAAATTCCACGCCATTTATGGAACATGAACTTTCGTTACCGTTTTTACAAGAGCCTTATATTAGTTTAGTTCACATCATGTTGCATACAGTCCACACGCTCACGCCTTACTTATTTGATGTCCATTTTACATAATCCTTACATTTGTGTCCAGGTATTCCAAGTGACGTCTTATTTTTTAAGTTTTCCTGATTAAAACTGTATATTATTTCTTTTCCCACTAAAAAGAATTGGCCATCCCATAATCCTTGATTTCACTCTGGTTTTATTTGATCAAGGTCACAAATTTTTAATCTCTTCGTCGTGCATTCTTTCTACCACTTAATTACTCTTGTGTTTAAATTTTTGTCCTCAACATCCGGTTCTCAAACACTGTCAGTTTATATTTTCCCCGGATCGAGAATCCAGGTTGGATCTTTTTTCACTCGTTAAAATATGTAGGGCCACAGAGGAATCTAATTGCTTGAAATAGGTTTCATAAGATTGGTAACTGTGGCTTAATCGAAAATAGCTTTCTTTTACATCGGAAGTGACTCAGATGAGCCAATATGACTCCCTGAAGATGGAGGCAGTATGTTTCCTCCGAAACGTTTGTCGGTCTGCACGGCGTCATAACCCACAAGAACATCGCCCATATTCACTGCTTTGAGAAACTCAAATTTTTATTGTGTGGTGATCAGTAAGAAATGATTTTGATGGAAGTCAGTGCATGAAGCCGGTTCCACGTGCCTCGTTTCTTCTGTGTAAGACTTGAGGTTCTCACAGCGGTGAATATGAAGATTTCTGTCTTCTGGGTTGTTGCGCTGTGTAGTCTGGTCGATGTTAACCAACGTTTCAGAGGTCATACTGCCTCCGTCATCAGGGCGATGAATATTCATCGCCCTGATGACGGAGGCAGTATGACCTCTGAAACGTTGGTTAACATCGACCAGACTACACAGCGCAACAACCCAGAAGACAGAAATCTCGTTTCTTCTCTTTGTGACTTGTCTTATAATTAACTCAGGGTTTTTGATACTTCTGCGTTGTTATTTTACCCTGTTTATATTCCATCGCAGATATCTGTCTGTCCGTCCGTCCGTCGCTGTTGCCACGAAGAAATTCGGTCTCAAGTCGTGCAGAAAACACGTGGAAGGCTTTACCGTGTTATCGTCGCGTCAGAAGATTATTCCTCAGGGTTGAACTTCCCGACAGTCGACTTTCCTCGTTCATATTCTGGTGAATTTGCGAAACTTTACCGTAGTTTCTCAAGCGCTGTATGAAGTTGATATAACACACTGGCAAGTAATTAATCTCTAATTGCTCTCTGTCTGAAAACGAAAATACATATTAAAATACAGGAAAGTATGATCTGATCTGCTGTTTTGTATGGGGAAGAACCGATATTAGGAACGTTACAAACAGGGGTCTGAGGACAATATTTTGAACAGAGGATGAAAGTGGTAGGAAGCTGGGGAGAAGTGTACATTGCAAAACACCAAGAGCTGTGCTGTTCGTCAGATATTAGGATTCAAAAAAGTGTTAAATTATAGATGGGGGTTGTGTACCAGGCATGGGGAAGTTAAAAAAAACATACAGATTTCATTAAGAAAACTTGAACGGTAGACGACTTGGAAAGTGTAGGCGTAGTTAGGAGGATGATATTAAAAGTGATCTTAAAGAAATATCGATGTTGACAGGATTTATATGGCTCAGAACAGGGACGGGTGGCGCCCACCTGTGAACATTGCAATGAAAGAAAGGGAATTTCTTGATTAGCTCAGCGACTATCAGTTTCTTAAGAATTTTGTTACATGACGTTCAGTTGCCCTGATTTCTGCGAACCCTCTACTTAATGCATTGTTGCGCCATAAAGTCTTGCAGAAATTCACCGACGTTTCAGAGGTGCTTGCTTCCTCCATCGTCAAATTAATATCCTTAAGTAAAGCATGCTGATCGCCTTGATGATGGAGGCAGCAAGTACATCTGAAACGTCGGTAAACTTCTACCATACTACACTGCGCAACAACCCAGACGACAAATATCTTCATATTTGCCGTCGTGATAACCTGAAATCTTATGAGGATCAACTTAACATTTAAACGGAAATTCTAAAGTGATAAGAAGTACAGATTTACAAGTGTTGTACCCGGAACAAGACAAACAATGTAAATTTATTGACTTAGTACGAAAGGGGGGCGAGCTGGGAGATTGGGTATTACAGAACCGACAGTTTAACGAAAGAAACGCTTACAGAAATTCTCTTTACTTTGCGACCCTAACCTACCCTACTCTGACAGGAGCTTTAATCTGAATCCCAAATCCATCCATCAGACTTCCTACTGATACCCCCCCCCCCCCCAACTTGTCTGTAGAACACGCAGTTGTGTTGAACGGGCGTCAAACACTTGAATGAACTCTACTGCCACGATCTTAATGGAAAAGTTAATCATGATTAGTTGGTACAACCGACTACATCGCACTTGCCTCTCTATGCTTCTCAGTTTTATCGATCAATGATTTAAGACTTTAGAGCACAGTGGTAACTATATGTACCAGCTATTCTAGCATTAATAACTTTGCATTTTGTCCAAAATATATTTATGAGTTTCACATTATTATATTCCTAAACATTATCAACCAATTATATTTGTAATGGAGACGCCTTGTGTTTGCTTCGAGGTGGAAACTAAATTTTAAAATTTTATTTGAATGCTGGAATCTTCCTGTCTGGAAGTTAGTGTGCTTCTTGATGGTCCTGCCATTTGGACCCAGGTTTTGGTGGTTTTCCATGTTCATTGAGTAAATTATTTCTTAACTATATTCGACGTTGCATTTGTATGTGTAATCCCTCCTGATGAAAATAAATTACGCTGTTGAAATGAACGCTTCGTCCCTGAGGTCTACTTATCGTTCACAAAAAAGTGTTTTCTATGTTTGATTTTATGCAAAACTTATTATAAAGTTTACCATACGCATTAATTACCGGATTTATTGTATAATCATATGTGCAGCTCTGTACTTGACGAATTCAGCCATATAAAAAGAAATTAACGGAATTAAGCTTTCGGAGTACACAACGTAACGAGTCGTATAATTTGAAATGGATTATACTTTCTTCATGACGCCAGGACATTTATAATTTAATTAAGCTGGTTTATGTATGCTTACAATCGATACCAGTTAGCAGTAATCCTATTTTAATTTTATTTTCTATGCGATACATTTTGACGTTTCACAAATTTTTATATATATGATACATGAATTCTAATTAAAAAATGAAAATTTCAGGAAAATTACGAAGAGGAATCAGGTGTGATAGTGTAAAATTGATATAACCATCCTTGTTATGTTGTATACTTGTTTTATACGGGTGTATATTCGCTGTATCTGATTATTGTTTGCAACCACATACCCGTGCCAATTGCAGGAAAAGAATAATGCAACGTTGATATTTAAACAGTTTTTGTGACCGTCTTCGTTTGGGTTTTCATAATTTTGGGTGTCACATAGGACCGCTTTGTAATTCTGAACTTAGATAAGAGGATAATATTAAAATTTGTGATGGTATGGAGTGGATTAATTTAGTCGTGATAGGTCCAGTGGCATAATCATGTGAACACGATAATGGAATCCTAAGAATAATTACCGTCTTCATTATAACACCACCGGACTTTAAATGTCGATAAACTTTCAGATAGCTTGCGAAATAAATGTGACAAATTTTTAAAACAGTGTTATAAGTAACCTTTGTAAATTCATTAAAATAATATGAGTATCATATCCAGTATTTCACTTTGCTTGAGGATTTTATTTCACCGATTATATCTGATGTTGATATAAATATTGGTTTCTTTAATTGTGGAATATTTATTTTCCAGTTAAATATCGCTTGAACTAACATTACTTCATCTCGTGTTAGATATTTGACTGAAATTGTTTTGAACTTTGAATTTCGTCTCTAATAACGATTTTCGTAATTGTTATAGCATCCGATTTCCGACCTGAAATCACGTTAAAATATCAGTTCGAATTCAGAAGATAATAAAGTTCTTAAAACATTAACATCGTTTGCAAGGAGTGCAGAATTGTGGATTATTTTAAGATAAGAGAACTGTCAGTATAGTGACTGTCTATGGACTGGACGACCGTGGTTCGATCCCCGGCAGGGACAGATTATTTGTCCTCTGGCGTCTGCGTCCATATCGGCTCTGGGGCCCACCGAGCCTCCTGTCCAATGGGTACCAGGGTCCTTTACCGGACGGGGCGCGACGCTGACCACTCACCCCCATTTAGTGTCGAGATTAAGAATGAGTACCACCTGTCCCCTCAAGCGCCTACATGGCGTATAGTGGAACAACTTTGTTTTATTCCAAAGAATAGTGTATAATTCAGTATGGTGACTGGATGTAGGCTGGATGAACGAGGTAAAATTACTGCATTTTAATTAACCACCCTGTTACGTTGGCATGCAAGTGAAACTTACCCCATGTTGTGGCTCGGTTGTTTAAACTCGTATAGTATCTGTGTACTGTTGAAGCGCCTCTAAACACTCATACTCTGTCACAGATGATAGCTTCGAACTGCATCAGGGGAAGGAATTTTTGTCTTTACCATTAGGTCCAGACCGCTTTGGGAGCCACCCATCTATTCGTAAAAGGGTAGCTTACCTGGGAGGTAAATCGATCAATGTGTAAAGTTCGCCGCTGACCTCCAGTTAGTGCCGAGGTAAATAATTCGTGGAATACAACCTCATCTTTTTCGTACATCTTTATGGCGTGGTTTTTAAACACAAAACTTTGCTTAAAGTTTTTTTTTAGACTGTGTTATTCGCCGGTTTGTCACTACGGACGGCTGGGGGGGGGGGGGTGTAGGGCTGTCTTTGTGTGATATATTGTACGCAAAGTTGCACTGGATCAGTTTTTGTACAAGTCCTGTTAGTATCGTTCTACCGCTGCAACATATTCACGCATGTATTTTCTGGGGGGGGGGGGGGGGGTCGAAGTTGCCCAGTTCAACAGAAACGTAGTCTCACCCCATCGCAACAGTTAAGAACTTTTTTTGAACGTAAAATTCAGAATGTGGAGGATTTTTCTCCCAGACCACCCGCTGGGTGCCCTATAAGCCTTAATGGGAACCTTAGACTGAAAAAGGAGAAAGACAAGACGAATGAATTGCCGCACGCAGTGTAGACAGACAGATTGAGAAGACTCCATAGAAGAACCATTTCTCCTACAAGCAAGTACTTTTGAGAATAGACGGGGAGGCAAAGTTCGCTTCTGCCACATGAGGCGGGCTACAAACGAGCTCAAATTGCAAGCATGGAAAGACTGGTAATTTCAGGTTGGAGCTCTGTAAAGACAGGAAAAAAAGAAGACGCATTCCAGCACAAAAAAGAGAAGGAGAAAAAGACTCTCGACTATACCATTATGTCTCGTCTGTCGCCTTTTTCCCCCTTTACGTTTGGTTTACCTATAGTATTATTATTATTAATTAACTTCGAGATGTGAACTTGTGAACTTTATTACATGGTCACTTGTTGTTTTTTTACAAAGTTCAGGTGACGGAAATTCTATATCTTTTTTGCGTGACTCGAATTCGTATTAATAAATGACAGAATTGAGAATTCTCCATTCTACAATTTACTAAAGCAAGATGTACAGTAAAGCCAGTTCACTTGGGAAACACAGATAATAATATACAACTCGATCTTTAAGAAATAGTCTGATGTGGTCCAGTGACGTTCTCGGTCTCTTGTAAAGGCGATGAGTCTTGAGTTCCATAAAAGTCTACTAATTTTTTCATCAGCTGAGCGTCTTAATTTACATACTTACCCCATGGAATTAAAATCCATTATGATGTGTTCAAAGTAGGGGAAATTTTAAATTTAGCTTACGCCATGAAGGCATAAACACATTTTAAATTAATACTGGGTGATAATCAGGCGTCACTTCTGCGATTCGGCTACTGTTGGTAGAGTTGAGACGCCACAGTCGGTCTACACAGAGCAGTAAACATAAAAATACCAAAATCCCTCGCTGGAGTCAGACGTCTGTGTTAGAGTCGAAGCTTGAGTTCTGTTAACGCAGCTAACCGACGGTGCTCTTCACATAAACCCACTTCTCTTTCATTTCTAATTTTCGTTCTTTTACTGCACGCATATTCTTTGTTTTTTTCGCCTCGATTCTGCCCTGTCATTTTCATTTTGTTTATTTTTCCGGGTTTTGTGCTTCTATATTCTGCGTCTATTTGTTCCTATATTCTCCCTTGTTTATCCGAGTTTTTTTGTTACTTCGTCTGCTCATTGATATCCTTCCTTCCGTCTTCTTTTTTGTTTTCTTTTATTCCACTTCTTAATCCCTTGTTTTTCTTTGTTTGTTTTCCTCTGCTAGATACGATTCTGCAATTTCTACTTTGATTTTATGGATTTTCTTTTTCCCTTTGTATTTATAGTTTTATTCTTTTTCTTCTCTCCCGTCTTTTGTACTGTATTTTTGTCCCATATATTTGCTTCTCGTTCTATTCCATTGCCCTCTTATTTTAAATATCACTGAACTTGTAAATTTTCTCTCGTCTTTTAAAATTTTCTTTAAATTACCAAATTTCTCTTCGCTGTCAGAATAAATATTACTGCTGATTTTTGTCGATTCCATCTTACCTAATGTGGATTACTCAGTTTGATTTGCACCGTTCCATAAATTAAACGAGTCTCTGGTGGCTGGTTCTTTGTCAGTTTATTCAGTAGGAAACACAGTTGGTTTCTTTTTTGAACTCGTCTCACAAGCAGCCAGAATTCTGTTTCCTTGTTTGTGTTATGTACACTCTTTTCTTCGTGTATAACACAAGACTTGTGCGACTTCGTTAACTTTTCCTTCGCCCATGTCTTGTTCGTACATTAGGCAGAAGAAGGAGAAAGTCGTTAGCTTCCTTGGTATTTGGTCTCAACGAACGCTCAGGCTTTCAGACACCGATCATTTAGTGGGATAACTGTGCAAGACCTAAGGACATCTGCGTTTCCTAAGTAACATAACAATTCTTGTCATTTTTACTTCTTGTTTCTAAAGACTTTGGTATTAAATTACGGCCTATAAAACAATGTTATCTGTTTTCTACGTTTGCAAAACGTGGTCTCTAACCCCAGTAAAAGAACAATAAAAGTGTTTGAAAAAAGCTTTAATCGGGAGATTATTTGGAATTAAGACAGAAGATTAAATAGAGGAATGGAGAAAATTTTTTAATGAGTATCTTCAAAGGACCATTATATAAGCAAGGTATACAGCACGCAGGGGAAGGTAAGAAATGCATGCAGGATTTTAGCTTAAAAACTTAAAGGTCCATTTTGGATATGTAGCATGTATAGTGAATGATATTAAAATTAATCTTAAAATGTGCTATATAAGGTTCCGGACTGACTTCACCTGGTTTAGGATGAGGCCCATTTCATGGTAATGACGTTTCGGGTCCTATAAGGGGGGGATTTCTTGGTTAGGTGAACTATAATGACCTTTTCAAGAATAAATCTGCTGTGGAGCTCAGTAAAAATGAAATGGAACAGTTTAACTGAATATTCTTGTTTTCGGGACGACCCGCTTCGAGCCTCAAACTATTGGTGGTTTTACTCAGTTTTTCCAGTTTGTTCCGTCCAAAATATCTTCATTCAAGTCATGCACCATACATTCCAGCTAGTTCTTTTCACGTCATTGTATGTAATAATTTCATTTCACTTGTATACATTGTCAGTTGATTGAATAGAAGAAACCTAGAAAAGAAAATTTAACTTAGTGCAGTTTTGCCCATCGTGAGGTATCGAAACCAGGTCTGCTGCTTGTTAGGATGCCACGATGATCAAACGGAAAAATACTGTTGATAAATTGATACATCATTGCCTAATTAGTTTGGCGTTGCCTTAAACATCGACAAATGTTTAGGATTAATTACAAGGGTGGTTTGTCTCAGCACGTTTCCAGCACAAAAAGGTTATGGAATAACGAAGTCTTGAAGCTAGATCCTCTGGATGAATCTTAGCCACTGGACGTAGACAAAAGAGACAGTTGTGGACCGATCATTAATTCATTTCCAGTTTTTTATTGAATTGATTTATTTGATTGGCTTTATGTTTCAGCGTTTGATTTCTATCCATCTTTGGAGATGGAAGATGCAAATCGTACGTTTTTATATACTTGTTTAGCGATTCAAAAATATCAAACCTTCATCGCCCACCCAAGACTACAGTCTAGATGTAGGTCATTAAGAGATTCCTTCTTTTTAGATTTATTTGTCTTTGGGTTGTCATCTCGTCATCTCCGCTCTTTACAGTGTGCCGGCATTCAAGAATGTGTCTTATAAAAAGGACAAGGAATATTTTCCGTTCTTAATTTATGTTTTGTTATGGCGACCCCAACATTGTTTCGTTAGATATCACATAAAGAGAGCTCTTGATCCTGCTGCGTGTATCAGGTATCCAATTTTGTCATAAAATTCTTCTTTCATGGTATTAAATCCAATAAGCTCAGTCACCAAAGTGGTGAGTTACTGGCTGGACGTTCGGTGTTCGATCATTGGCAGGGACAGGAATTTATTGCACCTTGTGGTCTGGTAGAAGATAACTGATGTTGCAGAGGTTCTTGCTGCATTCATCTTCAGGGCGATCACCCTGACGGCAAGTTTACCGTATGCAGAATGTCACAGTCTGGATCTTATTACAGGCGGTGTGTTTATTAACCTCATAGTCTAACAGCGAAACTTCATTTAATATGACGTCTTTACATATATTTTGAAGTTTTGTATCATGTCATTGATTTAAGAACGTTACCCCGATATTATTCATTGTCTACATCGTTTTAAAGCCTGGTAGTGTCTTTAAGCTCAGGTAAAGAAGAAGCGAGAAAGACAATTCTGTGAGGTCTGCTAAACAAAGGTGGGACTTGTTCGTGCACTTTAACGGACCTTACTGTTTGCTCTTATTCTTTATATGAAGACGGCGACAACCACCCTTCAGGCCTGCAACACGTATCTCCGCTCCAGACAAAGGACAACACTCAGGAAACAACCCACATCACAAGACCGTAATCCACATTTTTACCACCACGAAGATCTGGACTCTAATCTACTACGAGATTTATAACAGATTTTTGATTCTTGTGTCTTATACCAGCATCGAAGTCTTCAGCTAATTCTCCCATTAGTCCATTTCAGCAGGGCGAAGACCACCAGGACGTGCATCTGTTTCATACAACACTTTGAGGTTTACGAGTACAATACATCTTATTTATTAATGCTGTATCTATTTCTGGTACTATTTATCCACAATAACATTGGTGGCAAATAGACAGTTGGTAGAATTTTAAGATTAATGGCAGGAGAAAAAGAAGAAATCTTGTTATTCGTTTATTTAATAACTTTTTATTAATTGGAGGTCCATGTATAATGAATGGTGTTAGTGAGAGTAAGATTAACAGAATCAAGATGTGTATATAGAGTGAACAAACCAACAACTATTAACACTATAATGGACACTATTGCCATACGCGTTTCGACCTCAAGAGGTCATCATCAGTGGCATCAGAGAAATTATACCACTGATGATGACCTCTTGAGGTCGAAACGCGTATGGCAATAGTGTCCATTATAGTGTTAATAGTTGTTGGTTTGTTCACTCTATATTCTAATACACTACACGGTATGCAAAGTTTTAAAAAAAGATGTGTATGATTGAACACAGAAAAGTCTTTGTCTCAAGGCGGCCATCGTAAATTTTATTGTCTGGATATCAGACTTAGATAATCTTGTTGAAAGGTGTGGACGCTGTCCATCGACGGTCTAAAGGATAGTGCTGAAGGTCTGTGACGATAGTGTGTTGTTCAAATGATAAACGTCTTGGTAATTGTATATTGCCCTAATTTAATTAAAAACGACGTTTTGGAGAGTGCAGTCTGTTTCCTTCAGGTAGATCCTACTCTGTTTGGTCATATCAGTAGAGGTCGTCCGGAAACGGGGACTTCTGTAATGTTGCATCGTGTAGTGTGCTATAAACTTACCGATGTTTTATAGGTACTTACTTTTTTCCATCGTCAAGACTGGGCTATACGGCGCAACATTCCAAAAGACGGTCGTCTTCATACTTCTCGCCGACAGAAACTGATATGTCACATACTATGAAGGTCCATGCTATGTTTTAGGTTAATGTTATTGTTGCGATAGGATGACAATACGTCTTTGTGGAAATGGACCGCTAACAGGCCCATTCCGTACTAGGTTTTCCTCAAATCAGCTGGAGAATGCAGTCCGCTCGGATTCCGTTTGAATAGTTAAGACAGTCGTCTGCATATTTGTGCGACTTTTAGGTCTTTCTCTTCTTGTCACAGACAACTTAAGTAAGAACAGACAACCTGTTTATAAATTCCACATAAAATTAAATGTTTCTTTACCAATAAATTTTCTTTGGATTTTTTTGTAGTGGTCAACTATTAACAAAGCATGTGCTCTGTCCTGCTGTCTTAAAGATGGAGGAATTTACTTAATGTGAGAAAATAAAAACAAAACATAAGCTTCTGTGGCATTCCATTGCTACAAAATAGAATTATCTTGGAATTAAATTAGTTAACCATTGCCAACTCCTGTAAACAAGCCAATGAACATTCGAGTTTCTTAAAAGGTAGGATGTATTTGAAGTAAATGGCCGAGTGTTAGCTCCTAAGGGTCTCTGCTCCACTGAGATAACAAATTACTATTGTATAAGCTCAAATATAGATTTTATTGAAATATGTACACATTTCTGTGGAGTTTATTACATTTAAATTTCTCCTGCGACAGCTTGCATCTGACATATTTTGTAGATGTAAAACTTCACTTTATGATGTAGGTAGGGTTTTAATGTCAATAGCATTTGTCCCACTTGTACGAAAAGCAGAAGACGAGAAAATATTTAAAATTTTCTTTTCAGATCTTTCGGAGTAAAATGATAAAAGAATAAACGAGCTCGTAGTAACTGTTAACAAATTAACGAATAGTTTCGCTGTCCCGGTTACTAGTGGTCTCGGAGCAACTGTGGTTCGTGAACCGCCGGTTGGACAAGGGTTCTTCACATAATTGTAAATTTTAATGAAAGTTATAACTGCAAATAATATATTGTTCTTTTGATATCATAAACAGAAGAAAATGCACCCACGCAGGGAATTAATACCCTTCCGGTCACAAAGTAGCTAATTTCTTGTCTAGCTATTCTTATTAATCTATAGAAGGAAATGACGCATTACAATTTGACAGAACAATATTTAGGGCCTACATTTATCATGACTCATGTTTTTAAGAAGATTTGAAGCCGTTACACATCGAAGTTAAACTGGAGCGGTTCACCTATATTTCACTCTGTACCCTGCCTTATAAGGCCGTGGTCTTACACAGAAATATTAAACTGATGTGCCTTTCCAGCGTCGCCCCGTTCTTAGGTCAACATTCAAAACCGTGACAGAAGAGGCTCCGAACGTACCTGGAAAACATGGCAGCATTCTCAAGGGGTTCGGTAAAGCTGAGCAAATTATAGGGCACTGTCTTTCGAGCGAAGAGGTGGTTAGGACGAGAAACACGAGACGGACTTGAGCAGGTGGTACGGTACAGGAAGCTAGAAAATTTTGTATTCAGTTAGAGAAGACTTAATTCCTCCTTTGTTTTCATTGTTATATATTAGATGTGGAGGCAGGCAAGCACCTCTGAAACGTCGTTAAGCTTCTGCGAAACTACGAAGCGTAATATTCCAGAAGGCAGTCATGTAAATTCTCGTCTTTGTGAGAACCAGAAAACCTAAACTTATTTTCGTTTTGCTATCATAAGTGGTAGATTGCTTCCAGAAATGAGGAATGGTGTAAATATGAGTGGTTACTAGCAGCCGATGAAGGGAGATCCTTCACTTCAACTTTGGGTTGCACCAACATGAGACTACATGACGGTACAACTCAGAAAACAGCCTTCTTCATCTGTATTGAGATTTTTACACAGGACCTTAGGTCTTTGGGCTCTTGTTAACACGGTGAGGAAACTCGATTAGTTCAGTGACCATTAGATCCTCTGCTGTCTGTTGTTAATCATAAATGGCAGAAAGCTTAGTCTGAGTTGCGCTGTGAGTGACATCCTATAGCGGATGAGGCAGGTAGAATGACGGAGGAAGGAACGTGCAGAAGAAAACCATCAACAACTGTTAACCTTTCAGGCAGGTAAAGGAATAAAACATGCAGTGGATAATCCAACCAGACTACACAACACACTGAAAAAATTGCCATTGGTTTCATTTTGCATTGCTGTGGAACGTCATTGCTAGTTTCATGAGGTTTTCTTTAACGATGTATCTTACTTCAGTGCGAGACTAATGCAATAGGAAGAGAACTGAAAAAACCGGCTATCAATCATTGTGGATTTGTAGCGGTCTTGAGGCTTTCTTGGCGGTCTGTATTTAATGTTGTTCTTATTCTTGGACTGTACCACCGTATTTGTTTACTTAGCTTTGATGGTGGAGACAGTTAAGTTCTCCAAAACGTCTGTATAGTAGCCCAACATGACACCATGTCATCACCAAGCATATTGCCTTGAATATGATTACGTTTTGGCCGAAACGTCGGGATATCAGTCCTTAACTAGTTATACTGACGAAGCTCTGTCTGTTCCTACATTGATTTAATAGCTCATACCACTGATGTTAAGGACAGGGGAAAATATCCTTCTACAAATCAACAACTGTGCGTAAGAATTACAGCAAGAAGGGCACTGAACTGCAGGGATTTTTCCTCGTAGTTCAAAATATTGTCTTCCGCGTCTTTCGTCTAAAATGGCTCTGATTAAAATGTATAGAGCTCAGATTTTACCTGTTGTTTTATATGAGTATAAACTTTGGTATAAAACCATGAAGAGTATATAAGTTTGGGGAATTTATGAAAAGATGCTGGGAAGATAATTTTTAACAAAAAAATTCTAAGAATATGGAAGAAATTAACACAATTTTCATATTGTTTACGTTTTTCGCAATGTTATGGTGGAAATGGAACGGGGTGGATTAAAATGCATATAAAATTACAGGCACAATACTTGAATAGATAGACAACTTGCTAGACCTAGACCTAGATGGAAAGATACTGTCTTAAAGAATTTGTATCTTAAGTGCGTCATGTTTGTGTTGAATCAAATACATATATTTATTTTCACAGTCTATACACAAACTTATTTAAAATAATGTTGTTAAAATATTATAACATTTATAGTATAAAGTATATTATGTTATATTTATGGCGCTCCTTTATCGTAGTACGACATTACATTATTCAGCGCTTTTATTTTTGAACGACATGTTTCGATGTTTTATGACATCATCTTCAGGTTTATCAATCTATATTATTTTAAAAAGTATTATACATTTTGATGCATTGCATTTATTGATCTTTTAGTATGTTTGTAGAATTTTCTGTCTTCATAATATATATATATGTATTTGTCTTAAAGAAATTTGATCGGAGGATATAGACTGCCTCAGTGTGGATCAGAACAGGGTACAGATGCTGACTTCTGAAATATATAATGAATCTTAGGGTCCCATATAAGACGGGATTTTTTTTAACTGACTGACATCAGTAGCTACCCTGGAAGGACTCTCCTCCATGGAGGTAGTTATAAATACATGCAACTGTATTACCATATCCGAACATTTATCACCGGAACGTAAGTCTTTGTAACACACGCCTTTGACCTCTTGACGCAAGGGAACTTTAGCTTTAGGAGAGAACACAGAAGTCGATTTACTCTTACTTCATTTACATCAGGAAATTTACCCGCCGACCCCTGAACCCTGTAATGTATTTCTTTTCAAGATTTAGTGAAACAGGTTATACCTTTGAGGTTGAAATATAAAGAAAGCAAATGCCCTTTTCTAGCCGTCTGTGTGCCGACAGAATCTTTTCTGTATTATTTTCCTTCGTTAACCTGTTTGTCTACCCAGGGTTATGAAGTAACCCTCATATTATCATGATTATATTCCCTCATACTCCAACCTTCGCTGCACTCACAAAACCTATATTTAGTTCCCTACTCCTGAGCGCGTTTTTATAACTCGTCATTTTTAAGTATGAGATTTGGTTTTTTTAGATCATGGGAACGAGTTTAGATGGGATGTGAAAACATACATCATGCCTGCGTTATGATTATGATTGATTGTTCTAAAAGTAACTCTCAACAACTTTAAGTCATGAAAGGATAGAATAAAGATTGCGGGCGGATCAAAAGAGAATGATTTTAAGGTTCAGTTTTGAGTAGTATTGGTTATTTGGAAGTAAATAATGATACACCTACAATTTCTGTTTTCTGAGAAATTTATTGTTGTTGCAAGTTTTTGCGGTTTAAAATTGGTGGAAATTATATTTCCTTTTCCTTGGTAATTATCCTTAGATGGTGTTCTAGACCAATCTTTAACTGCTCCTTATTTTCACAAGAATTTGTGGGTTACATTGCTTACCTTTTCGTTGTTGCCACACCAACGATTAACGCATAAACATAGTCATTACACTAACCGAGTTTTTTTTTCCCTTTCTGGACGCAACAAAATTATTTGAAGTTTTAATCCTACGAATCTTGCTTGTGCTAGTTGTGGCTTAGAAGTTGTTTTATGTTTGAATATTAAAGGAAATTATATTTTTATTACGTAAGTATTATTCTGAGACAGGCCAATTTGTAAGCTTCCATTGTTTCTATAACAATTTGTGAATGAAGTTTTAGACTAAGTTATCCTAATTATCCCAATTGAATAAAATTTTTCTTGGATATTATCCATCGTCTAGTAAATATAAAACGTAAAACGACGTTTCGGAGATGGGACTCTATCTCCGTCTTCAGGTTCCTACACAGTTGGTCCGGAAATAGCGATTAGCTCTATCTAGTGGGCCCAACTGTGTAGGAACCTGAAGACGGAGATGGAGTCCCATCTCCGAAACGTCGTTTCACGCTTTATATTTACTAGACGATGGATAATATCCAAGAAAATTTTTATTCAATTGACTCTTCACCATCGTCAAGAAGTTTTAGATCTAATTATCCCAGTTGGCTTCATATTTATTGTCTGGGTGCAAGTTTAGAAATTAACATACAGATGTATCTAATCATTACAGTAACTGACTTTTCTTTTATTTTCAGATGGCTGTACTACTTCTTGCCATGAAGAAGACTTGGGCATGTTAATGTTTCGGCTGAGGTGAATTGTGGTTTACAAGTAAAACGCTGGTGTACACACTGTGCAAATGCATACAGAACACACGTAGTATCATTTCAAGTAGTGGCGATTCTGGCTTGTGTCTCGGGGTAAATTTATCAAGATGGCTGCACTACCACCTAGATCATGTGCGTGCTATGCGGTAAAAGTGCTCATAATTCTCGCCGTAACACCATACGCAGCTTTGGAAGGTAAGTTGTTCTAAATGATTCCGTAGTGCTTTGTAGAAGTAGAATCTTTGAAAAAGTTTTTCAGCTATTCAAAATTTGATAATGTATATCAAAAACTTTAACATCTATACTGCTTAAGTGTCACGATTACATTTATTTTGCTTGTAAGTCGTAATTATAATTCCAAATATTACCACATTCTCCATAAACCAATAAGGAAATTCATGGGACTCGAAAGTGTTTTGACAGTTTTAAGCACTGTATGTAATGTAACCGAAGAACACAGTGTGGCGGTAAAACCACAATGTCCATCACCTTTGGCATCAAAATCTCGTTTCACACGATCCTCGGCCAGCTTCATCCAACTAATATTTCTTCCTTGGAACAGCGATATTTTACTTTTTTCTGCCCATGTGATTTAGTTCCGTACCGATTATTCCCAGATTTTATCTGCGAAGAAATATTTTATGTCGCAGCAAGAAATTATTTAAACTATGTCGTCGGCAAAATATGAATAAAATTGTTGAAAGGAGGGGAATAAAAATGAAGCATTGAAACATGTACTGTTCGCAAACAGAGTAGTGCGAAAATGTAGTTTGATTTTCTGGTTTATCATTTGGATTAATTCTGCAGTAATATCTCGAATGTTCAGAGACCTTTCCCTTTGAAACATATGTAAACTTTTCTAAAACGAAGAACATCTAAGTCTGTCTGTCTGGAAGCATGGTTTGTTGTATGTCGTGTTTATTTTGTGTCAGCGGTATTGAGTACGCAAAGGCTCCTAAATAGGACAAACATTGGCGATGCTGTTTTTGGCGGAAGTTTTTTTTTTAAGGGCAGATGAACATTTCCTCTGGTTCTCGGACCAACTGTTGTGTGTCCTTGCCAGTCTACTCGTTACCGACGTCACAGACAACTTGACAACTCTGCCTTGCACTTTTGTGACCTGCAGACAGAGATGGGGCATGCTTTCTGTCTCGAAGGTATGCCCCGTGCAACTTCCTTCGTGACAATGACCCAGACTCCAAACTCGGTTTCTGGAAACTTGGCGCATTAGAAAGCCGATGTCAGATGCATACATATGACATAACAAAAGGAACAGTGCTATTATAATGAAAGTTGTGGAATATTTAGGACCGAGACAGGAACTAGCAGGAAGGCGGATGCAAGTCCAAATATTATTGTACTGATAAAATCAAGCAAAATGAAATGGGCGTGGCATGTAGCGGTTTATGCACACACATTGTTAGTCGGAAAACCTGAAGTGAAGGGATTTCTTGGTAGACCTGGGTGCGCAGTGACCGGGATCAAAGTGTGCGTTTCTCCTACGTCACTACCTTGCGGGAAGAATAAAAAATACACATGTAATGGGTAAACCAAAGACATTATCGGCACAGGAATTGAGCCAGCTAGTTAAAAATCACTGCTGCTGGGAAATAATATTTGAGTATTGACAGTATATTCTTCATTATCTGCTACCTCTCCCACTCTGATCTCCATACCGTTTAACCCCGACGGAACGCACGGATTCGTCCCGAATAAGATAATATTTTAATGTATTTTAAAGAAGTCAGGTGCGATGATGTGGAGTGGATTCAGCAGGCTGAAGGGAAACGATAAGCTGTAGAATATTGTGAACAGGATCATGAAACTTTGATTATAGTAAAATGCGAGGTGCTTCTTGATTAGCTGAACTGTTATGTGGTCCTTAAGAACGACTCTGCTCTACGGAAATAGTTAAAAGCAAAAACCTAAACGAAAAAATATGTTGACTATATATTCCCGCCAAATACACGACCCCACTAATCAAGGAACATTCATTTCATCACCTAGAACTAGCCTGCTTAGTACTCACATAGAGTCCTAGTTAGAATGACTTGAGTTTACGATTATGTTTAGAGCCGCTGCGACGTTTACTGTACCCACTTCAGTTTTACTGAAATGATTGAAGCTCGCTACAGGATAAACATAATGCCCCAGTCATCCTTTATATAGATTACACGCACTACAATATGTCTCTTGAGTGTGGCTATCATCGCTAATGGTATAGAAGGATTTGAGGTTTTCACGACAGTGGGTCTGAAGATGGCTTTCTGTCTTCTGGCTTGTTGCGCCGTGTCTGGTACACGTTTCGCAACGTTTCAGAGGTCCTTGCTGCGATGAGACAGCAAGGACCTCTGAAAAGTTGTAAACATCTACCAGGCTACATAGCGCCACAGCCCAGAAAGCAGTCATGTTTTGTCGTGTATGCACAGTTTTGTATTTACGAGTTAAGGAAATATAGAAGAATGCTATACGTGTCCAGAAAACATTTTAAATAACAAACCGAAGTTAATATGTCACGCACATAATACGAGGTGCGATCGGAAAGTTTCAAGACTGCGCGTATAAAAACCCGTACACTTATCTCAGGTATTAAATTCATCCATCACCCTCGAAGTAGTTCCCCTGGGAGTGAATACAACGATCCCAGCGCCGCTGCCAAGCCTGGAAGCATCCCTGGAAATCTTTCTTTGTCAGCCTGTCAAGCACCATCTGCGATTCTGCCTGAATCTCTTCTATCGTCTCAAATATCCTTCCCTTTAGCTGAATTTTCATCTTTGGGAAGAGGAAGAAGTCACACGGAGCTAAATCCGGCGATCTGGCAAGATCTTTGAGCTCCTGACAAACGAGAATTCGATTCTGCTTCTGGTCCTCAGACAGCAGCCTTGGCACAAACTTGGCTGCGATGCGTCGCATGTGGAGTTCTTCCTTTAGAATCAGCTGACAGGTCCCATAGCCTATCCCAACAATGTCGCACAAGTCGTTGATGGTACGACGTCGATCTTCGTGAATGGCCTGCCGAATCTTCGTAACATTTTCGGGCGTTGTGCTCGAAGATGGTCGTCCAGAACGCTCGTCATCATCGACAGAGGTTCGGCCATTTTTAAAACGTGAATGCCACACAAAAGTTTGTGCACGACCCATTGCGGACTCCCCAAATGCTTGCTTTAGCATTTCATAGGTTTCCGTAGCCGGTTTGGCGAGTCTTTGGCAAAATTTGATGCACACGCCATTCCGAAATCGCAGGAGGGTCGGTGTAATGCACTACCAAAACGCCCGTAACTAAGAAACAAATGCTAATTCGATGATGCCGGCTGGCACACTGATTCACCATGAATGTAGGCCGCACCCCCTAGCGGCAGAAGCTCGTACTACATCCGGTTCGCCCTCTAGTGACACAGTCTGGAAACTTTCCGATCGCACCTCTTATATTTGCTTCCCTAACGGGACTGAAGTTACTGTTATACACTTGTTGCACTAGCTTGGAATAGTTGTTCAGCAAATTGTACTTACGAAGTTAAATAACAACCGCTAGATTTTTAGGTTTTCACGGCGGTGAATCCGAGTGGTTTCACGCATAGTTTCTGTCGGATAGTTTGAGATAATGTTTTCAGTTGTAATTTTTAGGGACGGTTTTTGGGTGTAATTTGAAGCACAACTTTTGGGAATAGTTTGTCTATAACACTTTTAGTTGTTATCAGACAGTTTCAACTGTTAGTTTTCTAGGTCTTGTTTCAGTTAATATTACTGAGGAACATATTAAAAGCACAGTTTGTCAAATAGTTATCAGAAATGTCTTAGTGAATAGTTTCTATGGAAGGAATTTGTGTTTTTACATGGGCAAAGTATTACTTGAAATGACTCTATTCTGGGATGTTGTGTTGTTTGTTAGAAGTTTACCGAAGTTACAGCAGTGCTTACTGCCTACATCATCGCCCTGATTATGGAGGCAGCAAGCACCTCTGAAACTTCGGTGAACGTCTGACAGATCACACGACCCAACAACCCAGAAGACAGTCTTCCTAATTCACATTCGCCGCCGTGAGAACTTGAAATTCCAGAAAATGTCTCTCGACAATTTCACCCACAAATTTGTAGTGTCTAAAAGGGTACGGTAATACAAATAAATGCACACTTGGCAGTTGAAGTATTTTAGTGTAAGGGCTTGCACAATTGTGAAAAAGCACTTGAAGTTGAGGTTGAGGACACGTCTTCAAGTGCTTCTACGTGTTTTCTGTTATCTGCGCAGTGCTTGAAGCATATCTGCATGGCTTTTGACGAAGTTACAATTGAGTTTTTGTTTAATACCAGACTATTGAACCGTATGGTACATTTATCGGACAGTGCGATTGTGTGTACTGAGTAATGTGGAAATAGGTTTACTAATAAATCTGTAATAAAACTGTACAGGAAGTGGTCCTCGTTACAGAGATGTTCACGTGATGCTGTAGTCAAAAATAGCAAATGTTAAATTTATCGCCTCAACTACAAAGACCTGCCACTGTGTCCTATGCCCACCCCGCTACATCATCGTTGTCCTCAGATCTGCACAGTGAAAGTGGCGTCTTTGGACTGGTTTTCCGGACCAGATTTGTCTATTACGACCCACTCACTCCTACGGTAATGGTGAGAGTGGTGATTCTGGTTTGTTATTGTGATTTTGGTAATGCGTCTTCTGCGTGCGTTGGTGTTTCTTGGTTGTGATTTGCTGATGGTAGGTGTAGCGAATCTTTTTGGTGATGGTAATTGTAATGATGAGTTTCTAGAATGTAGTAACGCGGTTTGAATGGTTTATAAATAGTACGGAAGACGCAGTCAGTTAACTGGCTAGATATAGGCTGTAGGATTTGAATGCGATTCCTCACTGGAATAGAATTTTTTCTGTGTAGTTTATCGAAACTACGAAGTTTCCTCAAACATTTGTCCAGTGAATACTTTGGGTTCTTTATCAATTGTTTAAGTGGCCGAATGTGGTCGGTAATTTCTGGAAGGTTTAGAGTGGGGTTTTCTCTTCGCCGTAGTGCACTCCTGCGAGTCCTTGAGCTTCTTCAGTCACACTTTATTTTTGTGGTGGAATTAAGAGAAAATAGGATGACAGTACTGGCCCTAGCGGTAAGAAAATAAATTATAAAATACGTAGGCGTAGATGGGAGGATAATATTAAAATTAATCTCGTCGAAATGGGGCGTGAATTAAATTTATCTGGTTTAGGAAATCGTCCAGCGGGGAGCTGTTATGAACTCGGTAATGAATCTTGGGTTTGAGAAAAATAGCGTAACTTCTCGAATTGTTGAACGTACCCTACTGACAGGTTCCCAAAGAGTTGGTTATGAAATTAATTGTTTTACATAGAGCCAGTGTTTAGGATCGTATGGGAAAATGGGTTTAGGTGCTCACTTTCTATAATTTCATAGTTTTGAATTTTCATTCTCTGTTGGAACACGCAATAATATAAATTCACCCATATGGAAGGAACTTCATTCTTACTTTATAAATTTCTTTCAAGACTTGCTGCCGTCTTCTGTCAATCATTCAGCTGCGGGGAACGCAGTAAGTTCGGATGTTTTTTTGCACAGATAACATCACAAGCTATATTTAGACTGAAGAAGTAAGATTAAACATTGAAATATAACGAAACTTACCCGACAGCCAGTGTTGCCATTATAGTGAACTTTTCAAAACAAAATTCTTGAACGAAACTAGACTGAAAAGGTGTAACCCGCAAGTTGTAAATTATTAATTAAAGATAACGTCAGTTATTTTCGTTGTACAGCTTTGGTTTCTGTCTATACAAATCACGTGGTATTACCCTTCTTTATGTTGCGTTAATCAATGACGGACGATACGCCATAGGCCGCGTTAGGCTGTGGTAGAATATTGGACTCGTATATGCGGGGTATTCATATTTACATTGTCTGCATATTTTAACTAATAGTGGGATTGGGTTCATCTGGCTATTAAAGTTTCCAGTGGTGGGCGTTTGTCAACAAATAATTAATCTTCCGCTGTCATAAAAGATGAGTTTTTTGATGAGTGACTGTCAGCTTCACAAAGCGGGATCTACTTCATGGGGTCTAGTTACATTGTTAACCACGCAGACACTGTGGGCCCAATTCTGCCCACGGTTTGAGAACCCCTGTGGCCCTCTGCTGTTAAGTTCCTAGGAACACAGATGTGTTTAGCAGGTACCAAAACTATAGGGGCATAATGGGGAGAACCGCCCTTTTCATGTTCTTTGCAGAAAGAGAGAGGGATGATTGATGTTTTAGAGGGTGTGTGGTAACTGGTAAGGGTCGTCCTTAAAACATCAGCTTCGGAAACTTTCCCTCGTCACTCCTCAAATCTGGTTTGAAGGTTTACGTCTCTGGTATGAGGAAATATGCTGTCATAAGGCTCAGGTGTCTTGCCTGTTCGCAGTCCCTAGGGATGTGACCGAATCACTTGTCATCAGTCAACGTGACTCGACGCTATGACCAACTTTCGGAACTTGATGGCGAGATTTCTGAAGGCATCCTCAAGTTAGGATTCTCGGAAAATTGGAACGAGATGACAGCTGGAATGTTTGACAAATTACTGCTTTTTAGATTTTATTAGATCCATTCGGTACCTTAGCCTTTTTAAAATATTCTCAGATTACAGTGGAAGCTAGAGACGAAGACATTGTTAGGAAGAGGAACAAATGTAATTGTTTGGGGCATCAACGTCCATGTCGGAACCGCCACAGCTGAGGTTGGTGACGATTGTGTCGATAATGGCAGTGGGACTCTGGCTCGACTGAGCTGAGAAGGCCATGGCTGCCAATCTTTTAATCGGAGCTTCTTGTAGAATGTTTCATCTCGTTATAATTTTGTCCCATCGTACATATGATTTCGTTCAAAAGATATTTCGTGGTTAACGCATTTATTCAGTCAGTAAATTCGGATATTGTGTTTCTGATTGTTTTATTTCTGATTCTCGTCTACATATTACTTGCTTTCTGAAGGCTAATTAGGTTCAAATCTCGATCGGGGTGTTATGATTCTCTGTTTGTTAACACATCCAGGCTGAAGGAGGAAAAATAAGCAGGCACATATTATGAATCGGACAGATGAGAAATATCTGTCAGAAAGCTTGAAGGAAGGAGACTACTCGGGAGACCTAAATGTAGATGGTAGTGTAATATTAAATTATATATTGAACTTTAGTGTGTGATAATTTGAACTGGATTTATCTGGTGCAGTAAAGGCTACGGTGGGGTCTTTTGAATATGATACCATCAGGTTTCATGAAGAGCAGGGAATTTCTTGGCTAGCTGCTTTTCTGTTAGCTCCTGAAGAAGGGATAAGAATGTTTGCCACTGAATACCGGCGATGGTGTACATAGAGCCAGCTGTCCTCCAGTAGTGCATGGTTGGTGAATAGTGACCCTGAAGATTGAAACTGACCACTTTCCCTCTTTCATAATGCCTAGAATACGTAGAGCAGTGCCTCCTTTCTGCCATGTACCTGTCCTGTTGCTGAACCCAGAGACATTACCACGTTGTTTGGAAAAACTGAAAAGACCGGAAGACCTAGGCGTAGATGTGAGGGTAATATTTGAATGGATATTAGGTAAAGAGTGTGGGAGTGCTTGGATAAGATTTATCTGGGTCAAGATGGGGACCGGTGGCGGGCTCTTGTGAACAAAGTAATGAACTACAGATTTTCTTAAAAAGCGCGGAACTTCTTGACTTGATGATGGTATTGTTAAGTTCTCGAAAGGGCCTGTGTTTCGTGGAGTTAGTTACCAGAAGCATACCTGCGTGTGACAATCCGCAACTTAAAGCTAGTAACATTTTAGATAATTATCGTAAATATGTTTTGAATTGTAACAATTCTGATGCTCCATATGTCATTTTTTATTTTTATTAAATCCTGTAACATGACATTCATTTCCACCAAACAGTTTTACACATTTATACGACTCTGTGCCTTCTGCGAGCGCAGATGGTACCGACGAACGTGTATTTTAGTACCTGACGTAAATGACAGACAGACGAAATCTCACTGACGAAATTGTTCATTCTAGAAAGATTATGGGAATTTGGGGATGAACACCTGTGATCCACATCTAGTGACAGAAAGAGAAAACAAAGTGACAACGCAAGAATACAAGCTATCGGCGCGAAGGACTGATTTTGGTCGTATGAGATGGACCCGTCCGAAGCACGCGCTAGAGGGGTGTCAGCTTCAGTTGGTTCGTAGCTCTAGCTGTGTTTAGTTCGGTGCGTCACCGCAGCTGAGGCTGTGCGACCCCCACTACTACTGAACTCCCCTCTCTCGACATTTAGGTGCCACGACTACTCGCGTGACCTCTACCACCCTTTTTCTTTTAGCCTCTATGGACTAGGTCATGTGATCAGTTTTATAATTATCTTCTGAAACTGTGATAGCCTTCTTGGACACTATAATTTTTTATACTTTTCTTGTTTCCCCTCGCATGATATCCATATGCTGTGAAACCTCTTACTCTCTACTCTCCTATAAGACTACAAGATGGCGTATACTCACAAAGTTCATTTTCCAATGAATTGATCTGTTATTAAATAATGAACAGTTTAATGAAATATGTATGGACTAGTGCTTTAGAATTTGAGGTTAATTCTATAGAAACGTGTAGCAGAACTCTTGAAATAGTTCATACGAGATGCTCTTCACCGCGGAGTGTAACAGCAGTGTTAGTTGTTGAGGAATATTATAGAGTGCGGCCTCAGACAGCCTCAAGCGTAATCATAATAATCACCACAATCACCTAAAACAGTCTCCCCGCGTACTCTTATTCCACTAACATCGTCTTTGGTCTCTCTTCCTCCTCTTGGACGAACCCATCCACGGTGTACGTTGATGATGTCTCCTCTTTAACCACACGCATTCCACCCAGTAAATTCCTTGCAGACTAACGTCTTTAGCCATGGAGGAACTTCGGGTTGTAATACAGTAGAAGCGTAGTGAGGGTTTACGCTTTCGTTGAGGGCAGATCTGACGGTACCAAGAGCTTCTCTGTTTAAGTATTGTTAATTCTAATATGCTTGTAGATATTTAATTTGGAGGTTTCGTCCGTTTGCGTTTTTATTTTGCTTAGTTGGCCCTGATTTATTCCGTGTGTATTTTGTTTTTATGTTCGTAGTCTACTGTTATTTTAGTTTTAACGGTTATAAATATGCTGTGTTGCCGAGAAGTGAATTTGAAGTCATTCCACTTAACTTTTCAGAACAAACACAACTGTAGAAGTCTATGCAGAAATGTGGGTATTTATTTGTCACTGAATGGTAAGACTTACGTACTTTCGTGGCAGATTGGTTTTCACTTCATCCTTTTTATAAGGAGGATTTCACAACGCATTTTTCTCATTTTATAAAGTTGATTTAATTGCATAATCCTTTTCTCCGTAATACCTCAGAAGTATGGCATGTTTTTGTGTAATTGCCGTACGGAGGATGTCAAAGCCCATTTGAACATAATGTACAGTGTGTGCAGAACGTTTCTATACAATGTAGACGTAATTGCAAGTCTACAGCAACATGGTTACTTTTTGTCTAGGTTGGTAGTAGGGACTTATGACAGTTGTTTACTGCTTAAATAACGTTAAATAAAAAATGGTGTGTCTAAAAGAAATAAATGTAAATAAATGTTTTGTTTTATGCTGTATAGAATCTTTTAGAAGGCTAACAAAGGTATCTCTAATGACGCAAAGCAGATACTAATACACTACACGGTATGCAAAGTTTTCAGATACTGAAAATAATATTAATTAGAAACGTAAATTCTGTAGAGTTGCATATAATAGTAACAATTGAGCGAAGCAGGTCTTCATCATTATGTTCGCATATTATTTTCAACAAACATGGCTGTAACAGAAACTATATACACGTTGTTTCTATGTACATACTTTTTTATATCTTAATTGCATCATGCTTGTGTTTCAATACAATACTTTTATTTTCCGTCGTTTACACAAGCTTATTGTTAAAATCATATAAAATTTCACATAAAATTGTTACATTTTAAAATTGACGACATGTTTCGATATACAATCTTATCATCGTCAGGTCTATCAAAATTAAAATTAAAATCTGGTGTATCTGTTGCTCAAGCAAGCAGATAAAGGAAAAACCATCATAATACTCTCTATAGAACAATACCAAAAATACATCACTCAATTTATAAACAAAAATGAATTCACACAACTAACACAAAACCCAACACTAAAATATCAAAAGGAAATACAAAAAATAACCCAAAAGTGTAATAACATTTTTAACCATCCCAAAACACAATACTATAATCATAGCGCCACCGCACCAATCATCACAGGACAAATTAAACTACATAAGAACCCATACTCTATCAGACCATTAATAAATTGGACATCAGCCCCTGCATATAAAATAGCAATAAAAATGCAAAACATTTTAAAAGAATATTGTAATTTACCAAATACCTTTAATATAACAAATTCTATAAAATTAATAAATGAAATCCAACAACTAAATTTTCATAATAATAAAAATATACAAATTTGTTCTTTTGACATCAATAATATGTATACAAATATTCCAACAAGCATGCTACGAGATGTTGTAAGAGATATTCTAAATAGACAGAATATAAATACAGATCTAATAAATGAAATTACAAATATAACTAACATTATTATTAACCAAAATTATTTCCAATTCAACAATAAATATTGGAAACAAGAAACAGGATTACCTATGGGAGCTCCCACCTCGAGCATATTATCTGAAATATTCTTACAATATCTCGAACATGATTACATAGTAAATATATTAAATAAATATCAAATTAAATACTATAGTAGATATGTTGACGATATACTCATGATTTTTGATGGAAAAAATACAGACATAAAAAATGTTTTAAATGAATTTAACAACATAAATCAAAATATACAATTCACTTTAGAAAAAGAACAAAATAACAAATTAAATTATTTAGATCTAACTATAATACGAAACGAAAATAACTTCGAATTCAAAATATACAGAAAGCCCACAAATACAAGCACCATAATACATGCCTCTTCATGCCATCCGAATGAACATAAACAGATGGCTATTAACTACTTAATAAACAGAAAAAATACATATCCCATAACCACAGTAAACAAACAAATTGAATGTAACACAATAAAACAAATTCTAATAGAAAACGGATATAATAATTATGAATTAAAACCCAAAAATAAAATAAACAATATAAACAACATAAATGAAGACGGAAACGAAAATAAACAAAACAAATGGGCCACATTCACATATATAGGAAAAGAAACCAAATATATAACAAAAACATTTAAAACAAATAACATAAAAATAGCATTTAGAACAAAAAACACTATAAAAAACATCTTGAAACAAAAACCACAAATAGATACAACAAATCAATACGAAAAACCAGGCATATATAGGTTAAAATGCAATGATTGCCCGTTAACCTATATAGGCCAAACTGGACGCACCTTTAATCAAAGATATAAAGAACATATTACAGCAATAAAACATAATAAAGACCATTCAGCATATGCAAAGCATATATTAAACACAGGACATTCATACAACAAAATAGAACATACATTGGACATTATAAAAATAATACAAAACAAACGACATAGAGACACCATAGAGAAATATCATATACAAAGAACACATAAACAAAACCTTGCATTAAACGACAGTAACATTTACACGAACAATCCGATATTTAACATTCTACAGTCCATTGACCCAACCCCCTAAACAACTTTCACCCAATATATATAGCCATACACGATACTCACAACTCAGTTACTGTCTGCCATTCAATAACAACGGACACGCACCTCATACACAACCCGGTATGTTATAATACTTTATATTTTGTGATTACATTTATTTTGTTTGTAATACGATATATTTGAATATTCCTTAAAATATTATAAATTAGAGTAATATTATTCCATTTCCTATTTCGGTAGCCTTATCACGATATGAAAATTAAAATTGATTTTGCAGATATAGGCACCCAGGCGCGTCTCCAAAAATAAAATCGAAGAAGCCTGGAGATGTAATAAAAACGAGTAAAAACAAAAGCAATATAAGCAGAGCAACAGATACACCAGATTTTAATTTTAATTTTGATAGACCTGACGATGATAAGATTGTATATCGAAACATGTCGTCAATTTTAAAATGTAACAATTTTATGTGAAATTTTATATGATTTTAACAATAAGCTTGTGTAAACGACGGAAAATAAAAGTATTGTACATACTTTGCTCATGTTTCTGTGTACAAAGTCTGAAACGGAGAACTGTTGAAGTAATAGCACGCGCGTGCGCACGAACGCACATACAGGTACAGTTAAGTGACATCTCGAGTGTCCGGAGGTCAGCTGACGGTCGTGTCATCGTTTTATGTCGTTTACGCATGACTCAACTTCGTAGCTGCCTCGTCGCTGAAAGGAGGAAAGTCGCGTACAGTCATAATAAAATTCCCCGCCGTTTATGGAATCTTCGTGTTCACAAGAACCACGGGCAGCTTCCTGAGCTGTATGAATCCAATCAGCAGCTCCCCACCATATTTCTTTTCGAACATTTTTATTTTTATTAATTTTTTTATTTTAGCTCAGAATAACGTCGAATGACAAGAAGATTAAGGAAGCGTTTATCGGACTGAGATTTGAACCTGAGACATCTCAAATTTGATAGAATACTAACCAGTAGGCCGCTACGTTCCGTAGGATTCGTTTTAATATTATTCGAAGTCTCTTAAGGGACCCTTCAACTTTCTGACCATGACTTTGTTTGAATTGTGCTCATTTCCCCATGTGTGTTACATGCTCCGCCCATCTCATTTTCATTGATTTTTACATCTTACAATACTTGGTGATGTTCCACCTGATAAGGCTGTTTTAATGAAGTAGATTAAGAGGAAATTATGTCTGATAAGCGAATAGCATTTGGAATTTCATGAGAAGGTGAGATGGAATGATCAGTTAAAATTTACAGTGCTACTTAAGGTTCTCACGGTGGCAAATAAGATTATTACGGCCTTCTGGTATACTGCGCCCCGTAGTCTTATAGACTTGACCGACCGACGTTTCAGAGTTGCGTACTACTGCCTACATTATTACGGCTATCATCGGGTCATTGCCTCGATGATGGAGGAAATAAATACCTTTGAAACTTCGCTGAACTTCTACGAGACTTCAATGCGCAATATTAGAGATATTTCTCAGATGTTCTAAAACACAGGTTCTGATTAAATGTTCCAGCGTGTGTTTATTTAGGTTCTAGTAGTTTGTATTGAGATAAATACCTCTCGACATCTCCGCTTCGCCTCGTCCACGGCTTTCTGCGTGAGTTCTTTGCTAAGCTGCGCGTTTGTGACGCTGCCTTAGTAAGCCGGCATCTCAAGGCCAGCAACTCTAATTAATTAAGCACCAAGGACGGTAGACTTGGAATTCCGAAGTCGTTCATTACCATGTTTACAAGACAGCCACTGAAGATGGATTCTGTAGGGTTCTTACGATGGTGTGTTGTAGTCGGGTTTATTGGTTTTTTGGACTCTGTCCATCGTCCAAGGTTAAAAATGCCCACGACGTTTCGAAAACGGATCCCGTGCTTTTTGCAAACTTAACACCCTTTTGCCTGAACACGAAAGCAGAATTTAGTTTCAGAAATGTAGTTTTATAATGTTATAATTTAGACCAGTGGTATTCAACCTTTTCGTTCGCGTACCCCCAGATATAATTTCTCTTCAACTTTGTACCCACAAAGTTGTTGGTGTATAATTCAAGTTATACATAGTATATAATTTAAATCTAAAATAAATTAAATAAATTACATTACTGATTATTCAGTGCTTATAAAATAATATTTTTTTAAATTTAACGTACCCCATAAGATGTCTTCGCCTACCCCCAGGGGTGCGCGTACCCCAGGTTAAATACCACTGATTTAGACGATGGACGAAGCCCAAGACAATAATTTTAATATTATCTAAGTTTTTTTTCCACACACCCGGTCTACAACTTCCTGGTTCAAGTAGAAGTGCCTTGATTTTTGTTCTTATTCTGTTTGTTGGCTGTTCCATATTTATATAATTCTGCTAGTATGAAATATACGTAACTAGACATCAGAAAATTTGTATTTGACTTGAAAGTTACTCTTCAAACTTACTTTATGTCTTATATCCAATTCTCGACTACATATAAATAAATATTTCAAACAAGTTCTTAGTCAAATATAATGTGTGTCTTCTTTAACGACACTGGCTGGTTACGTTCTTTAACCAAACGCGTGGTTCTCTACTATCGTCCCGTTTATGGGGGGACACATGATTTTTTCATTGTGTGTGTAAACAAGTCTGCCGTTAGGTAAGAACGTGTTGATACGACGTGAAACGTGTCCTTGTAAGACTGTATCTTTAGTTGTCTATATAAGGTCTGAGTGACAGATTATATAGATAATGAAGATGAATCAGTTTCGGAGATAATTGTTCCCAAAGCTTTACTCTGTCCGTCCGTCCGTCTACTTATAGAATTACCGATGTGACGGACAGTGTTTTAAACCTGGGATATGTAAGTAGTGTGGCATAAACTTTAATGTACGTAAAATATTAAATATACAAAAATATAATTGTCTAAATAAATCCACGATGCACTGACGGTCAGGTTGTTGTGCTTTTAACTCTAAAAAGAAGAATGAAAATTACAGGCCTGTAACTCCATGCATTTTCCCCGCAGAATGTATTTAGGTGTTCATGCTACTTTCGTAGTAAACAGCTTATATTTGTCTTAAAGAGCATCAACCAACTCGTCTCTTTAATGGAGATACGCGTTGTTATCTTAAGGCAGAGACTGAAGTTTATACTATCAAAGAACGCGACACGCTCCTACAACGAGTCATCTGTATTACTACTGCTAATAACAGTGATGATTTGACGTGCCTACTGCTGCCTAAGAACAAATATGAACAGTTCAAAATGCTGTTACTTCTCTATAACCTGCCTGTACCAGAAGGACGAACTAGAATTACCTGGGAACATTAAGATCCATAAAATGTCTTACGAAGATGGCTGTCATCCGGGTTGTTGCGTCGTGGAAACCTCAGATCCAAAAAAAAATATATTATAGTTATCCCTTAAAATTTTAGGGTCTCTCGGTAGCGCTACGCTTCTCCCTCTGCCTTCTTCAGAGTGTTAAAATTAATTTCGTGTTCGTCTTTCTTAGCAGTTACGTATCTCCGATAACAAATTTGTGTTGACAATGTCCGCTGACACGATCTGTCACGCGCGGTTACAATTGGAGTCGTTTCTAGTAGCGTAATGGTTCCAAGTCACGCAAATGCTTTGATCGCAATTTCGTGACTTGTCTGCATTCCCGGCACGCAATATGATGTTGCATTGTTTGACGGACAAGCTCAACAGGTTGCCAGGCTTCCATATTCTTGATCCTGTCGTGCGTTTATATTCTCATGCATTTATTTTTCTCTTTTGTGTAGTTTTCTTTTACATCGTACCAATTATTTTTACTGTCAGTCAGAACAAAACACGTGGAAGTTGCATGTATTCTTACGTCATCCAGCTTTGAGAACTCTGCTTCCAGTCTACATTATCGGCTGAACCTGTTCTGTTCCTCTCTCGCTCTCTCTGTCTCTCTCCCTCTCTTTGTTTACCCTTTCTTTCAGGTTTTTCTTCAACATTTTCTGTCTTTGTTTAACCTCTACCAGCATCTCTATGTCTGTCTTTCTGACCGCCTGTCTCGTACAATAATTAGAGAACAGCTTACCGGATTTTAATGAAACTTGGCCTGGAGAATTAACATAAGTCTTTACGACGCATTCCAAGTTTGGTTAAAATCGGATAACTGCACACCAATGCGCGTTTCTCCTTGCGTAATTGGACACCAAGCCAGAGACACTTCCCCGCCGACTTGGGAATCCCCATGATGACGCATTGAAGCCAGGCGCCAGACACCCGCCCAGTCAGAAGTCCGTTCAGAAAAGTCAGAACTCTGCTTCAACGGAACAAACAGCTGTCTGAAGGTCTGCGCTGTTTGAAGAGTGTTCAAGATTTGGAAAATCTATAGGCAGTAACAGAGCGAACGCTAGAACTATTACCTACGCGAACGTTGTTTTACAATTGACAGCGTCGTTAAATAAACCACAAATAAGTAACAAACGTTAGTTAGCGTTTATTAAAATATATGAATGTCTTTTAAGTGTGATCTGCAAGTTACGTACGTTGAACCATCGGTGATTACATTTCTTGTCGTTCCTCTTTTTATTCGCGAGATTTTACTGTAGTCTGTTTTCCTGCCCACAGATGGCTACCTGCTGGAAGACACTCTACATTCGCCTACTCTGTCGTCTTCTGACGGGGATCTCCACCAGTCCGTTCCTCTCCCCGTATTTCTCGAAGAGCCGACAGACTCGTACGTTATCAAAAACAAGCCGGCCTCGCTGCAATGTCGAGCCGCGCATGCGCTGCAGGTCTACTTCCGGTGCAATGGCGCCCGGAAACAACATTCGTCTTTAGCGAATTCGTCACCTATGCAGCAAGACTTTGTGGATCCTCAGACTGGAGTTCGTAACGTGGAGGCTTCTATCAACATCACGCGCAATGAAGTGGAGGAGTACTTTGGGAAAGATAAATTTAAGTGTGAGTGCATCGCGTGGTCCAGCAGAGGGCAGATTCGCAGCCAGCCCGCAGCCGTGGACGTTGCATGTAAGTACACACGATTTCAGTTTGGTTAGTCTGAGCCGAATGTGGTGATTATATTTACCACCAGCGTTAACATTTAGTAACTGTGTATCTTATCGACAGAGTGTGTTTGTGTGTTTTGTATGATTCTCGAAGTAAACAGCAGTCATTTCCGCGAAGTGTTACCCAGTTAATCGCTGTAGTGAGACGCATTGAGGTAGGAACTGAGTTGTTAAGTCTTATTTAGATAATATGCTGGCTTAAAAGGTTTACGCTTTGTTTCCTGGAGTTTGAAGTGGATCAGTATATGTTCCCACGGCCATGTTTGTTATTATTGACACAGAAAACAGTCGGACATGAAATTCTCAGACACATTTATGGACTCGTCCTGAATTTTTTCACACTCCTGACTGTAGAGGTTTTCAAGTTATGGTAATAAAGTAGAAAAATAATCTATTTTACTATCGTACAGTTTTATATTTACAATCCAAAATTCTCTGCGACGGAATGCAGTGCAGTCCTGTAGAAGTGTACCGACTGTTTAGAGGTACTTGCTGCCTCATCGCCCTGATGATGGAGGCAGCAAATACCTCTGAAACGTCGGTACACTTCTACGGAACAATACGGCGCAAAAATTCAGAAGACTGTCATCTCAAAATTCATAGAAGATTTTTAGGTCGATTAGCTGCATTTACACGGAATAAAATTCGACAGTTTTTGCTGCCTTGTGCAGGACGATTTTTAATTACACGCAGTAAATACAAGGATCTTGTCCACCTCCTAAAGTCAAGTCAAAAAATTCGTATAAATTTGTGGTCCCATTTATTATGTGAGTGCAAATTTCGATGAAAATGTTTTGATGGAAAGAGAATGATTCTAAGAAAACATATAAAGGAATAACTGAAATTATATTGGCGTCGAGTTACCTATCGTCTAGTGATGAGATATATATATATATATATATATATATATATATATATATATTCTAATTATCTGTTTTCTACCAATTCCTCTACATAAGTATTTTAAAAAGTAAGTGATCTTACACATTTTTTATATTTGTTCCTATATGCATCAAAATGTGCAGTGTATCTGATGATTAAAAACATACGATCAAACCGTCTAACGCAGTATGTAAACAGCGCCGCTTACGTCCCTGATTGGAACTAAATTAGTTTACCGATTAATTATTTATCCTATTGCAAGGCCTATATTTCAGACATAAGAGGTGATTTTACTAAATAAATGAGGTGAATCCCAGTGAAATTGATACAGAAACCTTTTTAGATTCGTCTTAATATAACCTCTTATTAACTGGCCCATGTGAACATCTGAGGATCGGCTTTTTTGACATTAGTAGGCGTACAGAAATAGTGCGTCACTGATGTAGTGTATGTATTTGCAGCCCATAAGAATTTATGTCTCTGGTCTCCGATTTAAAGTTTGCGTTTAAAATTTCACAATATTATTGCCGTATTTCATATTTAACCCTGTGACAGGTATAACGTCTCTTCCCTTATTTATGATATTAACATGTGGGTGGATTCTTTGGTACGAGGGATGGTTTATTTTAAGTATATCGAGGGGGTTCACGTCCACCATTTCAGGGGTAGGAAACTGTGATAAATCGTATGAGTGAAGCAAAGTCTCCCGTCGTTACTGGAGCAGGGCATTATATCATGAGACCCTTGCTCCGGATGGGATGAAGGGGCGTGCATATGTGTTTTACGGGGGAACCCCCCCCCCAAACCCTAAAGTTCTGTTTAACGCCTAGCATCTTGTTACTTCGTTGTTCAGCTTATTATGAAATACGAGATTTGAAGTCAAGGGCCCGACGTCCCAGATCGGAGGTTGTCGATTGATTATGGCAGTCGAGCTAGTAAATTCTGTTCTACAGGAGTCTTCGGTGCAATGCCCACACCGCGAACTGTTTTCTACTGCAAGACGGATGAGCAGTAAAATTGTTGGGTCATATGAACTGGCGATGTAAAACAAAATTAAAATATATTATTTGTCTTACATAACAAGATTGACACATGAATTAGGCCTGTAAATTAATTTTGTTTAGGTCTTAAACTACTTTTTGGTTACATTAATGAGGTTATGATTGGTTGGGCATGTAAACTGCGGGAGAAAAGTAACTGTATACGGATATGTGCACTTAAAAGACCGAGATTCTGGTGGGAGGAGTACAAAGGTTTACTCCTTTTAGTGCACTGAAATTCCAAAAATGCCACAACACGGATGGTGACGTCAGCAGGTTGTTTCGTTGATTGAAGGAACTGTGGGCTTAGATCACTCTTACTCGAAAGGAATAAATAAGACAACAATTATATCCAAGGTCATTGTTGCAATGTTGTTTTATAACAGTGGCATCGGTTTCCTTTTTGTAGCAGTGTGTACCAACACTGCCACTGCTCCTCTGGGTTCCGTACCTTCCAGTAAAGACGCGACAGTTAGACAGACAGATATGGTAGGGCCCTTAAGGGGTTATTCGCCCACGCTACAGCGTGAATAATACCTAAAATGGATTTCAAGGAAATATGACCCTGGTGTTCTGCGTGGTGTAGGAGCTGTGAAACGTTCCGAGTAACGTAACATTTTTAGGGTATGAACCTACAGGCCACGTGGCATCATCACAAACCGGAGGACACGATCGATATTTTTACCGCCGTTAGACTCTCACGTCTCAAACAGAAATGTCAAATCTCAAACTGAAAAATCAAAGTAAAATAATAAATTATGTTAGCCATTCGTTTTTAGGCTATTTAATTGGGATTTGGTCCCTCACCACGAGAAATAACATACTTTGAAGGTGTTTGAGGAGATTAGCTATGCCGATAGATAGGATGTAAGATTAGAAATTATAAAAAAATTTGAGGTACTTTACACTTATTTATCTTCGCCAAATATAATTAGAATGAACATACGTGAAAGAGGTTAGTATCCTCAACATGGAAGGCGTGTCGTACGTGTAAGGGAAAGCACAGATTTGTCGGAAAATCAGGTTTCCTGGAAGAGCAGTCTAATGAAGACCTAGGTTTTGAAGGTGTGGACCGAGTCCAGCTGTCTGAGAAAGAACCAGGGTAGTCCTCTTGTGAACACGGTAATGAATATTGGACGGTTAATTTGTTGACAAGCTGGGCGAATATCATCTTCTAATGGAATCTGCTCCGTCTCTCATGTAGCAACAAATTGTAGATGTGTTTTTTCTGCATATTACAGAAGCCTTTTGTTCCCGTCTTTGTTAGCGGGAAACTAGAGGATGAGATATGTTTGTATTACAAAGGATTCTGATCAATTTACTTTCGTCACAGGACCATTTCTTTGTGTAGAGGGCTTAAAAGGGTTTCGGAATGTTTTTTTTCTTCTGTATTGTGGTCAGATGAAAAAATGGTTCAGGTAAACAAATAGCCTCACCCTCTAAGATGGGTAAAAGGTGTGAGGATCGTATCTCACAGCTGTAAAAAATGGAGGACCGTCCTTCGCATATGTTTACATGAGGGGTTGGAAAACTCGCTCATTTCTGTATAGAATATGAGGATGGGTCTCGTTTCACGGCAAGGTTTTAAAATATAAGATGCGTAAAATGTTGTAGAACACTGAACATTTTAGTGGGTTAAAAAGGACGGAGATTTTAACACTCATTCTGCTTTACTGTAAAGGAAATTACAACAGCGCGCATTAGACACCGCGGTTGTTTTTGAAGGCAGTTAGTCATATTATCCCACTTTAAATGAACGCCCTGTTTAACATAGAATGGGGAGCGTTACAAAAATTTTATTCTGCTTTGTCAGGTAAAAAAGACTTAAGAAGTTATGAAAACCTATTTGTTAGGCCCCTGGTTTAGGTAGCCTAAGACCTAGACGGTTCCAGCATTGAATTACTCGTTATAAGACCTGCAGACAACATAAGTCATCCGCGGGTGATAACTCGGCCACAAAACTCGTCTATAACAAATAATAAATAAACCTCATATTCCCAAGTCGTTGACTAAAATTATAAAAGTGGTATTAATTGTATTTATATAAAATCCGTTGTGCCAATATACAATATAAAGAAGACAGTTTCGACAACGAACGAGAAGCGAAATAACCAGTAACCAATCGATAAGTTCGATATAATTGGGATCGAAATTGTTATGGTAGACCTGAAAGGGCTGCTTTGAAGAACTGGCCTATTTATTGATTGATTGATTGATTGAATTGCTGCTTGTCATTAATGGATGACCGGTGTTTCAGTATTAAGTTCCGGGATTGATTACGTTTTGCTTGAAATAATTAAGGAATATCAAGACAAAGTTTATTTCCGCACAGAATCTGCTGTTAAAAACTTTTTAAATGTAGCAAAGTTGAAAGAGTTCGGACTGACAATAAGAAACAAGAACTTTTTGGAAGAAATTATGGCGCTTGTTTTCCTTGAAACGTTCAGGAAGATCTTTGGGGGGGGGGGGGGGGGCTACCAAGATCTGCTAATGAATAATACAGGATGTACCGTTTAAAATATAACCCAACTACAGTCACGTACTACGGTACATGAATGAAAACAAAAGAAGATTAACCCCCGTGTAATAGACCTCCCAATCTCCGCCGTGACAGTCGATTCAAGATCACCCTTGTTGCTAGGCCGCTGATCCTCGGAGTTCCGCAGAAGCCGTGCAGTAACGAACAAAGTGTATTCAGTAGCAGGACGTGTTGATTCACGAACAAAACTACGCTGTTCCTCAACCATTTAGTGATGTGTGTCCTGACAGGGCAGTACGGAGTAAGACAAGTACTTCGACACAAGAAGTGTTTGTGTCTCTTCAACAGAGTGAGGAAACTGAGGCAAAGGAGCACAGTAGATGTATTTGGCAGTGTACGTAATATTTTCAACTGGTCCTATCTGACGCCAGGAGATCTACACATTTTATAGATCTATGTCTCGAGTCCATTTACTTATATTTTGCCCTCATTTGGCCTCTTACTAACCAGTCCCTTCAACCACTTACGAAATTGGTAGAAATGGGGGTGGGGCGCGAGAAGGAAGTTTTTCCTTGAGGTCTTCCCCCCCTGTACATTCTGGATGTAAAGTTCCCACCTTGGTGCATCTTGCGTGTGTGTGTTTGCACTGCGCCTGTGCAATGGAGTCTCTATTCTGTCCAGTAAGCAGTATGTTAACTGGCAGAGAATTTTGCCACTGTATCAAGAATTTAACTGGTTTTTCTCAAGTTCTATCACCAACAGTATTCATTCTATACGAATTCATATTTTATCCGAACCAAATTAAAAGTTCGGGTATTTAAGCTCACAGCCATTTGAACGATTCGCTTTTTATCATTCTGAATTTATTTGCAATGCAGAGATGTTTGCTTTGCGTAAAAATGGTCTTATGATGGTCTGAGTAATAATTAATGACTTGAGTTTGATGAAACTGGATGCAATTTACGAGCACTGAATGTTTTTAAGGAATTTAGAGTATCAGACTGCATTGTTACCAACCATGAAAATTGGGAATGGGAATGTGCGCACTTCTGTTAAGTTGGGATATTTTACTCGAATGTGTCATATTATACTGCAGTCTCCTTTCATTTGTCATGACCTCTCATGACCCTTATGTTGAACAGACTCCATGTGGAATGTACGTCTCTCTCAGCTAGTCAAGACACTCCCCTCCCCCACCGTTCTGGTACTCGAATTTTCATTGTTTTCTTTATAAGTTGCCTCCACTGGCCAATTCAGATAAGCCAACAAGTTCGTAAGAATTCAATCTGTACCGCAAAGAAAACACAACTCTTCACCATTACAAATCTCAACTGGTTAAAGTAACTTTACTTTTACCGTTTAGAGTAAAATTAAAATTTAAAATCCTTTTTGACATTGTAATTCAGTTTGATAATACGAGGGAGAAGGGTTTCAATTATGATGTGTACTTATCTTAGAATTTCCAAATAAAATAAAACATTCGTATCGAAGTCTGTTAATGGTATACCCCCTCGAAATTCTGTTCACTTTGAGAGATTCTTAGGGCTTATATTTTAAGTATTTTTAAATGTATTTCGATCTCATACAAATAATCCGAAGCGAAAAGCCTCGTCTTGGAGGCTGGAAATCGATTTGGCTGCGCTGATCCATCCTTGGTGTATATATATTTCTTGCTTGCATCCCTTAGCCTCTCTCCATTTCTTAAATCTACCCCCTGCACGCACGATGACGTCAATCCAAACCCCCTGATGCCTACACGGCGTTTCTCAACATCAAACGTCAGTTAATAAAAAAAACCCGTCTCGTTTATTCCAGGAAACGTTTTTGAAATCGAAGAATGTTTAAATAGTATATAGAAGCCTAGTCCGTACCTCAAAGAAAACAACACTTCGCGAAGAGGACTGGTTTATGAGATGTTGCATCTTATAGCCTCGTAGAATTTGACCCGTATTTCAGATCTTCAGATGTTCTGTGAACAAAATGCAGAGATATTGGTTATTGATGGAGGTGGCGCGCATAGTTAATACTGGATAAAAACAGATTTTAGATTTACAACATTTCTTCGTCTTTTTGTTGTGTGGTGTTCTGTTAATATCTTTCTTCTTAAAATGGTTTATGCGATTGAAAATTTTCGGATTGCATTTGAGTTTATTAATGGCAAAGTGGGGTTAGTGTGACGTACGCTGTCCGATATAACAGAATATTAAATTGTAGTATAACCGTACCAAAACGAGTGGTCATGTGCCGAGAATTATTTTAACAGAACGTGTTACAGTGTGACCTCACCGTTTGCCAGACTTTAGCGCCCTCACAAACAGGACATCCGCTGGCCTGTATCGGAATGACAATCCAAATTGTTTGGACTCCGCTAATTACCGGTTTGAATCTCAGCTGTCCTGTAGAGCGTCTGTTCTAAATCTGAACCCAGACTTGTTCATTATGTCTGCAGTTTGTTCGACTCCAAGTTTTCTATGCAGTTGTAGGAACATCGTTAAATAACCTCAGAGTCGTATGGTCTGAAGATTTGACAGCGAATAATTATAATGAATTATCCTCGGTCTACCAGCCGTGTAAAGTGGTTTAATGGGGGGAAACCACCAATGTTTCGAGAACCATCTTCGCCCTCCTCCTCAGGGTACCGGTAATTTCTTCATTAAACCACCTTACAAAGCTGGTAGCCCGAGAAGAGTTTATTAAGCCTCAGACTCATTCTTGAGTGGTACATATTCGGGCGATTGATAAATTTCTAGACTCATTTTTACCCTGAAGATTATATGCGTTACAGTACACGTGTGGTCAATGACAGCTTTGCTGTTCTTGAAGTACTGAACCAGCGCATAATTGTGTAGAAGCTGAACAATTCTGTTATAATACAGTTCATTTGCTTTGTTCAATAATAGGATTTAGTCACGTTGTATAGATGTAAAGTGATTTTACATATTTTTAATGTACTGTAACCTGAAATGAGCAATTAATCACATGCATTTGAGTTCAACTCAAATTGGATTACTAGGTTTGACGATTATGTAACTGGGCTGATGTCTGTGTTGAGCAGTTGACAACCCAATTGTGTTTGCGCACGTTGGGCCACGTGACAATAGAACTCAGTTTTGTAGTAAAATAGTAATTGGGATTTAATTTCTTTTGTGGCTTTTGTTGTAGAGTGTTTGTGTGGGCAGATTATAGGAAAGGAAACGTCCCACCATCACACAGTAGTTAACCCTTCACGTTTGAATGGTAATTATATGTACCCTCTGCTTTAACGTTTACTAACTCTGCGTTTTGCCTACAGAATGTATTTATGGATGTAATTTTGTTCTCAGAATAAACAGAGTTTGTTTATTTTACAGAATTATCCGTAAGCATTGTTCGTGTTGTGTTTTCTTTGTGGTAAGAACTGAATTTTTAAGTATTATTTAGACGAGGTTGTAATCAAAAGATTTAAATCTCGCTATTTATGACTCTTCAGCAGTAGTAATAATGCATTATCATAGAATTGTGCTGGCAGAAAAGGTTTATTTATCAGCATGAAAAGGGTTAAACGTATTCAAGTTGCTGAAATCATTCGTCAGTATGATGTGAAGTGGCACAAGGAGAACACGTGAAGGGGTTAATGTAACTTAAGTGGTAAAGCCGTTTAACTATTTTGCATAATGGAAGACTTGAAAGCAACATTAAATTCGTTAAGGGTAGCACACAGGAGTTGCAGTAGAATTGCTTCGATCTTACGCAGTATTTAGATATGACAGAGTGGTGACATGTTGCTTGTGTTGTGGACGTACCCGGTTTCAATCTCTGCTGGGGCTATACTAACTGATATTTTGTGTTTTTCTTCTGACGCTAGAAGCGAATGAGTTTGAAAGTCTCTGTCCCAACACTGGACAGTCCAACTTTCTTTCTGGAACCAAGTAAACAACGAACTCTTCCTTGTAAGGTGTTCGGCGTGTAAGACACAAAAGGTTGCCATTAAATTTTATCCCAATCGGTATAGAACTATTTCATAGTCACATATATTTCATCGTACTATTCTAAATTGATACGAAAGTGAGAACATGAAGATGGATAAGATGGGCTGGTCATGTAGCGCCCATAGGGAAATTATAAATGCGTTCGTAATTTTTGTCGGTAAGCCCGAATCGAATATACCACTTCGCAGATCCATTCGTTCATAGGATGAGAGACCTAAAATTATTATTAAAGTAATGGTTAAGGGTTGGGATTGCATTCATCTGGCTTAGGACAGGAATAGGCCTGTAGGCTGTTATGACCTTGAAACTCCGGGTTCTATTAAACGGCGGTAGGGTTTCGTAATTCTTTAGCATTTTGTGGGTTGGCCCTGGGGCCCTTGCAGCCCCTACCCAGTGGGTTCTGGCAGCTCTTCCCTCGGGAGTAAAGTGACCAGGGCGTGAAATTGGCCCCTCCCCTGCATTTAGTCCTGAGGTTAAGAATACGTGGAGCTTTATCTTAAGTCCCCCTTACATATTTTTGGAGCGGTGCTTAATTATGAGCTTTCTTTGCCATTACATTTAAGACAGTTTAGGATATATTTCAGTATATTACCTTTTTATTCTAGCCTCTGCTTCCAGACCGGCTCTGAGACCCACCCAGCCTCATATCCAATGGGTACCGGGGTCCTTTCCAGGGGGTAAAACGCGGCTGGGGCATGGTACTGACCACTCACCCCATCTGGTGCCGAGGTCAAGAATGAGTAGGAGCTAACTTACATCTCCCCCCAAGCGCCTACATGACGTATAGTGGGGCAGCTTTACTTTATATTACCATAATTAATAGACACGAGAAATAAATGCAAAGTTCTGTGGGAGAACGTTAAAGCAGGAGACCAATGAAGAACTCTAGGCGTAGATATTAGGATAATATTAAAATAGACCGAAAGAAATAAGGTATCCATGCTATCTGGATTCATCTGGCTCAGCGCTAGTCCGTTCACGGTGTTCAATTTTCGTGTCCCTTACGATATGCGAAATTTCTTGACCAGCTGAAGATACCACCGGCTTAAGATGAATTATGTTGTATGTTAGATCTGTTGCTATAGTATTTATTGTTTTCTGGTCACGTGTTTACTCCCATATCATTCTAAGTTATATGACGTTTTTTAATCTCCACAGTTTGTTGCAGGGCAGTTGAGAACGTAATACATATATTTGTATGAAGTGTTCACACATGTACTTAATTCGGTGTTGCAGTGTGGCAGTGCTAAATACCCCATGCAGTCAAATATTGACTTCACTGTTGAAATTCTGCGTTTTATAGTCGCTTCTTTCCGTTCTGCGCTTGGCCTCAAACTTCCTGCAAGCATCAAAGGGAATTTAATAAATGAAGGGCAACATGAGATACCGGTAGGTGCCCTTCGTTTCGAATGATCTCGCGGAACCCAGTCACCACGAATAAATGACTTTAATAAATCAGAAACCACAGTACTTCAAGTTACAAAAAGACATACGTTTCTTCTCCTGCCTGATTCGTTAAACAAAATTGTCTTACGCTTTGGACACGAGATTACGCGTGAACGAACAATGTCTGACGTCTGTATAAAGATCAGAATAATTTATCTTAAGCACTTCACTGCCTCATGTCGCATTTTATTATGTTTCTAGAAGGCGAAATGCAACAAAATGTTAGTGTTAAATTGATCTTATGGCCAGAAAACGTATTTTTGGACCCATTGGCTGAACTAGCCTCAGACTGGCTCAACCATCCTGTCTCCTGGGTTGTTGCGCAACAACCCAGAAGACAGAAATCTTCATACTCACCGCTGTGAAAACCTTAAATCTTACGTTTTCTCCTTATTTACCATTATTTTACTCGACGACTAAACCAGATTCCAGTTTTCGAAGGTAGTTTTATTTTAATTTGTTTTAATTTTAGGCGAAGGACAAAGTACAAAAGAGAAATTTAATTCAATTTAACGTACCATAATCAGAAACCTTCGACCAAGATGGTTACTGTTTAATGTTCACAGTCTTGTCTGCGAGGATAAATCAACGGATGGCTTTATATTAAGTAACACCATAAAGCAGAGCTCGTAAGAATATGATATTCGTTGTGTTGGCCAAGATATTTCCAGATTTTGTACATCCCGATGCTACGTTGGGTTAACAGGACTATGCCATCGGACACACGCATAGACTGACAAATTAATCCTGTCCACACCCTCACGTACGATTTCTTTAGGATACTTCTTCTTCTCCTTCTTCCCCAAAAAGTAAGTTCTGGTTTTAAAGCCCAGATATCGTCAGCGCTGGGACATAAATTCTTGTGTACAACTGGGACTATGGCAGAGTAAAAATTATGAAGCTGTCTTCCTGTTCTGTTCACATCCCTTAATTTGTTTTTGGTCATCTATTTCGGTTTAAATATTGTTCTCAAAATGTAAACCTCAGTCACCACAAACCTGTTCTTTTTTACGATAGGAAACGATGTTTCATATCCGTATGAAACAATAGGTAATATGTTACATATTTTTAGTCTTTACGTTTCTAGATATCAAACACAAGAAACATTTCTGAACTGCGTGGTGTGTTGTAATTTTGTCATACTCTCATGTGATATGGCATGATAATATTGGTCTTAATATTTAAATAAATCCATGGGGCAGTAGACTAGTACGCTAGAAATTCAAATTATATGTTTGTTTCAAAAATATGGTGTGGATTAAATGACTACAGTTAACGATGGAAACTGTTATCCATTACTTTCTGTTAAGGTAACTGTTTTGATAAAATTTTAACGTTGTAAGAATTTTGACTTTTCTAATATTAGTCGTCCTTTGCTCGATTGAAGTGTCACGTTGCTTCCTTCTCAGGAGAGATGTGGGTTGATACTACAGAGCAGGTCCGTCGCCTTGACAGCTTGACGTAGTGAAATCGATGTTTGGCTTTGATGACTCGGTGAAACGTATTTACCTAAGCCTGAAATACGAGACCACGAATTTCAAGGGAATTAAATGCAATTACAGCGGTAGAAATTGTGTTCATCATCTTGGAACTTGTGAGCGTAGGGAACTAATGTGTGTGATGAAACCAGGAGATCCATAACATGGCAGCCTGCTTGGTAAATGCAAATATAGTGATGGCCACTTTCACTTCTTGGATTTATACAAATATCAATCGGCGAAATGAAAGAAGTACAGTTTTATGTGAGATTTGAGTTTCTTAAGGCGTCGATTCTGAAGATGGCTGTCTTCTGGGTTGTTGAGCCTGTTTACCGACGTTTTGGGGGCTTTTGCGGTCTTCATGGTGATAATGGAATCAGCAAGCACGTCTGAAACGTCCGTAAACTTTCATAGCCTTTTCAGTTACAATATTTCTTGAACTGGAAATTTGGTGGTAATTTTAATATTCGGGTAAAAGTATTTTGTGTTAAACCTTTTTGTGGCTTAAATTCTTCTTATTTTATGATCCATTTCTTTGCTGTAGTACAAAAGCACAGTTGAGAAACATTAGTTAAATAGGCTAAGGAACAAACAGTACCATTGAACTACAGAAAACTCTATTATCCAATTATTGGTTTCTTTCTCCGAAAGTATTGGGCTCAGAAGTTGCCCTATTTTGGTCTGTGTACTTTCTTTTTCGTCCGGTAATAGCCAACATGTATGTCTGATTTCTGGTATCCTGTCTCGTGATATTTTATCTACACGATGTTTTAGAACCAGTGATAATTTTTACGTCGTCAACTGTGTTGCTAATTGTCAGCGTGCATTTATTTTCCTTAATTTGTAATTGGTCATGACTTAAGATATTTATTAGGTTGATATCTGGCAGACTTTGTATGGTCCTTGTGGAACTTTGAACAAAATTAACTAATAACCACAGCGATTACTTGAATAGATTATTTGTGTGTAACTATTGTGTAATTATTTGGTTGTCAATATTTTTTTGCCTAAAATTTGTAGCATAAAGGACACAATAACACTATAAATAATCGTATTCTTGTATATCTTGTTTTGTTTATACAATTTAAAAAATACATTTATCCACGCATATCTTCTATATGTTAATTCTAAGTAACCTGTTTCTGGCTTCTTAATATCATCTTCGGTCCTTATAAGTATGTCTAGAGCTTGAATTGCATTCACAGTTATTAAATATGTAATAATGAATTCTATACATTTTATTTGTAATGCCCTAAGATGGTTCTAACAAGACATAAATATTTTGCCCAGAATAAATGTGTTATTAAAGAGAAGTTGTGAGTGACGGAATTCGTCTTTTGTTGTTTTACGCTGTCTAAAATTTAGTTGTCTTCACAGTGACAGATCGTACTAGGCAGTTAATAGAATGCATAAAAATGAGGTAGGATAATCGCGTGTTGATGGTGTCTGAAGCAATGTGTTGCTTTATCAGTTATAATTAACACAGTCACACGAATCATATACGTTTAAATGATCATTAATGGCTGTGTGGATGATGACAGTTAATTTATTCAAATATAGTCGTAAACGAAGCGTGCTGAATATACAGAGTGATCAGAAGCGCGCATAACCAAACCTGTCGCAGATTTATATGTGGACTGTCATAACACGATAATGAACTTCGGGTGACTTAATATCAGGAAATTACTTGATTAACTGAACAAATGTCAGCTTCTCAAGAAGGACATGGAGTTGGTCGTCTTATATCTAGGGGTGGAACATTGTGTCAACCATTTTAGCTGGGACTAACACGGGTAACATATTTAACTGAAGTCGTTTTGTTGGAGAAATTCATGTGGATTTTTTATCGAGAAGAGAACTGTGGTTTAAAATGAATAAAGTAATGTTTTTTTATATATTTCTTAATAATTCGTTTGTTCTTTTTGAAACGACACTGCATAATGAATGATAATGTGTGACGGAATTTTTTAATATTTATAGAACTTGAAAAATTCTTCCTTCAGGTCTTCAGAATTTTACTGTCTCTGAATATGCGATGAAGACCTGGCTATAGAACAATACTCTCTGTCTGGATTGTGGTTTGACATCAGGCGTTTAATCTCTGGTATAAATACTATAGTTGACCCGCCAACCACAGAAACATGAATACAATTGCTCTTCATAAATGTTCGTGTCAATAATATCCATTCGCAGCATGAATCTTATCTAAAAAACATAATAATTTAGTCCGTACCTTGAAGAAAACACTACCAATTTATATCACAAACATCAATTGGTTAAGTCTTCCATTATCAAGGCGTTCGTCGCCCTGAATTTCGGGGCAATACGCACCTCTGAAACGTCGGTTAATTTTTCGCGAGACTACGGCGCAACGTCTTACAGAACAACCATTTTCAGTGTCATTATATTCATCTAAAATATATGTGTGTTGTTAACAAAAAAGTCTTTGTAAACTGTCAATGATAAGGAGGAAAATTGTAGACAGGTAAAAACAAATCAACACTTCATTTCCTTTATAGGATTCTAGATAACACTAAAAGGAAATGGAACTAAGACGATTATTTTTAGAGATTTAGAGCACTGGTGTGTTGAGGACCGCGCACGTGGGATGACTTGCAGAGAGCTTTTGTCCACCCGTTTATACGACGCGCGTATTTCTGACGGCGGACTCGTGTGTTTGGAAACATTACTCCCGTTTCTTAGCAACAACTGTTCCTAGAACTCGATCCTTTCTTATTTTTTTTCAAATACAATTAACACGGACAGGAAATTTGAATAAACGTCAAATCTAAGACATTCATCACCCAGTGAACGTTTATTTTGCATTTTATTAATACCCGTCAATCCTTTGAAGGACAAAACTCATCTAAATAATCTTTAGAATGCGGTTCTTACTTTTAAGATGGCATGAATGTTTACAGTTACAAATGTAAGCAATTTTAAAGTTCTTTAGATCTTTAGATATACTGGATTAAGAAGGGTGCGATTTGTATTGGAATGAACTCAGATTCCAGACTTACTCCACGGAGCTGAGTCCTTTCTGAGAAGCAAACAGTCGCTCAACCACCCAAGAAATTACCCAAATTTTTTGGAACCCGGAAGTTCATTACCGTCTTAACAAGAGTCCGCCACTAGTCCGTATCCTTAGCCAGATTAATCCAGTCCATACCACCCCATTCCATTTCTCTTAAGATCCATTTTAGTACAGCCAGATTCCATATGTATTATGTACACATTGTAATTGTCTCTCTGCTTTTATTTCATTTGTTTGTCACAAACTGATTCTTGAATCGACAGAACCTTACAGTACTGATTTTGCTTATTAAGTTATTCAATTCATACAGTAAATAGTGCGTAATGATGTCATTTCTTGCAATTTGCTAATTTTAGAGGAAATTGCTCATATAAGGTTTTATCTTAATTAGACAAGCACCTTTGAACTGAGACTTTAGAAATCATGTTAATGTCATTATGCAGTACGAGTAACAAAATATCTCGCTCGTAAACTAGCTCTGTTTTTCTCAACTGAGTGTCCGCGGATTCCCAGTGGTCCCCGAGTTGAGTAGATTCTACTCTTTGATACTTTGTTGCTGCAAATGAGCTTTGTTCTCATCACATTTTTTACTTCCACACTGGAGGATAAACGTGGCGAAAAATACGATGTTTTCTGTTGATATTTTAGTTAGTCTGTATTATATTTAATCAAAATTTGTGAGAGAACGTTTAGGGGTGTCCACAGTACAAGGTGGTTGACATGGGAAGGGGTCCACGGCACTAAATAGTTGAGTAGCACTGCGCTAAGAGTACATAGCTTTTATGCAGACGGTGACATGGTCGAAACCTGGTAAAGTTGGGACTTCTTTTATTATTTGAAATTATATATGATGCGTATTATTATTATTATATCCCATGTATTCACCACTTTATGGGGTATGTACTTCTATGTACCCGAGACAGACCTTGTCCCTAAGGTACATAGGGCAGCAGCTATTTCCGGGATACATTTTGTTTTTAATATGTATTACATGTATTATAAAATGTTTTACAATATATGTGACACTACACTATTATTATTATTATTATTATTATTGATATTTTTGTTGGGTATTAGTTATTCCTCACGAATAGATTTTGCCTACTTCAAATTCGTAAGACGTAATGTCAAACATTTACAACCATCACCATGTTCAGCTTTTGCATTACAGAAATATTCCATTCACGAATTGTGGATCCTATATCTTTTAACTGATTACGTACCAAGTTTCGTATGAATAGCTATAACGGTTCATTAACTATCGCATTACAAAGAAAAGTGAATTATAGGGTTAATGCATCCACCGTGTTGTCGATTTACGTTCTACTGTCTGACAAGTTCGCGCGTCCGCCATATTGTTATAGCCGATTGTGGCAAATTACGCCTTGCAGTCTTGTGCAGTATTTTGTTATCAACTTTTCCGTAATTGTCGCCTGCCTTTACGAAGTGTGTGTGTGTGAGCGCACGCACGCTTTTATGTTAATTCTAAACCTGCGTATCACCAGGCGAGATAAATAAACGTTTATATTCACACGCAAGTGAAATTCATTAATACGAACGGATAATATGGCTGTAGAGATTTGTTAATCTCATTAAGCTGTACGTAGGGTTTGCTGTACGCATCGTGATCTTGAGGGAGTGATAAAACAAAAGCTTGTAATTCTTGTGGTAACGTTTTGTTGGTCTCGTGAGTCCCTCTGAAGCTTGAAATTGTACCTTGAATGGGTATTTAAGGGCTTCATTAAAGACCGTGCTTGGAAGGAAAAGGGGGGAAATTTGTGTTAACGTGTGTGATAAAATGGTTGGTTAAAACTTGTACTCGTGAAAACGAACAAAAAATTACAATTGCTTAAAACATTGTATTCGTTTGTATCAGAGAGAAATACTGTAATAGCATCTCTGGAATCTTTCCTGTGTTGTGACTTCGTCTTGCTGTCTTCTGAATAGTATTTGAGTTTTCAAAATAGGCTGACTGAAATGACGTCATTGCTTTATAAAATAACTGATTTGCTGCAGTAAAGTGCACGATTCCAGTGCAATACCATTTCGTGAGTAAGATGGCTCTCTTCTGGGTTGTAGCGATGAGTGACTCATCTCCGTGATGATGAAGGCAGCAAGGACCTCTAAAAACGTCGGTAAACTTCTATCAGACTACACGTCGCTACAACCCAGAAGACAGCCATCTTCGGACTCACCGCCGTGAAACCTCAAATCTTACTATGGTTTGTTCTTTGCTGATCTAGCCTGTATCCTCATTTCCTGCCTTTGATATCCATTTTAATATTATATTCCCATAATCTTTTGAGTCTCTCTGCATTCTTGTTTTACAACGAAATGTTTCTTGCGTTGCCTATGTCCTTCGTGCATTCTGCATGCCCCGCCTATTTGTTACTCGTAACTACTTCACATATGCTAAACTCGATTCTAATGCGTTAGAATCGATTTATGGTATCGGTTTTTTTTCTCGGTCGGATGAGGGGGAGGGGATAGAAATCAACATAATTTTCTGTTAACGCTTAACCCACATTTTGATACCACGAGTGAAATAACACTTTGTCTTCCTTATATTATATATTGTGCGGGGCCCAAAACGTATTTTGGAATTAACGCGTGTTCATCTTTACATAAGGCTCAAAGTATGTATAAAGTTTTCTTGAAATTTAAAATTTACGAGTTGTATAAAGCGAATGAATTTCATGTCTGTATTCGCTTTGAGCAGACAGTTACAACTTTAATTTTGGGTGTGAACTTCATTGCTTTACAGGAAACGTCTTGAAGCAGAAGAATCAAGGTGCGACATTTTAGTTTATTTTCCCACCCCTTCCTGCCCGGCTACGCGCCGTCACCCCCCAAAGGAGCCACGCCCTTAGTTTGGAAATCACTACTTCATGGTCAGTTTATTAGACACAAACCGTATGTCCGGAATATGAAGGCCGATGAACTGATTGGTTGACAAGTCTGGAGGGAAGAGTAGGTGGGAAAATAATATTAAAATGGATCTTAAAAAAGTCAGGTAGGAAACTGTGGACTGGATTCATTTGTCGATATTTGTCTCGTGGGTTATCACGCTGTGTGGATTTATGGGTAGGAACTAACTTTTTAGAGGAATTAACAATGACATCTTTACCACCATGTTAACCCCACCTGGATTCATTTGTTTCGGAAAAAGGGTCAGTGATTGGTTCTTGTGAACACAACAATGTATGGTTCCATAAAAGACGCAGAATTGTTTGACTAGCTGAGTCACTGTCAGCATCTCAATTAGGACTAGGAATAGTTGTACTGATACATATTTAGTGAGGGGAGGGATATTATGAGGGCATTTTAAACGGTTAGTATGCTGGTAATAGTAACATTAACTGTGCAATCGATAAGTTTTTAATTGTAATAGGTAAATATATTCCCGTATTTTTAGTCATATCCCAAGTAACCTGCATGAAACAGTAAAGTGTAATCCTTTTCCGATGTCCCTTTTCTTCAGCAGCTTATAAGCAAATGAAACATTTCGGCGGCCATCTTGATGCCCGCTGGCAGACGGTTTGTGATTACGAATTGGCCCCTGCTCGTCTAAGCATTGTTCACAAGAACCTACCGATAAGAATAGCTAGAAGGTTGCTTTTCCAGTGCTGTGATTGGTATGTTAAGTTGTGTGTTTGTTTTAGAGCGCTAGTACTGATTAGTGGCGAGATATTACTAAATGTCTGTAACGTAGGCGGCCCGGTGGCAAGTGATGATGTGCGCATGCGCAACCTCTTTTAGTGCAAAGATATTTATCTTGTGTCTGTTTCTTTCCGCTGATTCGCTGTTCGTAATATCGTCACTCATTTTTTTTGTCGTTTTATAATACATCTAGTGTCATGAAATATTACCCATAACGTTTACATCAAATCAGAACAAGCACGACGTTTTTCGGTGTGATAATAGTGGAGCATGTCACAGGCCACGTATGTCTCTCGCACGCAGACTGTGAAATGGTATTGATAGGTTGACTTTGAATGATGAATCGGACGTAAATATTGTGAAAAGTAGTTGTGATCTGTTTTAAGACAATGTTTCAGTGTTTGTTTTGGAGAGAATGATTACTGCAAAAGCCTGAGTCTTTGCCGGACTGCTTTCGAAGTTGTGAGCCAGTGGTACGATGTCCACAGTCAAATTGTACTTTTTTTTTTATTAGTAGTCAACGGATATAAGAAAATTCGTGAGGTGTTGCGACGTTGTTGAGACTTGTAACTGTATCCAGTCTCCCGAGATCATGAAAAGAAGGCTGTCAGCTGGTAACATTGAAGTCTGTAGCAGTACAACTCATAGAAGCAAACTTACCGACTGAACTTTGGATACAAATTGCAGTTGTACACGAAAGAGTAATGACGTTATATATATATTTTTTCCAATTTAATTTTTAATCCGCGGAGACTTTCACATATCGCTTCTGATTTCCACTGAGAATTTATTGCGTCAAATTTTCATTTCGTTCCAGGGGCGAACTTGGTTTTCGAATATATCGACTTCTGTAAGCCATTTTTATAAAATTAACAAAAAAACTAAAGCAGCAGTACCTGTATATTGGCTATTCCACGGACTTGTGCTTGAGAATCTGATAGTTGCTTAGCAAGTGAAGGAATCCCCTGTCTTTTATGGAACCCGATGATTCATCGTCGTATTGACAAAAGCCCGGAATGGCGGTGCCCTGTGTAAAATTTCGTATCCTGATAGCATTTTTACGGCCGGGAATTGTTCGATATCAATTGATCCCGAAGCCGGAAGGGCACATCTAGTCCGATGTTTTTCGACTTTTCATGGTGCATATGTTTCCGTTAAAGCATGGTGTCCGTTATTTCGTAAAATATCCAGGCGTTCGATGCATTAAGAACTGTTTTATTTAAGTATATGAGCATTTTATACACGCATTTAGGTAATCCGTAGAGTGAGGCTATGAATTTCCAGCCAGATGAAGTCTTCACTGAGAAGCTCAACATTTAACATGATGTAACTTCTTCACTAGAGCCAGCCACCAATCTGAAGCTGTCCCATATAATTTATTTAAGATTCATGTTTATAAACCCATATCTACATTTCGGTTATTCCTTCAGGTGTTGTAAGCATTTCTTATTTTTCCCATCCACGAGGATGACTGTCTTCTGGGGTGTTGCGCCGTCAGACGTTACAGAGGCTGTTTCTGCCTCCATCATCAGGGCGATGAGATTTCTGTCTGACTACACGGAACAACATCCAGTGTTATCTTCATAGTCGATGCCGTGAGAACCTCATTCATGTTATGTATCTCACCCACCAGGTATTTTGTCTCAAGGGCACTTGAAACGTGTTGGTCCGTTATAGTACTCTACCACTTCGGTATTACATTTCCTGCACTGAGAGAAACTTTGAGGATTTGTCGGAGAATCATAGAGCTTTATATGTAAATAAGTAACTCCTTGAAAAACTGATAGTCGCTCTGGAAGTCAACACATTCCTCGCTGTTTAAGGGACCTTAAGGTTCATTATCTTGTTCACAAGAGCCCGTTATTGGTCATTATGATGAGCCAGCTGAGTCCTTTCCACACACTCGCACGATATAAGATCCATTTTCATCAGAGTGTAACCAGGCGTGCGCATTTTAAAGCCACTTTTTAATTTTTATTTTATTATGTGTGGTAGGTGCGGTAGGTGCGAATGTGTCGAATAGGATGTCGCGCGGACTGTCGACAAGGGATGGTGTTCCAATTAAGATGCGTAACTTAAAATGTTCACAAAATATTGATTATTATTGTGTAGAATGTAGGAAGAAAAATGTGTGTTGTATGTGACACGCATGATCGAATTGAGAAATGTGCATACAGTTTTAGTGGTAGAGATTGATTGGTAGAGATTGATTGGAATACGTAATTGTAAATGAAAGGGTGATTTTAAAACGGATTTTAAAGAAATGGGGTGTGGGTGCGATTCTACTGGCTCAGAAAGGAACATGGGACGGGTTTTTATGTACGCGGTATTGAGGATTTGTGTTTGACGTGAGTCGGGGAATTTCTTTATTAGCGGAGCGATTATTACGCTGTAAAGGGTGGAGTTAGTTTACGATGTAAGTTGAACGGCGGTCAGAATAATGAACGAGATGGGCTGTGTTAGAAGACGCCATCTGGTAGCAGTGGTGATGGCAGAATTTGCTGCTGACGTAAGCAACTTGGGTTTTAAGAACTCTCCCACTCGTCTCACGAAAGTCTTTGCCTTGACAATTTACTATGTAGTAAAGCCAGGCAATTACTGGTTCTTAAAGTGGAATTTTCTTCACTCAGGGACCGCGCGGAAGGCGAACGATCTCCTCAGGGCCCCGCAGTACCCCAAATGTTAACCTTACTTTATTTAGATTTATGAGAAAGGTCTGCAACCAGTACAAATTCCGAGCATGTTTTATAGTATTTGCCGGCTGACTGTGCCTCGGGGTGGCTTTTGGGGGAAGGGTGATGAGTTAAAGGGTTGAAGTTTCGTATCGATTACTCGATTGCGATGTGCTGTACGTTAAAATAGTGTTATTATCTCAGTAATTCTTTTATTCACTATAGTTTTTCCACATCGTCTGCGTTTCCGTCCTCCCAGACTTGTTCTGCTTTGTTCATAATTTATATATTTATGAAGGTCTTCATATCAGGGTACAGTATGTTTCCTGTTTCCAGCATAAAAATAAGAAGTATAATTTTTGTTTCTTGTTTGTTATATATGGCAGAGACCGTGGACAAAGTCTGTTACATTTGAGATTTGTTTGTCCAACGACGAAGTCGATGGTGATATTCTGGGATGTTACGCCTTTGTGGTCTCGTATAAATTTACCGACATTCTAGAAGTGTTTATTGCTTCCTTCTTCAGGGCGCTGACGTACTCATCTCGAAGATGATGGAGTCAGTAATCGTCGTCGATTAGTTTCTACCAGATTACACGGCGCAATATCCTGGTGACAGTCATTTCCTTATGCGTTGCCGTTATGACCTCCTTCCTACGGCGTCACGTACAGGAAGACCACGGTCAAAACGTCTGCTGTAATATGAAGCCAGTTCTGCACCCCTTAAACTCCATGTTACAAAGTTCTTCAGAAGCTGACAGTACGCTCAGATTGTAAAAGATTTTCCCGTCTTTCATGGAATTAGAAGGTTCATTACCGCTAACACGAGAACCCACCGACACTTGTCTATATACCGAGCCACCGATATTATTTTCGTAAAATTCATTTAATTTTTATCCATCTAGCAAATAAAGGAAGGATTTAAGCACACTATACTAACATTGTAGAAGTGTTTTGGTGCTCTTCTGGACAACTTATACTAATAGAATTACATTAATTTTTAAAATGTCTCGAGAAGCTACGTTTTGATTATATTGAACGACGTTCTGAGGGGAATGACCGAGGAAATAATACTTCATAGTGAGAATTTACGTTCCTACGGCGAATATAAAGATGGGTGACTTCTAGGTTGTTACGTTCTGTATCTGGTAGAATTGTACCGACGTTTCAGATGTGTTTGCTTCCTCCAGTATCTGCGCGATGATAACTGATGATGGAGACAGCAAGGACCTCAGAAACGTCGGTAAACTTTTACCAGACTACACAACGAATCAATTCAGAAGAAAGCCATCTTCAAGAACTTCAGAGTTTGTACGCTTCACTAAATATAAATAGAATGATAACATTATGGAGAAAGATTGGTGGGGAATGTAGCACGTCTTGGCAGATGATAAGTGAGGTATGAAATGCACACAAAATTTTGTTCGGAAATCTGGCAGGAACAGACTGTTTTGGAAAACAAGTACGTGGTGGGGAATATAATATTAATTTGGATGTTGAAGAAATACGATATGAGGCTGTGGATTGGATTTATGTGGCTCAGGAAAGGGAAACATTGTTGGGGTCTTGTATCACGGTAAGGGGACTATGGGTTTCATAAAACGTATGGGAATGGTTGACGAGCTAAGAGACTTGGCTTCTGAAGGACTGTGCTCCAAGGAGGTAGTTATTTGATTTGTGGACTCTCTAGGGACGTGTATTGTTCAGGGTTCTGCATCACCGTTCCACGGCAGAGTACGACATCAGCAGAGGCAACGCGTGCGTTACCCCATTTCTGTCGCGAACACCAGTTCTTGAAACTATGCCAACCAGGTCTGATATATCGTAAGCTGGAGGGACAGCTGAAAACCTCACTCCGCAACGCACTAAATCGATTGTTAGTTAAGAGTTTCCCTCTGTTCGGTTCAGCATGGTGTCTGTGTATATGAAAACCGGCTTTAAATAGCAGGGCTTTATGGTACACAATTCCCTGACTTAGCATTTGCTCAGTCCACGTGGCTGGCAAATGATACGCAACGCAAGGATTCGTGGAAATTTGCCGCCGTGCCTTCTTTTGCGGACAAAGTTTGTTAGCAGATCTTTACAGTGGCTTTATTTTTATCATTTCTAGGATTTGAACCGCATGTCAAAAGAAGCTGTGAAAGTTAGACACGATATGTGATACTTTGTGAGATTTTAGGTTCACGCTGCGGCGGGAATAAAGATGGCAGTTTTGTGAGATGTAGCCCCGTGTCTTGCAGAAGTTTACCGACGTTTCGGAACTATCTTCCGGCAGAAACACCCCTGAAACGCCGGTAAATTTCTACCCGACTACACAGCGCAACGTTTCAGAAAACATTCATCTTGAAGTATACTCGTTTCAGACCACTTTATTTGCCTGTGTCAATTATCTTTGCGCCAATAAAACAGCTCAAGAAACCAGAAATTAATGACGGACTATAACGCCTATAGCGCCGAATGACTCGATGATTAATAGATTATAGATATGAGAGAATATGGAACAGTGGCCTACTTTAAGGCACTATCTTGGCGTTTAACTTGAGATACTGAGAAAAACCACGAAAACGTCAGGATACTGGTCTCTGGGGCGAGATTTTAACCCGGAATCATCAGAGTATGAAACAGGTGTGCGCCGCGTCGTTTGGTAACTAATTTATAGGAAAAGGGAAGAAAATATTTGGCAAGTCTACGATGTTTCAAAGAAATAATGTTAACATCCTGGAGAATTTTGTTTGGACTTTACACACTGCAGGTACGTCAAATAAGTCGCCAAATTTATAAGGCGTTGAAGGCATGTTTTTAAACAGGGTTAGTGGTTCGTTTCCGGTAGAATGGCTTACATTATCTTTCAGACACTAAAGTCAAGTTTCACGACACGAAACATGTGACGTTCTTCATATTGTTTGACTCTAGGCAGATAATGCTGTTGTAAGAGTCTAGCAGGGATGGGGCGTGTTATCCTTCCAGGCAGTATATATATGTTTTTAGTGTTTTTAACGACGCTGTGAAATTCTGGGGATGTAATTTTGCATCCAGTAAGGAATGACAATATGGTAATGAATTTTGGATTGGTAAGGGTGTGAAAGGAGATAATCTCGACGTGTATCATATATTTTCGGGGGTCCTGAGGAAGATTACGAAAACCCTCAGTCTGGATAAACAAACTCCCGGATTATTTCTTTTCTGAAGTTTAGGGTGGTACTACTGATTTTTTGTTGTTGTGATGCTTTAATCCAGAAGTGTTAACTGCATTCATTCCTGTGTATAATGAACAGATGAAAGACCACCAGCGTGGATCAGAGGATGACCTGCGTTTTCTGATGCACAAGCAGTCGGTCACAGTGAGGCCTGTTTTTGTGATAGTGTCTGCCCCAAGATTTATGTGGCATTCAATAGAATCGGGAGTAAGAACTCTATGTACTGGACACAAATATTTCCGAGCTTGAGCTACGCCATAGTAAGAGTGGAAGGAATAGTAGAAAAGCTAAACGGTATGGGCTCTCGCAGAGCCTTCATCCGTTTGGTCCACTAATCCATTTGTGTCTTTATAGTGGTCAACGAAGCTCAGAGCCATCTTTAAATAAATATAGGACTAACAGCAATGGCGGGTCTTTGGGCTGCTGCAGACAATAATAATGTCGGCTTCCTATTAATCGTTTAGTTATACTTTTTCCTTAAAAGGACCGAGTTGGAACGGACCTTCCTTTCTCGTACCCCGAAAAGGGTCCTTTAACTGTTAATCCTTACACGGTTTTATCTGCAGTCGTAATTACATGTCTGTGATTGGTCGTTCGCCCTTGTCTAACCCTCTTCTTAGTTATATAAACCATAAAGGGTTTAACGTTCATTTGAGCCTTGAAGATGGAAACCATATGTTCCTCCGAAACGTCGTGTACAGTCAACTGACGTAATTGCCCAGCAACCCAAAAGACTGCCATCTTTTGTCACATCACCTGAAAGTTTCAACTCAAATATCTTTAGTTTGTTAATTTATTACAAATGCTTCAGATACCAGTTAAGGAGGCCGAGTGTTCATCACAAGTCTAAAAAGAACAAGGTTCATGGCTTGAAACGGCGATGGCAGCTGCAGAGATATTGTGAGTTTTCTGTGTAGTAGGAGAACAAATGAATGTTTTTATAATACGCGGCAGTGCTTTGGACGTCTGGGAAATTCTGAAAGGAGAGATGTGTAAGGAGTCACATTTGCAACACAAATTTTGACGAATGATAACTCGCCCTGTAACTGGAACCCGCTGTATGCTTGCACGTAACTGAATAAGTCCCTGTTTCGTTTGAGAAATTACTGTATTACATTTCACACAGGCTAAAATCCCTCTCAACAAACTTGCTTCTAACCAAATGTGATATGTATTAGGTATCGCAAGCAAGCCCAACCCAGGGGTACACAGAAATTTTCCCACTCTTCATTCTTTTGAGTAGAATTCTCCCTGAGAATCTAATAATTTCTCAGTCCAAGAAATTCAGCACTTTGTTAGTGTTCTATACGCTCTAGCGTGAGTGAAGGACACATGGCCCGTCCATGTCTGTAGGAATTAAGCAGCGTGCATGGCCCAGGATCATTGTTGGAACACTTTACCAACAGTGAGAACCGAGGCTATTGTTGGAATGCAGTGTTAACCGAGAAAAGCGATGCCCTACAACAATGTCGTCTGATCTTATTATAGCAATATGATGTGACATACAGTTCGTAAGCTGCTTTTATCAGAGAAGCAATCTACTGACGTCATCGCCCGTGTGAACACCTTTGGAATTTTTGTGTTGCACTCCATAATATAAACCTTTCATATCTTGTGATGGTGTCTGAAAATTTGTTACCGTGTTAACGAAAGCCTGTCACAGGACGCCATAAATCCAGTCCACATCATGTTTTTAAAATCAGTTTTAATTTTATCCTCCTAGATACTCGTTTGTCTTTGTTTCGTGTTTCCCATTTCGGTCAGTTGACAGTGCTGTCTGATTGTTTATGGCTTGCGAACAGCATTTTACTCACCCTTGTTTCTCAAAAATTATATGATAATACAAAAGGAAAATGTCTGATTTTAAATAAAAAGTGCTCCCTCGCAGACTTTGTAACCGCTGTATTCCTGTTATACGTTTATTTGAATGTTCATTTGTTTCTTTATAATTGTTGTTTTTCCTTCGTTCTGATGAATAGCTTTTGTCTTGTCCCTTACATTTTGTGAAGTCTGTTACATGATCACTGAAAAACCTTTGAGATCAATGTTCATCTTCCTCCCTTTAGGGGCCAACCAGACGTAAAGTGAAACCCTCGTTTTCTTCATTATCGCAAATGAAGGGAGTTTTATCCACGCATCTGCATTCAAACATGGTTTATCCTCGCGCAAACAAATTGGGATTCCTCAAACGTATACATTAATTTTTCATCTTTTAATTCGTTGTTCGACAAACAGCCTTCATGTATTGACTCACATGAGCAGGCGGACATCCGGAATTTGTTCGCCGGTTAAATCAGCTTTTATGCCGTTTCATAATTTTCACTGTAAATCGTCATGAAAAAATGTATTTTTAAGTTAAAATATTTAAATAACGTATTTCTTCTTTTTTTGACCTGTTGTTAAAACACGTACGAAGAACTTCATTGTAACGTATGGATGTAGTTAACAGCATTACCGCATTATTTTCTTTATAGAATTGTAATCTGTGTGACTTATTTGAGCTAAGTGTATAAAATGTCGATTCTGTTTGCCCACAAAGCACTACGATAAGATTATTTATTAGAAGTTTTACACCGAAAATTGTTACTAGAATTATTTTTCATATCGGTTCACTACAAACTTGCTTTAGTTGCAATGTAAGTTACGGGTTGATTTCGTTTCTGTAAGTGGTTTAGCTAATAAAATATTGTTTAATTATATAAGCACTGGTATTAATTATAGTATGGGCTGACGACCTCTATCTGAAACATTTTTCTATTTATATAGCCCCGTGGAATTGTGTTCTTATGAAGGTAACAGTCGCTCAACTGGTGAAATTTGTTTCCGATTTTAACTTAAGGTTCATTGCTGTGTTTACAATAGCTCGTCTTCTGTCGCTGTACTGAGCCGGTTCAATCCAGAGCGTTTGCCTTGCCTATTTTGCGTATTGTACTTGTTTAGGTTGACGTAATAGCAGTACTTCGGTATCGTCCCTAGTAGTGGACCTCTATTTCAGGTGTGTTTTAAACATACAATATTGTATGTTCTCTGTCTGATATTAAAACTGCTGTGGAAGTTTTAAGTTGATTTCACGAGGAAAGGAAGTTACGACGTTTTCTGGTAAAATTTTTGAGTTGTTATTTTGTCTTAATATTTCTCTTTTATTCAGCGTATTTTCGCTTCAGAATTTGGATCAATATGAATACTTAGAGAAGATCTATCAGTTATTTATACAGCTTTCAGACTTAAACAGAATAGCTGGCGTATTTTTTTGTCAGGAAGATTGCATCTTAGGAGGGAAGTTGTTGAATTAACGCACTATCTGTAAAGTGACCCATCATACTCGAGCGAGGTTTAAAGTTTGTTGTTAAATGTTTGTATGTGGTAGCTCATCAAATTAGTGTTTAAACATTCAGTTTCTACCCCAGAAGGAACATGACGTCTCCGTCACAAATATGAAGTAATTAAAGCTGTTAGAAAAAAAATCACTGTTTATTCTGAGAATCAAATGAAACCCGCGAATACACTGAGCAATATGTCAGTTACCACTGTCCTTTAAAGGTTTAAACCGCTACTGGACAAGAATTTTCCTTGGGTATGTGTCGTTTGCAGTGAAAATATTTATCATAACTCATGTATCTTGTAGTGACACGCAAAGTGTCTTATTCTGTAATATGCTGGAGGGTTTGCAACGAAGGGGAGAACTTGAAATATACACAAATTTTGGGGGAGGGGGAATGAGGGTAGATTTTTCAATATTATCCCAAATGTCACTTAGAAAATATCGGGGAATGGATCCTCATTTTTATGTTTTATATTTGTGCGCGAGTTGTAGTTTTTCTTTTTTTACTTTCATTATTTGTGGAGTTATAAAGTAGGGGAGAGATGCAAATGGGGGAATGTCTCATTTATGTATTGATGCATGACGAAAGGGAGTGAAATGAAAGAGGAAAACAATGGAAATCTTGAAGTGCTCTCTCGTGACAGGAAAAGAGTGATATCAACATTAGCTGTAACATCGGTGTTCCTTTGAATCTTTGCAACCTATCTACGTCAGATTTTCTCAAGGATGTTGACAATGAACACCCAAATTTGATTTCTCTGTTATATGTGATGGCTCATAAATCCTGTAGTGAAATTTGCCAGGTAATGAGGTTATGTCTCTACTATATAATGTGGTAACGTTCATAGAATTTCTTTACACAATGTATAATGTATATATAACTCAAATTTTGGGTGTCTGTGCAGAAAACCTGCCTTCACAGTTTAGTGGTCGGTGGACACCAGCCAGTTGAACACTACAGGAAATATTGCGCGTGTTAGCTTGACGCATTACCCTCAAATGGAATTACTTTACCACTACGGTGCGCAGTACAATGCGCAGAATAGAGGTCTGCCTAAATTAGACTTAGATGTAGTTTTTGTATCACGAAGATTGTGGGCTACAGTTGCGCGCGCGAGGTTATAAGCATATGAAGTGCTGGCTGAAAGAGTTCCATTGATTTCAATGGCAATAAAGACCAAGTCGGACCTTGGGTTGAGCCCAGAACTATATAAGAAATCCATATACAGCTATATAAAGGGATTTGGTTTTGCGCATGATAAGAGGAATGCCATTCCGTCGAATATGGGAACACTTTGGAGACATACGTTTGACTTTTCTATTTTTAGAAAATGGCAGTCGGTTTATCATTAGAATTCATTACCATACGCTGAAAGAACTGACAACTGTTGTCATTGTGGTAATGTATTGATCCTTGAACAGAACGTTTTGGAAGCAGAGTTCTCGTTGAGAAGCTAATCGTCTCTTAATTAGTCAAATTCCCCGCATTTTATGGAACGACAATGTTTGTTATCGTTTCGAAAAACGCCCGGCACTGAACCGAATCCCGGGTCACGTGAATTTACTCAGTACCTCCACACTCTGTTTTATTGAGATTGTTTAAATTATCCTCTCTTATATTCCTTAGTCTCAGAAGTGGTCTCTGCTCTCCAGATTTCCCACTAAAAGTTTGTATGTATATCTTATCTCCTCCTATTCATACTACATGTCCCGCCCATCTCATCCTCCTGGATTTGATTACCTTGCTGATATCTGGTGGAGACTTCTTGTGACCATTACGCGTTACAGGCATGAAATGTACAGAATGTCCCAGAAAGATACATACACTCAACCATTACATACGTCAGCATTGTGTATAAATCTTTTTGGGACAGCCTGTACTGTTAGTAATGTGGAAACCAAAGAATTTTGAGACTTCATGACGCTAAAACGTATTTAATTTTAAATCTCTAGGTATAATATTTTGCTTTTCTTGCATCGTGTGTGACAACACTGCTGGACCCTACAGCCATCGTCTTGTAACACAAACACGACACGCAGAAGAGATTACAGATATAACACACTGGCTATATTACCAGTTCGAGAGATCGCATGTGATAAGGGGAATTACGTAGCGTATCGCATGTGGGAGAGAAACATATAAGATTTACCCTTCGAGTATATCGACTCGTCTTCGAGATGGTTTCCTGTCCTTTGTCATTTTCTTCCTGAGGGTGAGTGGAGATTTGTTGTTGGGGAGGGGGAGAGCTATGTTTTTTTGCAAATCTTTCTCCTTCGTCCTCACATCCGAATTGTTTATTGTCTTTTGTAAGACGTTGAAAAGAAGCGAGAGTGTTGCAGAAGGTCTGCGCGAAGCAGTTTTTGACATTAATGGTTTGTGTTCTATTTTGTTCTCGTGTGACAGTGAGTAAAAAGAACTCTTTATGAAGCTAGTAGATGCACTTCATGCGTTCATGTCCCTTCATTCATGTGTGGAGATCTTACCTTACATTACGCCACGACAGCTTACTTCCATATTCCATACAATTTATTATTCGTTCTAAATTAGATGATATATAAGAATGAGCTAGTGACTTTATCGTCAAATAAACTACAAACAAGTAAAATACACTCAACAAACAACATGCAATGACGTTCTTTCGGGTTTTGCCGTCATGTACACTCGTCGGTAGATGCCAGCGTTTCTTCAGGGCTGAATATGAAGACAGTATGTTTCTCAGAAAGGCTGGCATCGACCGACGAGGGTACGTGGCGCCAAAACTCAAAAAATAAAATCTCACATCATACAGGCACTTTATACAATGATGATGATTATGATATACGAATGTCAGTAAGCCTGCTTTATATTAATAAAAAGTGTGTCCCACTATACGCCATGTAGGCGTTTGGGGTGACTGGAGGTATAGCTCCTCTCTTCCTTGACCCCGGCACTAGATGGGGGTGAGTGGTCAGCATCACGCCCCGGCCGGCTTTACCCCCGGGAAAGGACCCCGGTACCCATTGTAGAGGAGGCTGGGTGGGCCCCAGAGCCTGTCTGGACGCAGAGGCTAGAGGAAAAATCCTCTGCCCTCGTCGGGGATCGAACCCCGGTCGTCCAGCCCGTAGCTAGTCACTATACTGACTGAGCTATCCCGGTTCATGCTTTATATTAATACATCCCATATTTTGCGACTGCGCAGAAACTGTGCACAGTTAGCTTCTTATTACGTTTCGTTGTATGGATTTATGGATTATGTCCTTATACTGCATCTCACGGCCCCACTCAGACGTATAAAGCATGTGCGTAATATTGAGTGCCTGTCTGGGGAAGATACAGCGAACTGTAACACTGTCTGTCTGTCTGTCGATGACAAAAGAGAAGACGCTTTCTTCTTTTCCTCCTCGTCCGAGTTCTTTTCTGCCCTTGCGGTCCTCCCCCTAAAGCATTGTGCTGTCACATTCTCTCCCCCGCCGGTGACATGACAGCTGAACTCGTCGCATCCAGCAAGTGTCTGCTGAGGTTTGCGGATGGATATCTTGGTGAATGTGCTGTCAGGATATGCCTCACATACGCAGCAGAACCTCACGTAGAAACCCCTATCCTCTATTGTCTCTTTACAAATTGACTCATTTCTCTGGTTTCGTATGCAAAAGTGTGAAAATCTTGCAAGAACAACGATTTGAGATTAAAATTCAGTTTTTACAGTTTTATCACTATGATCATAAATATCATCTTCAATATTTACGTTCAAGGTTTACGTTTATACCCATTTGACTTCAGATATATTCTGCCCGTGCCTTAGCTGGTCTGCAAATTGATATTTTTCTTTTAGGGAGGGATCTGTTTTGGTAAACTTTGTTAATCTATTCTCTCTGTATGTGAGAGCCTTGACTCATTTTTGACGAATATTGTAATTTAATGTGTAATATTCTTAAGAATATGTTCTTTTATTTTTTAGAAGTGTGAATAACGGTATAAACTCTGCCGTTGGCTGTTCATATATGATTTTAGTCTTCCTGTGACATTATGTTTCGCTGTCATAAATTAACATTGGCACTGCCATGTTTTTGTATGCGTTTGACTTTTAGCCGTTTCAGTGCTGTAATTGATACGTACATAAGTTTAAAACCTATCAATATAAACTATGAAATGAGCTTCTAGAACTAAAATATCTTGGGAAGGATAGATTGGGACATCAATTAAAAATAGATAATTATCACATATCAAAATCATTACTTACAAAATTATTTGCAATATGAATAAAAGTGTTTTTTTTCAGAAAAAAATCAGTATAATCCTGTTGAGATTTTTTCTCATGGCGGCTCTTATGAAATGCTGTCTTTTGTTTGTAGCGCCGCGTAGGCTAGTAGAAGTTTATTGGCGTTTCACAGGTTCATGCTGCCTCCATCATCAGAGCGATTTTCACAGATATTAAGTCGTGCGTTTCTGACGGATGAAATGAAGTACTTCCATAAATAAATGTAAAGCATGCAGAATTATTCATATATTTGCAAAGTTTAGCCGAGATCTGAACTCAGTTATTAGTACTAGAAATTACTCAGATAAGACCACCTGTTTGATAGGAGAATCTCACTCTTGGTTAACATTGTACGTAGTGAACTCAAATTTAAAATTTTGATTTAGAAAGAGCTTTGTAAATATATAAAACTGTAAATTTTAAAATATCGCACAGAACGAAGGGAAATTCATCGTATTATGATTGTTTTAAAATTGTGTAGAGGAGGAGGTATTATTTAATAATGATGAACGCAGTTTGTCAAACGTCACAAAACAAAAATTTTGACGTTATTCTTGGTGTACGACCACGGAGGCCCGCGCCTTTATTAGGAAACCCTTGCTGTGTTCGATAAAGATGCCAGTCCAATAAGATGTATTTCCTTCCTTAATAGATATATCGTCTAGCTAGGCCGGGCAGTACGCTAGCCATATATTCACAGCACGGGGCTCAAGCCCACAGAATAGAACAATAGCTATATATTTTGATAAAAGAGGGTTCAAGAAATGAAGGTTGTTTATTTATCTTTTCCTTCGTTCTAAACGCCAAAAAACGTATTGTGTACACTTCACGTGAACGAAGGGATGTTGGATTAAAGAGTTTCTAGGGGCAGGATTCCACTTTTACATTTCTCAACTGAAAACGCAATAACGTTTATCTAATAAATAATAAATTGGAGGGTTTAGGGGGAGACTTTGTCAAAAATTCTACTTTCTGAGAAATGAAAAGAAATCTTTCCGTCATCTTAACCAGTGAAAATTTATTGACGTTTTTACTTTGTATCAGTGCTTTCTACATGAGATGGATTTTGGAATACAGTTACAGATTTGCAAATAGTTTACTTCTGGAGAAATAAATGAAAAAAATGGACGTTAGTTGTTTTTATTTTAAAAATATAGCAGTTAAAGCAGAAAACACCCGTATTTCCCTACTCATTTTCTTCTAGACTGATGTGATTTTTGCCGGAATTATATTACCCCTTTATGCGTGCAGTTTTAACATTTTAGATAAATAAAAAAATACCCAGTTTGAAGTAATATAATTTTCATTGAAACCTCTAAATTCTTTAAAACAATATTTTTGTGGTATAAGTGACAGAAAGAAAGCACTTTACATGTAACTGTTGATTTTGTGGGTTTAAATATCGAAAAATTCCAGGCAGTCCATGTCGACTACGGATGATTTAATTGTATGTGTTTGCCGACGACCGCTACCCCTTAGGTTTTTAGACAGCGTAAGCCGTGGTGATGAGCCATTAGTCGAAAACAACTGATGCACCGTTTTAAGATTGACTTGAGGTTCTCACTGCTGCGAGTTTGAAGATGGCTGTCTTCGGGTTTGTAGCACCGTGTAGTGTAGTAGAAAATTACCGACGTTTCAGAGATAATTTCTGCCTTTATCGCTCTGAAGATGGAGGCAGCATTTAGCTATGAAATGTCAGTAAACTTCTACTTCTGCTCTAAAACTCAGAAGACATCGTTGTAAATGTTTCTTTGTCTTTCTGGTGGTATATGAGAATCGTTAAAATTGCCTAATCAGTATCATGTTTACACACAATCATGTAAAACAGCGTTTTAATCAAGTAATTTAAGGGATGTAAGGTAAATTAAAGGAATATTTTTCCATATCCACCATATACCGGACAATGAAGACGTATAGGGGATCGGAGGTAAGGTTCCACAAGCTCTTAACACAGAAATAGACGAGTTGTTAGCTTCACGTTTCGACCACCTTACTTTCGGGGATAGAAATTCGGGTTCTGTTGGCTGGGTGGGCCAGAGAAGCGACTGAACGCGGTTACGAAGACAAATCCCAGCCCCTGCTAGGAATCGAACTTATCCTTACAGCCCGTCGACAAGACGACCTTTACCGAATGGCATACCCGCTCATGAGACCTTTAGTGGTCTCCTAGAATATTTTAGAAAGCAGATTCATATACTCAGATCATGTTTAGTTAAGAAACATAGTTTATCGTGACAGCCATTTGATGGTCGAGCCGTGAGAAGGGTAGGACAGGAATAAGTTTTCTGTACTAGTCTGGTAGGAAACATTTACTCCGCTCCGAAACTTCGACCTCACTGTCAAACTGTTGCGTGCGTTGGCATGTAAGCATTGGCTAACATTAGCACAATCGCTACCAACTACGTAATTCAGAGTTTGCAAGGAGGCGGAAGTCATTAATAATAACGGTATGGTATACTACTGATGTTTTTTGAATGGCCAGTAGAACGTCTGATTCCGCGACCATCCTGAAGATGACTTGGATTTTGCTAATGATTCTTGTAGACCACGGAGGACTGGATTTACGCCGGATTATTTGTGCCACTTTTACGATCTACGTCGTGGTGACGTGCGTGGATGGTGACCACAGAAATTACATACCAATACGCCGTTTAAAATTGGTTCCTTAACCTGACGGAGGAACGTGAGAGGGTTTTTTTTTGGTGTTTTACATTAAAGTGCAGGGAAGTATATTTGGACTTCAGAGGGAGAAGATGGTACGGGGATGATGATTTCTGCACAGTGTGGGCGTTTAAGAACAGGGTGCAGAGGACAGTTTTCGTATATAAGGGCGAAGAAGAAGGGCGGACAAAACTGCGTAATGGGGTATTCCACAATCTTTACTATTCACCTGGGGCGATCGAATCAGATAATATGAGGTGGGCGGAACATATAGCACGCGTGGGAGTGATAAGAAGTATCCTTATTTGAAAACCTGAACGGAGAACTAAGAGTAAATGGGGTTATATTCATTCGGTCTGAAATCAATCTTGGACAGACATGGAAGGGCCAATTAGGTGTTCTTCGTTCACCCCAGAGCGTAAGAAATACACAAATGAGATTTTTGTCTCAAGTAGAACACACCACAATACCATTACGAATTAAGTTAAATGTTTTAAGTGTCTTTAGGAAAGAAAGCGTGAGAGTAATGTGCAAATTCATGAATTTGTAGGTGGTACACATAGTTACTGCTTATTTATAAAGGGTTTATGAAATTTTTTATGAGTGTGTGGACTGGATTCATCCGGGCTGTTTATAAACACTGTACTGATTTTGTATTCAATAAAATTCGTGGTATCTGTTGACCAGCTGAATGACTATTAGCTTCTCAGTAAGAACTCTGCTGCAGGGAATTAGCTGAGGCAGCCTTTAGTCTGAAGACCAACTGTGTATGTTCTTACGTCAGTTCATTTCCGACTGTAGACTTTTTATTTGCTTGAACATTTTGTATATAGTCATGCAGCGTAATTGGGTTTCGTAGCTCAACTTCACAAGTCTATCCACCTGTACTGATAGGGGCCTGAAATCTAATGGCGTACCTTTTATCCTCCTTGCTACTATTGGTATTAATCGAGAACTTTTTTCAAAGAGAGGTTATTTTAACGTCGTTGGTCATTAAGCTGATGTTATTCAGGATTTGACTCATCGCCAGACGTCATTATGGGTGTTCCAGACACTTGACAAGAAATTAATTATGAAACCTCGCCGATTCCATTACATTGTTTAACAATGCCTCATGATGCACAACAGATAATATCACTGTAGTATGTTGCTGATCAAGAACGTTAATATTCTCTGGCCGACCGTTTGTACTGCTTTATTTTTTTTCTCCGAAAATAAATCAGATTGAGTAACTGTGATCTAGTCGCGGTTTGTATGGCTTGGACATGCAGCATGCAAAGGGAGAAAAGAAATACGTCATTTAAGAAAACTCAATGTTTGTATTTTTTTTTTAATTTTTCTTTCCTTACGACGTTTAGGCCCATGGTAGATTCCTCATTTTATTCGAAACTGCTCGGGTTGGATACTAGATTTATATTATGATTATTTTTTATTCTAGTTGAGATTGTTTTATGCGTCGTTTTACGCATGCGTCTTGTGCGACATACGAGTATTGGTTATTAAGCCGCGAGACTCACTTTGCGGTCACGAAACTGACATTGGTAACTACTGGTTTTGTGTGAACCAACAGCCAAACTGTGTGCAGGAAAACCGGCTAATGGCACTTTCGTTTGTGGTATAGAACTGTCGGATATTCTCACATAATTTTCCCCTTTCAATAGTAAAGTCGTGTGAATTGGTTCGCTGTTGTCACTTTGCATTAGGACTGGTGTTAGTGTACGCTGCATTGTCCACTGTCACTTCAGCTGATTGCTTGGGCTGTGATTTAGAATATTTTAACATGTTTATTTCCATTTGTAGCTTAAATGCGTCATGTTTGTTTTGATTAAATATATATTTATTTTCACAGTCTATACACAAACGTTGTAATTAAATGATGTTGTTAAAATTATATAATATTAAAACATTATGTAGTATAAAATATTATATTTTGGCTTTTTTTTTAAACGTCTGACTACAAACAAACAACTCATCATGAAAATATAAAATCTACAAACAAACCACAGATCAATATAATACATTGCATAGAAATATCTAATAATTTTAAAATATTATAAAATTGATATAAACCTGAAGATGAGGTCTTATCCATCGAAACATGTCGTAAAAAAGCGCTAAATAATGTAAAATCGTATTTACGATAAAAGCGCCAAAATATAATATTTTATACTACATAATGTTTTAATATTGTATAATTTTAACAACATCATTTAATTACAACGTTTGTGTATAGACTGTGAAAATAAATATATGTTTATTTTCATTTGCAGTCGCTGCCAATCGCACACATTATGATTCAGCGTTGTTAAATAAACCGTTGGTTAGTCTCGATTTTATTGTGATGTACGCATTCTGTGGAAGATACATCCCCATCTGTAACATTTGAAGTGAAGACCACTGTCGTTATTCCATTGAGCTAAGTTTTTCGTGAGACGCTGGTTGTCGATTAGATGTTACTTCGTCCATTTGGTTTTTAACTGTATAGAAGTTTTGTATTGTTTCCCCATCCACTTGTAAAGCCGCGTTCTGCCTCAACTTGCCTAAGTATTATTATGGAACTTTATTATTATTATTAGTGTTCTGTCTGACGACAGGTCCATATGAACAGGATCCTTCCATCCTTTTCTCGGACTGGGACCTGTTCATATACGTTCTTGGCAGATATCCAGAAGTGGTTTGCCATTGCCTTCTCCTGTGTGTGAATGGAGTAATTGTTGGGATGCCACGGAGAAACCGGGGAAGCCCCCGGAGGAAAACTCCGTGTTGCCTAGACCACGGCCTTGCCCAACACAAGTTATAAATTCGGGCACCGCCGGGAATCGAACCCGAGACCCCAGGATTACAAGGCCAGCGTTCTAACCGCTAGACCACCGTGACATTATGGAACTAAGCAACAAAAATAAATAAACGATCTGTTGTTGTTGTTTGTTTTTTAATTTTTATATATATATATATATATAGAGCTTTGGACCTAACTAAAACATTTCAATATAATTTTTTGGAAGTTGTGAGATTAGAAGTAAACACAGTAATATATTTTCTTGTATTCAGGAAATCTCACTCGTCACTATTGTTGAATGAAAAAAAAATTGTAAATTATAAAGTGGAGAGGTTATGGATTCAAGCGGTCGTGGCCCAGTTTAAAGTACCTTTCCATTTGCCTGTGGAGGAGGGGAGACTGGGAAAAACTACGAAAAACCTGTCAGGATATATGGTCTCCTGGTTAAAATTGAACCCAGAACGTACGGAATATGAAACAAGTGATAACCATCCCGTAAAGGTTGCTGATATATGATGTGAAGCTTTCACGGTGGCTTTCATTAATAAAGTCTTCTGGGGCTATCGGGCGATTAATCAACATCTAGCTATTACATATTCTTGTGTATAAGATTTACGAAACAGTTTTTGTACTAGAATCGAAGTGTGAACCTTTCCGATTATATTTGCTGAATAAAGAGGCGTTGACAGATGACGAAATGGATCCTACTCAATCTGCTTGTTCAGAAATCTGAAGGTCTTTTTCTAACTATGAATAGTTAAACTCCGTTCCCAATGTAGTCGTAATTTTCTGCTTGCGCGGTCTGACAGTAACAGTCGAGAAATGTGTTACGGAATTGCATAGCATGCAGCCAGGTGTTTTGTTCAAACAAATTAATTCTGGAAGCTAAAATCATAACACATTCTCGTGAATTAAATACGCCGTTCATGTTTGTAAATGATTATACTTCGCACGGATGGGGAAATAATTTGTTATTTTAATTACAACACGCGGCTGCAGATGGCTCGCCAGTTGCGAGCGCCCATGTATGATCCAGTGTTTGCAAAGAACAGACCCGCTACTGGGCGAACCATCTATGGAGTAGTTTAATACTATCAAATTCTGACATTACATGAAAACTCACTATGTCTAATACTGGGTACAGTCCTCTGTGGACTTGTGCTAATTGGCGGTTGACAATTGTAGAGCCTTGAGCTCTCCTAGACAACTTGGGTTCTCTGTAGGGGGAGTCATTAACCCCCTGTGGTTCTCCCTTCACCCTCTTCGCCATATAAACTAGCATCCTTTTGGAGATGTCTCTTTATTCCCAGTGGTCTAGGGCTGTCGCTACCATTAAAACGCCTTCCCTTACTGCTTCATAATCTGACAGCTGCAAAACACCAGTTAAACACTCCGTCTTAATCAGGGCGAGGATGTTCTGGACATAATATAACGCAACAAGTTCTTTTGTGTCACCATGAAGACGTTGGAAGTGATGCAATCTAACGTAGGGACCAGGTTACGCGCTTGTACGTTGCGCGGGGTGAAGAGCAAGGTTATTTGATCTTTGGCATTCTGAGTGCTTCCAGCAGTTCCCACCAGATTTCACTATGACACCTACGTCTTAGTAGCAAAAACAATGGAATGCATTTCAACCCAGTCTACGTTGTTCATAATGAACGTGAGCTTTAATCGATAGTTTCGGATTTCATTTCTACTGTTTAATGTGTTTATCAGAAACTAATTACAGGAACTCAAACATGGTTTAAAATAGATGACCTTGGCATATGTTTATATTCGTAAATTATTCAGCGTGTAGGATTTTAAGATGTGACGACATTTCTCGCAACCTGTGAATTTTAGAAACAATCACAAATTACCAAAACGTTTATTATCTTAATCGATACCAACTACCAATCTATACAAAATGCAATCAGTCGAAACTTCATCTCTTTGTGTTTAATAAAACATTTTCGACCTCAAAACCAGAAATCTCCTCGGACGCTTTTCGAATGTTCTGGTTAATAATTATGGTATATACCTTATGTTTTAATTGGTGTTATTACACTCTGAAACTGTTGGGAGCTTTGACTGCTTATGAATATTAATCCTTACAAAGAGGAAACTCTCATTAGACGTTGATACATTTATACCGGACTGTATGTTAATTTGTGTTACCAGTAATTTGTTCGTCATAGGTGTCCCTGACGTGGTACTTAAGCTCTGGTGGAACATAAGAATAATTGCTTGGTGAACAATTACATGCTCCTAACTACCAATCCGCTGTAGGTGCTGTTTGTATGATGTCTACAGTCGCGCTGTACCGTTCCACGCCTTTTATGTTAACTAGTTACTGAGTGGGATCTCATGGCAATCAGCAGCTAATGGTATGCGTGTTAAAGAGAAACTTCTGCAGTAGTTTCGAACTAAGTTTATGTTCCACGTGAAGTAGGATCAGTGATATATGCGATAATGCCTCGTAATGTAGGTAGCCACAGTGAAAGTTTTAGTATTCTTATTGTTCTAGAATGTAACCATGCAGATATAACGTAAACCCTGGGCGTAGACTTTGCAGGTAGATAAATTAAAGATCTTGTCATCACCAGGAACTGTCTGGTCCGCGGTTCGATTGACAGGTCGTCGAATAATGGATTAGCGGTTATATGAATGTGTGGATTGACGAATGTACGGATAAATTGATTGGCGCATGGGCGGATATATGGACGGCTAAATAAATTGGCAGTGGATAATGATGTATGAATTGACGGATGAATGTAATTACTTGGGTGTTACGGTCCGGCATACGGTGATGTGACCCTCATGGCCATCTGATAGGGTGGATTGTTACATTTTAAGGCGTTCTTTACGCTTTAACGTAAGTAAATTACGTCGTATGGCACCGTTTATGTGCGCTTGGAATTTGATTAATTTTATGTTTAATGAAGTTCTATAAACATTTCATGGTCATTTGAATTGTGGTCGGTGAGGCGACTACTTAAAACATGTTTAAAGAGGATTTTGTTTGACAGAATGAATATACAGTGTTTTATTTTGAAGATGGCCATATAGTCTGGTAGATTTTCGCGACGTTTCGGAGGTAATTTCTACTTCAGGGTGGTGACATTTTCGTAATCGCCGCCATGATAGCGTAAAATCTTGCGGTGTTGTATTTTGTGCCAACTTCTTACGAGAAGAGTTATTGAAATGACGTGTGTTAAATCGATTTATAGACGTCATTTAGTAGAATGTTCAGTTAGTATTTTTTTTGTTTCTTTTGCAGGTGAGTACACACTCATCAGTTGCTTTGCTGTGATGGTCATTTCTGCGGTAATGTACCTAAGACTTAAATTAATTATCTTGATATAACTAATTAGAAGCACGCTTTTATTATTTAAAGAAAAGTAATTTGGTTGTCGAGATCTCCAAAGTGTCCTTGTGTTTTCGTTTTAAACTTAAAAAGAAAAGAGTTGGACTTTTATTGAATTCCGTATTATTTATTTCCTGGTTAGTGTACCATTTTTCTTGTTTTCTCCACCCGTAAATATGACATCATGTCGGTTATATGGGTGGGCCAATTTGAAAGGACGGCCCATAAGATTTGCATTCTTTTCTTAAGCATAATTTTTTGCTTTTACGGGTGAGATGAGTCAATGACCTTGACTTGACAAATGATTTCTTCCATACCATAGGTTTGTGTACGTTTTACTTTCCTGCAAGAGGTAATAAAATTTGTGACATGCTAACTTACGAGCTGGGGATGGTCCTAGCATTATCATAGGATCCTAAATTATTTACGACAATAGAACTTCGTAAATATTTACATTTTTATTAAGGTAATTTTCTATTAGAATATAAAAGAGCATGGAGATCCCGCGAAAGCCGTTTACCTTTCTGTTTCACTGTGGTTAGTAATGGAGCGTTAGAGCTAGACGTGTGATGTCTGGTAGTCTATCGACATAGATCATACATATAGGGTCTGTGTACAAAGTACGTGTATGAAATCTTGTTTACGCGTCAGATATTCGTCATGGCGACGATTTTCTGGATGGTTGTTGGTTAGTATTGGTAATTGCATTGACGTGGCTGATGACAGACTGTCATGGCTGGTAAACACTGATTTTAATCAATCAGTCTAGGGCACAATGTAATCTGTTCCATTTACTCTTTCGTGGTTTGATCATATACGACATTGTAAGATCAGTCGGGCACGTAGACACCGAAATCCAGCCTTTACTTAACAGTAGACAGAGATTATTGGCTATTGATTAGCAATGTAGTGCATTCTGAACGTAGTTCAAAGTATCTATCTTACACACGCAGTAGTAACTGGTGTATTATTTTCATAACACGTACAAAATCTGAAGTGTGTTTTCTACGGTACACATAATGTTTTTCAGTGATTACATCTTTCATAACCATCATACAACTTTTAAGCGGCAGCTATGTTCCTTTGAAGAACGTTTCCATTTCGAAAATTATAGGTTGTAAGACCACGTATGTTTTGTAGATAATGTAAGGCTTAAGTAATAAAGTTTTATGGTTTACAGCTCTTGTCTGAATCATTCTCTAGCTCGTAGCTCGTTTTCTTCATTACTTTGTGCCTGATTTAAAAATAATGGAAAGTGCCTCTCAGCTGCATTAAATCAAGAAGTTTATTGTAGACTTGTTTGAAAACTATTTTCATGTGTATACAAATTTCTGTGATCTCATCACGATTGTCACGTGTAGCAGGAGAGGCTAGAAGTAAAATTTACAGAAAATTAAAGTACTCTGGTGTCGATGTTTGTTATATCAGCCCTGATGATGGAGACAGTATATCTCCCGGAAACGCTGTTATCTACAGCAATCTCTCCTCCACAGCTGATTTTTTGTAATGAGATTTGATTATGCGCGTGAAAGCAAATGCAAATAATTATTTCTGGAACATTTTATTATACTCGGTCTGCTAAATACGCTGTAGTGAACTGGTTTATGAAAAATATCACTGCTCTCTGAAAATCGATATCACCCGTTGCTGCAGTGTCGATACCGAACCATCAATATCTGCATCTGATATGATGGAGTTTGATGCCTAACTTTGTGCTGTTATCTTGTTTTAATACCTGGTAATCGTAACGTAACGCTCATATATTAATTTAATGTTTTACATTTCGACAACATTCAGTAAAATTACTAAACGTTTGTTCATAAATGAATACCGTTAGAGTATATTTATGATTTTGTTGTTTATATACTTGACTTTCTGCGGCCGTTCACGTGTTCCTATTAAACCCATGTGTCTCCAACGGGAATTCACCTAAAGGTCTCTTTAGAGCAGTGGTATTCAACCTGGGGTATGCGTACCCCCGGGGGTACGCGAAGACATCTTATGGGGTACGTGAAATTTAAAAAAAAAATTATTTTATGATAAACACTGAATAATTATATACTATGTATAACTTGAATTATACACCAACAACTTTGGGGGTACAAAGTTCAAGAGAAATTATATCTGGGGGTACGCGAACAGAAAAGGTTGAATACCACTGCTTTAGAGGGATGTACCCCTCTTGTCGGACGAGGGTTTAATGTACCTCCTAGTCCGCATGGCGTTTCAGTCCACAATATGGCCAACAACATATAAGACTTGACTGATAGTGCATATTACCGCTACATTATTTTGTGTGTGAACAAGTGTCATTGTATCCATGCTCTTTTGTGTGTTTTTATGCCCTAGGTCTGTCTGCCTTTCTCTTTCTTTTGTCGGAAGTTCTAATCTTGGTATTTGGAATGAATTATACGATCCAGGCATGGAACAAATCCGTTGTCCGATCAAGGCCACATCATTTCTTAATCTTCGCGCCAAAATCCGTCTTCACTTGGTTGGCCCTGCTGGATGGAACAGTCCCTTAGATCTGTTGTATGTTAACTCTGGATGCGCTACAGATTGAAGAGGCAAAGGGCGAAGGGTCTGTTTTTGCCTTGCATTATAACTCATACTAATCATGTCCCAGTAGTAATGACGAGGTAGCCAAGGTCATTTATTTGTTTTGCCTTTGGAATAGCTTCGATCATTTGTGTTCGCTTGTCAGCTGTGATCACTACGGGTGGTTTGTGGTTTGATGATAACCCCACAACCGAATGCTCTGCCGTTTGATGTTAATGTTGTGACTGCAGCGACATGAAATTCATGTTCTGGTTTCTGAAGTGACGTAATTCTACGCAATTCAGCCGCGGAGTGGGAGAAACGTGTTTATATTCTGCTGTTTATTGAATTTTGAACGAAATGCACGTAAGCGTAGTTGCTATTGGCGTGTGATGAATGTTACCAAGGAATGGACGTCGTACGTTCTGCCCGGAAAAACTTTGGTTCTTATTTTGTATACGCCAAGCTGTTAACATCGCAGAATACATCGAGGAATATGACTAGAAATGGGGTCAGTAGAGGAATAATTGTGGATATAATGTCGCGTTTGAAACATTTTCTGTGGAAGAAGCGACGTTTGACTCGCTGGAAGTGGTGGATGGTTCGGTTTGTGAGTCACGTGAGGCCCGCTGGTCTGTCATAATTAATATCGGGCAAGTAGACCATCTGGTACACTTTTACTACTATTCCCTAGGACTCCAGTCTCCCAGTTCGTTTTCAGTGGCATTACCGTAACATTCTACAGATATAAATTACATTTGTTACATGAATTTAAGACATGCACCATTGAAATATGTTGTACCACTGACAAATAATTTTTATAATTGAATGCGTTATATGTGATGTTTTCCAAATATCCTGTTGTTAGGAAGATAAATAGGCGGGGTACGAAATATGCACGAAATTGATGATAAATACAAAATTTTCGTCGAAAAACCTGAGAGATACCACATACGGGTGATAATATTAAAGTGTATCCAAAACAGCGAAGCTGTCTTCTAGATCAGTGGTAGTCAACCTGGGGTACGCGAAGACATCTTAGGGGGTACGTGAAATCTAAAAAAAAATATACTATTTCATGATAAACACTGAATAATCAGTAATGTAATTTATTTAATTTATTTTAGATGTAGATTATATACTATGTATAACTTGAATTATACACCAATAACTTTGGGGGTACACAGTTGAAGATAAATTATATCTGGGGGTTCGCGAACAAAAAAGTTTGAATACCACTGTTCTAGATTGTTGCGCCGTGTATGGTAGAAGCGTACCGACGTTTCAGAAGTCCTCGCTGCCTCCACCACGAGGGCGATGAGTCATGTAGGTAGCGAAGACCTCTAAAACGTCGGTAAACTTATATCAGACTTCAGGGTGTAAAAATCCAGAAGTCAGCCATCTTCAGACTCACCGCCGTGAGAACTTGAATCTCGTAATGTGAGAAGATTTGTGAGATGGATTCGTCTGATTATAATAAATAGCTACCATTTACAGGTTTAGATAAACTTTGTTATGAATCTGCCATCTGCATAAAGGGAGATGGATTTTTTGACCATCTACTGTTTGCTTTTCAAGAAGGATTGTGCCCCATGCAGTTAATTAACTTTATCTTCGCAAGCCAAAAAGAAGAAGGGTGGAACGTTGAACTGCCCAACGTGCAACGAATTAAAACCGCCTGCCCCGGGGTCCCCTGGGCACTACTTCTTCTTGTTCTTTTAATCTTAATCTTAGTTGTAACATTTAGGCTCCTTAGATCCTTTCCGAGACTACACAAGCTGCTCGGATCATCTCATTGGACGCTTTTGTGAACTGCAGCCTTACAGCTCGTGGCTTAGCGAGTAATTCTGTTGATGTGAATTATTAATTTTATTATTAGAACAGAGCAGCATGCTTGAACGGTTTGTGGTTCCTGTAAGTTCTGACGTCTTTTGCAGTTTATTTGCGTGGAAGACGTACAAAGGAAGATAGGAGATGGATGTGGTGTAGATACTTTTTTCTTTCGTTGGATTCAGTTTCACAGTCTGGTCCAGTTCCCCGCAGTGTACTTGGTGGTAAAGGAACACAGTCAGGGTATATAACACAGTTGTACTGCAGTGCAGAACGGAGTAAATAATGGCTACATTCACTTGTTATAAATTACTACAGCGCTAGTGTCGCTTGGCTTGAAACAAGAGACGAGCTACTGTGCTGACCTCAATAACGAAACCATTTCATAGCTGTTAGGGTTTTGAACAACTTGAAATGGTGGTTATCTGTTATTAGAAGCGAATCATTTGTTGTGGTATTTATCACTGGCAGCTTTTTTTTGTTAGGAACGGTGACAGGTCAGTCAGTATGTAAAAGGCAACATTTCGTTTCAAGACAGCAGTGGAGGGAGGTGTAACACGTGTGTCTTCATGTCGGCGTAGCTTTAGAGGCCGTGGGAATGTGTTATTTACATTTGAAAATCCCATGTCTGGCCCTAATAACTTTTGTACCAGTAGACGCTTTTTCATTGAACTTCGTGGACGAATATAGATTTTTCAATAGAATTTGTGTTATTCTTCCTTACGTTGCGGTAAGTAATGACACATCAAACTTGGCACGTGAAATTAAATTAACATAAATCATAAAATTGAAAGTTAATTCTATATAAAAATAATTTATTTGCGTTAATATAGATGTTGCGAACACCTTCAAGATGTCGTAATAGATGAGAGGTTTATTTTGCAACTGAGTGACTATTTGTTTATCATAATGTGTTCCATGGAGTTTATTGTATATTCGGGTTTTCAGATCGATTGATGTAAAGATTACGAAACTCGTTCAATACTTTGCAGTGTGTTCGTATATTGGATATGCAGTAGCTTATATTTCTTTCTTGATGTATGAGCATGGGACAAAATACATCACTAACCTATAATGACTGCGGCCATCTTGAAAGTAGATCCTTTTTTTGTCTTCTTGCTTTGCAGCTTCTATGCCATGTGTAAACACGTGGCTGAAAATTATTTCGGTGGTCGTTCAGACACGTTTTGTGGCATTGCTTTCGATGTCTTCAGCCGATTCAAAATGAGGTTCTTTCAAGAAACACGATCAAATCTCACGGGACCGAATGAAGGGAGTAGAGTGAATTAGCACCAACTAACAAACCATCTAACGCCGTGGGTCAGAGCTCTTCTTGAGAAGTTAACAATCCTTGAGCTAGTCATTAAATTCACCGGCTTTCTGTAACGGTAAGGCTTACTGTTATGTTCGTAAGATCTTACCAATCGACCCTGCCTCAAAATAAATGAATCCCGTCCATGATCTCAAATTCTGCTTATTATCCATTTTAATGTTACCTTCTCAGTCTAATACTGTTTATTTATTTTTTTTTTTACAAAAATATATTCGCAGCTAGTACCGTACGGGAAGGTTCATTGTTGGTATTATAATTCCACTTTTCGTCCAAGGACTTTTTTTTTGACGAATTGGTTACCATAAGCGATCCAAGACTTGATGGTGGATTCTTGGTTGACTCAGAACACGCTGTAGCAATTAATGTAATTTTGAGATAAGATCCAGTAGTATGTAATTATAGTGTTGTACCAAGATAAAATGGTTTAAATTATAACGATAATATTAGTAAAGACAACGCATTATTTCGTTTCTGTGTGGTACTTTTAATGCATGAAACCAAGCGTCTTAGCCGACTGGTTAACACTCCTTATTTGTATTTGGGAGGTCCCGGTCTGGAAATTGGCTATGCTGTATGATATTTTTCATGGTTTTCCGTAGTTCCTCCAGGAGAATTCCGGGATAGTACATTAGATTAGGCCACGCTTTCCAATTTAAAATTGACTCGTCGTCGCATTAGACTGTATACAGTGTCCCAGGAATAAAGGTCAATATCCTGGGAGGTCATAGTATCGGCCATTCTAAGCAAAAGAGTTTTGATTTGGCCCCCAGTATTGTCCTTCCCTATTGGATGTTATCGCCCGCATAAACGAACGTCAAGATGCACTCAGACGAGTTGCAAAGTGTACATTGATATTGACGGTGGAATTTTCGAAAATGTATTCTACTAGATAAACTGTACCAACTTTTTCACTTGAACAATAAATACCGGTATTATTAACAGTACGTAATATCTCTTTCTTATCAACAATTTTACAACTGTACAGTGAAATAGCTGTATCTCGGAAACCGTTCGGAATAGCACACATGTACACATACACTTTTTTGCTTAGAATGGCCGATACTATGACCTCCGAGAATATTGACCTTTCCTCCTGGGACACCCTGTATATTTTGAGGTATTTAAAAAGCGTCTTTAAAAACTTTAGGTAAGGAAATGTTAATACATGAATGATACGATTTCTAATGAGCTTACGTCTTGCTTATGTTTTTGCCTGGCCCTACAGTAAAGAAAGAAGTAGAATCACTTTGATCTTAGAGGCCGATTGTCCGATGTTAATTTTCATTTACCTTATGCATCCAAGAAACCATAACAATGTTAAACAATGAATTTGGTAGTAATGTTTTTTAGAAACTAAAAAAGGAAATTCTGGATGGAAATATAAGAAGGGGGAGGGGACGAACAGGAAGACCTAAAATAGCGCGTGGAGGAAACCATAAGAAAGGGTGCAGAGATTTCTCCCTCCGACCTCAAACGTCTTAGTTCAGGCTGTAATAAAGAACAGAACGCTTCGTAGGGTCTGGTGGTGAGGGAGGGAGGGAGGTTCATGTGCACGACGAAACAATGTCGGCGGTTTGCCGCACGGCAAATGCGATTAGCACTGCTTAGGTGCTTCACCCCACTCGACTCGAGGAAGAATCTGGAAGCCTTTGCCCTAACAGACTATGGTAATGTTCCAGCAACACATCAGTGCCTTTGGAGGAGAATCAGTGTTTGCCCCTAATTCCAAAATTCCTTTGGAAAGAAGAAATATCTTTCGTGCGTAGGCAATGTGCTCAGAACACAAGTGTGCTCCTCATATAGGCTACTTCAGACAAATCACTTTTATCTTCGTAATTTTATAACGTAATCTTAAGCTATTTTTTCCACTGTCTTTTATTCTCTTGTAACTAAAGCCACGCGGTTTCTGCTTCTAAATCAGATCAGCAAACTAGAATTCAGCTGTTTATGAGCCTGTCCAAGATGGCTGGCAGCGTCCATTTTGTTGATTTGGATGTGGTCTCAAACCCCCGTTTTTCTTCGTGCACTTAAAGTTTCTTTTTAAATGCATGGGAAATGTCACTGTTGTAAAAAGAAACTTCCGTTTTTATGCGAATTCTGGATATAGTTTTAAATAGCACGGTATTATTATGCATACATAAAGATATACTAGAAATTATTATTCTGTCTGCCATGTTTCAATAATAGAATGAATTTCTATTGTACTCTGCCATTTAATGATTTCTAAATATGACATAATATCCAGTCATTTGGACTCTGTTAATTAATTGTAATTATCCGCGTCAGTTTATTTCCGCCTGCACTTGGCTCGGCTCGTTACGGACTGGTTTTTGCAACGGGACGGTACGTCAGGTGTTCACCGAAAAAAAAACTGCGCTGAGGTATTCGCTCCGTTGTTTACACGCATACTGTGCGTGCAAGGGAGATGTTATTTTGAAGGAAGTATTGAGCAGAGCATGCGCAGAACCCTTTTTTTTTTAAATTTGTGTGGGTATTCGAATTAGTTTAATCTGCCTTAGGATAGGGATTAGAGACCGCCGATTTTGAACCTTCGGGCTTCTGAAGTTACAGGCATTTATCGACTAGCTTATCGATTATTAGCTGCTATGGAAGAAGTACGTTTATAGTAGAATTCGGTCTCTCTTGAGAGTTAAAGGACAACCCTAGAAGTTTATTATGGTAAAATAGTTTGTTTAAGTTTAATGTAGCTAAATTATGTATGTTATTATATACAGTGTATGTGTTGACATGTAGCGATGTTAATTATGTTTGAATTTACATTCCTGAGTATCTCATATAAACTAAGCAGCGTTTCTTCCATAAATTACGGTTTTATTATGTTTCAGTTTTTTTATGGTTCTGATATCTGTGTTGTGATGCTGCGCTGTACCACACTTCTTAACGGGGATCTACTAAATCAGTTTGACATTTACTATTACCAAACTTCATCCAGCGAGTCTGGAGGAATGCAAGTCACTATTTCATCAAAGAGAGGCACTGTAATTATATTTTTGTTTGATATCATTATAGTTAATATTGCATGTGATGGCTTAAAATTATTTACTGTAGCAAGAATTTAGTGGCATTTTTACGCCTTACAGAAGTTTTCGATTGTATGAAACTAGCGGGTGTCCCAAAAAGACGTATACACATAATACGGAATATTAACCTTGTTATTGATCTCCCTGTATCGTGTTTACAGAGGATATGGGCGGGGGTCATTTTGAATTCCTAGATGAGATTCGCCAATTCACTAAGTGATAATTTTGACGTGTGTAATGATCAAACTGTTTACGCTCATTCTAAGAGAATTTAGAGACACATCTGAGGTTCTCACGTCGGTGAATATTTTGTTGATGGTCCTTTGGGTTATAACAGTGTTTGAACTTGTAATTGGATACCGTTTCGGAGGAAAACGTTAATATCCACATACAAGTCCATACACCGTTATAAACCAGAAGGGAGAGACTGAAATTTGAAGTGTTCATGGCTGTGAGGATAATGATAATGTGTGCACGGCTCCAGAACCAAGAAGACTATTATCATCACAGTTTAAGAGAGTTAAGGAACAAGATTCTGAGAAGAATATTTTTATGTAACAAAAAACAGTGACAAGGAGCTTGAGAAAATTTAAGAACAAAGGGGAAATCCATAATTTATGCCGTGTATTAAATATTGTGATAAAATTATGGAGGATGAGGTGGGTGTGGAATGTAGTACGCATGAGGGTAAAGCTGTATGTGTATAAACATTTTATCGGGAAAAATAATGGGAGATTTTAACAAAAGGATCACGTTTAAATGGATGGTAAATATTTTTTTTAAATTGTGGAGTTGACCAGCTGATCGAAATGTTTGTTTTTCAAGAACAGTACTGCATGAGATTGCATTGGGACTTTTCTGTTTATGCGGGAATTTTTATTCAAACACGTTCTACTTTGGAATATTAGACTGCAAGCCGGCCATCTGTACCTCTACTGCATATACTGTCGTTTGTATTGTAAAATCTCCAAAGTTCTGAATGTGCTTGCTCTCAGCAGCTGCTGCTGACAAGTAGATTGGAAACGAGTGTGCTGATATTCAGGAAGTTTTCTTCATGCCAGATCACATGGGTCGCTGTTGCACTGACGTGATCCGATGGTATTGTTACGTCTCATGCCACACTTCCACTCGTGTGGTCCAGGTAATTGTTGTGACGTCTCATTGTTGTAAGAATGCGACGGACAGACAGACGGACATGGACCCATAAAGCGCTCTTTTGTGATGCTACAGCATCAAGAACGCCTGTACCCGGGCCTTCTCGTTTATTTCGTGCTACACGCTGCACAGTGAACGTTGTGTATTGATTTATGGTAAAACCCACATTAAGCCTGGATAGGTTTGTTTTCCCGACAGGAAGGTTTTGATTTGTAATGATGAATGATGACGGATTGTACTCATTTATGCAGTGCAGTTCACTGGATGAGCGACGTAAGTACGAGAGACAACACTTTTGTGATTTATCGTATTGATGTGTTATTTTTTATATTAAATTTTGATTGGACTGTATTTTGGTGGTAGAACAGCGTATTTTGGATGCACCTTAAATCTGTGGGTGATTGTAGAGATCGAGATTTATTCCCGTTTTAGTTAGTGTGACATTTGCGCTGGAATAAAATATATTCATGTTGGGTTTCCTTGTAACACTTAAGCTTTTTCTCCACGGCCACTCTTCTACAAATAGAGCCTGTAAGTTTTCATTTGGGGCTGAATAACTTTGATCAGAACTGACGTGTGCTTTCACTTTAGAAGTGTGTTCTATTCCGTTGTTAGTGACTTACTAAATAAACTCTTGATAGCAGAATATGCAGGTTCATCGCCGCTAATACGAAAGCTCACTATTGGTTGCGATATTTAGCCGTGCCGTACACTTACCAACTTAATGGCAATTTATCATAATTCTAGATCCCAGGCTCTATCCAAGAGGTTTCAACACTAAAATTTTGTACGCATTTCTTTTTTCCCCTGTTTCTAGCTACGTGCCTTGATCATTGTACTTATCCACCCTGATACTAGCTTACCGGTGTAAACGATTAAATTCTTGCGATATCGATATCCTGAATTGATCATTTTCGTTATCTTTCTTAGATTAAAATATTTTTAAATATTTTGTTTTTAAACATATGTAAATTGTGTTGATGTTTGCTGCCTTCTGGGTTGTAACATTGTGTTGACTAGTAGGTTGATTCCAACGTTTTGAAGAAACATGCTGTTTCCATCTTCAGGGCTGAAATAAATTACATCCCTGTGAGAACCGCATCTCACCTGTAATTTACATTCTTACAACAAAGTAAGAGATCATATTTCACTCCGATATGTATAAATTGACAAGAAATTTGTATTCTATTTACTTATGTCATTTTTACTCACAATTGTAAACTGTTACTTGTACTTTAAACGAAACGGAATAAAAATATTTACATAGTTACTTGAATTAAAATGAAGCTCTTCAATCCTACTACAGAATTCCGACATGAAATTGTATGCAGATTCGTTATATGTTATTGAAGTAAGAAATTAGACTTGAGAATGTGCGGACGGACAGATAGACAGGCGCGGGATCCTTTGCTATCACGTCTTGAAAATGGAACATAATACACAGATCACAAATACCCATACAGTTTTAAAAATAAAAAAAATTGTCGTTGGATTTGACCTTGAATCAATTCAGTCCAGTCCACCGTATGGATCCCATAATATCGATTCCAGTTACAGCCAACCATTTGCGTTTCTCTTTTGCCATGTAAGCCTTCTACTCTATTTTGACCTATACAATTTATGTTTCATTAATTAACACAGTAATTATTAATTAGACCACGAAATGGCATATTATTCTGCACGCGACTTCCGTGTGCCCCATGAAAGCTATATTTAGTCTGTCGCAAAATATAGAAATTTTAATTGTAGAGACTCAACCGGCATGAATTCTTTTAAACTTACATTCAAAATGCCATGGCCTGAAGATAGATGTACATATTGAGGAATTTCCATGGGTTTATGAGGAAAATTACTAAACTATGACGTGGGCTGATGTATTAATCGTGAGTTGTATCGGTTGTGAAGTCAAGAACGGCTTATGTAATAACGTATCCATAAGCTGTATTAGTTAAAAGGGACATTATCGTATAAACAGACTGTGCTGTCAGATGCACTTTCTAACTGAAACTCTCTGATTTATGTTTTCTAGCGCCTCTGGATAGTTCTCTTTCCCTTCCATTTACATGCCAATATTACATGTGCTGGAAGTAAATCTAACGATACACGTAATTAATGTCGAGGTACAGGCTGTTCGAAAATTAAACGCGAAATTATTAATTTAATCATTTCGCACCTTATTTGAAACTTATATAAGTTTAATTTTAAGAATATCCTCGTGTGTCTGTCTTAGTTTCCGGTTAAGGTTTCTGAATATTACATTTGCGTCTTGTTAAGATCTTAACACGACCGTTCCAGCAACCCCCATGTTTCCTTTGCCTTTTAATTCTTTTACTTGTAATAAGTTTTTATTTGACCTAAGGTTGTTTATAAAAAAATCGGTGCCGAATTATTAACCTACTTTATATGTAAATAAAGAAAGTCGTGACTGTGTTTTCGTGTGTCCCCTGTACAGCTGCTGTAGCAAATAGCAGTTTTTTCCCCAAAAGTTAATGTGATCATGCTACGTTTGCTAACCTGTGTATTTAATTTGGAACAATCATTGATTCCAACATAAATGCCAATGCAATTTTTATGAGCTTAAATATTGTACAAATTATTGTTACGTATTACATTAAAGTCACAAGAATGAGAAGATGTTGATTCACACACATATTCCATTACTTATCGTGGCGTTGCGTGGTGATGAGGTCGATCGGTTTTTGCATTATTCTGACGACGAAGCAACACGACACAGGTTCTGACCGTTGTCTTATGCCGTATCCTAGCAACCTTCAGGCAGATAGGACGGAAGGAAACGGTGAAATATGTGGATAATTACCGTAATTCCCCATTGTCATATCATGTGCGAGAAATGGAAGAACTTAATGTTCTGTGCCTTTGAAATGTTTCAACACAAACGTACTCGAACTAGTGTTTGAAACAACTATATTTTTTAACAGATGCGTCCATAAATAGAACGGGCCTGCGAAAGTTCTAATTTTGTGTTCGTAGATTATAAATATGCATTTAGGTACAGAATACACGTCATTATAGACAGGTCAGTAAATTTTGTATCCCCACATGACAGACAAATGAACAACGACAATCTGACTTAAATGAATACTCTCATTCATATGTATGAGATTGATTTAAAATGTGAAGACGCTTTAAATATTTCTGTTTTTATGCGTACCTAACAAACGTTCTATGGCGGTTCATTACAAACAACGCGCCCATTTGAAGGACATTAATAATGATTTAAGGTTACTTGCAACATCAATCAATACAAAAAATAGTTTTATTTTGTGACTATGCAAATGCATATACACATATTTGCCATTTAAATCCATAGACTCCCTAAATAGGCACATTTTTTATCGTAGGCTTGCGTCAGAAACAGATGATTAATAACATTACACGTTTTCAAAAATAAAAAAGTCAAATAGTAAACACGTAAAAACAAAAGAACTAAACCGCTGTGTAGCGAGGCACGTATAAATATCGTAAAATATGACCTTGTTGAAAGAATTCAATTCCCACATAAAAAATTTGCAGCGCGTAAAAGACTATTTAAGAGTAAGTAGCTCCTTAAGCAGGCCTGCAGTTATGGCGACAGACTAAATTTCACGCCCATAGAGAAACCAACAGGGAAAATTATACTTTCGGTCATTAAAATTTGAATAGCAATTTGGCCCCAACCTTCTGGGTTCTTGGTTTGCATTTTATGTCATTACAAATCTACTTCTCATCACAAGAGCCTAACGACAGTTAATGGTACTAATTGAAGAGCGTACTAAAAGCAATCGACCTCAATTCAAAAGGCCGTCGATTCGATTGAAGTCTGAATGAGATGTGTCAATAGTTGCTTTTGATTCCCCACAACACGCGTAGAACGGTTTTCGCTACTGTTAATCAAATGTAACTAAAATTAGCGGAGAATCGAGAGGAACAGATATTGGAGCATTGTGAATTTCCTAATACCGACAAAGAGAAAAACATTTATTGCTTGTCGTTATGACTTTTTCATGTATTTTAGGTGATAACGGACGAGATCGAACCAGGGACATTTCAAGTACCAGGCAGGAACGCAAACCAATACCTGTGAATTTAATAATTCAAGGTCACTTCGTATGGTTAGGACAGAGAAATCTGGGATGTTAGATTGGAATACGAAGCTAGTTCGACAACTTCTAAGAATTTCGACCATTCCATTGGTTTATATTTTTGTTACACAAGGGTCCCCTTATTTCGCTATTGCACGGTTATTTAAATCAGTAAAGAATGTGTGATTAAGGAAAGGTGAGAAGTGATTTGCCACGACATTTTATTAACTGTCTCCTTAAGAAACAACCGAACAGCAGGCAATGCACTTGTCACTGATTGGGGTAATAAGCAGTTCGCGTTATGAGAGGGAAGTCTCTCACAGTCGCAATTAGGAACGCATGGGGTTGACACGTGATTAACGAAAACTGACGGGTGAAACTACACAGAAGGGTAGCGCGAAAGTCATAATTTACCGCCATACTCCTACCCTTTCGAATGTCTTACGAAGAGAAAAGTACTTTCTTTTCACTGCCACAAGGTTAGAATTCGAAATGTGTCAAAGTTAGGGGCCCGTGGATTCGATGAAGATATGGCGACAGTCCGTGTTGGCAAATTTATGCAATTAATTTTTTATATGTATCACACGATCGCTTTGTTTGTTGAGGGTTGTTTATAAATATTCGTTAATCAAATGAGTTTTGAAACAAACATCAAAGATCAAGATCAAACATGTTAAACAACTATCCAGTCTTTGCCGCCATGGAAGTGATCTGCAGATAACAAGGAATTGTAAGTAATTGTTTATCAACTGGAATTTCAGGTATGAAGATGGCTGTTTTGGCGTTATTGCACCATGTAGTCTGTTAAAAACTTTACCGACGTTTCAGAGGCGCTTCCTACTTAAATTATCGTCGCCCTGGTAATGGAAGCAGCAACCACCTATACACCGGTGAAATTTCACCAGATTACACGGCGCAACAACCCAAAGACAGGCTTTTTCGATGTTTATTAATTGATTCGCGACATTTTGAATGTAAATATGTTTTTACATATCTACGCTGATTTTAATTTCTTTATATATCTCATAATTATTTTTAAAAAATGTTAAAATTTTCTTATGATCCACTTGCCCACAGTTTGAGGGGTACACTAACATTTCTCAGTACACATGGCTGACCTTCATAGTTGGTAATTTTGCATCAACCATTTTCCTCTCGGTTCCCGAAAGGATGCTTGAAGAGAGTAGGACGCAGTTCTTGGCCTCCCCGGTCACCGGATCTCGGTACACAAGATTTTTGGGTGGAAGTAGGTGTTATTCAAAATATAATCTTGATCAATCGAACGTCACGCTGCTACAACAGTAAAAGGGGACAATTTGAGATAATGCATCAGCAGATGCATTAAAGCGCACTTCCTTACCGTAATAGTTTTGTATTTTATAAACTGATTCTTATTGATGTTTGAGTCATCGTATTTTACATGTTGATTCTTGTCTTTAATAGTTTTTCTTTGTACTAAGACTATAAATCCTGGCACGTATTTCAATTAGCTTATCAATTTGAAAAATCGGACTTTTATCATACGTCGACTTCCTCATGTTGCCTTTGCAACGAACAGAAACATGACATTTTTACAGATTCATTAAGATACGATCATATTTATATTTCATAACAATCAATTGAATTGGATTATGACGTTAATATTTTGCCCAAAATGTGTAGCCTGTGTCACTTAGTACTTGGTGTAAACACATTTTTTTTTGTCGTTTCCATAGTAACAACGTTGTAAGTATATAGCACTGGAAACACTTGTTTTGTGAGTCTCATTTACAATGTACAAGAGACGGGTTCAGTACTGAAACGTTGCTTTGACAGTAGGATTTTAATATTGGAAGCGTCTTTGTTTTCCGTACTTCCATTGGTAGGTCCTTTGTTCATATTTTTATTATAGAGATGGGATTTTCATTGTCTGTGATGGCCCCGTTGGCCCCCCTGCTTGGTAGCGACGTCACCTTCGAGGCACTTTCTGTAACGAGGCATGGAATTGCAGTGTGTAACTGGTAATATGAGGTTTCAATGGCGTTGAACATTTTTTGGTCTGCATCCACGTTAGGCCTCGTGTAGTCTTTTAAGCACACATCAAAACAGTTGCAATAACGAGGAAATTAAAGGCAACTTAAGATGGCTGTCTTCTGGGTTGTAACTCCATGTGTTTTGGTAGATGTTTGCCGATTTTTGAGAGGTTCTTGCTGCCTCCATAATCGGGGCGATGACCCATCTTCTATAATCAACATTGAATAAAATGTACCCCAATTAAATGTTTTTAAAAATATCGAACTAATACGAATAAATGGATTTGTCTTTCTTCAGCACGAACGTTCAGCACACACTGATGTAGTAGATGACAGGTATCTTAAAAGCATGTGGTTTGTTGTTTCTTTGACTTTTGTTCCATCATTGTCTGCCCTCTTCACCCCTCTGCCCTGTCACAGACTGGTTCATATGACGGTTATGAGCGCATAACACACTGCTGGCTATTGTTTAACTTCGTCCCAACGTTTAGACAAAACATGTACCAGTCAGGGCAAGTTTTACAGTAACATAGTCTATCCAGTCTCTGTGTATACCCGAGGTTTGCTATCAGTGTGCCGCGGAACACTGGTTTACCGCGACATTTTACAAGAAATTTAAAAATTGTCATGCCATACGGCAAATCAGAGCCCAATCCAAGGGTCCTCTTGTAAGATATTCAAAAAATATTAAGTATTTTATGGAACTTGAAGGTTCATTATCGCTCTCAATAGAGCCAGATACTGGAAAGTTTTCTGAGCCAGTTGAATCCAGCCCGACTTGACAAAAGCATTTATTTAAGATCCATTTTAATTACTAGCTTTTATCACTTCGTCTGTATTGTTTAAATAATAAACATTCAACATTTTTATGAAGGATTATGTTTTGCGTGTTTATATAGACCACTTATTGGGCAGGTATTTTGTGAAGTGACTGCGGGTGTAAGAGATTTGCGAGCAAAATTGTGAATTTAAAAATTCATTAATTTATCATCAGTTAAACAAACGAGTTAAATGTACGTTACTCAGGTACCAAATTTGTTTTTCCTGAAACGTCTTCATATACACGAATATAATCGAAGTACGGCCAACAATAACAATAAATGAAGATTGCCTTCTGGTTTGTTACTATATGTAGTCTGATGGAAATTTTGAGTTATGTGTGAAAGTTTAATTGTAGACTTAATGAATTTTTGTCGCAGGCTTAATGGTTGCACTGATGTGTAGGAGAATGGTCTTCCATAGTTGAGATAGTGTCATATATACACGCACAAGAGGCGTATAAAGGCTGTTCACAAAATCCTACCATATTGTTACTTGGACTATGTTCGTGTTATGGGCTAGCGATTTGCGAAAGACCACACGTTAAATCGAGCTTGGCTGTATGTAGTTTTAATCCTCACGGAAGGGATTTGGCTTTAAGAATCAATTAGGCTTTCAGTTAAACCTGAAATTAATTTTTTCTTTCCCTATTCGATGCTTTTATTCTCAGTGGATCAATGAATATAAAGTATTGTACCCTTCATCTAATATTCTTTATTAGGATGAAATTTCAGGTTTCTAAGGCGACGAGTATGAAGATTATTGTGTTCTGGGGCTTTGCGTCTTGTAGTCTGGTAGAAATTGGTCGATGGCAGAGGAAGTAAGCACCTCTGAAACGTCGGTCAGATAACATTGCTCATAATTCTAGAAAAGTCATATTTATATCATTAGGATGATAAAATATGGGGAATTAGATGGGCTAGGCGTGTAGAACGACGAGATGCGCGTATTTGGTCCGAAAACCTGAATCGAAGAGACGAATTTGAATACCTTGTTAATATTAAAGATAATATTAAAATTTATCTTAAGGAAATAGGATGGGTCGTGGACTAGATTTATCTTGCTGACAATAGGAACCAGTGAGGAGCTGTTGTTGACACGGTAATGAACCTCCAGATTCCATAAAGGGCTGGGAATCTAATCGCGAGCTTATCTACCATTGGAAGGAATCTGCCCCATGCAGTTACTGTTGTAGTTAAAGCCTGTTAATAGGTATTATAAGTGACAAAGTGATTTTAATTTCATAAATGAAAGTACAGTTCCTTACTGGATCTCACCTAAAAAGTTAGCAGGAAAAAATAGCATTTTTGTGAAAGAAAAGGGTTAGAGGTGAATGTCTGTTGCTGCTGTCTGAGCCACTGGTCACAATGGGCCCTTATCCATCGACAGTTGAATATCCATTTCCTATCAGACACCCACAATGTGAAAAATTTCGATTTGCCGTGCCATGAATATAAAATAATATACAGTATATCATATTTACATATATATTATTGCTACCACATACTCGTTCCTCCACAATTCTTTGTCTCGCCCTCTTCTAAGAGCTAATCAGTTTCGTTTGTTGTTTGTTACTTGTTTGTTGATATCACAGCAAGGTGACAAAAACTGTAATTTTGTCTTATGTTTTGTATACGTGTTAAACTTTGGGCTGTCATTTAAGGGTCCACCGTTAGATTGTATGTGCTTGAAAATAGGGTTCTAAGAGAATATTTGGACCTACGAGGGATGAAATAATAGGACAGAAGAATACATAACGGGGAACTTTATAATTTTCACTATTTACCAAATAATTATATGACAACAATATCAAAGAAGATTAAATGAACATAACATGTAATATATGAGCCGGGATAGCTCAGTCAGTATAGTGACTAGCTACGGGCTGGACGACCGGGGTTCGATCCCCGACGAGGGCAGAGGATTTTTCCTCTAGCCTCTGCGTCCAGACCGGCTCTGGGACCCACCCAGCCTCCTCTACAATGGGTACCGGGGTCCTTTCCCGGGGGTAAAGCCGGCCGGGGCGTGATGCTGACCACTCACCCCCATCTAGTGCCGAGGTCAAGGAAGAGAGGAGCTATACCTCCTCTCACCCCAAACGCCTACATGGCGTATAGTGGGACAAACTTTACTTTACTTAACATGTAATACACAGGGGAAAATGAGAAATACATACGCAATTTTAGTTGGAAACATGCAACTAAGAGACCATTCGGAAAACCTAGGCGTAGATGGGAGGATAATATTAAATAAGTGTGTTTTGGCGTCCTTAATTATATGGAGACGGGCGGTTGTGTAGGTTGTTATTGACTAAATACTGGTGGTAAGCGACGCGTTATTGGTTGTCTACGGGGTCAGTGGGGGTGGGAGACACCCTGAAGTTACAAGGCTTCCTCACTGCACCACTTCAGAGCCTTTGAGTTCTATCGTGCTTGAAGTTTCGTTGGTGTACCTTAAAATTATAATTTCCTTAGTTTTATGAAAGTTGTCAGCGTGAATTAATATTGATGCTTACAGGTGTGGACTGCAGAGGTCAGGAAGGGCGTGGTTCGCGGTTTTATAGATATATTGGTCCAAGCCAAGTCTTAATTATGATTGCTGACTCGGGGTAGAATCTCGAATATTGAGATTCCATTGGCGTATTGGGGCCTTGTCCACGAAGGGATTACAAACGGGTGGTGATATATGAAAGATGAAGTAAAAGGAGACACACGGATGGTGTGTGAGGAGCTGCAGAGATTTTGCTCTTCACATAATACTAAGATGATTAGATTAGGCAGGATGAGATGGGTGGGGCAAAAATACCTTTGTGCTTATGGTGAGCTGAGGAATGCTTACAGAATTTTCGATGGAATTCCTGAAGATACCACCTGAAAAGACGTTAGCGTAGATGGTAGGATAATATTAAAATGGATGTTAAGGCAATCTGGTGGGAGGATCTGACTTGTTGAACAGCTGTTTAAGTACGACTTTGCTTCTTAAAACTCTGTTATGCGAGTAGCAATAATATGCTGCACGTTACACATTGATGTATACGACGTTTCGGGAGTTAATTCTCGTCCAATATTTAACTGTCTGGTTGTCAGTATACTGATAGATTTTTATATTTTTTCCTGGACCTAGTGACGACGTTTTTTTACTACGCTGTAAGCTAACCAAAGCACCTGAACATCTGCCCTGATCGCTGTTTACACTTTCAGCGAATGCAGTTAGATTATTGTTTTCTTTCCATTGCATATTGAAATGATTCAGAGCAATAATGCTCCGATTTGCATGTTATTTGATAAGCTTAATTATTTGTATAGTGTTTACAATTGTACTACCAATCTAAAGATAGATTCCATTGTATATTTTTGTATTTATTTATATTTATTATAACGCAGCGAAATTTCATGTTCATGTTACACCTGATGTACAAGTGCTTCTTACAAAACTGTTAGTCTAACTTATCTTACTTTGTATTTCGAAGTGTGGTCCCTATATTGTCGCGTAAGGTAGATTACAAAAAGTAGGATTTGTGTTTCTCACGGCGGTGAGTATGAAGATTGCTGTGTTCTGAATTTCAGAGCTCTTTGCTGCCTCCATCATCAGAGCGTTTAGATGATGGAAGGCAGCAAGAACCTCTGAAACGTCGGTGAACTTCTACCTGACTATACACGGTACTACAACTCCGAAGACAGCCATATTTGTGTTTACAAATGCAGATCAGGATAATTTATAGTTAGGTTGTATTGTAGGTTTCAGGAAGTTTCAAGAAGTGTCTTGACCACATGACGAGGTGTTTTGTGTTTACTGTTTGATGTTTCGCCGTAAAGACAATAATAATGTGAAATTTGGCTTTATGAGGCGGACAGATGTTACGAGCCTCGTGTTCCTTGTAAATAATTGGATTGTCTTATGTTTTGAAATGGGAGATTCATTTATTTGGAGATATAAAAGCCTAGTTCTAATAAAATCCTGTTTGTCGCCTTTATTTCGGCTATTTTTCTCTTATTTTACTTGAATCACTGTTATCAATTATTTATGACTGATTTATTTACGTCCTTTTCTCCTTTCTTGTCATCTTCCTTCCGCTTTCATTTATTTGTATCCCTTTTCAGCCTTCCAATCTTTATTTTTCTTTTATATTTTCGTTCCTTTCCTCTTTAAATATTTACTTCTAATCTTCCCGCATTTTCATTATTCCTCTCTGCCTGTTATTTTTTGTGATGGAGTTACTGTCCGACGTCGTAAGTCCAAAACCTCTTAGTGTGCTCAAATATTCATGTTTGAACTCACTGTAGTCACTTGCTTAATGTCAGGAACAAAGCGCATTCATCGCTGTTCTCTGTCCTTGCAGACCTCAAGAAGCAGTTCGACTCGCCGCCATATTCGCAGACGGTGGAGCTGGACCGCCAGACGGAGATGCGATGTCACCCGCCCCCGGGTGTCCCACCTCCTCGCGTGTACTGGCTGAGGAACGGTGTCCCACTAGAGCCTGACACGAACCTCATCGTGTCCAGCGAGGGACACCTGCTTGTGGGACAGGCGCGCCTGCAGGATACTGCCAACTACACGTGTGTTGCGGAGAACGTAGCAGCCAGGCGCGTAAGCGAGCCAGCGCTGCTTACTGTATACGGTGAGTGGGATTTGCGGCAAGTGTTTACAATGGAATTACTCATCTGTAAAACTGAAGCTTGCGTTTTCTCTCAGTACCTTCAGACATTTTGTGATGAAAAGCTGTTTCTGGGTGGTTGTGCCGTGTATTCTGGTAGAAGTTTACCGACGTTTCAGACGTGTTCCCTGTCTCTATAGGTCATTAACATCGATAGTATTAATCTTAAGGGGTTTTTTAATTTTAGAATGTCTATTAATCACCGTTGTTATGAATATGATTATTTAATTCACATAACTCAGAAAATGGGTCAACGATTTTGATCTGAACTTACTCAGTGATGGTTGGATATGGCTTGGCTATTTCTTTGTATATGGGGCATACTTTTCAAAAAGAAAATTTGGTCACATGGTCTGTTCTGGTGGGTGGGAATATTCTTATAGTTTTACCGCTTAGTAATCAGAATGGCGTGAGGAATAGCTTTATCTTTCAGTTACAGAACTGAATCTAATCATTTAGGGCAAAGTTTAAAGTATCTGCACCTAAGTGGAAAACACGCAAAGAAAACTGTCCGAGTTTGGAGACAACACCCTTTATCGCTGTTTCAGTAATTATATTTTGTTTGTATTAATTGGTTTTGCGGAACTTAATTTAATATTCTGCAAAATAAATTGGCATAGGTATACTGATTATATGTTTGTAGAAACAGATAATAATTTGACAAGTGTTATAAAATTTCTGCACGTATTGTATCTTGTGTTGTCGATGTCGGACTCCACGAGGACAAATAAACCGCCCGGAGGCAAATCATGTGAGGTCTGAAAGTTAAATAACCGGACTGATTCTGTATGGGCCTGCACGAGATTTCTGATCGTTTGGTTTAGCGAGCGTCTTTTACCTTCAAATTACGTGTGTCTAGTTTATACACTATTTTAAATGTTTGTGTTAGAAATGGGGGCTTTTCTGGAAATGAAATTGCAATATCCAACTTAATTCTTTCGTCATTTTGAGGTGATTCAAAATTGGGCACACTCAAGGAGACTTGTAGTTTCGCGGACGTTAAAAGTCACACTGGACGAAAACAGGTATGATCAGTGTCCAAATTTGCGTTACCGAAAATCCTGTGTAGGAAGTTGCTTTCTTGTATTGTAGTAATCAGTTGTCCGTTCAAACTTAGGCCTTTTTAAATGAATAGGGCGTCGTAAATGTTCGGGAAGTGGATTATCGAAATATTTTGATTGACTTCTTGAATGAGTGAATTATACTGTTTTATGTATATATTATTTGTGCGTCGAACTGGAAGACCCCAGGTCTCAACACCAGTAAATATAATTCCCTGGAGCTTGGATTACTCCAACGATCTTGCTTACGATTCTGCGTAGTTATATTTTTCCCTCGTAATTTTACCATCAAAATACTTTCTGTTTGACAAATCTCCTTAATCGTAATCATAATTACCAGTGTTCTAGTTGCTTCATAAACTAGCAGTCCTGTTATTTAACTATCATAGTTCTTAAGACTTATGGTCGTGACAGAGGGTAGGTTGGGTTTGGGACGAGAATTCCTTTCTGATGAATGAAACACACTGCGGCTGGGTATCCACCTGCAAAATTCCTCGCCTTGATCAATTGGTACCACTGTTATCGCTTCAACGGCACTGTTGTTTATGACTGCGTGGTATCGTATGCATTATTTATGTCCTGGTTGTTGAAGACCGCCTTGTGGCTGGCAAGTGCTCTACCGCCTGTTGGATGCACGAACGTCTTTTCCACCATTCGACTAGACGTGAGTCGAATTTCATCTCTCTAATAACTCTCTTTATCTACAGAATTGGATACAGCATGTGAAGACGATATTAGTAGAATTTCTAGAATGTTTATGTCACGTATTCTTTTCGGTTTTAAATTCAGTAGAGGTGACCTGTCATTTTCTCATCTATTTATTCTTGTGCCACATTGAATTTGAGATGTGCTCAAAACGTTATGGAAGGCTACAGTGCTTGGACACGGAAGAATACTTGCTCACTAAATACACAGTATCAACAACAACAGTAACAACAACATTTTAAATACATTTGTGTATAGACTGCGATAATAAATATATAATCGATTTCAACACAAACATGACGCACTTAAGCTACAAAAAGTATCTTTTTTTCCCTGATGAATGTTTGGTGATTCGGGGCAATACGTTTACAGTCGTAACTTGGACGATAATATAATTTGTGAATGGTGGGTTGTTTGTAGTTATCTGCGGTTATACAAATAAGCTTTAGAAGACGTGAAATTTAATGATGTATTTTTATAGTACAACCTTTGTTTATAAGAGAAATCGTTTTAGAAGAAGGAAATGTAAAACCCATGTTTGCACCTGGATGAATGAATAATTTGTTTAGCAACAAATATAAAAAAAAGCTGTTTGGTAATTTGTTTGGCTTTGGGAGAGGTGTGTCTTGTAAATGGTTCTTTTCCAAGGACAGTTTAAATCCCGCATAGCCATAAAATATAATACTGTACCTTTCGTTTTAAGACTAATCGCTTTTGTGAGCTTTGTCATATGTTGTTGAAGGCAATGTCTTAACACTTGTAAGTTTCGGATTCATTGTAAAAGGTGGGTTACATTTCAGTTTCTAAGACTTTATTTCTGATTCGTGTATTCATTTCCGGTACGCAATGACGTGTATTCTGGATGCCAAACAAAGCATTGTCTTCGTCTTTCTGGTCAGGAACTGGACATAGTTTTACTGAGAAAAAAAATCCGTCATGTTTTTGAGGGCAGTCCGGAAATATAGTTCCGTGACGTCACCCTTTGACTTCGAGTCTGTTTTGCTACTCCGTTCGAGACTCTGCGTGGGTCGAAGAAAGGAGTAGCATTATATGTAAATCTGAAGCCGTGTAGCTACCCAGTAAGTGTTTTGATATCGAAGACAGGAAACTAGTTTCAGGGATCCTTCGATGCTGTTGAAAACAGAGTACATTTAATGCATTTACTAACTTCTGGATGCATCAGACACTGTTGTGAAATTTAATATGTGGCCTATCACAGGCTTTGAAAGTAAAATTGAAGCTCGGCCGGGGCGTGACGCTAACCGCTTATCCCCATCTAGTGCCGAGGTTAAGAAAAATGCATATATGGTGTATAGTGGGACAAATTTACCTTACGAAATCATGTATTTAGTTCAACAATTACTACCAACCGGGGATTCAGGTATCTGTGAATTTGTATCCAGCTCTCCGATAGGTGAATTTGATTTTATATTTGCGCGGCTTTTTGTGTACACATGAAAAAATCTGTGGTTTGCATCCAACAGACTGCTTTGTTTTGATTTGACGCAACGACGATCGCAGTCCTACCAACTGCTGTTTTTCAGGACAGTATCCTTCGCAGTTGAGGGATTTCTGTTTTTCTGTTTCAGAGCCACGTTACTTTTAATCTTCATGAATAAATTAATTGAAGATAAAAGCTTATCTAAACAAGATTTAAACATGTAATCTAACATTCCAAAACTTTTGAATTTTGTCAGTTGCTACACAGAAGCATCGGCTCAGCTGGGATATGACGCCATGTGATCAAGTAAGTTGCTCAAGATGGCTGTCTTCTGGCTATCATCAGACTCACGGCCGTGAAAACATCAGTTCTTACAAGTAGGTTGCTGCCAGCAATATTTATGGCGTCCATCTTCAGGTTTCCTTCAAAACGTTGCTAACCACTTCCCACGATTCACATTTTCTTCGCCGTGAAAATATTAAATCTCGTCACTACTGTAATTTAGCTTTCATTCGTCATAGGATCGGTTGCAGAATACGGATGAGAAAAATACAAAATCCCTGCGGTTCATGTCGGGAGTTTCAGTTCATACGAACAGTTTTATTATTACGTCCCATCCTGGACACCTACACATCGTAAATACGACATTTTCTTCGACATTACTGTCACGGTCACTCCCACACTCCAATCTGCAAGTAGAAGGACGGTTTTGTTCTTTTAGATCTGAGTAATCTTGTCGCCCGCATATTTTATCCTCACGAGACGTCCTTTCGATTTGCAGTCGGTGAATGTTTTGTTTACTTCTGACTTCACCAGTTTCATGTGTAGTCTCATGTAAGCCTCCTTGCTTAAGATCAGACGAAACGTTTTGCTGTGTCATCTCCGAAGGATTGAGCCAAATTTCCGGTGACGATTCCAGGTCTAGATGTCAGGTCCTGAGGAAAGGCTCCCCCCCCCCCCCCAAACAATCGCACCACAATGTTAAGGTATACTAACAATAATGGTAATTAGAGTCTTATTAATATGCTGTTGTGTTATATAGTAAAACATTTATATATGATAGGCAATTGATGTTTGCTTATTTCCGCGACCTGCTATGTACATAAATTTCTTATCTATACCACGTAATGAACTTCTATGCAACTCAGCAAAGTATGTTTCATAAGAATAAATATTATTATATTCTTTAATTAAGCGAGGTTTTTTAATTTCTTGTTATACGTTACTTAATTTGAATTTTCATATGTTGCTATGTGGAAAAAATGCACTGAAACAAAAGAATTTTAATTAATTCATTGCTTACTCTATACGTGTGTCTGTGTAACGCAGCAGAACACATTAAATTGTGTTATAATTCAAAATTAATCAAAGTTGTGTTGATTTTCATTTTTGTATGCTGCTTTGTTACATTAACCCATGAACTACATTACATTTCTTTGCTCGTTTATGAACTTACATTACTCAGATTGGTACCAGTGCCAACCGATTATAAATCTGGTGGATAGGAACAGTATCTTTTTGAATCAATTCTGGAAGGAACATCTTGTCAGTATAAGCTCTGTGTTTAGTTTCGATATTCTCAGCAATGAAATGATTTTATTGAGTGGCTGTTAATTGACTATGCATTTCTTACCATGCCCTGCACCTGTAAAGCATGAATACGTATATTTGTTTCAGAGATTCAACCGTTTACATTCTGAGTACGCACACGAAATTCGTAAACAAAGCAAACAGTCGATGGAAAGAGAAAATAAATGCTTCTCATGCATAGCAAGAGACTTCGTTTAAAATCGAGCGACAAACATGAGGCTCAAATGTTCTGGAAATGAACAATAGATGGGGCGCATCTTCATTTTAGAAACAAGAGCTTTTCAGTTGTAATTTTATATTGTTTATACTACAGGAACTGTGCTCTAGTCGTTTTGTGACGCGTAATTTCCATATCGCAATGACGCGCGTTCAAACGATGGGACATTACAGTCGAGTGGCTTCACGGGTTCGCAGCTAATGCGACGCAAGTCAGCTATGGCTCCGGTAGAATCAGAAACAGTGAAACGAAGTAATCTGATGATGAACTCGTACAGAGAGAAAAGTCTGAATATTGAATTGTGTTTAATTTATTCTCATTGTTTAGCAGAAATGGTGAAATATTTGGCCTACCAGCAGTACATGACGACGAACTTTGTGGTTTGTGACATGAACATTAGCTGAAGACCGTTCTAAAGCCGAATGGATTTTGTACGTAATTTTGTGACAATTTTGAAGTGGGCGGACGACTAGAAATGCTGTCAAAGACACTTTCGTTTCCCGGGTACAATGTTACAGTTGTCTAGGATGATTAATGTGTTTGCAAGTATTTCCATTATTTCAGCAAACCGATACTTGTGTTCTGAGGAATCTTAGTGGCATTTCAATGGAATTCTGTATCTTGTTGGAGTCTTGAACGGGAGAACTTCATTTACACTTTGTAGAACTGTGGTTCAGTTTGCTAGGAGACAGAAGCAGGATTTGACATATGACGAATTTGGAGCGTTCTGCAAGTAAATGGATTCTAGAATTGAGCTTTATAATGAAATTCTTGTCCGAACAGTGATGAATGAAATAATTTTGTGGGTACGTGACATTTGTCTATATTTGAGAAACGAAGGTACGTCACAAACGAGGACGACTGTCTTCTTGGCGACGTTTCATATGTGTTTACTGCCACCATCACCGCCCTGATGGTGGAGGTAATGAGCACTTCTGAAACGTCGGTAAACGTCTAACTGACTACAGAACACAGAAGTCTTGTCATATTCATGGTCGATACGGTAAAAATCTGAAATTCTACATAAACTGCAAGTGTTTAAGAGCTGCAAACCCTGCGGCAATCGCTGGGTTGGTGCGGTTGCAGGATGGGTTGGTCATGAGGAATGAAATAGGGTAAGACGAATAGTGTGGGTATTTCTCTAAATTAGATGTATGGCCCTTCGGGAGAAATGTTCATGAAGTAGGTACCAACTTATTTCAGTCGAGAAAATACTGGATTTCATCTCATGCACCTAAGTAATTTTAAATTTTCATATCACCAACGCGTAATAATTGAGCCTACTAGTGTAATTAATTGTTTGTAAAGTGTTCTGTTTGTTGACTGATGATAACTGAACTTTGCTTGCGTGTAGTTACCATTCGCGACTCAAATTTTAGAGGTCATGTGATAAAATCTGTTATCGTCCCGTTGGAAGGATTTGGTTGAAATTTGGGATAGGCGTTGTGGCATTTGAGGATACCCAAGCTCTTGACTTTTAATTTCCTACACTTTACCAACTTTGACACAAAACTAGTAATACCAGTCTTAAAGATTTCTGTCTTCTGGGTTGTTGCGCCGTGTAGTCTGGTCGATGTTTACCAACGTTTCAGAGGTCATACTGCCTCCGTCATCAGGACGATGAATTCATCCTAATGACGGAGGCAGTATGACCTCTGAAACGTTGGTTAACATCGACCAGACTACACAGCGCAACAACCCAGAAGACAGAAATCTTCATACTCACCGCTGTGAAAACCTCAAATCTTACAATACATGTCTTGTTTGTTTGTTTATAAAACTCTCTTGAAATTTTATTTATATGTTATTTTTAATAACCCGTTGTTCTGCTTCCTGTAACGACTCTAACCCCCCCCCCCACCCCCTCATCGTGTGTCTATCATTGCCTATTAGCAGCCGACATATCCGATTTCTACATAGTACACTTTTGCACTTGCACATTTTATCCAATGATTTGCGTGATACCGACGGAGACCCATAACAAGTAGGACACAACGCAAATACTGGACACACTTAGGATGTTCCCTCGCGGTACATCTATTGAACCAAGTTCAAGTGAACTTACAGCTTCAACCAAAAACTACAGTTGATTCTATTACTGCTTTGAAGTCGTCCATTTGTTTGGTTAAGTCCAAAACTTAACTTCCTATGTTTTTATCCATTCAGACTGAAGTGGTATTTATTTTTATCGGCATGTGAGTCGGTAAACATGAAACGTTTCTAGTATATATCGCGATTCAAAGTTTCTGAAGGTAGTTTTTTTCCCGCAAAGAACTGGTTTGAATGAAAGTTGGGTAAAGGGAAGTGGATTGAACGAAGTGTTACTGTAAATCACAAAATAACTCCTGCGAACTTTAAACTCTGCGAGAAAGTTCCTCCAGCAATTTCTTGTGCTGTTTCTTGTGACAACCTTACGGCGTTTCGTAGGTCACCTTCGCTTGACCTTGTTGATAAGTTCAAGACCTGGGCAGTTGCACTCAATTTACTGAAAATTAGAGTCGAAGCCCGGGCTAGCTACCTTTTATACTTAGTGTACACCGTCGTCAACATGGGCTTCATGGCCCAGTTCTATTTTGTGTTCGCTTCTTTTGTTTCTGGAAGGGTTTTATGTCGTCGTAGCCACAAATACACTTGTTAAACTAAAGGAAAGTAATCCATTTTGTTCCCTGCTCTTTTATTAGATTAAAGAAATACATCCTAATAAAACGCAAGCCCGGGGTGTGACGTTCAAAGACGTCTAATTTAAGACATGTTACGCCTTAATGGTCATCACAGGTCCTGTTAATAGCTGTAATAGACGAACGATAACGTGCTTTGTATCCGGCTGCCTTTCACGATACAAGATATCCTGATTACATATAAACAGAATTATTGACGTGGTTTTTCTCATTAACTCGAAGAAAGTATTATAGTATCTTTGTATAGGCCAATTCATAAATACTGAAATGATTTTTCTCTGTATTTTGAAGAAAATGGTATAGATTCATTTTATACTCCTCCTTAATATTGCCATGGTTTTTCACAGCATTTCTAATAATGTGCTATTGTATCTATATAGGCAATTCTCTAAATATTGTTATGTTTTTTTAGTACTTCGAACAAAGTTTGTAGATTCTTTGGAAAGGCCACGACTACGTTGTAGTTATCAAAGTTAGGGATTACGGTCACATTTTATTGATTACACTGTGCAACAAATTTGGGGTAATTTCTTGTTATTGGCATGAAAGTAAGTTTACTTTATAGATTTTGGGGAACTAAACACGGAAATAGTGCTGATATTGGCTCTTGTTTTCGAAAAAAAACTAATTTGTTTCATTAATACAAGGTATTTTTTAGTTATATGGCAGTACGATATAGTTACGAACATATCTTTGTCAAACACGGTGCCTTTCGACTTTCGCTTGTATTTAGCTACTGGAGCATCCCTTTTCACCATCCAACAATAATCGGCTAACATGGCGGCACTCCATTTGATTTTGTATCTTTGCTCCATCGCTGAGATGTCTTGATGAAAGCGCTCACCATGTTCGTCGCTGAAGGCACCACAGTTTGACGGGAAGAAATCCAGGTGTGAGGGCAAGAAATGCATCTTAAATGACACGTTGCACCCCAGTTTTCCATAAGAAGTCAATGAGTTCACCTTCTGTTTGATAGAATTTATCAGTCTTTATTTCGAGTCACTTTCACAAAGTGACCTAGAAGATTGCACTGTTGTAGCCTCGAGGCCAAAAGCTCTGCCTTATTCTTCGACAGTTCGAAGTCGCTGATGAGGTCATTAAGCTCACTTTCTGCGATCTTATGTGGTTCAGAAGGATAGGGGCTTGTACAAAATTGTAGGCGGCTGCTGTACTTCTTCGTATATATCAAGCTCAACATGAACGTCATCAATGTCTTCATCTTCATCCAGAGTCTACAGAAAAACTTTCTGGTGGTTCAGGAATAGGTAGTAGTTCACCCCCTTTCGAATAGTAGACACAACACGGAAGTAACAGTCTGTAGTGAGATTTGTTGGCTCCCTCCGCACCATGGGCACTGCGAAAGGCATAGATCGTGCATTACGATTCACCCATGCGTTGAGTTTTGATGAACAGGTAGTGCAGCATGTGTGTGGAACCCAGTTCTTGTCCTGGTCGAATACATAACATCAGAAGTGCAATTAGTAAGCCTTTTTTATGTCTTGAGTTAAAGTACACTTTCTTGAAGCAAACGTGACAGAAGTTATCCGGACTATTCACGAAATCACAGGGCATAGTAATCGTACACGACACAAATACTGCGCAAGAAGTAGGAATCTCGCAGAGAACCGTTAACTGAGAATAAATTACCCAGTACTTGGCCGGATTCGAGGAATTCTGCAAGAGTTGAAGATGCATTTGAGGCGGCAACAACTGATCACGTAATGCAGAGCGGGGTGACTGTAGCTGATCACGTTTTAAGAGCTAATATGAGACCCCAACCGTAATTCGAAAACAGGAGCCAATCGACACATTTTAATGTGATTTTCCTATTCAGCAGCCTATAATTAGTCAAGATTGGTTAGTTTCGTTTTCATAACATTTTACGTGTTGACCAATGTTATCGGTTCATTGTTCTCACGTTTAATTATGCAAATAGACAAAGAGACAGGAAATGCCAGCCCTGTATGCGTTCATTTCGTACACATAACAGCGACCTTCTCAGATAGTTATTTTATAATATTTTCGAGCATGTAAACGTAGTAGCAATGTGTTGTAGGCTGTCAGATATAAATAACACACGAATATAATATTCGTTCACATTTTTAAGCCAAAATTTGTTTCGTTCTTCTATTAATAATTATATTTGTAAAGCCTTCGTTCTTATGGAAATTCAGAATTTTTTTTTTTCTCCTTTGCGTAATTTGTTGAATGAAATTTTAATCATGAATGTAGTGAGATTTCTTGTAAACGGTTTATCGGAGTTTGGCTTCTATGTAAACGTGTTTTATGAGTAAGATAATTGGCTCTGTTTGTCTGTACCTCTGACGCTAGTGTGCATGAATGACTTTCTGTTTACAGAAACGTAAACAATAACAGGATGGTGGGGTGAGCTGTTGATAAAGCCATCCATACTCGAAACGAATTCAACCTGTCTAATGTCCCTTCTCAGGAGACTGAAAGGTGTTTTCTGAATTCAGTGATGAATCTGTCTCACTAATTCTAACCTCTTTGATCTTGTGTCGTAGTACGTCATACTAGCAATATATATATTTATATTATTGCCTGTCTGCTTCTTTAATATGGACTTTAGTATTGGTAATACACTGTTCGGTAGAGTCATTAATGGATTAGGTTGTTTGTAGTCTTATTTCAAATAAAGTGTGGGATAAAAAAATATTGTTCTTTAATAAAGAATCCTGAAGGGAAGAGATTATTTGTAAGATAGGCATAGATGGGCAAATAATATAAAAATCATGAATTTGCGCGTAAAAGGCATTTAACTACAGCATTGGTCATTTTTCATTTCTTCATTCAGAAATATTAAATTAAATGGGGAGAAGAAGTAAAGCTGTTAACATAACATAAAATTTAAATAGCGTTGATACTAAAACCGGCCTTTCCACTCGATTCTGAGCCAGTTTAATCCGTTTTCCATCCTCAGAACTTATTTTCGCGAGATCTATCCAAATATCTCCCCATTTTGATCGTGTACATGTATTGCAGGTGGTTTCCTCGTAAACATTTTATGTGCAGTTGTCATGGTTAAATATGGCTATTTTTGCGGTAAGGTCTAAAATATGACATATTTAGGCGAGCTTGACATCAAAGGGGTAATTACCCATGAGAAGTTACTGGCCTACCGATAAGTGACTTCGTCTGTTGATAGAGATTCCGTCTTTGATCCTCCAGATATAGGCATTTCTTCATGGCGATGCCGCCGTGACTTGGTGGCCAGAGCCTCGTTTGAGAGAGCGAGACGTACCATTTGCGGGTGAAGTTGTCATCTGGTTCGAATCGATTATATCGACACGTCCGGTCCCTCACACTTTTTTTATTTTTTGTGTCTAATAGGTGTGTTCTAAATTGCTTCCTGAATTTATTCTCCTCAGAACCAAATGTTCCGCAGAACTTTGTTATCTGACACTAATTCTTGTACCTTGTTCTACCCTCAAAGCAAGAAACAGTGAAAGTGTAGTATTTTTAAAGCGGGAGTTTTTAACACTGCGTCATCCTGTGAGTTTTGTGCGGCCTGCTTTATTCTTTTAAGAACTATTGTAGTAATCTTTATGATGAAAATTACTTTTTTGATGTCGGAAATCACGGCTTGTTAATGTAATGACTATTTAACATTACCTATCGATGTGAACTGTTCAGGCTAATGAAAGGGGGGTGGAATGCGAATAGCAAAAGCCGAAGTTAAACGAGACAGTAAAAGATAAATAAAACAAGAACAGTGACAAATATCTCACTAGTAACTCATTTTTTAAAACAAATTATTGAATGATATATGAACCTAAACTGATACGTATTCTTGGACGGTTTTCTTAACCTATTAATTGAAATTGTACTTGTTTAAAAATACACGACGTTTCGGAAACTGCTTGTGCTTCCTTCATCAGGTAAAACCATACAACCTGGCCAGTTGATTCCATTGGAAAATAACTAAATTTAAAACCACGGACTAATTGTGCCCAGGTGGTTGGGTAGTGTGGTTTTACCTGGTGATGGACGTAAAACCAGCTTCCGAAACGTCATGTGTTTGTACAATTTTTTAAATGTAAATAACATATGTAGGACAATTCTCAAGTACATAAGTTTCGTGAAATACCCTTATCAAAACCTTTAAATTGATGTATGAATTTTTATATAATAGTAATTTAGTCACATTGTTAATAAAATGCTTTGAATTTTTCAATAAATTGTTCTCTTTTTTCACCTAGTGGTTCGCGAGTCGCGAGTGTGAATTTGGCCTTCGGCCCGGAAAAAGTTGGGAATCCCTGCCCTAAAGTAACACAGGATTCATAATTCACTAGCCCCTTACGATTATTCGAGTGGGGGCGGACAGAGCCCTCTGTCTGCATTTTCAGGAACCGGCACGGTAGATTCAAGAGCTAGGAGTTGATGTCGCTTGTGGTATAGCTCTGTTCGTTTGTTCCTATTCTTCCTTCTGTTGGCCACATGTTAGTATGTTGGTAGCTACGTTTCTTTCTTTTTTTACGGGAACTCGTTTAAAACATTTAAAGCACACAAGCACAAAAAACATACTACCTCTACTTTCGATTCTATACACATACACACACTGAAACTAACACGCCCTAATTTCGGTTCTATGTACCCCACGCGAACATCGGTTGCCAGCGCTGAATAATTGTTTGTTAAGATGTCTGTGGTGTTGGGTTTCAAGATGTTAGGACGGAAACAGTGAAATATTATGTTTCGGTGCGTTATCTAAATTCTTTGCATTCGCCTTGTCGTAAACACTACAATTTGTGTGACGTAATTACAAGCGTTGTCTCGACGAATGTATTAGAACTTCTAGACTCTGTTTATTTCTGTATCAGTTGGTGATAAATTAAGCGGAATAGTTAAATAAATAAATGTTTATTCACAAAATAAATATTTACCAAAAGCTCTGGAATCAAAATCACATTCCACATTTCAGCTTACAATACGTAAGTTATCTCGCATAGGTTTCTTCGCGGAATTTAACTAGAAATGTCCATCAGATTTTTACAGCAGTTGAGTTTACTTACTAAAGGAACACGTGCATTGTACGTCCGCTGTTTTGATTGTAATGTTTAGTATCGTCGGCTGCTTTCTGTGGGCCAATAAAAATGGCCATGTAACTACAATGCGAACCATGAAGGTCATTGGACCTATTTATAGTATCACAATTTTTTCTTTGTACAGACAAATCGTAAGTCATCTAATAAATAGTAAATTATGTTTCTGAAGCACAAACTGTCTAACTCCTCTTCAACGTTTGGTGATATTATCGCAGCAGAACCAATATTTTCACCGTAGAAAATGCTGAGATGTATCCACCATCTCGTCGCCATGACAGTATATTCATGTATTTGGAGAGTTCGGTATGCTGTTTACATGAGTAACCTTGTTGCTATGTTTCCCAACTGTTATCCGTGTCGTGAATAAATCATTTACGGCTCCCGTTTAAATGTACAAATGTGATTTATATGACAGTATGTGTGCGCATGCGCGTGGGGATTAATGCTTACCGCACTGTCACTGCTGCGCCTTGAAAATGCAACCCGCACGTCTAACGCAAATGTGTCTCAGGTAGCATTGTGGTGTAGAAGGATGACTCCAAAATGCAAATGTTCATTTCACATTGTTCTTATCTGTGTACCTGTCAGATCATTTTCGTCCCGAAAAAGTGTAGGCTGACGTTTTACTTGAACCCGACATAAAAAAAATTTGCTGCTAGGTTTTTATAATTTTTCTCCAAGAATGTAAAGATTATAATACACAAATCCGTAATATAATTATTTTTAAAAAGGACGTTAATGTTGGTCTCTCGCTGCGATGGAACACATTAGTTTGAGGTTAAGATAGGATTTGTTTTTAGGCTAATATTGAAGTGTGTCATAATAAAGTGTGAGGATCTGGACTGGATTAAATTTTGAGAAACGTAACCGACAGTAAACAAACATACAAAATTTTCTGTTTCATAAGGGATATGTCGAAAAATGTTATAACGCAATATGATGAAGAAAATACAGATTTATTTTGCATTCCGAATTACGGAAATGTTATATTCTTTACAAATCCTGACGTATTTTACTGTCTTTAGTGAACATAGCAATGAATCTTCGGTTTTCGCAAAAGGAAATAAATGTATTGACTAGCTGAGCGACTCTTAGCTCCCCTGAGTTAAGAATCTGACAAATTAGGCCCCGAACATTATTCGAACATAAAATTAAGTTTTTACGTATGTATTTAAGTAAACAGCAGGTTGATGACCTATGAGATTATATAAAAGTTATTTTATAAGCTTTTATAACATGTATGTAGATGTGGACTGTGTTAAAATTCTATTTGAATTCACATAGACGCTCTACAACCGTTTCTTTGCATTCTGAATTCATCAGAAAACTAGCCTTCTCGTGCGTCACGTGTTATTCATCTTGGGGGTAGATTCTTAACCTGAATATTGAGGTAGTGTTTTAATACGGAACGCTGTTATCTATAGACAAGACTACACGGTCTCAGAACATGAAGATAGCAATTTTAGTTTTAATCGTTCTCAAACCCTCAAGACACCGATATATTTAGAATTAATGGCGGAGTATGTATCCGCTCCTGAGAAGAAGAGTTTGTCAGTCTGACTACGAATTTATCGTCTGCGTAGTGTGGAAAAAATTGAAGTTCTGACTGTGGCTGCTCTGATAGCATGAAATTCAAACGGTTGGTTTTATGTCTACGAGTTTGGCAGTAATTCGGCTTCTCTGGCCGTGAAGATGTTTACACATTTAATTTAGTTTCTAGAGCAGCGTTTCTCAACCTATGGTATGCGTACTACGGTGGTACGCGAACAAAGTAAGAAAATCAAAAGATAATATTAACATAAGTAAGTTTTTCCCTGAACGCATTTGGTTAGTGGTACATTTAATGTGTTACATTAAATTTAGTGGTACCTCAGCGAAAAAGGTTGAGAACCCCTGTTCTAGAGGAATTTTATAAAGCATGTGTTTTTATGCGCGATTTCTAAAGATAACCTCGAAATAAATTGTATCATTTTTGAACAACAACAAATGTTTTATACCCGTCAACTTTGACGGGACGGTTCACTCGCTAGTTTGTTTCAAGCAACGGTTTGTGAGGTCTTTTCACCGGTTACAAAGTTTATGCGAAAAATAAACGAAGACATTTTCTTTGGGAGATGAGACGTTGTGACGTCAGCAGGGTTGTAATTAATTATAATGTGCTACACAAATAACATTCCTTTGGTAGAAATAAGAAATAAAGAGGGACGTTTTTAATGAGTTGCAACGAAGAATAATGTCACGTAATGGAAAAGGTGAAATGTGTATCAAAGAAGCAGGGTGATTTCTTTTAGTTAGACACGCGGAGGTAGAGCAACTGTCAGCTATTTGTATCAAGATGCTGCATGGGTTCCTTTGTGCAGACGAGACTGTAGAAGCGAGACAACTCATTGGGTGTTCTTGCCTAGTCCATTGTCAGAGGTTTGTTATTAATTACATTGTACGAAGACAGCTTTGAATAAATAATAGACCAGTTACTGATGCCATTTATTTATCCCTCAACTTTGCAACGGAGTATTTAGCACTCTGGCTTCGTATTTGGTAGGTCCAGTACAAAAGTTTAAACGAAAATGATGCGCTTGTCTTCGATGATAGGTTTTATGATGGAGACAGTAAGCATCTCTGAAACGTCGGTTAGTTTCTGCCACACTACACGGCGCAGTTTTTCAGAATACAGCCATCTTCATATTCGTCTTTGTGAGAACCGGACGTTTTGTCTTTAAAGGAATTTGTATTTCTGATGCGTTGATATCTACCGACGATCCATCCATCTAATTAGTCGATTGCATGTTATGTAGACGTTCTGCAGCGGGCAGCTGTACCTGGAAGAACTTTACAGGACATGAATTGATAAGTGGATGACTCCGCAACGTTGTTCAATTTATGACTGGTGTTATATTAAATCATTAGCATCCTATATTTTAGCTTCTGTCATTCTGTTGACTTTATTCTTAAAATCAAAATGTTTCCTCTGTGCTTCTGTCGGCTGCTGTTTATTAAATATTCAACAGAAAACAGACTTATATCACATACTGATTTCTCATCAAACGTGTCTGTGGTTTTGTGAGACGGCATAAATTTAACGATATCCTGTATTTTTCTTTTGGGAACCTCAAATTTTAATATGTGTGTGAATTCGCACTGAAAGAACAATATATTTCTGTTTTTATTAACATGTAAAATTTGATTAACCAATAGGGCATTGTACCATGACTTCAGCTGAAATAAGAAATTAAACATTTGCTTATTACAAAACACAAACATTTGTCTGTTGTTCTGTCTGATATCTGAAATCTTAAATATGTATGGAAAATTTTATTTTACCTGTTTTATCTTGTGCTAATGAAACTCAGTTTCCGATTCCCATAATATAATATACTTCGATGAAAGTGTCCGAGGAGAATGTTCTTGACCTAAGAAAGAGGAAGAGAGGGGAAGGTAAAATAAGAAATTTACATTGAGGAGCTTCGTGATTTATACTTTATATGAAATATTCGCGTAATCTATTGGAGTATTATGAGATAGCCAGGGAATGTAGCATGCATTGGACAGATGAGAGAATCATTCGAACTATACGGAAGAAGACTTTGGCTTAGATTGTGGTATATTATTAAAACGAAAAGATGTGAGGATGAAAGTGGATTCGTCTGGCTCAGGATAGGATACAGTGGGAGATTATATGAACGGTAATGAACCTTCAGTTTCTGTAGACAGCTTAGGACCCCGTAGCTGCAGATCAACTTGAAGAAAGTGATATATACTAGTGTTTCTAACATCGTACAAAATTATTCATGAGTCCTTGGTGGCGCAAGAGACTTGGGTATCACATACGCACATTACAAATTTGGGGATTTTGAATCACCCTGTATAGCATTTATGTATGTTACACTGCGGTAGGCCTATTACTCCCGTTATGGCGACTGGGATGATTAAAACACGGGATCTCGTTTAAAACTTCTTGCCTCCGACTTTCTCGTCAGAATTAGTATCCATCCCCTCCGCGCGCCCCCCCGCCCCGCCCCCCCTCCAGCACCGTGGTTCTTCTCTCCCCGAATATGAAATTACCGAGCCGACCAGCCGGCAGATTCAGTGAACGCGGTGGAACTCAGAATGCAGGCCACACGTTTCCTATAAAAGGGAGGATGGATTTCAAGAGTCATCAAGAGGCAAGCACCAACCGAGGATTTGCTAGCTAAGCCGCGTCGGAGTCTGACTCTAGAATTAAGGCAGGTAGTACCTACAGAACCTAATCAAGGCTGCCACAAGCTTCTAATAACACGACAGGGCAATGCAATGCATGAATCAGCGGTGAAGGTTCCAGGGGCGATGTGGACGGTTAGGTGGCCTCAGAAGAGGCTGTAATGAAGGAGAATAAATCATTACTCAACTCACGTGTTCTTTAAATGAACGTGGATGATGCTTTTGAAGACGGGAGATACAAACTTAACACTGACCTGAGTAAAAAATTAAAAATGTTTTAGGCCTTGTAGTAGATTCTGCTTTCCGGGAATGAACAGAACTTTGCGGTCGAGTGGTGATTACTCCTGCGTCTTTTTTGGGAGGTCCTGGTTTTCGTTTTCGTCCCGAGATCGACTATACTGGTTGATGGTGCTGGTTGGCATTCGCAGTAGCTCCAATAAATTGCTGGGATAGTAACTTAAATCAGGCCACGACTACATGTTTCAATGCCCTCTCTAACCCAGGCTAATCATCCTACCATTGGGCGCTGTATAATCTGAGCGTCGTTAAATAAACCAATAAATAAAGCCAGGACGTACAGCGAGCTTCCGTCTCTACTAATGTATCGCATTGATTCCCTATTTGAATCAACGCAGACTTGATAACTGATTTTAATCCTTTGAAGCCGAATACCACTCAATAATATTTAAAGTTTCAGTTCTTACCTCAAAGAAAACACTGCATTTCACCATTAGAAAGACTGGTTCGTTAATGATATTTAAGGAAATGATCGCTGTTTATTCTAAAAATCACAGAAATCTACAATTACACTCACTGTGTGTCCAAAATGCAGTTACAGAATGTTGAAGAAGGTGGTGACTTTAATTATAACTGAGGTAAAGTGATCACGTTGATTTGCTTTTAATGTTTATCTTACTTTTGGGTGCTGACACGTAGTGGAAGTGTAAGCAACCAAAAGAAACATTAATCGGGACTTATCTCAGGTAAAGCTGACCCTGTTCAAGCTACTATAAAACGTGTGTAAGTTGGGGAGAGACCAGATGTTTCAAGTGGTGGACAGATTATAACGCCATTTTGTTTTATGGACTTATCCCTAACCTGTTCTAATGTTCCTCAAGAAATCGGAAAACTTTAAAAATAACTACGTTTCGAAGGATGGGCATAGACCGAGGGGATTTAATCGTCGTCGTAACCTCGCCTTTGCTATTTAGGGGTTTTAACTATTCGAATGCATGTGAAAAACACTTGAGGCAGGAAGGTTATGAAAAGATTTTAATTCTGTGACAGGCAGAGATATTACAGTGAGATTGAGGTTTTGTCCGCTGTAGAATAGTGGTTTATGGTCATCTGATTTGTGACGCTGTGCAGTGTTACCAACATTTGGGGGGGGGGGGGCTGTTAACCACTGGCAACCTACAAGACTACGAGTCTGCGAGAAACTCTGTTTGGAAATTCGTGACTTGGTCAAAAAGTATCCTGCCTATATGGAATATGAATGCTTACAAAAGCCAGTTATTCGACCCTTTCTCAAGGCAACATGTTTAAAATGACTTCACTCCATGTTTATAAATTCCATGAATTTGTTTCTGGCGCTACGAACAGGCTTGTCAGCACGCATGCGTTGTCCTCTGCTCACTTACGAAATATCACCGCCCTCTTAGAAGCAATCAACCGTGAACCAAATCACTGTCAGGATGAATCAACCTTCTACTGCTGTTATCGTAACAGCCGCTTCAAACAAACTGGTGTTCATATTTCCTGGACATCATTAAAACACAGCTTACGGCCAAGTAGATGTTACCATGGTTACACCCGACGGTGGATCTAGCATTTCCGACCGGTCTGTTTTATTTATTGCATCAAGGTTTTTCGTAGCGTGTGGACCTCACAAAATGCAAGAGTAGAACTCATTGACAAGTTTAACCACACTCTTGCAATAGGCTGGCGAGATGAACGCGCGTACGTTTACATATATATATACACACACGCAGTTATTTATGACGCATCCCCTCTCCTGCCACTTCCTAGTTAAACCGCATTTAGAGCATCTACCTCCATGTCTCAAAATACAGTAACACATAGGCTACACCCCCCCCCCCCCCCCGTATAAATTATACTCTCATTTTTTGGTTTTAGCTTTATCCACACAGAATGGGGAAATGGACAGAATTGCGTACATACAACGAGGGAAACGAGGAGCAGAGAACCGAAACAATACTACTAAATCATTGAAGAATGTAATGAAATGAAATACTTGGTTCGTTTCCATCAATGTGTTTGGTTACTCTTTCAATTTCCGGGACATGGCAAAAAGAGAGAGGAGATAAAACTAGTGGAGAATGAGAGGAAAAGACAAATCTAGAGATTGCTTTGTGTCATTTCGTGCATGAATGTTCTAACTCCACAACTCAGTGTCATTTGCTTGGACTGTCAGGTTGGAAGGATATATTTGGTTTAGTGTAATGGAAATATTACATCAGATTTCTCACCGTATATCAAGAATTGTTAGTTGGCTAATGAAAATTATTTATTGTTATTTATTAATGGGTAATGATATACCGGGTGAGGCAAGAAAGATGGTGTGTTTTGGAAGCAATGGTAAAAATGAACGGCTGAACTGATTTTAATGAAAGTGACGTATGTTGTGTAGGACGTAACTAAGTTTGTGTAAATACAGTTGATTCGTTACACAGAAAAAGTATTTTTATTTTGAATGTATAAAACATGCATTTACGTTCATGTTACCCGCTCTTTGAAAGTGTTGTATGACGACACGGCTCGTCGTTACCAATATCCAGAATTTTTAAAACACACAGAATAGTTACCAATTCGTCGAGGATTGCTTACTAAAACGTCTTTCATATAGAGTGGAATGAAGCAATCCACAAAAATAATTTGATTTTTCGTACTATGTATTTAGATTTCGTCATTATAAATCATATTTATTATAAGTATTAATCATTATTTTCTTCTTGTTACTAAATGAACAGTATCTAGTCTGTGTTCTTCAGAGCATAATTTCGTAAACAAACCATTCTGCTTAATTTCGTATGTCAATTATATTTCCTATAATGTAGTTGTGGCATACTGGCGTGATTTATCTCTAAAATCGCATACAGCTAATCGATAAATCGAACATTGTTAGCTGTCAAATGGCTGACTGACAAGTGTTATTTAAAAAAAACATAGCGCCACTGTAATTAAATATCTTCCTTCAGTTGTTCGGGGTCCACTAGCAATTTGCAGTACATACATAGCGCCTGGCTATTACAAATAACCGTTTCTGTCCGTGATGTACCGTGAACTGGTGTAAAAAGACATCAAACCGTTGGCAGTCTAGTTACAGCGATGGGTCGATTCCGCTGTGGTTTCATGTGTCTGCCATAGTGACTAATAAATGTAAGCAATCACTTCAGGCGAATGACTTATTACAGGGGTGGTCTATAGGAGTTGTCAGGCTGTTAACATAGCAACTGGATGTAAATACGGATGTATCGGAAACGAAATTTCTTTATGGATAAAATACAGGTCTCTGTGTAGGGGATTCCCTCCAGAAGTCCTCGTGGAAAGCGACTGTGATCTGTTACTTGACGTAAAACAAGTAACTGTCTCATCGTACTTGGGCTTTGAGAACCTGATAGTATCTAATTGATTTCCTTATGTTTATGATATCCTAAAACGTGTTACCGCGTTTACAAAATCCCGCCATAAATTTATAAATCTATCCTAGATCTTCAAACCATATTAATATTCGTTTTAGTATGTCTTCCATCTACAGACGGGTCTTCCACGTGGTCTCTTTTACCGCAGATTTTTTTTGTCAAATTAAGATCCATTAATTTCTCATCTACCACGTGATTGTCACTTGTGGAGCCCATATTATCGTCCTTGATTTTATAAGTCTGGTAATCGTTGGTGAAGAATACGAAGCTCCTCGTTGTGTGATCTGCCGCCTAGTCTCAGATAGGTCCAAATGTTCTCTCAGTACCTTACAGAATTAATTAATTATACCCCCGGCTAGTAGTTGACTGTCATATGTATGATCTGCATGTGTCCCTTACGGCCAACTCTTGGATCATCTGCTTTGCTGGGTCCCGACTACTGGCTATTTTACGAGCAGTCGCACATTTTATAACACCATCGACAGTCATTCCCGGAAGCCTTAATTAAATTCTATTCATTGCAGGTAAATATTCTGGGCTCCATTTTGTACATAGTGTGCTGTAACAATTATATTCTCTGGGATGATGTCACAGCTGTTAGTTTGACGATTTCTTCCCATCAGAATTATCGTCTCATCCAGTGTTCAGATAGATGAGTAGCTAAGATGGAAGCATTGACGAATGAATGCAGAAAATTGTGTACCGAATTTCTTAATTTGTACGCTGTACGAAAAATCAAGGAAGACGACTGAACGTACAGCAGGTGTGGGGGAGATGAGATGTAGGATTACGTGAATGTAAGAGATCATTTAGAAGGACTAAGGAGTAGGTGGGAGGATAATATTAAAATTGAAATCAACGAAAAAAAGCGTAGGATGTTGATTAGATTCATCTGGCACAATAGCGGACCAACTGAGACTGATATCAGTTTATAATCTAGTAATTAAATGCATTGTAGCTCATGAGATACTGGTTTGGTGTAGTGCCGAGATTGTCATAAAATCGAATTCAACTCGAGTCACGTTTGACATAATTGCTTATAACTGAAAACACATTATGGACTATATTATTTGTTGTTATTGTTACATTTCTCTATTGCCGTGCTCGTAATTGTTGACTTAAAACAGTGCGTCATGTGTAATTTTTACCTGTTCTGATGATCTGCCCCCATACGAAATTTCAGATGTCAGACTCGAATGAATCGTTCGATACTTATCGATATCGAACTGGAAGCTAAATACAATTTTTACACGTCTGCCACGTTGCTATTTTAAATTATATAAAAAATACATTAATAGTTGCGCATTTTACAAATACTATTTATCCATACATTATTTCAAAATTGTGTGTTTAGTGGCGCTAGTGTCTCCCGCCGTACATGTTCGCGAGTCCGCGATGTTGTTATTACGCATTATAGGACATTTAAAAGCAGAAGGTTTTACGGCCTCCGATGCCAAAACATGGACACGAAGTTCTGTTAATATCGGCGAAAAGATGAATGGGTAGACATTAGGCCTACACATAATGGAGAATGTTTTTAATCAATTGTTTTGTTGTGTATTTTACCGCAGTTGACCGTTAGTTAGCGGGATTTTCGAGGCTTCTATAAAGTCGAAAATCGTGGGGCGTGTTGTTACATATTTTTATCGAGATATTGCCAGAAAACTTTTACGACCGCAGCTCAATTCAACAACAGTTTTTAACATCACCTCTCATTCTGTATACGTCGTAATTTGTCTTCAGGGGCTGTGTTGCAGAAAGTATGCGTGGCGGTAAAAAAAACCCTTGGTGAGTGCAAAGGTTAGCTTCGGGCTAAATGTGGGGAAAATTGGAATTCTTTATGTGTTAATTACTCGACTTGCTTCCCCTAAGAAGATATATGTAGAATGCGTGTGTTATATTATCCATAAAGTAAAAGTGGAAAATATGTATGAAAATATGTCGCATAATAATATGTACGCCACATACGTTAAAAATTTCTCGTTACATTCCATTTATTAAAAGAAGAAGCCTTATAAGTTCAGGTAACCGATAAATGAAACCCTTTTTGTATGATGAAGGGCTGGCATTTTAATTACTCGGTGTCCGATTGCAGATTCGGTTCAAGCTCACTTCCCTTCGCTGCTTCAAAGCGTTCACTTCCCTTCGTTTATTTTTAGGCATTTACAATGCGGTTTGTACATAAGGTCTAAGGCAAGTGTCACAGTAGATTTAGTTATAAAGAAATTTGGAAAAATATGTTCTATAATACTCCGAAAACTTGTCAAAATTAATTCACAGATTGATAAAAATAATTTCTTCCATAATGATATACTTGAGGCTGTCTGAAAATATGTCTGGAATAATCGATGACCTGAATTATGAGTTGGGAATACAGCTCGTAATGTTTGCATGTCCTCAGATTTTAGGATGATTGATAAATGGTAAACCGTAAAGGAGACGGAAGAAAGCTGTCGTGGTCGAATTTAAGTATTTTCCCGGAATTTTGCTGGAGAGAGTGAGAGGAACACCAATTAAAAAAACCTCTGTCTCCGGACCGAGACTCGAACCTGGGACCTCCCACATTATCAGCACGAATACCATACACTCGTCTACGATATTCGATGTTGTGCTGTGTGGTCTGGGAGTTGCAGAGGTTCTTACTGCCTGTATCATCAGGGTAAGTTATCGCCCTGATGATAAATGCAGCAGGTGCCTATCAGACATCAGTAAACTTACAGCAGACAGCACGTCGCAACGTCATGGATGAATCTAGTTCCGGATAAGTCCGGTGGCGGGATCTAGTGAAAACGGTACAAACCTATGGGTTTCATTTAAAGCCATCTGAGCGAATAACAACTTTTCTGGAAGGACAGGTACAGGTTCCAGATGAATGATTTTTGCGATACTTAATCTTCTTCGTGTATTTGCTGCTCGCATTTCCTTTTCTGAATATTTCAAGACCAGGACGCATTAATCCTCTGTGAACTACAGCTTACGTATGCCCACCGCTTACGTCACTAACATTGCGATCATACGGTGTCTGTGGGGGCAGATAAGAAATCAACTTACATTCAACCCATTAGCGAGCTTTCAGGCAGGTGTAATCCGTAGAGGGTTTTAGTTGAATTTACATTCAGATTCAAATCACGTGTTGATTATCATGTGGTGTTAATGTACATTTAGTTGGCGTTGGAATGTTTTATATTCAGACTGATAAGGCTGGCTGGCTAGTGTCTAAATATTAAGTACGTTCTGTGAATTTAATAAATAAAAGTATAATAGTGTGTACAGAATTACATGTTTCGACTTCGTTTATCATCCTCAGGGCTTCAATAGGGAATTATTTGAAATAATAATGTAAAATTTATTATTGTAGGTATATTTATGATATTTGGCCAAAATTCTGCATGTGCCTTCAGACAACCTCAATCTGTTTTCTTCCCTTGGGGAGAGAGACAAAGTTTCAGATCCATACAGAACAATAGGTACATTTTAATGTTTACGTTTTTAGAAACGATACATATTTTGGTCGTTACATTTTTTCGTGAAGACTTCTTGGTAGTTTGCTGGAAGACAGTAGCAGTGATACAATAAATGTAACTGAAGTATAAAAATGTAAGTAGTTGTAGTAAATTATTTACCAATCTTGCTTCGTGCCCGTGAGATCCCTTGTTTAGATGTCGTGTATCCTGACAAGATTCTTGTGGTTTTCCTCAGTCACTGTAGGCTGACTTCTGGACCGCACCTTAAAGTAAACTACGACCGTGAATTGCTAATCTTTCCAATGTTTTACCCATTAATTCTGTTATTCAACAATCTATATGCTTCATCTGGGAAGTTGAAAAGGCGTCGTTAAATTAGCCCGGAGTTAACGTTGATTGCAGCTCTTACCTAGGCCTCCGTGGTATTTAGCTTGTTCTGTTTCAGGATGTAGAATGTCTTAATCCCGATGTCTTGCAAGAAAGCACGTAACAAGAACTTCGCTTTAGTGATCAATCAGTGTAAAGCTGCATAAATCACATCTCTCCGTGACTTGCCAACTCACTGTGAAGATGAACGGGTCACACAATTCCCCATTCAATGGTCAATGAATCAGAAGGATCTTTACCCTGATCTTGTATTCGTGTAGAAAGAATAAAGAATTTGCAAAGATTCCTCCTAACTATAGCCTTGTTAATTAGGGCGGTTAATTTACATATTACAAGTTTAAACTTGAGATAGTTTTAGAATTAATAGTGTCCGGATTGTTCCTTCTATCCATTCGACAGACGATTCTAATTAAACGCACGACATAGCTAGTCGATACGAACATTTAAATGTAATATGGAAATTGGTAACCACACGTTGCATTGCATTTCGTTAGATTTTAATCCCGTTTCTTAGTAACCGTTTTATTTGCAGTTGTGATATTTTGAAGGACTGTTAGCATATGTTTTTAAAACTTCATTGTAGAGAATATTTCAGTTACGTGGCTTATGATCAAACCGAAAATAGACGATATGTACACATAAACTAATTATTTATTGTGGAATTGTTTAAAACGTATTTTTTTAAATGTGCCATATTTATCAACTTAGTTTAACCTCGATGATTTTATTCTAAAAAATTATTATGGGTTTATATGAGCATAACAATTGAACATATATTTTCTGTTGTTCATATTTAGGGATTGCATACAAATCCTTAAAATACTGACATTAATATATATGTAAAAGTCAAGGAATGGGTAAACAGACGCTCTTTAACATTAAAAGTATATTATTACGCAAAAAGCAATGACTGATTTATAATATAATTTAAAATTTATGTAGCATTATTTTCGCTTTCACCAGCTGTAATTCATTCTGCTGATTGTATACGTTTCGTAATATAATATATTCATCAATGTTTTATAATGTGTTTATTACTGTCTTTTTGTGTGTAGTCTGTATCTCTGTATTTCATCTTATTTAAGGTTTAGAACCTAATTAATATACGCATAATCCAGTTAAGGATAAAATGAAACTGTGACTTTAAAGGGGCTGAAATGAAGGGGGAGGAGTCAAATTGGATACGAAGCTGAAACAAATTAAGCTTTATTTACATTTGTTTAACGAATGGTTCCTTTAATTCTGTGAGAGGTTGAGTGGTTCACGTAGACAAAAGTAACATTTACGAATGTCAGACGAATTATTTTTTGTTTGTTTAAAGTGAAACATGGCAAATATATTAATAATAGACCAATACAAAAATAATATTAATCCACTATATGGAACAGTGACAAAGATGGTGATCATTTCAGTCGATGAAGAAATTCCCCGCATTTTTATAGAGCCTGAAGGTTTATTGTTGTATTCACAGGAATCTGAGCCAGACAATTCCCATTACACTCTGTCTTTAAGTTCCATTTTAATATTATACTCTCATTTCCACCTGGCTCCCTCGTCGCATCACCCCTTCAGGCCGAGTGGAATTGTGTATGCATTTTTCATTTTAATTCGTGCTGCATGCCGTGCCAAACTCACCCGCCTTCGTTGTATTACTCTAATGATATTTGATGAAGTCAGAATTCAATTCAATTCAATTAATTTATTTACGTGTTTGCCAACAGCAAGAAGCCAATAACAGGCAAACACTGAAGCTATATAACGTTTTTCACCCTTTTATTACTTTATTTTTTATTAAACTTTGTAAATTATCTCCACTGAGATGATTCCTTCAGAATCTCGCAGTACACTAGGTTGATCAAAAAGTTTCTCGACTTTTATAGAATCTTTAGAGTTATTACCGTGTTCACAACAGCCCGTTACAGGTCCCTATCCTGAGGCAGATGAATGCAATCCATGACCTGCAACCCTATTTATTATATCTACTTTAATATTATCCTCAAATCCAAATAAATGCATGCGGCAGAGTTTCTCAGAAGCTGTCGGATGCTAATTAATTCAAGTTCTTACCTTTTATGGAATTCAAAGATTTATTATCGTTTTAACAAGAATCAGTTATTAATCGTGTCTTAAATCAGATAAATTTAATCGACATCCTTACAATCATATCACCATCATGATCTCATCTAAGCGTAGATTTTCAATGCAATCTCTTTTTAACCCCTGAGCGTATTTTATACATTTCTTCCCCTTCGTTGTGCCCCATTTCGCTTTGATTTTATCATCCTCGTGATATTGATGAAGATTACAAAGCATGGCGATTTACACTATCTAATTTCTTCCAGCCCTTTGTAACTTGAAGATTTCTGTCTTCTGGGTTCAACGTTTCAGAGGTAATACTGCCTCCTTCATCAGGGCGATGTAATTTCTTTCTACGTTCACATATTCGCCTCTACTTTTTTGTTTTTAATCGAATTTAATGTAGAAAAATTCTTAAATTACTGTGAGATGCCATTTTCAGACACACACACGTGACCAAGGGATAAAATATTAGTGAGATTTGTCATTGAATCCCGAAGGTCTCTAAATAACATTGAAGATTCAGTCCGTACAGCAAAGAAAACACAAGGCTTTAACATCGTAAAGATAGACTTTTTAATGCTATTCGAATACACACTCCATTGTTTACGCTGATAATCATACGAAATCCATTGTATAAAATGCAGTTATTGATGGCTAAATCAAGTGGTACGTATATGAAGTGACTGAATATGAGCTTGTGGCAAATTTCAGTCACGATAACAGTTCTGCTCAAAGGTTTGAACCGGAATTGTAAAATTGTATCTGCGTATCGTAAAGTTTATGGTGTCCTGAACGTTGTGATGTGTTTGATTCCAGTCGGATACATCAACGTACCGATTTATAACTAACTACAAACTAGCTCTTTGGTTCAAAGTCCTTCCTGGGAATCTAACAGTACGCCCAGTTAGTCAAGAAATACTTCACCTTTTATGGAATTGAAAGTTTTATTACTCTGTTCACGTGAAACTGCTAGTGTGTTGTTCTCCGTTGTTTTCTTTGATGCTAGATGGCAGGCCGTGCAACGGACCGATTCTCTGTCGACATTGTGCTGTCACGTATATGAAAGATACGTTACCTCAGATTCAAGTCTGAATGTGAGCAAGTACGAGTAATAGCAAAATACAGAAACTATGAAACTACGTTAATATTTTTAGCCACATGAATAATTGTATTCGAAACACGTGTCCTAGTCCATAGAGAGGCGTCCAAGAGTTATTGATATTCTCTCAGGCTGAGAAGAACCCCATAGTCCATTAACGTCAAACCCTGGACCCTGTCACGAGCCAGATGAATCCAGTTCATACGTTTACCACCACACTTCTTTTAAGATATATGTTAGTATTATCTTCCAATCGACGCTCAGGTTTTTTTATCAGGCTGTTCTTTACAGACTTTTCGTCTAAAATTTTAGTGTACTCCTAATGTCCTCCATGTATGCTACATGTTCTGCCGATTTTGTCCACGTTCATTAGTTAGCCCTAACAATATTTGGCGAAACGCACAATTCTTGAAGTCGTAGAAATGCTTTAGAGAATATTAATTGTTTCTGGTTGATGCTTATGTATTTGTGACAGGAAGATGTTAGATCTTGTTTGCACGCTTCCAGATCGTTTGATGTTTATTTGTAACACGCTTAACGTGTGAGCCATAAAAGTTGGCGGGAATAAATCTTTTTCATGTTAAACAGTTTTACATTTTAACGCAGCATATCTTCGCAAGTAGCTTTGAAATTATTACTTTTATAAAATCTGTTTTCAGTTCGAATTAAATGTGAAAAGATCTTGATGGCGACAAACCACATTTTTGCTAAACCCACCAGTACAAAGCTGACCGCTCGTGCCGGACCCCACCATAGACACCGCCATAACCTTGTATTGATTTTCTAGTTACCGAAGTCTCCGCCACGTTCAGGATTTAATTTATATTTTCGCCGCATCGCACAAACGGCGCGCTCGTCCAGTAACAAGTGACGGACATTGGCCGTGTTTTGTGCTCTGCTTCTAGTTCACCTTCACCCGCGATTCTTCGTATGACGTAAACAGTCGACTGCAGTACTGACTGGTCTTAATTAAGATATCTGAAGTCTGTCATCTAAATCCGAGTAATTCTTTTGGTCCATGTATAGGAATGGGCGTCATCTTACAGCGGATACTGATTCATATCTAAGTAAGCTCATAAAATCGTGATGATGTGATGATAATGTATGAATGGTTTGATAAATATTATGACACAGGATTTTCTTTCCTTGTGCGAAGAGATGCTATAAGGAGGAAAGATAGTTCGTGTTTATCTGCGCTTAATGATGCTGTACCCTGTCTTGAAAGGGAGTTTTCTCTCTTTCTTACCCGTGGGTGGAAAGTTTTTTGACCGTCTTTTGATGACCGCATGTTAAATGAAAACCGGTTTTAGGAGTAAGATTCCTTTGTATGTCACGGGTTGCCGACATTTCGTACGTTTCAACTGTAACCTCTAGCTTATACAGAAACGATAAACGTTGGATTTTAAGGTTATTTAACGACTTTGTATCTGCTGCAGAAGTTTTAGGGCTGTAGTTTTGTAATGAAGGACGGTGAGTGACTTACTCTTCTAACATTCACGTGAGGAAAATCACGAAAATTTTGTAAATAGGAAATTACGATCTGACAATCAGACATCGTGTTTATCAAATATATCTTATACAGTGGAAATGTTAAACAATATTGTTGTACTTCTGTTTCCTTTGCTACATAAACCAAGGTTATTTTCTTAAACAATAGTGAATTTGGTTTCAGCATAATTTCAGCCTTGTAGGCAGGTACCAGTTCCTTTATCCACTCCTTATAAAATATTACATTTCTGTTAACAACTCTGATTGAACACCTTGAATAGGGAAAGGTTTTGTTGTTTGTTTTATGTCAAAATTTCAGCAGGCCTGCCATTTAGAAGGATAAAGTAGTTCCCATCGTCTGGCTCATACGATATCCCAAAGTTGTCAACATTCTTGTAATTCTTCACGTGGCTTCTATTCTAAAAATAAACTTATCTCAATTGATAGAAATCTGGCCTATTTGTGTTTAACTCCTGTTAAGGATTAAGATGGTTGTAGAGGTTGTGATGTTGGTGATAATGAGTGGCTACCGAAACTTGTGGACTGGTGTTAGCATTCCTATTTCGTATTCTGTAGGTTTCGAGTTCAAAACCGAGGTTTGTATGTGGCTTTTTCTTAATATTTACAAAATAATATCGCTGCCGTGAGGGAGATAAGAAATGCATACAAATTTTTAGTTGGAAAACCTGAAAGAAAGGGACTAGCTGGGAGACGTAGGCATTAATAGTTTGATAATATTAAAAACTACACTGTATAAGAGAGTAAAGAGAATTCTGCTGACTTTAGACAGGATCAAGTGAACACGGTAGTGAATATTCGGATCTGATGGGATACAATTTTTTGATTCGCTCAGCAACTTTAAGCGATGACTTATTTATTAATTTATAGTTAATGGTAGTGCACTACTTTATGGCAGTATTAAGATATTTTTCGGGAAGGCATGGAAACTGTAAAGGCAGAAAAGTTAACTCAGAACACTACAGTACTGTTGCATCAAATTCCATTGAGTACACCAGCGTTCGATATATCGATGATCACACGAGACTGTCTGGTTACTCTCGCGTACAGTCCCTCTGCCTCAATTTGCTTTGGGACAAGTGTTTTCCTACATGGGTACAGCACTTGGCTCATGTTATCCTGCGTCAGAACGTTGACTTAGCAAGTGTTTTGTTTGTGTGTGTACCATGGAGAAAAATGTTGAACAGAAATGATTTACATCTGCTTTCCGTAGGAGTGTTTTGGTTTAAGCTTGATCGAAGCCATGACAGTACACGCCTTTGTTTTACTTCTGGAACGTTCTTAAGTGGCTGCATGGAACGAGATGAGGTGGTTATAGGGAAGAGAAGGTTAGAAAAATGCACCCGCGTTGCTGACATGAATAATGATGACCGGGTTTTTATGATGGGAGGCGGGAAGGAAGGTCCTTTGCTGGGAGTGTTTTGTGTGTGGTGTATTTTAGTTTTGTGGTGATGTTGAGGGATGTGAAAAGTCATTAATACTATTCCATGTTCGGCGTTACTGAGAAATTTTAAAGTGAATACCAGATGTGTTTCATTGACACCAGTGATAAAGGGTTCAGATATGAGCTGTGTTTTAGAGTCTACACCTCTTCTAATATTCATCTGTCCGTAAGCATAATTTATCTCCGAAACTGCTTGACCGATTTAATTTGGATTTGGTATTAGGTCGACATTAATTATTTGTCGAGAATATTTAATTTTGGGTTTTACCTGTCCTCGTTTTTGGCGCGGTTACACCCCAGCAGAACGCATATTAAGTCTCTCAGTCCGTCTATACGTAATCATGAAACACGTCAAGTACGGATAAACCGATTTGGATTAAATTTTTTCTTGAAGAATTTTGTGAAGAAATGCCGTGTCATTTTTTTTATTAAGACCTGGAACGTTTAACTACCAATTTATATAACAGCATGGCATTTTTGTGTAATCTTGTTAAAGTTGACCATTCGACACGAAAAGAAAATGCTGTAGTTATTACGTTAGAAGACGTTAACAATTAAAAGAGTCTTGATTGAGTTTATACTATGTTGAAATGAAAGAATTTTCGGTAATTTGGTGCTCTGTTAAGAATACGACTTAACATAAACTATTTATTAAAGTTAGATACGTCGTATTTACATTTTGGTGTTTAATAACACTGAATTGTGAATTATTAGTACTGATTATTTATTTAGTGACGGATATAGTTTTTGATTTCATAATTTTCTTTCCACACAAGTCTAAATGGGTGTATCATGCCATTTATACCTCCATCTGTCGAACGCGCCTGATAAGTGAACGATGTTACAGTCATATCAATATTTTACATGAATCTCAAATTAAAACTTAATTAATTTTGGATAAAAGCAGCTTTCTTTGCAAAATTTTTGCACGTCAATAAAAGGTATACCACTTTATTGTGCAAAACTGAAAAGATTTCGATCTGATTAACGTTTAATGAAACAGAAGAAAGATTAAATTCTTAACACTTATTTAAGATTATCTGTAGACTTAACGACAATAGACTTGTATCTACATTATTCAAAACATTTTAGATTTAGTTAATACGTTATTAATCTGAAGACTCATATATATTAAGATTATCTGTAGTTCTGCAACTGTAGATTTTTATGTTTTAAATAAACATCAAGGCTAACTAGGCATGCAATTGAAAGTATTTCGACAATATGGGCTCCAGACCGCTGTTCGGTGGGTGCCCCCTCTTCCAGTCTTGTTTACCAGGACAAGCCTTTTTAAAAAATGATGCTCTGTGTAATCTTTCTTTCAATTCGAACCTTGGAGAGAGATGTCGGCACTACGCCCAGGCCCCTAACAAGATAAACATGCTCTGGTTGACGTGTTCTCTCGTCTGCGTAGCTAATGGAGATGATGATAAATGATGAGTGGACATGCATTTGATGGAGTCAGGTATAGCCAGACTATTAAAAAAAGGTGAATTTTTGTCTTATAAAACACATGAAGGTAAACTGTGATGTGACATCTCTTAAAATAAGGTACTTTAGTTATATCCTTGAAAACACAACACATTTCAAGCACTCATTTCTTATATTTAATTGTATTTGTCAAGTGATATACAGAGTGTGCATATTAAGTACGTGTTATTGATACACGGAAAACGATTGAAATTTAATAGATACCGTGCAAATCTTTACAAATGTGTTTCAGACGATAACGCCATTTAGATGGTTTGAACTTGTTAGAGGAGTAGGGGCTTTAAATGTGGTAATATTTAAGCTTGGGCCATATTTACCACAAAACACTCAGAACTAATTGGATACTGTATTGCAACCTTTACTGGTTCAAAAGGAATCCTGTCTAAACTGAGAATTGAAGTGTGTTATTCGGCCTGATGTTAGCCACCTTAACCTTGTAAACACAGACTTCAGGGGTGAAGGTGGAGACAGCCTGTTCCTCCGTAAAATTATTCTCTACCGACTAGTGAACATGGCGACGAAACTAAAAATTACACTGTCACTAATCCTTACCATTTTACCATTCATAATCATGTTTCACCTATGAATTGAAATTCTCTGAAGGTTGATTGGTTTATTGTAGGCCTCCTAATATTTTATCGGACAGTGTCCATTTTCTGAGATTTATGTAATGTACTCGACGTTTAGATAGTTGGCTCTCCTGCCGCAATCAGGTCATAACGCGGACATAAATCTATTTCGTGCCTTTAACATTAGTGTATACGGATGATATCGATACCGTGACAATCGAACCTCTGAATACGGGTGTAGAGTCACTCCCTAAACGTCGTGCAAGCCGAATATACCTCAGTTTATTAGCAATGCCTGACAGAATAGCAGGCAGTGTGAATGATGTGTGAATATTCAACAATGTTTTCAAATATATTGTTTGATTGAACTATTCAGCTGAATTACCATAGCGTCTGAAATATGTTGGCTTATTTTGTCTGGTTGAAGACTGCGTCTTGAAGCTAGGGCGTTGTAAATCCAGTGAACTAACTGTAGGTCAACTTATCATTTCAAGGGGCAGAGCCCTCCTTAAGAAGCTTACAGTGTGGACAGGCAGTAAAGAAACTGTTTATGGAACTGTAAGGTTATTACATTTTTTACAAGAGTCCGCCACCGGTTCCCATCCTCAGACTAATTTAGTCACTCTGTCCACTATTTTCCAGAGATCTAAAATATCTTCACATATGCAGGAAATGAAATATCGCTTCTGATCGAGATTTAATATAATTAAAAACTGAAGTCGATAAAGTATGTCCCTCCATTTGAAAGTATAACGGTCAATTCACAAAAAGTACTGTTGGATTAGACGCAAAAAAGTTAAAAATAGGGAACAATGTCCTTAAAGCCTGAACTTGTTTTCGATGAAAGGACAGACCAGTTGGATAAAGGTCCAGCTCTTGTAATATGCTAATGAAACATCTGTGGTAACAGAAGTTCTTTTTATGAAAATTACTTTTTTGAAATAAGAGCATGGTTTATGCGAAAATGACACTTCAAACAGTTTTCAACAAATCACAGTGATATATAGCAGGGGTGTAAAAACTTCTCACAATAAACAAGTTAGGAAATGTACGCGTAACATTCTAATCCGTTCTGTCTAATAGCTTCTAGGTTTTTAGTTCTTGAATGGTTTCTTATATGTACCGTACGTAAACATGTAAGGGTGTTTGTGCTGGGAATCAAACTCCGGCCATCCATTCCGATGTGTGTCTGCCTACGACTTCTCTAGTGAAATGAAAGTTTATACTGTCTAGTAATATAACAGCCAGTGTCCGTCACTCTCGTCTGTACGAGTGCTCTGTTCGTGCGACGAAAACATTTGAAATTAAGTTCTGACGGTGGTGACACTGGTAACAAGAAATACAATGAGTCTATGGTGGGGTCTACGTTTGGCGGGAGTCTAGAGTCAGTCATGAAGATATCATAACTTTTAATGTACTTAAAAAAGGGATTTTATAAATTTTATTCTTTCAATGCAGAAAAGATAATTCTGGGATAAATTGTTTTACTGTTCAGTACAAAAGACGCTCATTTCCGTCAACTTTGAAAGTCATATTAAGTTGGTAGGCGCTGTGGAAGAGCAAGAGGTATTTGCCAAGAACGCGACTGGCTACGATATCGGCGACCGGGATTCGATGCTAATTTTTGTCATTGCCACCGCGTTCATACCAACTCCTGCGCCCATCTACTTCATATCAGATTTGTAACGCTGAATCTGCCGCGGTTTTAAAATGGCCGAAGCGTAAAGCTGGCCACTTACCTTCTTCAAAGAATGTATAGGGTTTAATCGCAATGGACTATATTTTGTTTTGTGTACATCAGATGGTCCGTAACCATTAACCGTTTGAGTATGGTCATCTAAATATTCCCCCGCCTCCAAAAAACACGGTACAAAGATCAATTGATTAATGTTTTTAGATAAATTCTCATTGTTTATTCCGCGAATCTTACGAGAACCGTTAATTTAATCTGTTATAAAGATGCTTAGTTACTGAGTGTTAAAGTAGGTTTTAAATTAACTACAACTGTTTAAAAGGGCTAAACTTTAAAGACTATCGGGACGTGTCTCGAAAATATTTTTGTAGTTAGTCACTGGAATTTTGGTGGAATATCTTATTTTATGAAACAAGAAACGTATATCAAATCTAAAAGTTCGTAACGATGGTGAGTTATTTAGATAAAAAGTTCTTTGGATATTTTCCATCATCTAGTAAAATAATAAAATAGAACGACGTTTCGGAGATAGGGCTCTATCTCCGTCTTCAGGTACCTACTTAGTATTTTATTATTTTACTAGACGATGGAAAATATCCAAAAAACTTTTTATTTAAAAGACGTTGTTTTAGAACAGAGAAGAGATTAATTACATAGATAAATATAGGGCTAGTGACCTAACTGGCCTCTAATTGTAGATATTGGACATCCCTGTTGAACATGTTTCTTAGTTGTATAGGTTGAACATGGTGAAAGCATATCATTGTTACAAATTTTAGTTTTATTTTGTTCAGGCTATTCACAGTTCGTGTATTCTGTAGGGCTTGATGCTGGGTGCATGGGGAGCAGATGCAATGTCTGCAAGGAGTTAGATCCTTGAGGGCTAATGCGACCCCCATTAACGGATTAAATAAACATGTACAAGATAAACTGTCTATGCAAATCATGTCCCCCTATTCAGAGCAGTGGATCTGCGTGCCAGCTGATGTAGCCATCTTTCTCGTTCGAGGTGAGACACACAACTGGGAACCTCACATGTGCAAAACATCTGCATTAATTGATTGGTTTTCCACGAATCTTTTTACGAGCTACGTGGTCACAGCTTCATGTAACTCGCCTTTGTTAAGCTTCACCTCGCCAACAGACAGAAAGAAACCTTAAAGGACTTACATGTCTCTGTCAATTACGTGGTCTGCAGCTTCTTCCAACTAATAAAATTTCAAACGAATTTTGATTAAATATGCGTTGAGGAAACCTTTATTGAAGCAACCGACTTCCCAAAGGAGTAGAATGTTATAGATTATGTTATCCCTGTGTGAAGGCTAAGGTTCGTTCCCCAGCAGAGACAAAGGGATTTTCTTCTAGTCTCTGCTTCCAGACCAGCTGTGAGGCCCAACCAGTCTTCTCTTCAATGGATACCGGGGTCCTTTCCCTGGTGGTATGGCGGAAGAAGCGTGAAGCTGTACATTGACCCCACCTAGTGCTGAGGTTAATCGGTAGGAACTTAGCTTCTCTCCTCCCAAGCGCCTACATGGCGTATAGCGGAGCAGATTTACTGTACTTCATCCCTATTAGTAAAGGGAAGTTTATTTTTTGGTTCTATGTATGTTCGTGAACTTGGTAATAGATGGAGGGGGTTGCTTCAAGCGACGGGAGGCAGTCAGCATACTCAGATACATTCTGGTTAGGTCATAAGTCTTGTTCTTACATCACATTCCTTTCCAACGGAAATTAAAGTCGGCTTATGAGATCGCCATTTTGTCTGTGTGTGCCTCGTTTCAAGTTTCTAACGAGCTGACTGATCTTCAGAAAATTTGCGCGGTATTTGGTGTGGGCTGTGTGCTTTTGATCTGTGACGATAACAAATGAACTGTACTGTTGGAGGTAGGTATTTCAAATTTGCTATGAATATACTTTATAAATATGACGCAGCCGAAATATCTGTCTAACCAGTAGTAATAAATACTTTACAAAATAAAACAGTACTGACGTTGATGATAATGGTAGTAGTTATAATATCTGCAACATTTTTTTTAATTTCAAGCAGTAAATACACCGGCCTTGTGTTCGATTATTTGACCATATACCCACGATCCCAGTACGCTAGTCTGTGGGCAAAATTAAATTTTATTGGACTATAAATTTAAATTACCGGAATATTACGTTATTAACCCAACATTTCTGCGGTTTATGAGTTATATTCGAAACTGTTTTTTATATGTAGTAAGAAGCCTAGACTTTGCTGAAAATAAGGAAAATATTAATAAAAATAATATCCCGAGCTGAACCCCAACTCAAATCCCCTTCAGTTCACTTCTGGTATAGGTTTACCTGACGAAGAGCGACCAAGCGAGTATCTGTGTTAAATCAAATTTCCCTATGCAAGGCATAAGTGTCCTACATAAAAATTGACTTGGATAAAACACGTTTCCACCATAGGTTTGTGTTGTTTAGGGAAATAATCTATGTTTATTTTAACATTACGAAACCCATAAATATATTGACAGTTAAAGCAGGTGACATACAGTTGCCATTGGCGTTGTGAAGGAAAAAAACTGTTAATTTAATTAGTCGTTTTTGATATTTGATTACGATATCGATTGTTAGCGACATGTTTGTTGGTATCTGATGAAATGTGGTATTTGGGTGATGTTTATTTTTATAAAATTAGATTTTAGAATGTATAAGCTTATAATAAATCTATGGTAATCGAGTTTAGATCATTTTTTAATTTACCTTCCCAATGCAGTGTAGGAATTATTGGGATTGTTTAGTTCTTGGACGGACAGCATTAAGCTCTTGTACTTGTGGTTAAATTGAGAACTTACGGCGTGCTGGTGTGGATGAAAGGTAGCAATGGGGTAAATCGATTTCTCTCTGATGACAATGTGCTTGTGTTTGGTTTCTATGTTCGGGCAAAGGACAGGGGCATCTTCTTTCTCGAAAAAAGAAGCCCTTGTTGTATTTCTATATGGCAAAAGGAAACAGGATTCCTAAAGAAACTAAGGTGAACAAAAAAACAAGGATGCAGCTTATTGTCAGAAACCATTTACATGGTCGTTTATCACGGTAAACAATCGCACAACACAAGACGAACAGAAAAAGAGAAGTGGTATGGGCCAACAGAAAAGAAAAGCATTTTACCCTTCTTCTTCTTCTTCTTCCTTTGTTTTGTAGTGACCGTAGTGTAAAAAGATCAAAGAACGTTCTCTTCACCCAAGTAAAATAAAACAAAACACAAAAGACGTCTAAATAAGTTTCTTGAATGTAAAATGTCCTTACCAACTGTCCTTAATTTTCGTCTTTTTGATGAGCCCAGTAGCGTATTGAACAGATGAAGTTTGTAAGAATAATTTCAATTTTAGTGACCTTATAAAATAAACGAAAACGTGTATAATAGTGAAATGTTTCACGGCGACTTAATGCGGTAGAATTTTTTCAGGTGATGGGACACGTCAATTGGGAACAAAATCTTTTGTAGACCATCTCTTTACATCAGGATTACATGATGATAGACACCAAATGTCTCCAAAAGGTTGACATTCTGTTAGGGGTTGACACTGCTGATTAATATGTATTTCCTTACAAAAGATATAGTTATCTCGATTGATTTATGGATCGATCTAAGAAAAGAATTTTAAGAGATAGGCTGATTTAAAGTAGGTGACTTGTTCCTTGCTTGGATTGAAGAAAGTAAAAACTGATACCTTTCGAAGCCGAATATCGTCTTAAGTAATGTATAAGAATGTAGTCCGTACTGCAAAGTAAACACAGCACTTCACCAGTACGAATATTAACTGGTTAATACTGTTTAAGGAAGTATTCTCTGTTTACAGTGTACAAAATCCATAAATACAAAATGAATTTATTAATTATAATTATTAATTATTATTGAAGTAGATGTTACATGTAATTCCCGCTGGGTTTTGAACTGTTAAATTTGCTTATCATGCTGCAATAGCATGCCAAGTGTTGGCCATTAGCACATTGTTTATAATTTGTACATTCATTATTCCCCATTTACTCTTACTTCAAACCGGATGTAAACAAAACACAACCGAGTAATCAGCTGTGATTGGCGTATTGTTGACATGTATTTGCCAGCTGTATAGACTTGGCAATCAGTATTTATTTTCGTGTTCATACAAATCGTTCACAGGAGAAATTTGCTTTTCAAATGGGACTATTTCGCGGCTCGCATTAGTGTTCTTCGCCCGGGAACCAATAGAATTTTTGTGAAATTAATCTTTTTGTTAACATCCGATTTGAAATGGTAGTGATGGATTATAATGTTGTAACTGCTTGAATATTTTACGGGTGACTCGGACTTGTAGTGCCTAATCACATAGACTGACCCGCGTAACTCGTTCGGTGGAGAAGTTGCCGATATGGTACGGCGTTCCTAGTCGTGTTTCAGTGGTCTTACGACTGGTTTTTGAACTTTTTAAAAAATATATCATGTGAGGACACAGATGATGGTCAGGTATCATGGTCTATTTAATGCCCATAATTCTACATTTCTTACGCGGCTGGACACTGGTTTTATCATGTAGGAAAAACTTAGTGTTTTTAATCACTAGGTCGTACATGTTTAGACGACATCTTGTTGAAACCTTGATCACTATAGAATTTTACTACTTACATGGTTTTCCTTTATGCTGAGAATTTTATAAAAAGGTTTGACACAGCATAAAATTTCTTGAGACATATACAGTTTTTAACCATAAACAGTTTTTTATCGTACATTGAAACGGTCTAATCTGTCTTCAGCTTACACAGTTCAAACATCACGGTGAAGTGATCAGCACTCGTACTTCGTATTTGGGAAGTCCTGGGTTCACGATTCGTCCCAGAATCAGACTGTGTTGACTGTTGCTTTCCACAGTCCTTACAGGCAAATTCTGAGAAAATGCCTTAATTACCACGCGACTCCTTTTTCGTATCAAAATAAATGTTATAATATTTTAACCGTAGCATGTAGGATTAATTTTAGTGCATGGATGTATAGTTTGTTTGTCTTCTTTGCACTTAGATGATTGTAAATTTCTTACAGCTGCAAAAACACGTTCATCGTTGTTATAAACGTTTGACGATTTGTGAGGTTAGAAGCTAGAAGCTCTCTCACGGAGGTGAGGATGATCTAATGGGTCTTGGCGCCGTGTATAGTCGTCGGTAGAGTCCAGCGTTTCGGAGAAACAAACTGGCTACATCTTCAGGGCTGATGGTGGAGATAGTTTGTTTCTTCGAAACGTGTTGTTGTTCTAGGTTTGGCCCCATGTGGAATCGTACCATCTAAATTGCGCAGAAACACAGAATAATATTAGTGTTTAACGGTTTGTTCTCTGATACGAAATGCTCGGATGAATCACTGCTCATATCGATAGACAATAAAACAGAATAAGATTTTTCTGAAAAGAAAGTTAATCTTTTACAAGTCTACTTACTGAAACTGTAACGATGTGAAAGGGGCTGGAATGCCAGGGTAGTAAGGGGGTTGATGTTTGATGGCTACAAAACTAGGGAGATATGGCTAGAGTTATATTCACTCCACTTAACATCTCTCCCCAGAAAAGTCACAGAAAGAGACACTTATCAGGGGACAAAAGAAAAGCAGAATATAAAAGTTGCCGTCTTCCTCTTTGGAACTTTGTTTGTCAAGTTCTTCCGTTCTGTATTTCGCAGGTTTTTTTCTTGTCTTGGTTGTGTCGTTATAAGAAATGTGTGATGGTATAAATAGCACAGCGTGGGGCCCATGACTCACGTCTTCTTGATATTATAGCACCCCTTCTGAGGAGCATTAATACGTTTATGACAATCTTATTCCAGCACACAGTCCTTAAGATTGTTCTTAGTAAATACAATAGTAATGTTCATTTGATTTCTCTGTACAGATGGCGGAGAGACAGAATGTTACTGGTAAAATTTAGAACTTGTTTCCTTCATAAAATACCAGAGCGTGGTACATAAGAGAAACCTTATTTCTTGTGCCACGTTAAATAAATCTGTAATCCTTGAGTTTGATTTACTGTACTATATGTGAATTTGTTGATACCAGTTGGTTTAGTCTGATATCACCTTTCGTATTGTTATGTGATATAATGTAAATAGTGTTACTGGGCGTATAGTCGGCAAAGTGAAAATTGTAATTACATCATGGGAAGAATGTATACAGGAAATTAATTTTCGCTGCGTTTTTAATAAACTGTTAACAAGTTTTTTTGTATAAGAACACGCCGTGGCCTATTTTTATCTTACAATCCTGGATATTCATCACGAGAGAAACCTCAGTTGTGACACCCGGTCGCCGTGTCGAGATTCAAACTGTGAACCTCTTGAGCATAAACGTAATGCGTTACCGTTAACATGCTCCGTCTTTCCATTTCTAAATTTATCTCACGCTCTTTCATGCTGACGTACAGATACTACATCGCATGTTTTCACTTGAACTCCTTGCTCTCCCCACTCCCCCCGTGGAGTATCGCTCTCTCGGCAAAGATCCGGTCTGGACTAGCGTCACGTGGTCAGTTTCGGTGCTCTAAGTGGTTGAGGATTTATGAGCGGAAGGAAAGAGTGATAGTAGAGTGGAATCGTATAGGTATTGTAAGAAACACGGTGATGAAGGTTGGAGGAAGTGAAGTGAGATGTCTCTGTCAAACATCCGGCTTCTTTCCTGTACAGGGGTACAGAGGTGTTTACTTTCCAACGTCATGTGTCGTGATATGTCTAGGAGGGCAGCAGAGAGATTGAGGTTAGAAATCCTTTTCTGTTTTCCTTCAGATCTTGTAATCTCTGTGGTGAAACTATCACGAATTATAAATGAGTACGAATTCTGTCCGTCTAAGTTTGTCAAGTTTAAATCATGATTTCTGCTCTGTCACCACTTTTGAAATTGTTAACAAATGTTTCATGTGGAATATGTTGATGTTCTATCCGTACAAAATATCCAGTTTTGTTATTTATAGTAAACCAGACAGGTAAATATGACTCACGCTGTTACTATGTTTTTACGATCTACAAACTATGATATTTCGCGTCAAACACAAAACAAAAGCAACTGCACCGGAAGCAGGCGGCAGGATTCGTATTTGCACTTCACGGAATCTCACCAGGTCGCAGCACCAACTGATGGCATCTGTCTGTTGTTTGTGTAAATGTGCGTGACCGGCAGTATTTGCTGGTCGCCTTCCTTCCAACCTCCTGTAACGTTATGATGCAGTTACGTCATTCTGGAAGATACGACACTTAGGAGGTAATTACTGCCGTTGTGTTTAAGGTGAAGCGAATAAACTGGTGCTGTAATTTCACGCGAACCGTCAGGAATATATTTCAAATAACACGGCATATTCTATAGACGTGACAGTTGTATCATTTCGAGAAACTTCAAAATTAAATATAATTCCGTTCGAGAATGGAATTTCGTGTAACTGATTCTCTTTTATCATGAAGCGTATAAAGCCAAAATATTTCGCTGTGTCATGTAGGAGGTTTCTGTTGCCGGCAATAGCGAATGTCTGGGAGGCGTACGTAAGGGGTGGTGTGTTTTGCGTGTTGCAGATGGGTGAGGGGTTCTGTCAGTGACAGATACCAGGCAAATGCTGGCCTGAGACGTGAAGATCTGTTTGCCAGCCCCCTTTTACGCATCCGTGCGAAGGGCTCCGAGATGTATTATCTGTTTAGTGTTTGCGACAATTCTGAGACACTTTCCTAAGATTACACTGACAGTTTAACTTAGATTTATTTATTGCCTTGTATTCTGAGGGTAGGGATGTCCTTGGAAGACTTGAGATCAAAACAGTTTGAAACTAGACAACGCTATTTTGCGTACACTAATTCCCTTCCAACGAAGATAACAGTCCTGTAGCTAGAGGTTTTCAGCGTTAAAGTGAGTCGTGAACGGTTTACGAGATTATTTAAGTCCATTCTCCTTTCTTGAGGAATAAATGTAGGCTTATGATGTCGCCACGCCGTCTCTGTGTGTTTATGTGCGTTTTGAACCTTTGAACCAGTTGGCCTCTGTTGTGGAACCTGACTGAACGTCGCGGCCTAGTGATTATCACTCCCACTTCGTATTCAGGGGGTCCCGGATTAAAGATTCAACCCACAGACTCCCTATTTTGACACTGGTTTTTTTTGACAGCCGTTCCAGGCAAATGCTTCCTCCCATATCTCACCCAATATATTATGTATTAATCATTGTATCATTTCGATAATTTTTTATTTTGAGTTACCGGCAGCGCCGTCAAATAAGACTTAGAATAAATAAATACATTTAAGAAGTGTGATATGGGCGTGCGTCATGTAGGTCACCCTTATACTTTTTATTTTCTTACAGTCGATAATAAGGAAATGGCGGATGCACAAATGTCTGAGGTGTTAGCTACGTCAACACTGCTTAAGATTTCTGTCTTCTGGGTTGTTGCGCTGTGTAGTCTGGTCCATAATATTTCTTTGTAGACTGTAACAGTATAAATACGTTTATGCGAATTTTAGAGTATATTTCAGTGACAGCAATAATTAATGTACTATCGTTAGTAAATTATGTATTAAATGTAACCAGTCTTTTAATGAAACTCGATTAGTATATAACGACCTACAATTTCTCTGACTACTCGTTTGCCTTTCACTGCCTCTCCAATCAAATAAATTCATTTTTAAATTCGGACCAGTGAGCTTGTTTAGGTCACTGATAAGCCTACATTCATAAACCCACAGTTCAGGTTTGAAAAATCTGTAGGCCACACGCTAGTCATGATCTGGTTCTTGAGGTTTGAAAGCGTTGTTAATGTCCGACTGTCACGTTCGCTTGTCCGATGGATTCGTTAAGTCTTCAAATAAATATTGTATTCACGTTTTCTCAAGTGAATGGAATCATGGGATTACACATCACAGAACTCGCGACTGACACGCTCCGGGCGGATTTCTATTGGACCACACTAATAATATTAAATTTGGGATCCTTATATAGGATAATCACTTTTTATTGAAACGAAATAAGACGCGTCTTCAAGCGTTGAGATGAAGACACTGTAGCGTGATATTTTGGCGTCGTGGGGAATTTCACGAAACGTGATTCATTACTGATCTCTTGGATTATGTGTTAGGCTTCCTTGTTCTCAAATTCCCAGAGTTGTGTAAACTGGATAAATTCAAACAAGTGTGAATGGGCGCATATTATTAAAATCCACTCTACGTGCTGGCTACATTTCACGTGCGATTTGAACTGAATCTGGTTCGTCTTCAGATAAAATCCATATTGTTTTAACGTATATTTTTTGTGTTGTAAAGGCCACGATTTACTTGCCGTACGAAATCTAGAAGAGCAGTAGTGTCTCTTAGTCTCTTTTGTAAGCTTTCCACCACATAATATCAAATTTTAAAAGAGTGGACGCTCTCGGGAATCCTCGAATTCCGTACACGATAAAGTAATTCGAAATAAACATTACCTATTCAGTACTGTTTCTTTATATGGGTTTGCGTGTTTATCTTTTATTGAACACTTTGTTTTTTTAATGAGTGAGGAAAGGAAAAAGTGGTATTTTATTCTTTAGAGCGTAACTGTAAGTGATGAGTCGTTGTTATGTTGAGTACAGAATGTTCAAAATTTTTATGTACAATAAAAAATATATCATTAACATATATTACACTAGAAACATTTTTTCCTCTTGACACGACACCAGTTTGCATTTAACGTTTTGTCGACACGAAATGAGTGTCATAAATCCGTGCTACCAACCTAGCCAAAATATTACCATGTTCACAATATCTGCATGCGAGTTTGAAGATGGCTGTCTTCGGGGATTTGCGCCGGGTACCCTAATAGACATTATCGACGTTTCAAAGGTGCTTTTTGTCTCTATAGTCAACGGGTGATGACTCGTCTCCCTGATAACGAAAGCAGTGATCACGTATGAAACGTCGGTAAATGTCTACCATAGTCCACGACATCCCAGAAGACAGTCATTTTAACTGCCTTAAAAACTTCAGCCATCATATTATTATGTAATTACAGATATTTATGTTTTTGTTTGTGCACAGTAAACGGGGGTTGGTCACCGTGGTCACAGTGGTCGGACTGTAATACCAGATGTGGAAGAGGGGTTCAAAAGAGGAGTCGCCTGTGTTCGAACCCCGCACCTTTGAATGGAGGTCTTGCCTGCCAGGGATCTTCAGTCCAGAAGACAGACTGTACTACTGTTTGTCCAGGTAAGACTGGCACAGAACAGGCGCTGCCGAGATACGTTCACTTGTGTTCGCCCAGTAATTGCATGCACCGACAAACATATGTTACTGTCTCGAAATAACTCTTCTAATAACGACTCGGAAAGCTGGATAAAGAATGAATCACTACATTTAGTTGCTTTAAATCAGGGGTGGCCAACCCAAATGATCTTTCGGGCCACTTTGGAAATGCATCATAACTCCGCGGGCCACATATAAAATTATATATCCCCATATTAGATTTAGATACACTATAGACATTTTTTGGAGTGAAAAATTGAAACATAATGAGTTATTATTATTGTGTTTACTATTATTCTTACATGTAAACATAAATAATATAATAATAATGATACTAAGCGTACATTGTAAAGAAATATATAGCACTAAAAATTAAATATAGAAAATATATAAATATGAATGAAATAAAAATAATGAAATCATTAAAAAATATTTATTTTACTAGTGCGATATAGTTTAATTATTCTGCGAACTCATAACTGTAAACTCATGAATAAAACAGGCAATATCTGTCATATATTCGCAAGAATATTATTTTAAAATCAAAGTTAATTTTTTCTCATAATTTCGACAGATAATTTTTGAATATATGGATGCACAAATAATGTATTTTTTTAATACATTGGTTTTCACTACTTTGGCCATTATAAAATAAATATATTTTGTAAAAGTGTGATGAATCTCGCGGGCCGGAAAAATGTTCAAGGCGGGCCGCGGGTTGGCACCCCTGCTTTAAATAGTACAAACACGAACCATGAGCGCTTAGAAGGAAAGTAAAGTAAAGTACGAGGCGCGTCCTCAAAGTAAGTTTCCCTGGGGCCGTTTACAGAAACAAAACACAATTTCGTGGAAATATTTATTGCAACAGATACAGCAAGTGTCCAGCTATTTTTCAACATATTCGCCACCGGAATTGAGACATTGGTCATACCGTGGGACCAACTTTTGAATACCTGTGTCGTAGAAGTCTGCCGCCTGGGATTAGAACCACTGTGTGACAACCATCTCCGCCTCTCTGTCATTCGCAAAACGCTGACGCTGACCGGACAGGAATTTCTTGAGGTGTAGGAAAAGATGGAAATCACTGGGAGCGAGGTCCGGGCTGTAGGGTGAATGATTAAACACCTCCCAGCTGAACTCCTGCAGGAGACTTGCTGTCCGTCGAGCCGTGTGCGGCCTAGCGTTATCACTGACCGCACTTCACAGTCGGCGGGAGCTGGAATAAGAACCTCCATCTTCAACAGCTGCAACGATGCTACTGTGAGAACGCGGGAAGTACCGTTAGTGCATGCGCCATGCTACGTCATTGCTCTATCACGTATGCACAGTCGCTTCGCGCAATATAAGGTTTGCTAGCTGTGGGACGAGTGGGAAACTTACTTTGAGGACGCGCCTCGTAAAAAGTTGTCATTGTGTCTAGTTGTTATTTTAATAAGTTTAATCTTTAAGAATACGTGTAATTGTTACCCTTATTACTGCTATATATAAGCGATCATCGTCTTAGATCTCCAACACATTGGAATCGCTAGTTCGAATCCCGATCGTTTATTTGTTTACGTTTTTTGTGCGTTGTATCGTGAAAGGAGTGATCTTAAGATGGACTGACGGATGAGAAGTCTTAATGACTGTTTTAATAGGATGCAGACTGTAGAAATACTTGCCATGAGTGGAGATAAACGATTTAGAAGAACATTTATGTTTGAATATCATCGAAATTGTAGTGAACAACTTTCATCAGAGGTTGCCAAGAATTAGAAATAATATATGATAAAAATAAGCAAAAGATTTGGGTAATGTCTATGTACGTATATGGTTATGGTACTGAAAAATTATAACTGATTGATGGAACAGACCAAATATTTAGAACATATTTTGATTAATTAAAAAAGCATGTACGAGGTGCGATCGGAAAGTTTCAAGACTGCGCGTATAAAAACCCGTACACTTATCTCAGGTATTAAATTCATCCATCACCCTCGAAGTAGTTCCCCTGGGAGTGGACGCAACGATCCCAGCGCCGCTGCCAAGCCTGGAAGCATCCCTGGAAATCTTTCTTTGTCAGCCTGTCAAGCACCATCTGCGATTCTGCCTGAATCTCTTCTATCGTCTCAAATCTCCTTCCCTTTAGCTGAATTTTCATCTACGGGAAGAGGAAGAAGTCACACGGAGCTTAGAAAGGAAGTTGAGGTCGGTTCTTGCAAGATCTTTGAGCTCCTGACAAACGAGAAGTCGATTCTGCTTCTGGTCCTCAGACAGGATGCGTCGCATGTGGAGTTCTTCCTTTAGAATCAGCTGACAGGTCCCATAGCCTATCCCAACAATGTCGCACAAGTTGTTGATGGTACGACGTCGATCTTCGTGAATGGCCTGCCGAATCTTCGTAACATTTTCGGGCGTTGTGCTCGAAGATGGTCGTCCAGAACGCTCGTCATCATCGACAGAGGTTCGGCCATTTTTAAAACGTGAATGCCACACAAACGTTTGTGCACGACCCATTGCGGACTCCCCAAATGCTTGCTTTAGCATTTCATAGGTTTCCGTAGCCGTTTTGGCGAGTCTTTGGCAAAATTTGATGCACACGCCATTCCGAAATCGCAGGAGGGTCGGTGTAATGCACTACCAAAACGCCCGTAACTAAGAAACAAATGCTAATTCGATGATGCCGGCTGGCACACTGATTCACTATGAATGTAGGCCGCACCCCCTAAAGGCAGAAGCTCGTACTACATCCGGTTCGCCCTCTATTGACACAGTCTTGAAACTTTCCGATCGCACCTCGTATGATAAGGGAGACCATACGTGAATTTGGCTATAGCACTAATAATAATATATTTATATAATAACAAATGTCTATTAAACTTGGCGTTGTAATTCAACATTTTATATTAATCGTGTTTATAAACAGTGCGTTAACTTCGTTACAGTTGTAACATGTTTGCCATATAACTTCTTCGCTTTGTAATATTTTAATTCCTTTTATAATTTGATTTAAAGTAGGCAAAACATGTCGCAATATAGTTAAATATGTTTTCTAGAATTATCTAATAACGTAATATAATCTGTGAATTTCCACAGATGTTCTAGTACTGATACTTACGCGATAGTTCTTGTGAAGCCAATTTCAGAAATCGCCATTGCAAGGCGCAAGAAAACGAGTTTTCTCATCCATTAGTTCCAGAAAGGGAGGCAGTAACTGTGAGGACGATAACAATGCTGTTGTGATTATTACCAGCAATTTCATGTCGCTGTACAGTTTCTCGCGAAGGGTGAAATGGACTCAGTTAGTTTGTCACATTTCTATCGAGAAAAGACCACGAAACCGTAATTACTATTTCAATGTTTAGTTTGTTTATTAGAGATGCCAATCGATACGATTTCCCGTATCGATATTGGATACGTTTCTGTATATATCGAATTGTTTGCTTGAGTTGTAAACAATGTATACATCGAAGATTTCCGTCTTCTGGGTTGTTGCGCTGTGTAGTCTGGTCGATGTTAACCAACGTTTCAGAGGTCATACTGCCTCCGTCATCAGGGCAGTATGACCTCTGAAACGTTGGTTAACATCGACCAGACTACACAGCGCAAGAACCCAGAAGACGGAAATCTTCATACTCACCGCTGTGAGAACCTCAAAGTCTTACAATGTATACAGCCTCTAATTTTATATCAGATTATCGGAATTATATATAAATTATAGTAGAATATTTGCGTTAAATAAAATATTTTAGAGTGTTTAAGTAATTTAAATCAGTGTTAAACATTACATTTATTTGAGTTACGGAATAAATTTTTATTTCTTCATAAGGACTTAACTGAAAGGACTTTCCAAAAATTCAACAATTCAATTTGAGAATGGCATGATACAAAGTTGGGGGGTAGTATATTTTATACTCATTCTTAACCTCGGCACTAGATGGGGGTGAGTAGTTAGTGTCACACCCCGGCCGCCCTTTACCCCCGGGAAATGACCCCGGTACCCATTGGATAGGAGGCTGGGTGGGCCACAGAACCGGTCTTAACGCAGAAGCTAGACAGGGTAGAGAAGAAAAGTGTAAAATTACATGAGGTAAATGAAGAAACAGGAATAATAGGCCGCGTGGGTGTATGACTTCTATCTCAGCGGGAGTCAGAAGTCGCCGCAAGACCGTAGCAAACAGAGTCCTCTGTGGTTTTGGTGGAGTTCTCGTAGCGCTGCCATGCTGGACGCAAACCACAGCTCCTCCGGGAACTGTAGGCTACCTCTGCGGTCAAATGGAACATACGAAACCAAATCGTAAAGCTCCTACCAGAAAACCGATATGTTTCCTTTTGAATTTCTAGCAGTGCTATATGGAAAACCAGACGATAAAATTACCTCAAATAAGATACTAGATTAAATTTAATCGCATTAAAATATCTACCAAAATGTAACATGGAATTTACTATCGTTGTACTCGGGAACATAACATGTAGCATTGATTCGTTAGTTAAAACTTACTCTGCAGTGCTATCTTGAAAATTAACGTACTTTAAACGCTTTGAAACGGAAACTCGTCTAAATATTTTAGAATTTAGCCTGTACCTCAAAGAAATCACGACTCTTTACCTTTACAAAGATTAACTGGTTAATGATGTTTAATAATCGCTGTTTACATTAATTAGCACACGAAACCCGTAAACATAGGGTGATGTTCGACAACACTCGTAACACTTTACTTTGACTGTTGAACGACAATTGATGGACTGGCGATAGCAGGTTACAACATGACGTGACCCTCGTATGCTGTTCGTATACTCACAACGATACTTTGTGTTTATTAATCCAGTCAGTTTGGGTTGAATTGAGGCAATTAATAAGGGCTTTAATGTGGGTTGCGTGTCTTTTTGATTACGCTGTACAAACTACGAACCTTTCTAGTTTTTAAAGCATGTGAGACACTGTTCGACTTCAAAGGGTTGTGGCACCTCGGAAGAGCAGCGGGTTAAGTAGTTTTATCGTCACCATCTTCACTTCCCTTCGCCTTCAGGGCTTGTTCTTGGAGAGAATATGTTTTTTAATATATAAAGTGTTATTTGTCTACGGTTGTTTCGTAACTAAGTAACCATGCTGTTAATGAATAAAGTGATTTAACTCCACTGCTGTTTCATTAGTACACAACTCTGTGAATTGTAATATATAATGCGATCACCTTTTGACGCTTAGGTCAATAGGTTCTGGGTTAATGATAGGCCTAAGTAGGACTAATTCAGTGATACCGAAGTGTGATTCAGTTTTGGGTCACAGAAGGTGTGGAAGTTTTGTCTACCATCGGAGATTTGCGATTGGTGAAAAAGATTGTTACACATCTTGATGTTAAGCAGTTCATTAATAGGCGTATTCAGTGCAACTGAAGAATTAGCTTATATGAAATGATTTCTGTAATGGTGCTAAGCCGTGCAAGAATAGCCCTACCGTCACCATAATGTCTCGTGGGACCGAATTCACTGCGAAACAGGGTGATTACACAAAGAAATGAAAGAGGCTAAATATCTTACTACTGCGTGAAGTTTTCGTCAAAGTGTGTAATAAAATTGTGTTTAAATTTTTTCTTGACATCACAAATAACATTAATTTCCCTGGCAGAAGCAATTCAGTTAATACAGAACACCACAAATATGGATGATAAGAGAATTCGGCTTTGTTAAAAAATGTACGCAAAATATCTCCAAGCCTGATGTACGTCACAGTAGGCGGCGAAGGAAAGATTACAAGGGGGAGGAGTTAGTAGTAGACCTTATGCTCTGTTACCTCCCCTCTCGCCCCTTACCAAGGTTCGCTGGCCCTCAACTTATGTATTAACTGTCAACAAAGCTCGGAGATATCTTGCGACAAGTGTAATTGTCAAAGACATGTTGTTCGTGACTTGTTTCTTGAACAGTCTGTTTGGTTTTTGGAACTGAATGGTTTAGGACTGTAGTTCCCGATCTGGCACGAGAAGCGTCAAAGTTTTATCGTATTACAAAGGCAGTTTGTCTTGAAATATTTTGTCTCTGTCCAACTCATGGTGTAGTTCCGAATATTTCTCGGCTTCGCTTTATCCACTTAGGACTGTTTAAATAGAGTGGGATTCTCAAAATCAAACACGGAAAGTGGAGCGCACGGTTAGGGGGCTCCCTAGGAGCGCGTGACTTGGTGACGCTTACCAAGTTTACCATAGCAACTATCGTATTTCCAGATGAATGTAAACTCTGACTGCTTTTCCTTTCTATCTTCGCCCCATCTTCTTTGCTTTTATTCTTCACGAGAAGCAAAAGCATTTGGGAATTATTCTCCTGTTCTAATCATTGTCCCTTATTCGCCGACTTCATACACGCAGTTCAAGATAAAGGGATTTCTTTCAAATTGTTATCTGTAAAATTGTCAAACTATTTGTTTCTACAGTGGCCTATTTTAATATATTAATGTGTTTTATTCTCTTCCATTCAGCCTTAAATTCAAAACAGTCTGTTGATTGGAGGTGTTGGAAAAATCTTGTATTACTGGGTTTTTGAGTTTACGTAAAATAGGCCTGGTATTATGCCAACGTAACATTTATTTTCTTTCAAAGTTGTTTGAAATTAAGTAAATTCTTAAAGTTTGAATGAAAATGCTGTTACACTTGAAATATTTTCCTTTTAATATAATTGTAATTTTTTATCGATGGCGCGTCAAATTCTGTATTGCTGTTTGTTTTGTCTACACCCATCGTTCATTACTTTAAAAATAAAGTTACAATATTTTGGGAGCTAGCTTTGCTTATACTGTTGGGTCCGATAGAAGTTTTTAAACCCAATCAATTCATTGTCTCTCATCAGTTTTGTTAAATACACATTTAATATTACGAGAACACCGAAAAATTCTGGAACATGTATTTTTTAAGCTCTTCAGTTCTTAAAAAGTCATCAGTATCTACTTCTCCCAAATAAATTTTTAGTATACTGTTTTATTCTAGTCCATTCCTCAACTTCATGTATGCGTGCTGCATGCCCCGCCCATCTGATACTCCTAGGTTTGATCACGATAATAATATTTCGCAAATATTGTGACCTACGTCATAATCGAGAGTTCGGCTAGCCTTTGATTCTTGTGTTTTTCTCAAGTCACTTCATTCATATTTTGGTTTGTAACTTAAACTAGGCCACGACCACTTAATTCCACTTACTGTTTAATTAATATTATTGTTCAGCCCTGTACCAAGTGTGCTACTGTGAGCGTCGTTAAATACATCACACTTTACCTCTTTCCTCTCTGAGTTCTTTTATTTTAATGTTTCAATATTGTTACATCGCTGCTTCATATATACTCATGTATCGTCACGGTGATGGGCAGCGGGCCTCTTATGTGACGTTTCCACAGAGAAATATTCTCACCCCATCGTAACAATAAAATATATTTTAAGCCCCTGTTCTCAGCACTACGAACTTGTGTTTAAATGAAAAGTTAAAATACAGCGGAATATCTACGCCTTGATTCCAAGTAGGAACCGTTAACTGACTTCAACATCTGCTGGAATTAAGAGGCACGGCTCCGAATCTGAAGAAGTGGGCTGATGGATTGCCCCGATGCTTTGGTCTGATATCCACAGTCCCTGCGCACAGTCGACATGACACATCGCCCCCTTTGCAGGACCACCGACTGAGAAGCTAGTGGAACACCATATCGTGTCTTTTCACAAGACGTATAGAACATCAAACGAGAAACATCGCGTCTTCATTCCAAAATATTAAGGCATGCGTACCGAAACGTCGCGGTAGAGTGGTTGCCATTCCTTCACTCCTTGTTCTTATTCGGGAGGGGGGGCAGGGATTCTAGTATCTCCCGGAGACCGGCTGTCTTCACTGAGATTTTTCGTGTTTTTATTCAGTTTCAACAAGTGAATGCTATTCCATGATCGATTCCTTCATTATACGTCCTTTCCAGTGCGTTATTCATTATCATCTTATCATTCGACTGAAATTCATAGTCGTTATTAATTCAGAAATCAAATTATCATTTATTAAATGTTTGATAAAGTGAACTAGTGATATAAAGTAAGCCTGCTATTGTATTATAATTATCGTATTTTCGTTATAATGCCACAGGGTTTTTCTTGGCTTGAATGAAAGGCGTGTAATATATTATTCACTTCGTAAGCGAATTATCAAAATTATTTCACCAAGATGTCCGAGAGGAGTGTCGCAGTGATGTACGTTGACGTGTAAGAAATAGTGGTGTAATTTGATCCTATTGTACGTAGCAAATCCAGTGTTGGAGACTGAAGCAGGCGGTAGGAATGTGGAGTTTGGTGATCGGAGATTGATGATTGTATAGTAGACACTTGCCGAAAGGTTCTGCGGTCTACATCAACATTCCTGGTGGAGTTACGTGCGGAATTGAAAGGGCGGGCGCTACTTTCAGCAAGCCTCGTGAGTGGTAACAGTGACACCTTGAACAGCGGAGAGATACAGAACTAGGTTTCTCGCCTTATGGAGCGTGTTGACGCGTGATGGGACCAATGCACCATAAAACATTAGTATTTGTTTTATGTAGGCAGTTTGAAATATCGATACTATTAATTAAAGATAGGTATTCATGTCGTGGTTAGACGAAAATACACCAATATCTATTGATTCTCAATAGCCTGTTTTTATAAGATTATGAAATTGCCCGTCGAGAATGTTAAGAAAATGTTAAAACAAATTTATATTGGAAAAGTGTAAAAAAGCAGCATATACAAATTATTACTTACATTTGCTTAATTACGAAAGCTGTTATCACACAAACATATTTTTGCTTCGTTGCGTAAAAGTACGTGTTCATGGTAGGCCATGAATTAGTTAAGTCTTTTGTTTCATTGCATTGACTCTATAAAGCATCATGTCATAGAAATAAATCAAAATAATTACTTATATTTCCTTAATTAAATAATATAATACCATTTTATGTAGTGCAATATCAAATATGATCTTATTTTGAGGTTATAACAACTTTGAGTTTGTGAAAAGTTTACTGTAGTGTATAGAAGTACATAGGCCATGGATAAATGGTTGCATAGTCATATACGATGTATGTATTACCCCTTAAAGTCACTTAACAGGATTACCGAGCTAACGGATTTAACATCACACACATTCATAAATATTATCTTATAAGGTTCAAAATCCCTTAACAGTGAATGATCACCAATTAACCATACAAGTTACTTGCTTTAGTTTCACGATGTTAGCAGTGATGTGAATATTCTTGAGGATTTCATAATTATTCGTACTCCAAGTTTCCTTGTAGAGTTTTGTGTACTGTAGCACGGTTTATGTAAAAAGGACATAACGAAACTTGGAAGAGAGCCAGATTTAAACATCGGGCGGAAGCGAAGGTCCCCATGGTAGATGGCTGGCTGGTTGGCTTGATGGGTTCCGTGGGGGATGCTGGGAAGATGAAGACCCGCCCTTCCTGTCGTCCTCGCAGAAAACAAGAAAGATGCCATTAAAACACGAAGAAAACACGGAATTACAGGAAAAGAATGGGAGGATAGACTAGGACGAGAAAGTTTACGGAACCAAGAAACTGCTGAAATTCAAGAAGAACTCAGGGTTGAATTATTTTCATTCGTCTGAAGAAGATGAGATTTGGTAAAAGTAGCAGCTCTCATTTTGGTGGTGATGATGGTAGTTGGACTCCCAAAAGAGTGGATGTATATGTAGCAACACTGGGTTTGGATACACATGCAGTACAATGCTCAAACTATTTCCACGTAGTAGAGCCCATCGTCAGAAATTAGTTTCAATTTATGTGGTTAAGAATTAACGCACGATATGTTTACCCGAAAGTTCATTACCCTTTACACAAGTCCCCCTATACTCAGCCATATGAATTCTATTCAAATTGTCCAACCCTATTCATTAAGATTCGTTTTAATATTATCCTCCCTTCTTGGCCTAGGTTTTTAAGAAGTCTCTTCTCTGAAGATATTCCGACTAAAAACTGTTTATGTATTTTATGTGTGCAACATGTACCACCCATCTTACCCGAATTCATTTAATTACCGTAATCATACTTAGTGAAGTGTACAAATTATTAAACTCTTATAGCGATAGTTAACAGCAAAAGTTAGTGAAGTGGATAAAATGTCTATTATTCACAGTATTATGGTAAACGCATTACGTAAGTAAATTTCTTTAAAAGTCACTGCATTAAACGCGTCCTAACTAACCACCTGATACCGTCCATAGATTATTTTTAATGTGATGTTATATCGAAGTTAATAACTGTACGTAGTAGATCTCTTTTAACAGCATTATTATCGCAACTGTTATAATATTATTCCATAAAGCCCAAAATCCATTAACAGCTAACGATCACCATAGTATTTTAAAGGTAATAACAACACGCGCATTCATAAATGTTGTCACATAAGGTCCAAAATCCCATACAACAGCAAATGACGGTCAACTATGATTATTATTTAGGTAGTAATATTTATATATTGGGAATCGTATCACGTAAAGTAGCGTAAACAGTGATGATTATATTGATAAAGAAGAAGGCAGAAGAATATGGATGTCAATTTGGTTTGCGTATCTGAATTTGAAGAGCCTTATCGAAGTCAGTAATGTGTTTACTTTAATTCTTGGCGGTCCTGTGTCCAATTGTACATGCTGGTACCTAAGGTGGGGGCCCAAAGGGTTAAGGGTCCGGTTAGCATAATATCTCGGTCCAGTTGAAGTGTTTGCTTCTTTGCGTGAGGATTTATTTCAGTAATTATTTTGTAGCAAAAGAATGCCACTACTCAGTAATCCTGATGCAAGGCCCCAAATACGCACCCCCGTGCATAAAAAGCAGGGTATAAACCGAGCATTTCCAGCCATATATCAGGCAGTAGTTTCGGTCTCCCGACTTCAGAAGTCGCTTTGTATGCGCGGAGCATTTCCGGGGCTGGAAGGCCGGGGTAATGTTCTGTGTAGTGGAGTGGCAGTAAAGGGGCGTTGGGACCGCGGCTGTTGCAACAGGGTGATCAAGAAATTTGTATTCGCTCTTCAGTCAGAGAAAATAAATTAGTTTGTTTCATAACGAAGTAATTTGAATGAGAAATTCACGCAGATTTTTCGAAAACTCTTTAAAGATATCTTGGGAGACCTAGGTGCAGATGGTAGGATAATACTAAAATGGACGTTAATACAACAGGATATGAAAGTGTGGCATATATTTTTGGGTTTTTCAAAAAATAATTCTTGATTAACCGACTGTTAGGTTCGTATGTGGCCAAGTAATTTCCTCGAATGTCTGTAATCAGGACTATGATTGATTGATCGATTTAGCGATTGATTGATTCCACATTAAGTTTAGTTGATATAATTATATTCTATATGGTATTTCTTCTGTTAAAACAATCAAATACACAGCCACTTAAGATTACATCTGAGTGACTCAGTCAGTGGTACCCATGTGTAATGTTGCTGAATAAAGACTTTGGTAACCTTGTAGGGAGGATTAGTTCGAAGGAGACCAAATGGAACTTGACGTATTATCCCCGCCATTTTCTACCAGAGACTCCAGAAGTCTCAGAATAGCGTGAAACACGCAGTTGTAACAAAACAGACATTTCTTATCTATTACAGAACCCGAATATTCATTTCTGTCTGTCCAAATTTTCTGAGTGCAGAATCTAGTCTACACCCTGAAACATTTTCCTTCAGATTAATTTAAATATTATAATCTTATGTACACTTAGGCGAAGAGTGCAAACTATGGGTCTCCTCATTCTGTAGTTTACTGTACCCTTCTGTTATTTCACGATTTACAGTTTCAAACAACCCCCTTCTCACCCTGTTTTACTTCACCCTCACTATATTTCCCGTAATGTGGGAGACTAAGTTTCACCCCATATAATACAGAAGGTAAAATTATAATTTTTATATATTTAAATATTTACATTTTTAGGCAGCAAGCTTTCTCCGAATTTAATATGCTGTTTATTTAATCGTGAATATAATTTGAACTTTGCCATATTCTTGAAGGATTTAGCCTGTATTATTCTGTCCTCCAGCTTCGAGTCCACATCATCATATCCTGCGTGTTTAAAATCCATTTTATTATTATCCTCTCATTTGTCGATGGTCTCTTCAAATTTTTTGTAACGAACATTCTTTATGCATTTTTCATCTTCCATACACGTCTGAATAAACTATGTAACTTACATACTGACTGATTTAACATTATAGACAATCTGTGCCAAAACAGAGTATCATGGATGCGTCCAATTTTTTTTTTAATTTAGAAACCTATTTCACTGTTACGAATATCGGTTTTTCTAGCTTCGAATTTATACCCCAAAATATCCCGTATTACTGCACATTTCAGTTCATTGACATTTTCATCGGATTTAGTAATACTCCGCTGACCATATTGAATGTATTCATAGCTCTTCCTTCCACGTGTAGACTTTTAGGCCGTAATCATGAGAAGCAGTGAAAAGCCTTGTATTTCCGGGAATTAAATTTATGCTTAGATATGCTTTTCTGAGCTTATTGTACCTCTTCTTTACCTGTCTTATAGAATGTTGTATTTAAAACGCAGCCTAACTACAGTAGTATTGTAATCTTGGATGACAATTTAAGCTATGTTCATGTATGTATAATATGAAAGAATTGAACAACGTATTTGTAACTCTTTCGAGAGAGAATATTGGTCGTTTTTGACATAGCAGCTTTTCCACCTCTCCCCTTAAACGCCTACATGGCGTATAATGGGGTACCTTTTTCCCATGAAAAGTTTACTGTTAGCGTGTAGCTCTAGTTTGGTCACCTGAAGTGCAGTTGACAGTTACGTGGTAGTAGTCTTTTCTTTCTTTCTTTCTTTCTTTCTTTCTTTCTTTCTTTTCTTTTCTTTTCTTTTTATTCTTCTTCCCCGATATGCGTCGTGAGATGGCAGTCGTTGAGCGCGCGTGTATATGGTAAGAGTAAATACGTAAACAAGTGAACTGCAAAATGCGTGCAGGAATGTACTTACTGTTTATTTTAAGCGCTAACGTAAAACGAACTTCTAAATACATTCCAAATGCCAAGTCTGAAACAGAAAAAGAATTCTGAAAGGTAATGACATGGAAGCTGTTTTACGTAATAATTCGGGATGTGTAATGAAATGACTGAAAAACTCATTATATCCTAAGAGCATATATTTTCGACTACTAAACGTAGTTGTTTGACAAATCGCGTCGTCACTGACTTCTGTTTGTGTCCAACCGTAATAAAACTGTCACATTTCACCGACAGACAAACCACAACTTTAATAACTTTATAATTAAAATCTCCGGTCAAATAAAATTTTTTGTGAAACATTAAACTGTGTTGAATGTGAATGTTAGCAGAAAAATTAATTATAATCGTGTAGCTATCATCGTCTTTAAATGAACAAGGCATTTTGAAAATAACAGAAACCCTTAGACATTGCAAATTAATGTTCTAGGGCTCCAGATAGCAAATGTCGTTCGTAACTTCAGTCTACAAATTAAATTTCATCGTCATAATTTCTGACATTATTTTTACACGGAAAGACATTTGTAAGTTTTAATTGCTCAGGATTTTTAATAGCGCGTGTGACTATATTAGTTGATTTTTTTTTGCTTACTATTATTCTGCTCATAAACATTAGGTATATCAGAGACTAGTCTGCATATAATATGAATTGTAGTTTGAGGCCAGTTTCAGCTGTCAGTGTAGTATTTAGTAGCATTGGCATCTATAATAAAGCTTATTTTGCTTACTGATATTAGTTTTTATCTTTTATCTTATAAGTCCATCTTGTTTTTTTATTGTGGTAGTTGCCTGTAATTGGAAGTTCAGCTGTTAAGCAATTTAATAAGTAATTCATTTGATTTCAGTTGAATAAATTCTTCTATAATGTAAGTTATTAAACATTAAAATAATTTCTTGGTTTTTCTTCGTCACTCTTCACACATTCATTTCACTGTTAAACAAGAAAAGCCAAGAATCAACGTAACTCACCGAGATGCTACACTAAAGAATTAAAATACAAAGTTCTGTTTTACCTTTTGTTTTGTGTGATGTGGTATTTGATCCCAGCATTAGAGAAACCAACTTGGTGAAGTAAATGTCATAATGAGCTTCACATTGTGTAATATCCACTAAATATTATTATTCAAAAAAATTAGGAGGTTGAATCGTAATAGGGGTTGTGGATATAAGACATGCATACAAAATTTTAGTCACGAATCTTGACTTATCTGGATATTCTTTACCTTTTGAGTACGGTAAGTTTTATTATATTCGCAAGCAACCGCCATTCGTTCATATACTGAACTAAATTAATACGGTACACGCCTTCACGATTTCTTTAAAGATACAGCTAAACATTATTCTTTCATCTACGTTTTTCAAGTTATCACTTTCTTTCGGGGTCCGAATAATATTTTTATGCATTTCTAATCTCCCCATTTAACCTGTTATCATCCCAATAGCATTTAGTGATAAATTATATATTATGCAGCTCCTCATTATACAGTAGATATTTTTCACGAAGCGTTCCTTTCTTGCTTTCTTTCTTTCTTTCTTTCTTTCTTTCTTTCTTTCTTTCTTTCTTTCTTTCCTTCTTTCTTTCTTTCTTTAGTCAGTATGTTCTTATCGGCACGTATCACTCAAAAGACTTCAGTGGTCCACATCTGTCTGTCACGTATATCATCACAATGTTTCATCAGTTTGACCACGGAGCACATTTTAACAAGAGAAAGTGGGTTTACGTTGTTGCAACAATGACTTTGGATCACATTGTTTCAACATTGACAGTAGATGCCTTTTTCGTGTTTGACATTCCCTGATATCACCAGTGACGTGGTGTAAAGAACGCTTTGGAATGTTAGTGCACTCCAAAGACATCGTATTTCCACCAATCTTGTTACAATTCTCTTCACAGCAGTCTTTCTGCAACGAAACTCACGTTCTGAGCTGTTCGGTTTTGGTGGTGGTGGGGGGCCGTTATTACAGTTACCGCAGTTACCGCCCGGTTTTATATTGCGTTGGGTGTAGGGCTAATCTCCGTATATATTGCACTCTGGTAAGTTTCGAATTCTATAGCTGTTCCTACCACAAACACATGTTGAGTGGAAACTGTAACCCTAGGACCTTGAGGTCCTACCCCAGGTCTCTTCACGTATTGTAACTTGAAGCAGAACTAGGTTAGAAACCACAGAGATTCTTACAGGGTTTCCATACATCCACTGTAAGAAACTAGGGATTTAACGTTGTTTATTTAAAACGTTTTATCTTGTGTTGAGCACAAGGGTGGAGTCAGTAAGTATCACTGAAACGTCGGTTAACTTCTATCAGACTACAATACGCAACACACGAAAAGTCAGCCATCTTTCTCCGTCCTGGGGACCTGAAGTCTCACTTAGGATAGACGATCTCTCGGCAGTGTCACGAACCGGAGACCTAGCATAGTAATATTTAAAACACCAAAATGCTTGGTTTTCTTGTAGATGAGACAGTTCAAAGGAAATGTCAAGAGTTATTGTCTGTTATTGTTCTGATGTTGCACTTGAACAAAGTGGTTTAATTATTTCTTGTATTAAACCTTGTCTGTAAATCCACACATTTTCCGGTCCGTTTTATGACAGTAGCCACAGAAGTCTTGTAGTCCTTTGAAACGAGATGCCCATAAAATTTGCCTAAAACAGATTTAGGGTTTACTAATATTTGTCTGTTTCCCATCGAAATCGCGAAACGAAACAGATGAGATTTCTGAGAAATGGAATTAATTCTGTAGCATTTCCATTACCCTGTCTACAGGGCGTTCAACTCTTGTCAGAGACAGTGACCTGGAAAATGGCAAAGGCTGTAATTGAAGTTTTGACGAAGGGTGCAAATTAGCAATTTCTCATGTTAGTGTCTAACCACTTGAACAAAATGGAGAGTTTCACAGAACGCGAATGTCAAGTCGTTTTTCAGCAATTAAATGCGTGTTCCGAATCCAGAACGGGACACATATTGGGAGAGATGTAGGAGGAGGAGACGTACAAGGAGGAAGAAAAGTAATAAAATGAGGAGGTAGGAAGGAAAATAAAATAAAACAAAACGAAATATTAGAAGAAATTAAGATGAAAGGCGAGCAAACGAAAGAAAGTTAAATGGTGAAAGGCGTTGAAGAAAATAAAAAAATTGTAGCAAGGAATATAACTACATTGTTTGTCTAACCGCACTAAAACCGTCAATAATCAACACTTGTTACACCTTTGTTTCTTGCCGGTTCAAAATCAGAGCCTCGGCACATTTATCATTAGTGTACGTATGTCCTTCTTAGTCTCTTTGTGGATGAATGCAGGCCTGTGTAAGCGGGTTAGCTCTGCAGTACCGTGACAGGTTACAGGCCGTACATCGGGTTGGTTCCCAGGAGGGACACGCACTTGAATAAAACAGTTCATTATTTTAGTTGATCACTGAAAATTGCATCGTTTTTCCTGGTTTCGAAGTGGGACACTAACGAACTAGTGACGAATTAGTTAACTACGTGGATTGATATTTGCTCAGCGGGTGAATGAGTTCCTCTAATTCTATTTGAGTCTATAATTAACGAAGAATGCGTTTGTAGCGACTTAAATCTAGTCACACCGTTTATTTATTTATTTATTTAGTGTTCTGTCTGACGACAGGTCCATATGAACAGGATCCTTCCATCCTTTTCTCGGACTGGGACCTGTTCATATACGTTCTTGGCAGATGATCCAGAAGTGGTTTGCCATTGCCTTCTTCTGTGTGTGAATGGAGTAATTGTTGGGATGCCACGGAGAAACCGGGGAAGCCCCCGGAGGAAAACTCCGTGTTGCCTAGACCACGGCCTTGCCCAACACAAGTTATAAATTCGGGCACCGCCGGGAATCGAACCCTAGACCCCAGCATTACAAGGCCAGCGTTCTAACCGCTAGACCACCTCATCTTATTATTATTTAGCGTTCTGTCTGACGACAGGTCCATATGAACAGGATCCTTCCATCCTTTTCTCGGACTGGGACCTGTTCATATACGTTCTTGGCAGATGATCCAGAAGTGGTTTGCCATTGCCTTCTTCTGTGTGTGAATGGCGTAATTGTTGGGATGCCACGGAGGAAAACTCCGTGTTGCCTAGACCACGGCCTTGCCCAACACAAGTTATAAATTCGGGCACCGCCGGGAATCGAACCCGGGACCCGAGGAATACAAGGCCAGCTTTCTAACCGCTAGACCAACTTACACTCGTTTTATTTCATGTTCATTTTAATATTATCCTCCCATCTATTCTACCAAATAGTGTATTTTTACAGGATTTTCGGCTAAATGTGTATGCGTTAATTATGTCCCCATGTGCACTACATGTCCTGAAGGTTACCTTTATAAAAATTTTACGCTTGGAAATCCGAAATCCGTAGGTTGGTGGAGTGGGACGCCGTGGTTTTCAAATTCCTACCTATTCCATGTCTATCAGATCTTTACGTCATAACGTATTTTACGTCGTGACGAGTTACATGAGTCTCTCTAATGTACAATGTCTTCGCCTGTCAATAATGTTCGTTTTTCAAGCGTTAAAAGTTTCCTTTTTACTGCCGAGAAGGTTTTAATGACGGCCAAGGTCTTTTATCCTTAAAACGGAAGACTTGCTCTTGAATAGACCCAAGGACATTGACATACTAATACACCCTACGAATCAGGCGTCGATGTTAATTAGCTGCCACATGGATTTAGTTGATCATTAAACGTTTTATACAGCCATTATCTTACCTAATTTTAAGATTAAATCTATAGTAATTGTAAGTTGTTATAGTTGTTTCTGTTAATTTAGTATCCATTTTACTTTTAATTTATTAATTGATTCATTGAGCGTCTATTTGTTTGTCTTCAGTGGATCCCATCTGAAGTTGAGATAAGTAAATTACTTTGACACACTCCTCGTTGGGTGTCTGGCCCATTAATAAAACTAGACCGTCGCGTTTGTTAAAGTTAGTGGCGGGCATCCATATGAAGACTCAACGAAACGTACGAGGCTTGTCCACAAAGTAAGTTTCCCTGGGGCCGTTTACAGAAACAAAACACAATTTCATGGAAATATTTATTGCAACAGATACAGCAAGTGTCCAGCTATTTTTCAACATATTCGCCACCGGAATTGAGACATTGGTCATACCGTGGGACCAACTTTTGAATACCTGTGTCGTAGAAGTCTGCCGCCTGGGATTGGAACCACTGTGTGACAACCATCTCCGCCTCTCTGTCATTCTCAAAACGCTGACGCTGACCGGACAGGAATTTCTTGAGGTGTAGGAAAAGATGGAAATCACTGGGAGCGATGTCCGGGCTGTAGGGTGAATGATTAAACACCTCCCAGCTGAACTCCTGCAGGAGACTTGCTGTCCGTCGAGCCGTGTGCGGCCTAGCGTTATCACTGACCGCACTTCACAGTCGGCGGGAGCTGGAATAAGAACCTCCATCTTCAACAGCTGCAACGATGCTACTGTGAGAACGCGGGAAGTACCGTTAGTGCATGCGCCATGCTACATCATTGCTCTATCACGTACGCACAGTCGCTTTGCGCAATATAAGGTTTGCTAGCTGTGGGACGAGTGGGAAACTTACTTTGTGGACGCGCCTCGTAAAACATTTAAGTTTAAAAGCAGTGCCTCTCGTTTGCAATGTTTTTAGAATAAATGTACCACTACGAGTCCACGAAAAAATACCATTTTATATATTGTGCATGTGAAAGTATTGATATTTTTTGTTTCCCTTCCTGGAAGCCATTCACAGCGTTTTGCCACAAGTTTCATCAACCAGAGGTACTTGTTCTACGCATAGTTGGATACCCACGGGGAATTTTAAATACGTTTCTGCATCCCGCTGTTTTAACAAATAATCTTCTGATAAAACATTTTTACTCTGTGTGAAACATCAGTATACAATCGTCTGTTGGATATTGCCCATTGTCTCGTATATGTTTTATATACGTTATGTTTAAGGACTTTATGTACTCCCGGTTTCAGGTGACTGGTTTTTAGGTTAGGCCTGTACTGAGGATTTACATTATACCGAGAGATTATTTTATATCAAGTTCCTGACTGAACCCATGACTCTTTAAATGCTCGTCTGGTACGTTGGAAACTATACCATTGGTTCGATTCCAACAGCAGCTACTGGTTTTAAAATAAATTAAATTGAAAATGTGTGAGGTCTTTGTAATGACAGTCACTTGAAGACGGGAGTTTTCCCAACTTCGTAACGTTGTGCATGTAAAATATCAATGTTGGTAATCGGCCACTATCACAAACTTTTTAATAAGAGTCAGTGAAATATCAGGCTAAATACTGTCTGCAATAGCAGCTGGGATGAACTGAACTAAAGGCTTATTTGTATGAGCGTAGCATGAAAACAAAATTACTTGAGCTAGTCACAGTTTCTCTCGACTCGCAAGTACTTGAATATCTTCCTACTTTAGACGACGCAGTGATAACAAGTCGATCCAGGAACTCGTCTGCGCATTGCACAGCCGAGAACACGAATTGTCTGCTGTCCATTTGCTCCCTGTAGTGCCATCTTCTATTGCAGATAGTTCAGTTGTATGTACGTGTACTTATTGTCTATTATATTGTTTTTGTTGCTTTGTGCTGCTTCTAGGAGGAGTGTTCAATGAGAACACAGTCATTGTCGGTGAGTGCTTCTGCTAAATGTTCTGTCTGCATGCTTTCCGTATTATTATATAGCACAAGTGAGATGTTTCAATGATCATCAATCATCGGTCTAAGTTATTTTGTATGTCTTATTTGTTATTCACGAATGTCATCTGATGTCATTTATACACGTTTACAGGTCATCTTTTGATTGAATATTAGACTCGTCTCACAGGTGTGAGTTTGGCCTACAGAATGAAATATCGTACTAAGATATTTATAACAATAAAAGTATATTTCTCGCTCAGCTAGTCAACAATTTCGCTCACTTTATGGAACCTAAAGGTTCAGAAGAGACCATTAGAGGACTTTGTTCCGAATCACGTAAACATGGTCCACTCCATACGCCCCAATTCTATTTAAGATCCATTTTAATATTATATTCACATCTACGTATAGGTGACCTAAGTGGCGTCTTTCCTTCAGCTTCTTCGACTAAAATGTTGTAAATTTCTTATATTTACTCTGTTATATGTCTCGGCCCTCTGATTCTCCTTGAATTAGATCGCCCTAATAATTGTTGAAGAACAGTGTAAATTATGAAATTCCTCATGTAATTTTCTTTAGTTTATTTTTACTTCCTGGTCCAAATATTCTCATCACTTTGTTTTCTAATATCCTCAAGGCCATCTTCATAGTTTAATTGTTGTTAATTCGTAGAACTTTGCCTCCATGCCCTCTCTACACCCCCGTGTCATAGTAGTTATTGAAAATCAGGTTACAGGAATGAAATCCATAACAGTATATTTATGTACACTCACTATCACGTGACTTTGCTTTCCGTTCGATGGGACCGAATGTTTGTGAGGTCCTGTCTTGCCACGTTCTGGACACAAACCATGGGAATGAAGCTAATTCCCAGAGAAGCAGTTAGGGTTGCGCTCAGACCTTGTAGTCGAAGTGATTTTTAAGTAGGGAAGCCTGCAGCTGAATTTCTGTGTGTGGACGGAAGCGGAGAGTGAATATATTAGGGAATGGATTTTTGGTGTTGGTCAGGTGCCAGAAGAGGGGGGGGGGGTGTTGGCAGTGCCGAGAGGACGGACAATGGTCGGTCAGTGATAAATGCAGTGAGAGTTTCCGCAAAGTAGCTTCTACACTGCTTTGACGTTGCCAGCGTCCAGTGTATAAAAGAACGACTTTATTTATGTACCTCGGGGTGAGTTCAAAGGAATATTACGTATTTTCTTGTCTCACGAACTGGTAGATATTTAAATTTTTATAAAATTATAATTAAAATTCTGGGTTTGTGTGCTTTGAGGGTTTTTGAGAAAGAAGTATTGAGGAGAATATTTGGATCTGAGATAGAGGAAATAACAAATGGACAAATTTACATACTTAATGAGAAGTTTCATGCTTTGTACTGATCACAAAATCTTTGGGGTGGGCGCGTAGTACGTATTGCGGGCATATACAAGTTCAGTCTGTGAAATTGAAGGTAAAAGGTCATTTAAAAGAAATGGGCGTTAATGGAAAGGCAGTATTGAAGTATATTTTAGAGACAGTGTTCGTATATAGACTGGATTCAATTGGATGAGGATATTTCATTCGTTGGCGGGAATGTCCTGAATCTTAGGTGTTTTAAATTAATTTTGTGTATCCTGTCAGCTTTTACGCCTTGGTCTCCCCACTTGCTTCTTACTTTCAGGTTTACCAACTGAAAATATGGCTCTGACCCGCATTTTCTATTGGTAGATGGCGGATCGGTTGTTTATAAGTTCGTTTCACAGATAATCTAAAACTTTTGAATCCGAATGATTTGTTGGTAATTCCGTGGATTTCAAAAGTTCTGAACACGTGGCACACAGAATTGGCATCATCCTGCAGTTTCAAGAAGCGGGTCACTTGAATGTAACTGTGCATATTTTCAAAATTCAAAATGAAAATATTTTTCTGTATAACGAATCAACCAAACTGAACAAATTTCTCTGTACACAAACTTAGTTATGTTCTGCACAGCCTACATGAGTTTCATTTAGATCCGTTCAGCAGTTAATATTTAACACTGTTTTTGAAAGACGTAATTTTTTGCCTCACCCGGTATTTCTGTCCAGAAATTGTCATTTCAGTATTTTGGTGTTCAAAACTCACGTGTATAATTTCCCGTGCGCTTTGGAGTGTTATGCGGGTGCAATATTGTCGAGAATCAGTAAAGTTACATCAGATATGTCAAGTATCGGGATTATCGCTGTCGTCCAAATACTATAGATTTATCACAGATACCTACAAACAGACGCGACGGGGGGAACCCAAACCAAATGGAAATTGAATAAAAATGAGGGTGAATAAAGGGGCAAAAATGAGAGAAGGGGTAGTTGAATTTCCTATTTTCTCACCCTTCACCCTTCCCCCCTCTGATACTTCCTCACATACATACGTGTACAGAAACATCAGTATTTTCAACGTTCCATTGAAAACTGGAGGGGGAAAATGTTTGTTTGTCTCACAGAAGCAATTGGGGTGGAGGTAGGGGTGTTGTTTCAATGTAGCAAGGGTTGAATCTTTCTGGACCAATATTTGGGGCTCTGTGTAAGGTGATATCGGCCTACGTTATGTACAAATTTGTAGAGCGAGATTGTGTGTCGCCTGATAATCGATTGATCGCAATCGTGATGAATGGTATAGCTGTAACTCGGAAATAGGCATGTTGCCCGGAAGTCTGAAAGAATTGTTTCTGTGGCTTCGTGCAGACAGGAGTGTCAAATCGTATTATTCCACCCATTTCTATCATTGGTTTATTCCTACGATTTAAAAAAATATCAGTTATATGATTTGTGGCAAATCTTTGTTTATTATAGTAATATGCCACTGTATCAGATATAAAACATTGTTTAATGAGGGCAGTCGCTCAGTTTTTACGACACCAAATGGCGCAACAAATCAAAAGGCATTCTTTTTTATCCCCTGAAAACATGAAGTATAACCAAGGAGGGACTGATGTTTTTCCTTCAGACGAATGTTCACTGCGCATGCGCAGAACATCACTTCCGGCCGCCCTCACACAGTTACCAGCATCCATGAATCTGTTCTCTCCTTTCCTGGACAGTCTATTGCATACATTACATAATGTAGATAAGAAATACATAGAGAATTGTAGTAAGGAAGCCGAGAGGGGAGAAGTCATTAAGGAGACCTTAGCGTAAGTTGGAAGTTAGCATGGATCTTGAAGAAACAGTGCGAGATGGTTCGGATTGGGTTCAGCCGGCTTTGTATGCAATTCAGTGGTTAAAGTGTGATGAACCTTCGGATTTTTTTTAAAATCAAGAGCTCCTTGTTTCGCTGAGCGAGTATTTGCTTCCAAAATTCAAGAGTGATTTTCGGAGTAAAAAAAAAAGTCGAAAGACAGTAATTTTTCAGGAAATTAAAATAAAGTGTAACTACTATCTTTTATGTAGGAAAAATACATCTGTGTTTTATTATTGTCTAGAGCTGGGTGATGTTAACTTAATTTCTGAAACTTTTTTCTCTTTTTTTCAGTGCTTATAATATATTTTAGTTTGTTCCATAATGCACTAAGTCAGATGACTCTTCTAAAGCAGTGGGCATGTTATAAATAGCCACATTATGAATCCGCTATAATATATACGAAGTCATTATTGTAAACCAAACGTCTGTTGCTAACAAGGCAGTGCCTTCAACCGGAACATGTCTTCAGTGACTGCAGTAACTCTTTTGCTGTAATCTCCATGTTTGTAACACAGTCAAAATGGCACACGCGCGCTGGTATAGAGCAGTATGGCATTTCAAACTGTTCAGATTTCTGCCAAAATGGAAAATTTCTTTGTATTGTAATGCGAATAACATAGAACTTACTGTTACGTGCAATATGTAATTTAAACAGAACATGCAAGGCTGGAAAAGGAAACAAAATATTATGAAAAACTGACATGGTTTGTTAAGGAAAATCACTCTTCAATTGGGCCCTTTTCCTTGGAGTTAACAGTAGAATGATTGTGAATGTCATGAGGTATCACGAGTGTTAAATATCGCTACAGACGGCAGATCTGATGGTTTCTTTTTCTTTTTCTGCAGCAGTGGACGGGCGATGGTCGTCGTGGACGCAGTGGTCTGCCTGTGGACCGGACTGCAAACATCATCGACGTCGAAGTTGTGCCAGTCCTTCGCCAAGTAACGGTGGGAAATACTGTCTGGGCAGAGACCTCGCCTCTGCGAACTGTACCGGCGGAATGTGCCTTGGTGAGTGATTATAAATGCTGCTCGCTTCGGTTTTCTTCTGTTGCCTGCATAAGTGCATTTGCATACTTGGATTCTGTAGGGTTTTGACTGAGGGCGGAGTCCCTCGCAAGCGCAGTACATCGTCCCTTGCTAGATAACACCATTCCTGCGTACGAAACGCTTGCTGTAAATGGTAAACAGAGCTTTACGACTAAAACGGGAGTGTGCTTCCGCTAACGGGGGTTTGTCGCGGAAGAAGCCTTGCCTATTCAAACTGGGGTCTGCTGCTGCTGATGAGAGATTGTCAGGAAACTTGTCCTTCCTGAAAAGGATTTTAGTTGGATGGTTCCCTGGGATTTGAACCCAGAAGGGGTGGGATCGCTTCGGCTAAAGGCCTTTGCGACTTGAGGGAAATCATTTCAGCTGAAGGCCTCCGTGATTGGGGATGGCGGGTCGTGCCCCTTTTGAATTATACACTGGTATTTGCCTTACAACTGAGGAAAAGCACGGAGTTTGAGGGTTGGGTTTTGAGACTCGGTTTGATGTATTTTATTTCCTCCACTATTTTATTTGTAGTCTTTGAGTTTTGTACCTTTTCTATAATTTTTATCGATATATCTTTTTATTGTCTCTCTTCGACAGAACCTGACCTGAGGTTTTTGTACTTAGGTTTCTGTTCTGAACAAGGTTGTCCAGTGACTGAGACTAGCTCTTTCTAACGGGCCCAACAGATTAGGTGACCTTGGACTATGTACCTGAAGACGTAAACTGATTCGGTTTTCGAAAAGTTGTATATATTTTAATTTTGGGCATTGGGCAAAGTCCAAAAACCCAATAAACCCTACTGGGTCTACATACAATAGAAAAAGGTCTGAGGATCAATTTTATATATTTTAACACACCATGTTTACGCATTTATATGTTGCTATGTTGGGACACGGAAATATAAATCGAGGTTCGATTTGTTTTAGCATATTTTCCACCAATGTAATTGAAACATAACTGTGCATATACTGCTTCACGACTTTTGAAACACGACCTAAAGGAGCAAAGAGCTCGGTTAAATATTACATAGCGCAGCTGTAATTTGCCCGTTGACCATGGAAAACATTTTTCGCTTACATGTAACATTTTGGAAGATAATGAAATAAAACCGAAACCCCTTTACTCTTGTTACAATAAATCTTTCACGGGTTTCAGCTACAATTTATTAATATCAGACTCATCGTAAGGCTGCATAAAAAAGAGGAACGAGTCAGTACCCACCCTTCATATAAAACACGCCTACTCCTACGTGATTTATTATTCGTGACTCTCGTGACACACGAATTAGAATTTCATGAGTAATTTTAAATTCAGTACAAGCACACTGTTACATTTACAAGTGTTGATATAAATACACACGAATTTTGTTTGTGCGCTGTAAATTTATTGTAGAATACGTCTTTCAGGATAATGTTTATGAGGATGTGTTTCTCAGCCTCGACTTTCGATCAGGAATTCTTGACAGGACCTCGTATTCTTCGGCTAAAGTGGCCACTTTTACAAATAACGTCTAATTATACAGGGTAATTTCAAGGTGTGCTGCAGTAATCAAAGAGGTTATTAGGGAGATAATTCGGAACAGAAAATTTAATTTTTTTTCCAGATGTGCCAATGTTTCCGAGTTAACACGTTTTTTATGTATATGACGCTTTTAACCTTGTGATTGTGGATTTTTAAAAAATGGAAATAATTCGTTTTGACAAAACATGTTATTTGAATTTGTGACAGCCTGTTCTGAGTTCAATTCCCTACAGGCTACCAAGATTGTAAATCCGGTTGTGTGCTATGCGGGCTGGCGATTGTGACGTGTTGTTGACAATGGTCAGAAACGAAAATTAGCTGGTGGGAAGTAATTGTTTTCTTTTTGAGGTCCGGTTCTCTCGCGTCGGCTAGTATCAAGGGGACATAGGCTTCTGGCACGTTCTGGAACAGACGTGTAGCTCGTATGTTATAATAAAGTAAAGTTTAGACGTTGTAAGATGGTTGCATCATTCCGCACGCAAGTTCCTATCACACGTATATTCCTTGAGTAATAGATCTCGTGCGCCTACCACAACAACAACAACAACAACAAGCATCCTATAACAAACTGTGCCTAACCCACCTCAGCTAGTCGGGATACAAGTGCAAATAGAGGTGGACGGTTACAATTTCCTTCTTTGCAGTGAAAGCAAATTCTGCCCCTTTGTAACTTTTTCAGTTGTCACTTCACAGTACTTTTATGAGTACTTATCTGATTCCATATCAAATTATCGTAATAAAAATGCATCGATGTAAAAAGTCTTCACTTGGAAACGGTGGTGAATCTGCTAAAAAAACATGGTTTAAATTTTGCTTCTGATTATCTATCATAAAACCTTCCGTAGTACTATAATAGAGCTTTGAATCACCCTGTATAAGTAAAATAAGGCTTGTGATAATGGCTGCGACTGGTCCTCATATCTGTAATTAAAGACTTACGTACAAATTGTTCTGTTTTTGTGAACACTTTGCGTTGGTCGTAAGAATGGACTCAGGAGGTCGAAACTACGTTACAGTGCGGAGTCCTGCTTGTGAAGCGGCTAGTGACCATGAGGTCCCACACTGAATTGTCGCCAGTTCTCTCGTATCGATTATGGATTTCCACTATGCCTTTTACTTATATCGGCACTGTTTTATTGCCCTAGGATTACGATTTTGAGCGCGCTATTGAACGTTGATCTCTACACCTTGCTGAAACACTTTCTTAGATATACCAGGTCTCGCAATTAAATAACCAGACTGGTAATTTTTGTGCAGCAGCTGGTAACACTGTTGAGTTGCTTCGTACTGATTTAAGATTTGGCATGCTAATTACTTTTTATATAAAGTCGTACATTACGAAATATATTCACCTAAAACTGTTTGTCAAGTTCCTTTTCGAGTTTGGGAAGGTTTGCACAGCGCATTCCTGGAAAAATACAAAGTTTTAGGCCCCAGGAGTGAATTGTTTTATAACGGCAATATGCCGTTATGTGACACACATTTCTAAGTCGATTTCTGATCCACAAACAAATACTAGTATTCGGACATCAATCGATCTCGCCTTATTTAGCCCCGTGTGGAACGATAGAATTTCATTGAAATGTCCTCATTTTGAATCACTTGAGTTACACTTTTGTATAGCTCTGGATCATTAAAGTGTATTGTTGGTAATTTATACACGTAGTTTGTGCTGTGTCCTTTGAAGCATCTGGAAGGAAACGGGCTTCATGAATTCTTCACAGAATGTCTAGTTACAATAATGTTGATATAATCTGATTATGTTTTTCCATTGTCTACATGAGTTAGTTTTGTCAAATTGTCCTTTATGTAGTGTCACATGAAAGTGCGATATTGAATAATGAATTTGAACGTATGAAGAAGGAATTGGCCGTGGCGTATTTCAGATATAACCCAGCACTTACTTAGAAGTGAAGGAATGTACAAAAGTCGACAGTATCTATGGTTCGTCTCGGGTCGACAATCGAACTCAAAACATCTCGAATGTGAAGCTCGAATGACAGCCATTTAATCACGACGATTTATTTTTACACAGAGAACAGAACATTCAGAAAATACTTGCTTTATAATGTCCAGCTTTGATGTTTTTAATAATTTTATTTTTGATGCCGTATTTTCTTTTGAATATAATATTTATAAATTCATATAACGTATCAATACGAATTTAAATGTTTGTTTAACAAATGGACTCGGTTGTGAAAGTGTGGCCTTATAAGGTATTGCACTCCATTTCGTTTGCTGTACAAAACTCCATCTTGTCCAAACAAACAGCTTCTGAGGTATATGTGATGTGAGCACTCAGAAGCCATTGGACGTGTCGTCACCTAAGAAACCACCTTGCTCTCATTGATCCAACTCTCGAGATGACAAGAAACTCACCAACTCATTCTTTTCCATCTCTTCGTAGGTTTATACCCAATAGGTGATCAGTATTGTATTGTTTAAGAAGTATCATATTTCTCATTATTTATATTCTGCATGAACTGCTGAGATGATCATTATCGTCGTTATGAATCCTCCGGGATTTCGATTAATCGCGTGTTTTTGAGCCCTCTGACGTCAAACTCAGTGACTGTTGAGGGTCTCTTAAAGAGAGGTGACATGTTCTGGGGGACATCTCATTGGCGTATTTTTCGGTTTTATATTTTCTCTCAAGCGTACACAAATTGTAATTTCATTTAAATGCATATCCACACGTTTCAATTGAAGTATCAAACAGTAATATACAATTAGTTATTTTGCATGCATCTCAAACTTAGTGTGTTAAAATCGGGACATTTTGGGGCCAAACATCGTGTATAATTTGAGAACTAAAACATGGCATAATACGTCCAGTGTTCTTGCTTTGGTATAAACGTTGTCTTCATTCTATGTATCTCCACAGTTAATTTTTCTCTCATGCCTGTATTTACTTGGTGGTCCTGTCTTGTAAAGCCCGAACCTTAACTAACTTAACCTAACCTAACCTAACCTAACCTGCTTCCAGTCTTCCGGATTTACTTTTCGAAAACAACCAGGCCTCCCCCAGATAATTTCAGAGTTGGTTTCTCTTTGATGTCACATATTTCTGTTATGTCTCTGAATACACTTTTTTCATTCGTATTAGTACCAATAGTCAGCCATCTATACCATGGATTTATGAATGCTCTCTAAAGTAAATCTTTCTGCATAACCGAGCTCCATGTCACGGTGCTTGGCTCTCAAGAGACATTGTTCTTTTTCGCGCTGTTTCGACAGAAGTTTTGCTTCGTTTCCGTCTGTTCCGGAAGGAAAATTGTAGTCCATCAACTTATTTCAGTACAAAGTTCGTCTAAATAATGCCTAAAATTAAGTACGTACCTCAAAGAGAACACAGCGCCTCTGTTAGAAAGATCAAATGGATAATGCTGTTCAGGGGAATAATTGTTGTTTATTCTGAGAATTAAACGAATCATATATATCTACACAATCTGTTGACAAGAAATGGAGTGTGTGAATATTAAAGCAGGTGTTCCGTATTGTTACCACTGGGGTTTAAGTAGTTGAGTAGACTACGATCGCCTTTATTAAATCCCTGTCAGCTCATTTAAGAGGTGTCGTCAAATAAGCACAATGGAGCAGTCTTTGTATCCTAAAACTCGACTCATTCATTCTGTCTTGGACTAATTAAATTTGTAGGCCTATATACAAGAAACTAAATGATATTGCTTATTATGCCTTGGGGGGGGGGGGGAGATCTACGGGGCACGCAATACAGACAGAAACTGCATTAAAAATTTTGACTATAAAGCGTGTAGGGAAAAGTAAGATCGGAAGACCTAGATGGAAGGATAATATTAAAATTAATCTTGAGGAACTAGGGAGGACCTGGATTGGATATATCTGGCTTGTAATTGGGACCCTTGGCGGGCTGTTGTGAACACTTTAAACATGGAATTAAAAACTAGTGTAATGTCCCTCGTAGGTAAGTTACAGTTTAATTACAACATTGAGACTTGTACGCCGGTATGAACACAAAGGCGAGACCGACGTACACAAAGCGGTCGTGACTTGTTAGGGCTTAACGCAGGTCAGCTTCCCAGACAAGGCGTACGTTATTTTACAACTCTACTCTTTCTCGTTTCAACATCCATTTCATCTCTAGATTATTATGTCTCGGATGTTTCCCCAGTAACATGTAATCAATATCTTCAGACACGGGGCAAGTGTTCCGGTAAATTACAAGAGCTTTTATTTACATGAAACAGTCTTAAATGTTATGTGTAATGTGTGCTTGTATTTTGCTGTAGCAATAAACTAATGGCCGTTTGTATTACGGATCTGGACAAAGCACTCGACACGAATTAATAGTACAGGGTCACTGAAAAGAGCTTTCGTATCAACTATAATAATTACCATGCTCTAATTGGCTTCTTTAAGTTGGCAATTCTGGAAAAATTAAACGTCCGTGCGTTAAGTTCTCCGTCAGAGTTGCGTATCTCAAAACATTGTTACTTTAAAAGTCTTTGCCTTTAAAAACCAGCTAATTCATTACGTTATAATGAATTTGACGTTTGAAAGAAATTAGAATTTGTGAATGGAAGTGGGGGAAGAAGTTTTCTTTTTAAAGTTTGTTTTTGATTACGACACTGCTTTTTATAGACTTTGTAACCGGATGCGACATGTCGTTGGATTCATAGATGGGTGGGCTTCTAATAAATGGCTAGGTATCTTTTTTATGATACTGTTTTTTAGTTGGGCACATTGTGGTCTTCATGTAATGGATATCTTGTGTATCTTCTCTTTGTCTGTGCCCACTCTATGGAACTCAGTCTTCATGATACATGATGACAAGACTAAGCCAAGGAAAAGACAATGAATCATCCTTCTTTCTACATTTTTTTACTCTTTTTCTAGACCTCTTTATCTTTACTTCGCTGTATATCTTTATTCTCTTTTGGCACTCGCGTTTCTACTACACTCTCTACTCGATCTTTTTCCACAAGTGTGCCCTACCTAATGTGTCCATTTTGATGTCTCGTATCATTTCAATCTTTATTATAACTTCTCTCCGATACAGTAATAAACGTAACTATTAACTGATTAACTTATTGAATAACTGTAAGCTTTATAGCGTTTCTTAAAAGAAGACCTGTATAACATTTGTGATTTATTATATCAGCACTATAAAATTGCCCGTAAAAATAATGGGAAATTTTAAAGCAGTACTTAAAACATGTTTTGACGTAAATACGTCTATAAGGAAGGGTCATTCGGCAAAAAAGTGGAACGAAAAAGGGAAACGAAAAAGTGTAACAATTGTTACCTAGGGAACGACGTGTTTACTCGGCATTATTGTTACCTAGGAAACCTCATCTGTTTACTCGGCATTATTGTTACCTAGGAAACTTTACATTACATTACATTAAAATACATTACTTTATATTACATTTATCTACCACAGACCCATCTTAAGCGTAACTAATTCAAGTTAAGCATTCAGGCATTTTTGTTACCTACGAAACGTCATCTGTTTACTCGGCATTGTTGTTACCTACAAAACATTACATTACATTACCTTACATTACATTACATTCAGCTACCACTGACCCATTTTAAGCGTAATTGAAGTTGAATAATCAATGTCTTAATCAAACTTTACTCAATTGTAATGCATGTATAAAGGAAATATTTAGAATAAAGCCAATATATAAACTTCCTTTCCGTATAGACGTATCTACGTCAAATTCTCCGGAACCGTGGTTCCACTGACAACTTTTTTAATTGAAAAGTGATTCAGAACATATAAGAATTGAAATCGTAACTTACGTTTGCTTAATAAAAGAATCTGCCAAGCGTTAACATGTAAATGAGCGTTTTTATGCATTTTGTGTATGTAATAGGCCAGGGGTGAGTGAACAGTGGATTGTTTAATTGCGATTCCACAAAGCAGAATACAGAAATTAAAACTAAGTAATGTCGAACAAAAAATTAAAGTCGTTGCTTATATTTAGTAGATTAAAGATTGTAATACAATATAATGCGATTTTACGTACGGAAACTTTAGAAATTATCTTATATAGAGGTTATAATTATGTATGACCATGGCAACGAGAAAATAATTATTATATTATGAAGCACAAAATCCCATAACAAAACACGATCAGCAATCAAGTATTCAAGCAGACAAAACAAAATTGCTTATAATATGCATTATATTGGATATTGTCTATTGCATGAAGTAGGTTATAGTTGAGATACGCGTCGTTTTGAGAACCTGAAGAAGGGATTAAAGCGGGCTCTCGAAACGACTTGTGTATCAAATATACACCAGGCACTAAATGTTGAACACAACATGCAAACAATATGTTGATTAACGTTGTCAGATTTAGATTTTTACCTGAAATAATTTCGTATCAAGACTGTCATATAAAGAGATGTAAAAGACGATCTTTGAAGTTTTATGTACTTCAGACTGTACCTCGTCTACCCACTGTTTTTTAACCAATTATTCTAGAAGTGGATCTATTTCTTACAGAGGAAAATACAAATGTGCTGATGCGTGAACGCTGTATCAACTCGTTACTTTCATCAGACATTGCTATGTCTACTGGAAACCTCAGTGATGACGCCGATCACACGGTCTAACGCACCCTCGTGTTTTATCGTTTTGACTTTGTTTTCAAATAGTTATATCTTACTTCGGTCATTGCAAGATCGGAGAGTAACACTGTTGTTTCGATGTAAGTTTATCATCAGATAAAGCCGTATAAATGCAATGAAATACGACTTTATGACAACAGTAAAAATATTTTTGAGATTTTTGCGTTGTTTCCAGTTCTACGAGTAATGTTCGTGCAAGGGTGAGGTTAGGCTGTTGTAAAAATTAAATAAATTATGAACGTCGCATTTCAGTTATCTGGGTTGTTTTCAGAATACGTTACACAAATCAGTGAAAAATGAAATTTCTTTACCCACATAGAAATTATTTAAAACAAAATAAACCGTATGGTTTATTACCGTGTTCACAAACGTCTACCATCGCACTGTATCCTCACTCAGATAAATCTACCTCATAACCTCACATCTTATTTATTTTAAGACCCACTTTAATATTATCTTCTCGTCTACACTTACTTTTCCCTAATAATAATTGGTGATGTGCTAGCTTACAGATTATTTGCTAATCTTTGTATTCTGTTGTTTTTCTTGTAAACGAAATGTGGACACTTCTCTATAACTCGCTTACGTCACTCATAGACTTTCTTTTGTTTATTTTAAGGTAAGTGAAAAAACACGAACACTTAAAATCTAACATGATGTTTTCTTTATCTTTTGCAGTTGGAAAAGAAGACATAGTGAACTATGATGGAACGCAGTTAGCTGAAGAAGGTAAGGAGGCGCCATTTTGTTTGTTTAAACCCAAAGCTTTGTTCTGTGTCAACAACAGCTGAATGTTGTTTCTTTTCCTTCGATTAGGTCGAAAGACATCGAATCGAGATATTAAAGTAAACTTTCGATTACACAGGTCATTTTCGATTTATAAGAAGCTAATTGTAAGGAAATTAATCGAACGTTAATCTTGCTTGTCTTTTGTTATTCAAGTTTGTCTCTGCGCTGTATTTCTTAGCTTTTGTGCATCGTGTTACTTTTTTATATGCAGTTGAGTGTTCTACTGCTCATGGGGTAGTAAATAGCCCATATAGACGCGTTCTTTCTATATTTAGTCCTTTTGCGACGTGTTCAACTTACACAGCGTCTTAAAATGATTAAAAAATGCTCTAATGATCCGTGTTCCAGAACATTATTTAAACGAATTCTCTATCGTATTAACATTTTTAGCCTATTTTGTGTTAAGTAAAAATAATTAGGATTGTGATATCACCGTGTTCTGTGTGTGTGCTCTCAACTTTTGAACCATTTAACAGATTTTTACGAAGTTTGATATGATCCCTGTTTATTATAAAGCGCACCAATGTTGGGACACTACTATTTAATTTCCCACAATCTTCAATATCAACATGGCGGACGCATTAACTTGTGAGGAAGTATGTAACTTTTGTAAAGGTAAGTTTATATTGAATGTGAAGTAAAAACATGGCGACTGTGCGAATATTTCTTACTTACTTTTAAATTTATTAGCGTTAAAAATAGATGACTTAAGTTAAGAATGTGACACTTTGTACGTATATAGATTATAAAATTCTCTCCGTCTTCAGGTTCCTACACAGTTGGGCCCACTACCTGAAGACGGAGATAGAGTCCCATCTCCGAAACGTCGTTTTACGTTTTATATTTACTAGACGATGGATAATATCCAAGGAAATTTTTATTCAATTGTATTTTAGTGTTTGACTGTAAACGTACAATAACTAAATACTTATAACATTAAAACAAGTAATTTGTCGGAATGAGTTTTGTGCAATTAGATATGATTTCTGCCCCGATCCACGAATGTTTTTACCCCTGAAAAACATTTAAAAGTTAAAACTTGAAATCATATTTGAGAGAAGGGTCTTAGGACACTCCTAACTTTCACACGCTTGTTAGGTAGCAGTCTGTTTTTAAAGGGATATTATTTGTGTGACGCGTAAGCCCTGCCCTCTCGTTTCAGACACTATAACTAACTTTAATTTGTCTTGGGACATTTCTCTCGGTTATGTTGTCTCGTTCCGCTTCTGGCATCTCTGAAGTTTCACACGAATCTCTTTCTGTCAAGGCTGACAAACAATGAACGAAATGCAGACAGACCACACGTGGCATTTTCGGGGATTTTGTTTGAGCAGCTGTCACGTAATATTAACAGTGCTTTCAGCAAAAAAAAATAATTTTATTATTAAGTAAGGTAACATTTCTTTTGAGCCTGGCTCTGTAACGTGTACAGTGGACGCAAAATAACTCCGCCCTTGAGTTACGTCACTGACAAGGTATTTGAAAGAATTCAATTTTATTAATCGTCAGATATAATATATATTCTATAACATTCGTAATTTATTCACGATTATTTACTAATGCCATATGATAGCCACACTCTATAATCGTGTATCTGATCGTCTTCATACTTTACCCTCAATCTGTTATGTCGCTTCAAGGTCGCGCTAGCAGATATTGTACTAAACTTTAAGAAAATATCTATAGATTATACCGTTATTATTTATCCCCCTGTCCTTACTTTCTGCTGAGCAAACATTTTCTCCACTGGACTTATACAAAAACCTTTTCCGTTCTGGCCCATTTTCCTCTTCGGCTATAATTTTGTTATAAAATATCATCTTTCTGGGCAGTCCGCGAACTGTGGCCACCAGTTTGTCAGCGACGTCCACATAAATGTGTTACGTCACAAAACAGCTTCGGCACACTTCTACGGAATCCTCTTTAGAAGCTGCTAGTCGCCCAACCACTCAATTTATGCCCTATCTTCCATGAAACCAAGGTTCAGTGCTGTGATTATAGAAATCCACCATTGGGGCCTGTCTTAAGCCAGATTAATCCAGTCTACTCCCTAAGCTATTCTTGCGACTTGCAACTGGTATTTTCCCATAAAGTTTTCCAACCAAACTTTATAAGCATTTATCATTTCTTCCATGCGTGATCCTATCTCATCCTCCTCTGATTGCATTCTCTTGATTGGCTACCACATCCATAGAATCGTACTTTGACGGTGATGTCACACATAGACGTTCAGCTGCTCCCTTCGGGACGTTCTGGCAGTTAAACGCAATTCTGGAGGACGGACAGCTGTCAGCCGTCAGTCTGTGACACAGCGGGCACGAGGGAACAGACAGACAGACAGACACATTCCAACACATATTCCATTTATTCGAGATTGGTTAGGTTTTCCTCGAATTGTGGGCGTTTGTGGCTGGTGACTTTCTACAATTCGAACTAAACTGAAGCTCACGAAAGAAAGGGGGTTGGTACAAACACCCCGAGATTGGGAACAGGCGAATAAAGGGAAATTCCTATTGAATTGAGTGCGGTGAACAGTGGGAGACAACTGCGAATTTAATCTTAGAGACGCTGTGGTATTCCCTTCTTATCTCCTTCCAAGTAAGAAGATCTCGTAGCAGAAACATGGCGAAAATCTCATCCCCGTCTGTTCAACCCTTGTGAAGTACAAGGCAGTCTCCGATATTAATCACGGCACCCAGCACCCCAGTGCGAGGGTTTGCCCTGGTAATTGACAGCTTTTTTTCTTTCTCTCTCGATGTTTTATTTTAAATTCTGTATCCTCACCTTTTACAAGAATTTATTTTATTCCTTAAAAATATTGACTCTTAAATATTTAATCCTGGTAATACAAATCAAGATTCGTAATTGAATTTTGATAGTTTTATAGACGCACAAACAGCCTAGGATTAAAAACGTCAAATGACTTATAGTAGCTGTTTGATCGAAGGAGGAGTTTAAAAACTTTTAATAAAGCAGGAAACACGACTAATATATATATATATATATATATATATATATATATATATATATATCAATAAAATCTTCTCGGGCAATCAGCCGCGTTAAATGGTTCGGGAACAAACTCTGTCCAAAAAATGACAGTTTTGACGTGTCTTGGTGCTTTAATTTAACCTAGGTGCTTTATGAATCTGTTAACAGTAAACGCTGGACTTAAAACGCTTTTGGGGGGACAGTTTGGAACCTTACTCTAACAGTTATATGGGCTCCAAAACGAATTACGACTAGAATGTGCACTTGGAATATACCACACACTTTTGATCCGTTATGGTAACTTGATTCGTAGAGGTGATATACGGTGAACTAGCCGAATTTTTGTTGGATCTGTTTACATTCCTCAAAGACCAAATATATTACATGTCATATCATTTGTTTAACAGGGACAGTGGCCTCTTTCTGTCGTATTATTGACGTACGACGAAGGCGTGAAGCATCAAGATACACGTTCACATACGGTTTAAACACGTTTTGTAAAACACGTGTGAATGTATTAAAAGTCTTCTAGTGTTTGAAACATATTTCCATTAATGATAAGTATAAACGTCTTTACCCGTATAATAATAGGTACCTTAAATCAGTTCAACTGAAACGGTCTTTTACTTTCTGCCTCAAGACCGTGTTTAATGAAGTTCTTTCTTGATATATCCGACTTTAAACGTGTATTAAAGGGAAGGAAGGTGTAATGTCCGTCTGTACAGCGGTTCTTGCCGTCCACCTTGAATGCTTTTCACCCTCAGGGCTATAAAATGGGACCAAAGCTGTCGTGCGTTTAATGAAAAGATAAGCCTCCCTTATTAAGAATTCTAAAACCCGTCGCTCGGTTATATACTGACGTATCTCTTAGGGCAGCGTTTTACAGTAAGACGAGGGGACATGCTTGTTGCACCTCTAGGTTGATCATCATAAGGATTTGCAGTGGCGTCGGGGAATTTGTGACCGGATGTGAATGCTAAAAAACTATAATCGGAATTTTTATAATTTGCCGGCTTCATCAAAGGCTTAGATTGGAGAATAATATTGAAATGGATCTTAACAGAGTAGGCTGTAGACTGTGATTGAGGATAGGGACTAGTGACGGGCTCTTGTGAACACGGTAATGAACGTTTGAATTCCATTTAATGTGTATAATTTGTTCACTGGATGAGAGACTGTCGGCTTATCAAGAAGGGCTCTGCTCCGTGCAGTTTGTTTAATTATACAGACATGAACAACGCTTAGTTTGTGTTTACGCTATCTCTGATATTCAAGTCAGTAATCTCTGGATTAGTTTATGTAAAGACTTATAGGCTTACATTATTCCTTCGTATACTGTGGTTAATCGGAATGATTAATCGGAATCTACCTGATCTGTTTATTCTTTTCCTGTCAAAAATTCAACATTGTAAAAACAACGAATACCGTTGCATAAATCTTACTTTGAACAAGGGATGTATTTATTCATGTTATGGAAATTTTCCAAAGTTTGTTTTTATGTGGATTTTTAAAAGGCGATCTTCTCGTGGAACACCCGTCCAACGGGGATTTCCCGATTGCGAGGATACAACCCGCATTGCTTCTGCAATTGGACTGAAGCTTAAATATTGAGGCCGGACCCCTTAGAAAACACCATCTCTTTTGTTTCTATTTCATATATGCAACACAGAGGAGTGTATCCAGGCAACGCATTGGTGATGTCTTGAAAGCAAAACGGTGAAAAAAGGTCTGGTGATAACTTGAAGTTGATTGCAGTTTGAGGCAGGTTGCTGGGATAAGTTTATTGTCACTCGAGAGAAATTTCTGTGTTGCTTCGAGTGTCAATTGCCTTTTTATGTCGGTCATTTTAAGAGAATAACAAATTATACCAAGGCTATTGATTTGAATAAATATTGGTATATTCCCGTATACAGTTTTATGTAAATGGGAGAGTAATGTCAGCAAGTTATAACTAGAAATTATGGTGCTGGAGAGAAGGGGTTAACAGATCTAAAACTGAATTACGTAACGCAAAGGGAAATTTATATAGAAAAGCTGTGGACCGCAAAAATCCAGTGACAAGCAAATATTTTATGTATAAATGAATATAATTCAATAAATTTATTTCTTACATTCGTTCTGTTAATTTGTAACGGTTGATTCAGGACGTTTAATAGATGCATGTGATGGTAGGTCTTTCTGCTTACACCAGCAGTACGTACTGGGAACTCGAAGAAACTAGTTCGTGTTTAAAACACGTTCCTGTCTGCTATGGCGTATATTTGATTGCTTATGGAAATGAGTGAGTGCGTGGGGTGAACACCATGATCCTGCCTTTCTTCTTCCTTTAATAAACGTTGATGTTATGACGGGCTGCAGACATTTAAAATCCAATTTTGCCTCCCGCTACCGCATAGAATGGAAAGGAGGTATGTATGTGGTTATGGCTGCTTTAGAACGAACCTCTGGTGGGTGGGGAGATTTTCTCACGTTCTCTGGGGTACGTCTAGTTAAATTCTAGGATATTAAAGGAAATAGATAATTTTCGTATGTACGATATTACATAGTTTCTTGTTCTCGCACGAGGAGATAGTATCTTCCAGCGAGGCGCTCGGAAATGACCTATATCCTGACCCTTCATCTCGTGTTACACAGCCGTACATAATAAATAAACCAAATATCCTTCTCTCTTCATATCATAATTTCACATGAAGTTTGGGGGAATCATTCTTTGAAGAATATAGCTACCCCTAATTTTAATAGCCACTTCATATAGAAATGTAGGAAAGCGGGGGTTAAGTGCCACGCGATCATAATATTGGGATTAACCCCTGGAGAAGAGGCTGTATCAGCTCCTGAATCTGTTCCGAGCTTTGGCGAAAGAAAATTAATTCCCCTGACGGAAATCGAGCCCCTGTAGCCCAGCCATAGCAGAGTAGGAGCCCTAAATTCTGCCACGCTCAGAAGGTAAGCAGAGAGTAGAGGCTTTAAATTCTGCTACGCTCAGAAGGGAAGCGGAGAGTAATAGTCTTAAATTCTGCCACGCTCAGAAGGGAAGCAGAGAGTAGAGGCTTTAAATTCTGCTACGCTCAGAAGGGAAGCGGAGAGTAATAGTCTTAAATTCTGCCACGCTCAGAAGGGAAGCAGAGAGTAGAAGTCTTAAATTCTTGCGACGCTCAGAAGGGAAGCAGAGAGTAGAGGCTTTAAATTCTGCCACGCTCAAAAGGGAAGCAGAGAGTAGCAGTCTTAAATTCAGCCACGCTTAGAAGGGAAGCAGAGAGTAGAAGTCTTAAATTCTTGCGACGCTCAGAAGGGAAGCAGAGAGTAGAAGTCTTAAATTCTTGCGACGCTCAGAAGGGAAGCAGAGAGTAGAGTTCTTAAATGCTGTAATGCTAAGTGACAAATTATATGAACTTATATTACATATGTGCCTGCAGTAGCGATGATTGCATAAATTTAATGTCTAAATCTAATGTGAAGGGGCTTCGATGTTTAATGTAAATGCACGCCGTTTGAACCTCGCCATTGTACCAATACAAATATTGTACTAGGTAAAATTAGAATGTTGAGTACTCTGTAACTTGTTTGAAGGCGTTCCACTGACGTGTTTTCCTTTTCGCCCAAACCCTGTGCAATAACTGTAGTGTCTTTTGCTCCCTCATGTTTGCCCTCCTGAATCCCTCTTCAATTAAGTCAAGAATACTCCAGTTTCTTGCGCCCCAATTAACTGAAAGCGACATAAAAATGAAGCATCGCATTAAAAGCTATGAAATGGAGGGTTCTTTAGAAGGCTCAAGTATGCGCAAACAATTACACTTCAATTAAGTATCACGGAGCCTACGTTACAAATATTTTTAATTTGGTATTCATTTATCGTAAAATATTTTCGCTTTCACCGTATAACTGTCGACACCGCCCACACTTGTGTTAATTCTTGTACTTACCAGTTAATTGCCGCTATAACGGAATAGGATGATCACTTTTAAATTATTCGGGATTATTTTTTAATATAATGTTTCCACGCCCTTTCAGTATTTCTATTCTCGTTATCCGATGAAAACTGTTTCCATGCTGTGACATTTTCCAACCATGGAAACTCGACCTTTGTCAGAAATATTCCGTCTAATATGATTTCCTGGAATATTCTTTAGGGTTTAACATATTTACTAACACTAACGATCGGATATAATTTAATTGCCGTTTTGTAATCAGTGGACCGTAAGATTCACAGAAAATTAAATGGAGAATTTCTGTATCAAATTCAGAGCTGAGCTAATTCATATATTTTAATTGAGTCATACATATATTTATTTTGGCATACAGTTTATTTGCGATCATTACAAATTTTAAACATTTCAGTACTAATTATATTTTACACATTCAGGTGATGAAATTGAAGAGGATGATATTGACGAAGTATGTAGCACAAATGGAAGAGATTAGAAGTGCATAGAAAAATTTAGTTGGGAAATCTTAAATGAAGGGACCACTCGGAAAACTTGGACGAAGCTGGGTGAATAGTATTGGCATAGATCTTTAAAAATCGGGTGTTGGGGTTGTAGTCTGAATCTATGTGATTCAGGTGGCGGGATTTTGTGAACATGGTGATGAAGTTTTCGGTTGCATAAAGAACTTTGAATTTCTTTTTCGTTTCAGTTTATAATCTTTTGTGCTCCTGAAATGGAATGTCCACACCAGAGAACACTGATTGAAGGCGGTAGACTAGAATAAGTTGCTATTGGCTGCAAGTAAATTCTGTGGCCTGTATTTGACAGCCCACAGTTGTATCGTGCTAACTCCTGGTTACAAAGCGGAAATGGGACGCCACATATACTTAAACATAAATTGTTGAAATTTTCCGTGCCTTTTCTTGGGGATCAAACTTCGGCAGTTTGACTTCTTGGCAGAAGGTAGGATAAAATCATGAGATGAAAGACGCATAGAACTCGCATAGGAAAGAAAGGACATCGATGTTATAGAGAGGAAATATCTCATCTTCTCCGAAAGATGAAGAAATTGTAAGCGTTGTGACAGGGTACGGTGTGGAAGAAATGTCTGAGATATACCCTGGTCTTGAGATCCTTGTGTGGAGCTATGCTATAAAATAAATTCGGTTTCCTCAGGTAAAGTTATTCCCAACTGTCTGTCTTCAGAATTCACTTCTTTTCCAGTAAAATATCCTCTATTATCTTTGTAGTTCTCTTACCGATGTAATATTCAATTGGTTTTCTCGTGTATCATAAAATATACCGAGTGTCACATAAGTCCTGTGCCATAGGATAACGCTGATATTTGGGGAGAAAATAATATGGAAAAATATGTTAAAATTTTGCTGCAAATCACGTGTTTCCAACATCAAGCGTTGGAAGTTTTTTGGGGTCTAGAACAAATCGTTATGGCACTAAACTTTGTACATTATCAGCAGCAAACGTTGACATGACAGCTAGAGCGATGTGTTTTTCCAGAATAGGAAGATGCAGTTACAAGGTAGGGGAAATATTAATGAAGGAGACACAGGTACTGCAGGAAACACGAAGTGAAAGCGAAACAGGATGACAGCAACGACTAGCGAACTGTCTCATAAACGTGGCAACACGGTAGAATTTTTTTTTTACCACTGATGACGTAAAGAGTGTAACGGATGGTCCTAGGTAGGCAATTTTAACTCTTGAGGCTTGTAACACATGATTTGCAACAAATTTTACATAATTTTCACTAATTTATTTTCCAAATTTCTTCTGTATGTACTGTAATTTCTGGTATCGGTGTCTTGTTTTAGTAAATTATATTTAATAAATGTTTTATAGACATATCTAAAGCCTTGTGGCTCTTATAATTGACACAGTTTATTATTTTAACATAGGTCAGATGGAAAATGTCGGTAGAATCGTTGCCTGTTAAGAAAATGAAAATTGTATTAAGCAGTATATAACAAAACCAATAATTTCACTGGTTGATGAAATTTGGCAAATTAATAATTCGTGATGGAATTCGTGACAGACATTTACAGGTTTAAGAACTGTGTTGTTAATGACGCAACTGCCCGCAGGGGTCCACTGTTAATTTAGACGGCTGATCGATTGGTCAGAGTAACTGAGCAGAACCATTAACTCTGATAGGAGACGCTACGTTAATTAAAAGTACGTACAAGCTAACAGGAAGGGACAGGGGAAACTCAGTCATGAAAGTGAATGGATTGCGTACTTGACGATCGCTGTTCGATTCCCTGCGAAACATCATTTATGTCTTCGTCACAACGTCCAGAAAAATACGTCGGTCCACCCACCTCTTATTCAGCGGGTTTACTGTTTTTTTCTGTGGGATAAAGCGATCGGGGCGTGAAACTAACCACTCGCCTCCATATTAATGCAGATATTGAGAATGCTTTGTGCTTAAGCCCACTCCCCGCATTCGTCTGAATGACATGGGGCTTAATTAACATCAGGAACAAACTTATCTTTTGTAAGTCAATATGATAAATGCACAGTTTGATGTTTGGCCCATTAGCAGGGTTTATTTCCGAAACAAGTTGACGGTAGGATTTCAGATTCTCACGTTGGCAGGCATGAAGATGAATGTCTTATGGGTTGTTGCGCCGTATAATCTGGTAGAAGTTACCGACGTTTCAGAGGTGCTTGCTGCCTCCTCTGTACCTCTGCAATGTCGGCAAAGTCTGGCAGACTACATAGCGCAATTTCCCGGAAGACAGTCATCTTAAACTTTGCGAATTTCAGTGGCGTTTGGTTTTGGTTTTGTACGCTGAACGGAAATGAAGTTTTGGGTCCTGTAAAATTCGGAGAATTTTATGACTAGCTTCTGAAAAAAGACTCTGTTTCGTGTATTTACTCATGAACTTTCACTTGATTAGGTCTGTGTCAGTAAATTTATGTCTAGAATAAATGAATATCAATGCCAGTGAAGAGAAATATATGTTTACTCCACAGTGGAGAATGTTTTCCAACTTTTGCTTATTTTATGTTTGAATTCTTCAAATATCGTTGGCTGCTGTGAATGATCATGGTAGCTGAGTCGCGATTTTAACCATTAATCAATCTCTCATGTAACTGGGGGTCATTGTGATAGCTGTCCAGTTCCTGACCAAGTAGGGCCCATACACTGAATTGATAGATCGAACAATCCATCAATTGAGCTGTGAATTCTGTCTCATCTGATGCTCCCTTTCGCGAGTCAATTCAGGGTATTGTTTATTCCCAATACTAATCTTGCCTGGGAAAGAGACAATATTTTAGTGACCAATTTCCTCTGGTAATGCATCGGAATAACGCATATAAATAGGCAACGATATTTGCAATTCATCAGCCATAACCGTATATACTATTCAACTTAAATCGAACTCAGGACACTTTTCCGGAGTTTTGATCCTATCTTGTTCAATTTCTGGTATTCAGAAACAAGTATGCAAAGTATGGTGGAAATCGGTTCATCTGTTCTCGAACTGTAAGCGAAAAAACGCGTTAAATATCCCATACCCACAATTTTAATTTAACACGCTAGACGTAGAATATGAAGTTTTTACGTATTGTTAGATGTTATGAATATTAAATTCTGATAACTGACGCTATTGTGCCGAGAAACCATAATATTTTAACGCTGTTTATATAGTTTGAAATTTTATAAATTAGACTAGCTCCTGACGCCTCGGCAATACGAGGGTTTAAAGCCTGTTCTAAATATATGAACGAAATGCTAAACATATCAGCTTGGTTCTTTTATGAAGGGAATCCGTTTGAATGAATACTCGAGTGTGAAAAATAGCTACAGCATATGAATGAAGGCGACTTTAGAGGCGTCGGATTGGATGCGTACCGAAGTATATATTCTTTTTGAACTAGTATCATTTGATGACAATCACGTGGCCGGCACTAGAATATTCTGTCACACGGGTATCTGTCAGGGGTGTGCAGATTAATTTCTAAAGGCAATCGATTTTATTAAGAGTTTATTTAGATTCAGGAAGGAAGGAATACGAAATTATAAGAAATACACGTGTATTTTTATGTGTTTTGATCGTGATACTTCGTTTCTTGCCATAAGAGAACTCAGCCTTACCTACAATAATATTTGTATGCTTTCGTGTCATCAGTATAACAAGAGAAACTAGGTTTGATATTTGATCAACTGAGCAACTGTAAGATACTCAAGAAACGAATTGCTACATCGAATTAGTGTTATTGTAATTTGGATATTTTCAGGATGGGTTGGTAGGCGTGTTTTGTCCAAGTCCGTTTCTGCCATTTATTGGCTTCGTTAAAATTTGCTAATAAGCAAGAAAAGGGTTGCAACGGCGTCTTTAACGGGGAAGATAGGAGAAAGTTAAAAACAAAATATATTATATGAAAGAAATTTATAGTGCAAACGTATACTTCGGAACACATTATCGTCCTGAAATTTAGGGTGTGGGATCGTTAACTTTCCCCGCTCTGCTGAAACTTTTAAGATGAAGCGTCTTCATTATCCTCGGCGCACATAATTTTATCTTATGACTGTATAAAGTGAGGTCAAAATTATGCACCACGTAAAGGCTGAACTTAAACACGAAAACTCAGCGCTGGTATTCTAACCACGAATACTGGGAAACGCCCACTGGGACGACCTAGGCGTAAATGGGACAAATATTAAAATGAATATAAAATAAGTAAAATATAAATATGGCTGTCTCCTGGGTTATTGTGCATTAGTTTGGTAGAATTTTACCGACGTTTCAGAGGTGCTTGCTGCATCGCCCTGATGACGGAGGCAGTAGGTATGAAAATGATGTAAGCTTTACTTTTTCACCTTTATATTATTTGTCCACCGATACTGAATTTTATTTTTAAACCTTTCACTTATTATCTGTCCATTTTACATCGGAATTATAATCTATTTTGAATGATAATTTATTATAAACTCTCATTTTGTCTTATAATTGTAATATGTTAGATTTGAGATTTATATGGCCGTGATGATGTTCTTTTTCAAGGCTGAAGATGGAGGCAGCATGTTTCTCCGAAACGCTGGCATTTGTAGATGAGTCTACAGGGCACCAAAACTCATAAGAACATTTCACATTTGTTAAGTTATACATTCTTTAGACATTAGGACCAACAGCTGTTTCTCCGTAGTTTTCTGTTGGCTGTTTCTCCCTGTTTTATAAATACGGCAACTGTCGTACTTAAAATGTATCCATAAATGCTGTCGCGTTTACCAAAGAACGTTTTTCCTCTTTGTGTATGAGACGATGGATGGTTGTACGGGTGAATAGTTGCCAATAGGCACTAGATGGGATGTACCGCGGCTATGCTGTCTGCTTGGCACTTTGCCACTACAGGGGGATGTTCCTTTCGGCTTTCAGAGGGCTCACAACAGCGACAAATTTCTCACCGTGTTGGGTTGTGACAGGTGTCTGACTCAGAAGAGCTGATTCGCATGGCTGGCCGGGTATGTGGAGAATCACAGAGGTTTTCTGAACGTGCCTAATTGTGGTCGTCAGAAAGTTTTGATAAAAACTCTCGGCGGTTACAGTTGTTCTAAATTGACGCTGTATAGAATGTTAGCAAGACCGACATTAATATTTATACAGTGTAATCATTCAGTTATCATGTTTCCTACTGCATTAAAAGTTTAGAATGTAAATGTTTGGAATTTCGGGTTAAAGGAAAGATGGGTAATTTTTCATCCGAGGGACTCTTAGCTACTCAAGGACTGTGGCTGGTGGTGTTATGAAGCCAGTTATAATTTAAGATTGGTCACTGCGCTGGCCGCTCAAGCACGGGTTTGAATTACGCTCAGGACATGTTTGACTGCGTTATTATGTGATATCCGGGCGGATTCCCCGTCAAAATAGTCTTGCCATATATCTGTTTTAAGGCAAATCCATAATCAGTACGGACCAGCGTGCCTAATCCGTGTTAGGAGAAGTATTATACACGCAAGTACCTTAAGAGTTGACTTCTTGCCTCTCGGTCTCTCCCGCCGCGTCAAGGTCGCGCGAATAGGCGTTCTACAGAATGTTAAGAAAACATCGGTACAGTATACCGTTATTAGTAATGATTTCGCCGATTTGCTAGAACTGGTTCTGTTTTTATTTCTCCATGACGTTACTATAACGTACTTTGGTTTTTTATTTAAGGAACGAAAGTTTGGATAATAACATAGAGTAATATAAGACGACGAACTTTCTGAAGCTCGATTTTTTTATATCGAAAGCTGGCGTACACTTCGTGATCAAAAGAGCCAGTTTATTGTACAAGGAACGGGTTACAAAGCAATAAAATTGCAGACAGATTCGGATTACATATATTAATGCTGTTAATATTTTGAAAAGATGGAAGGAAATATCTTATAACAAAGGGATTTACGGATCACGAAGAAAGATGACTGATGGAAAGCGTATAAAACTGTAGACTGGCCAAAGGAGACTTGGGGAAGGATGACGTAATTACTGAATGAGATGGTGAAATAATCTTACAGCTAAGTTATACAGAGCCATCTATTGTGAACTTGAACTCTGGCGTCAATTTCCAGCTTCCGGCAAAAACTGCTATGAAAAATGTGAATTAATTTTGTCTCTGTGGAACAATGTTTGTTTCGTATCGGGAAAACCTTGTAGTGGGTCCTGCATTTTTAACGAGAAGTAACATTTGCGTACAACTTATCTATACTCGTACTAGTGCTCTGTCAGTTTGAGTTTGCGTGGCGTTGCAGCAGTTGAGTTGAAGATGGCAGCACGCGTGGAGCGCAGTGATACTCGTTATTCGGGAGCCTCTGGCCGTCCGGGGACAATGGGATACAAATAAATTATTTTCGCGTGCTTGCCACGGGTCGACGTCGAAAGATGCCTGTAACGGGTATGACTATTTTATTACTGTCGAATGAACAGATGCTAGTTCTCACTGAGTCAGGAAAGATGATCACGTGAATCCATTGTTCTGTACAAATCGATGTTCGGACCGTCAGAAAGTCTTGGTCTCAGCTTACTCTGGGCACATGCCACCGCTCTAGAGTATCCAATAGCGATAATTATAGCATCTACACGACGCCAGAACTCAGATGATCATCATCAAATGGTACGTGACATGTACGAGCAAGTAAATGTTGTTAAATGTATATACAATTTAAATGTATTTACTGTATAAAAGTGTATAAATGTTTAGGGTACTTGTGGGTTATCGGGACACATCGCTTTAAAAATAGGTTATGTTAGGTGTGTGGATAATAACTTTCAAGTATATGTCATTTATCCACACACATTAACCTAACCTAACCTATTTTTAAAGCGATGTGTCCCGATAACCCACAAGTACCATTCTTAGTAACCCAACCATTCAGATGTTCTTGGATGGATTTCTGTTTGGGTTTTTTATGCCCTGGATTCCATATTACGTTTTGCTCACTCCCGTAATCGAATAGATGCTACTTAGGGACCATATCGAACACAAATCAAACTAATCGACCCACATTACTATGATATTTCTTCGAGGCGATTTGTTTAACTTTTATAAGTGTTTTGCTAAAGATAAATATCCGAATCTCTGCCTGTAGATAGATGTTTGTTCAAGCTTGTTTGGAGGCACTCAACATTTGTAAACAGGCTTTCTCACTGATGACGCTAGATAAATCTGAACAGCGGAACAGACTGACAGGTGAAAATCTCACGTCAAGCCCTCGACTGACCACATGACTTCAAACGCTTAACACCCGTAGTGAAAAATAAGTCGCATCAGTGAGTTATGTTTTAATTAGGAATAAAATCTTGTTTTTCTACTTTTTTTTTTCTAATACACTTTGTATGTAAGTATTCCGAATATTGCATTCGGCTTTCTATACAAAAGTACGTAGTTCCAAGTGTTCCTACCAGTAATGAAAAATTGTTTTTATACTGTCTATGTTAGCAGTCAAGTAAGCTGTGGTACTGTGAAATAGAATAGTTGTATGTTATATTTTTAGATAGCAGACTCGAGATGAACTAATTATAGTTGTTTCTGGAATTTAATCTGGCATTAACTCCTTCCTAACTGTAATTTTCGTTTGATTGTCATTCAGATTTCAATGTACTTTGTCGCATTTCGAACTAATTATTATATTTTTATATATTTTTCTGCTGTCTGGCGAAGATACATGAACGTAGGTCTTTCCTTAGATCTCTCTTTGTTTATTTTTAGAAGAATCTTCTTACTGGATTCTTATGGAGTACCATTTCCTCTATAAATGACAGAGAAAATCCTTTTGTTTTATGAAAAGGCAAAATGCAAAAGTACGCGTTAGACACAACCATTTATGTGTTGTGTGGTGTGTCAGTTCGGAACACTGAGTTGAGGAAGTAGTTTGGAACACGCTCAGAAGGGGATGCTAGAATGAATAGTAGTTGTGGGGGGAGGTGGCTAGATGGCACTGCATCTAATGGCAGTAAAAGACAGAGACACTGAGTGTGTAGGAAGGAAGGTATCGTTCGTTCTCTCGATGTATTGAAACAAACGAGCGTTACAATTCGTTGAGTGAACGTGGACCAGTGGAGCTGAAAACGACATCTTAAGGATTAAATCTAACAGCCCCTTCCCCACACCCCACACCCAACTTCAGAGATACGATTACCCTCATACTCAAACGAGATACGGATAAAAATATATCATCAGCCATTTATCGCGCGGAAAACAAAATGGTACAGAAGAAATTAAATTTTTTTGCAGTCAAACGTTTAACACTACAACGATTTTTCTTCCGCCAGGACGTATTTATAAGTGGATTTCCTCCAGACATTTAATTACGATTAGGTTTGTTCTTACTTTTTTAAAAAAAAACAGTTCAGAGGTAAACTTCGTGATTAGGACTCTTGGTTCGCATTCGAGAGATCCGCTGTTCAAATCTCGACCCAATGACCGGCGATCTTCAGTCATGTCCTAGTTTCCCCCCTTCATTCCCACAACGTGAACGCTTATTTTCTCATATTTCTCCGTTTTTTGTTCCTTGATTATTCTCATCCGACGATGTATCTTAGTACTTCGTAAGTAGGCTTTAAGTTATTACAATTATATAAGCCCGTATTACCGGATATTAAAGATAAAATATGAGACGCTGTAGAATACGACGTGTATGGTCTACAGGTAGTATACCCTAAAATATAATTTCTCCGTCCTTAAGACATTAACAAAGTCTGCAGGAAAAGAAGCTGAGAAAAACAGGACGTGAGACGATGGACTTAAGTCATCTGACTCAGAAAGAGACCGGGTATTCTGACGGAAGACTCATGATTTTTCTTAATCCTTCCAGCACATACCAGCATAGTTTATTAAATCAGGCCACGACCGCTTCCTTCCGTATGTATGTTTCCCAATAATTTATTTATTACTAATCTGAGCTAACAACATTGTCAAATAAGCCAAAAGTAAAGACGTAAGTTAAAATAATTGGTGTTGTTGATGATTTGTACTGTGATTTAGCAAATATTTAATAGATAACGCTGATAATTGCAAGTCACATATTGACAAATATTAGTGTCGAGAAAAGAGCCTAAACAATTTTTAATTGTTGTACGCTTTGTCAAAATGTCAGAGGTCAGAGTGAGTTGACTTGCTGCGGAAGTCAAATAACAAACTACGTGATTTGTTGCCCCCTCCACATTTCAAACGTACCGAATCAATGCTGTGTGTGGGCTATGTATGGCCCCCTGTCAAGGAAGATACGTACTTACATACTCCCTTTCCCTGCCACACACATACCGACACATACATTACGAGCTACTAATGGATTCTGATCCCCCCCAAATCTATCCCTGTCTCTTGCTTGATTCCTACCCTCGTTTGAAACATCCCCTCCCTTAACCCAAGCTTTATCCGTTGCCATCCTTTGTCACTTACAATATTAGGGGCTGGTTTCCATTCCATATACTGACTGCTGGAGAATCGGGTACAAAATACAGCAGGCATGTTGCCTAAAGCACTTTCGAAATTACGTGATCTGTGACATGCGCGTTAAATGAGACGATGTAACGGAACGCTGGCTTCTGCGCGTCTCAAGGCCAGACACCTCGTGTTTTTGAACGAACTGTATGTGCCAGAGTCGCTTGTCCGCTTTTTGATGTTATTTCTCTCTGGAATTTCTGGGAACAGATTGGAATAGAAGTAAACGCAGCTAGAATTAAGCTTATGTTCATATTTCTTTACCTAACTGCAAAACAAATTTATAATGTAGTAAATTGTTAATAAATCCTTGGAAAATATTTCGTAGTGCAAACACATGTAGACAACGGGGAAATTAAAATTGTGTTCAGGAAGGTGTTGACAGCAGCTTAAAAGTTGGAGAGTACTTCTCCCATTTAGATAAAAGTTTTCCAGATACGAGTATAGTATTGTCGTATACAAACAATAAAATCTATTGGCCTTCCTTGCAGTACTTCCTGCCGGGAGTCGGAAAGTGACGGTTGCGTTTAACTTAATCAGTGAACGCACTGTTATTGCTCTTATATATGGGTGTGAAATTTATTTCTCGCACTAATGGAAGAGCTCTGATGATGGAGGCTACAAGAACGTCTGAAACTCTGGTAAATTTCTACCAGACTACACGGCGCTACAACCCAGAAGACAGCAATCTTCATACTCACTGCCGCGAGAACAACAAATCGTACTATAAAAGAGAAACTTGTCTCTGGCTCGGTTATTGTATTTGCTTCATATTCGTACCCAATCCACACGTTTTCTGCTCACTTTTATTCAATCCCTGTACATGCACTAAGCTATCGGTCACACCCCTAACATATTCCGCATACCTCAGTGTCTCTTACAGTTCCATTCTTTACTCTGGTTATGTCTTTTTCAGTTCTCTTTATTCTGTTCTTTCGCATTCTCTTTCCCTTTCATCCTCTATGTGCGTGCACGCATTTCTCACGCACCTAACCCTTGATGTAGCATTCCGTCATTGCTTCACTTGATTTCTCTGTATCCCTCTTTCCATTTGTGAAAATCATTGTCGTTTTGCCATTTGAAGACGAGTGATGCACGCGTTAGGGACCCGGAGTCCTGCGGAGGGGTGTCATCCCCCCTCCCTCACACACTGTTCAGCATATTCCAGCAGCTAAGAGCACGTAGTATAAGTCAAGAGCTGAGAAGGAATTGAAGATCTGCGAGCCACGCATTGCGTGAGGCGATAGGACTAGTGCAAGCTAGATGCTCTGAAAGACGGTTTTAGCGTGCGGTACAGTATACGAGAACCGTGTAGTCTGGTAGAAGTTTATTAACTTTTTAGAGGTCCCTGCTGCCTCCATCGCCAGGTCGATTATCCCTGAAACGTTGGTTAACTTTTACCAGACTCCACGGCGCTGTAACCCTAAGACGGTTGTAAGAACCTATAGGCCCTACAATTTTATTTGAATCGAAATGGAACTAAATAACTTACATTTTGGTCGCCATATTTATTGTTGTAAGTCACATGTGAAGAATGTCTGTCTGGTAGAGTTAAGTCCCGGATATCTGGTCCTGTTGGAAGACAGATCTAGTGTATAATTTACAGGAAGACTCTTTTTTCCCTGCTGACACTATATTCATAGTATAACATACTGACACTTTTGTTTCTTACTGTACTTTTCTTGTTATTAACAATAATCTGATTCGGGAGAATCTGGAAAAAATCGTCCCTTGGTGACTTCTGTTCGATTCCATTCTATCCTCACAATCTCAAGTGATGCAAAACGCCCTCTGGTATCTTTACAACCAGAAACTAAGAATAGATTAAGGCATCGGGGAATTTTAGATGGTTTGATATGCAAATGTAACACAGATTGTTAAATGCAATAAATATTCATGATTTAGTTTCCTTGCTGTTCAAATGATGGCCACGTTGTTTAAAAGCGGTATTATATTTTATTTTTATTCCCTAAGGAATTTATTACAGATCCATTTTCGTTACGCTGTCCTTACATTTTGATGAACTGTAACCTACAATGCCATGTAGTATGTGAGGACTTATGAAAATGTTTAAATAATATCTATGAAATTGAATATGTAAATCTAAATACGAATGTCCAAGTGTAAGACAGTTATAAGCTGAGTAATTCTATGATTGAAGAACATGTAATTAATTTAAGAACGTCTGCAGATATGAAGTGGATCACGTAATTGTGATATTATCTGTGCCACTGGACAGACATTAGCACAAATTGCTATGTACTGAGATAAGGAATATGCGTTTATACTGTTCTGTTACAGAACCTTCTAGATCAAGTGGAGATATGTTTGAAATTTATGTGTGTATAATTCAATTTTGTGCGAAGAATTTCTTAGTTTAATACGGTTATAAATTTATCGTCTTATTGAGAAATGATTTAAACCTTAATTACTTACAGGCCTCAATTATCTAAACCGCAGAATTGGCTATCTTGATTATGATCTTAGAGGCCCCGAACGTCGGAATCGCGGGTTCGAATCCCACTGGAATCATTTGGAAATATCATCGTTCTTCTATGTCGTGCTATGTACAGATAAAGGAATTAATGTGGGCCGATTCTATGTCTGATGAAACCTACCGAATGAATAAAAACGTTCTGAATCTGAAGAAACCAGAGACTTTCTGTTCAATTGTGATAGCTGAAGAAAACTACGTTAATTATTTTTTGTTGAAGATTTTGTAAAAGTAACTATATGTGTCGTTGGAGTCAAATTTTAGTATTTAAAATTTGCGTTCTCTTTCCCCAAATACTGAACTGTCTGAAACTATACGACTGGAGGCGACAGCCGACGCGCGAAGACATGTTTCCCTTCATCATTCGATAAAATTTTATTTAAATTCGTTGCATTAATGGTTATGTGCCTAGTTACTATACGATCAAATAGTTATATAAGTAGTTTAATTAAGACAAAATAAAATAACACGCGAATTTTTCAGTAGATCAATGAATGTGCTCTGTTAAGTGGAACTCCTTCTGTAAATAATACGGAATTTCTAAATTCCTGATTGATGCAATAATTTACTTGAACTTTGGTCATCGGGGTATCAGTCATTTGACGGAAATAATTTCCCTCGTCTTACTCGTACTGAATTGTAACAACGCGTGGACTTGTTGGTAGACACTATTGCACTTCTGTTCTGAAGATGGAATCAGTATGTTCTTCTAAAACGTTGGTATTTATCTACACGTTTATATGGCGCGGCGTTACAGCGCAGAAGTTCGCATCTATATTGTAACTGGGCGTGTAGAATTTGGCGTAACGATGGTTGGCATCTACAAAAGTTTGAAATTTAATGTGCATGTTGAACATTTTAATACAGCACGAAACTCTGAGCCAACGGTAGTCGACTTCTGTGTAATGGAAATACTTAAAAACGGAAATATGGACAAAGGTAAAGGAGAAATTAATTATTACCTTAAATATCCTCCTCCTTTGCTTTGCATTTCTTCCAGGAATTTCTTGTTAGTACTGACTTTATTCGAATTTGAGAGTCCTGTTTGTGGTTAAAATATGCAAGTATCTTGTCGCTTTGTGTTTGAAATAGCAGCACAGCTGTGAGATGTTTCGTGTTTGTGGTTCAGATGATCATGATAGCGCGAGATAAGAGTGCCCAATGGAATCGCTCGCCTGGGCTGATCCGCTGAAGCGGACGATTGCATTGCCCTCCGCCTCCCAACCTACCACTCAAGCCGACGAGGATTCTCAAAGGAAGAAAACTTTGAGTGCTAATCTTTATTGATCCTTCCTCCTTCTCACCCATTCGTTGGTTCACAGGGATGCTTATTCGCTTCCTGACTTCTCGCTCTCTTACCTAACTCCCTTGCATTTATTTTTATGTATTTTGTCTTTCTTGATAACTGGTTTTCTTTCATTCTTATCACTCACGAAATTGTTTCTTTCTATTTTCGCAAATTCTTCGCATTTCCTTGTCAACATTTTCTAGTTTGTTATACCCTTCAGTCCCCCCCCCCAAATCGTTCTGTGTGTGTGCGATGTTTATTTTGTTATGTATTGTTTATTTCTGTAAACACTGAACTTCCTATTCGGGAAGCAAATCTCGACTTTCGAGCCAGCTATTCTGATTGGTCGTGAGTGACCATGCTAACAGATTAATTAGATGTGACGACCATGTTTTTTTTATTTATTTTATTATTTTTTTATTCAGATGTAGAAGGCTGGGTCTCCATAATGCCCTCAGGGTTTCATAATAACACATGTGTTTCTGCCATTAGCAGTGGTACATCATTTGGGGGGTACAGTTTCAACTAATTACATTCTGCAGTGCCCATCTTGAGAAAGGAGTACAGGCACTTTCATCCTTTCAGGTGATTCTAAGATTAATTGTCGTAGTTACAAAATCCTCGCTGCTTCTTTGTTCTGATAGATAAGTCTAGTGCACGAACTCCCAAATCATTTCTTCAAAATACATTTTAATTATATTGCCCGCTTGCGCCTAGATATTTCGAGTTATCTCTTCTAGGTTTTTTGGCATTGATTTCTATTTTTGACGTCACGTTAAGACCGGCTTCGGAGCCACCTCAGCACTTTGTATACTTAACCAAGGACTCTATCCCTAGGGGTTAAGCAGTCGGGGACTGAAGATAACAACTTTCTTCACTATCGATATTAAGAATGCGAGGATCTGTACTTCGATTCCCTTACGTCTTCACGGGTTGTGTATAATTAAGTACAGTGTCTTCATCTATTTAACTTTTTATTGAGACGTATGCCATTTTTGTTTATAACCGTCGAGATATGCCACATTTTGGATGATTTATTAGCAATATTGTTTATGTTGTGACTAGACTTGAAAATGAGGACAGAGATGGCCCTCGAAACGCCGGCAGAGTTTAACCAAGTGACGCGGCTGCTGGCTCCAGAAGTTTTTATTAATCGTGTTTATTTGTCATGCGTTCCGGCTGCTAACAATCAACATGCTGCCGCCCGAATTATACTGCAGTGTAATGTAAACACTGGATAAACGTTCAGATGACTAAACCAAAGTTAAGTTAGGTTATATGATAAGATTTTCTTTCATAAAGCCAGGCTCTAGAATTAAGGTTTCTGGTAATGTATGTGTCCTCATGTATTACATGCTCTTTACAGAAATTATGAATATAAATAATAATTATTTCTTACTCCATTTATAATTTGTTTTATTTCATTTGCGGTTTGATCGGTATTGTTAAACACTTTGTACAGTATATCAAATCTAAAACTTCTTGACGATGGTGAAGAGTCAATTGAATAAAAATTTACTTGGATATTATCCATCGTCTAGTAATAAAACGTAAAACGACGTTTCGGAGATAGGGATTAGCTCTATCTAGTGGGCCCAACTGAGTAGGAACCTGAAGACGGAGATAGAGCCCCATCTCGTTTTACGTTTTTTACGTTTTATTACTAGACGATGGATAATATCCAAGTAAATTTTTATTCAATTGACTTTGTACAGTCTTTGACTTTATTTATTTTTTCTGCTTACCCTGAGTTGTAAGTTATTTTTATTTTTGGCGTTGGAACTTAATTTCAGTATTTTTAACGTGTATGCCCATGTCATGAAGATACATATAAAATGTTAAGAGCAGGGGCCCCTTTATCTGACGAAATTCATAGTCGTAGTCACGAAAACTCTGAGGTAGTGAAGTGTAGATAAGGCATGCCGCTAAAACTGCACCCATGCTCCATACTGTTATCCAGGGGTACTCAACATTTTCCATATCCGGGCCACATTCACCACCCATTCTTACAGACCCGCTGGCCGCAAGATTATAAATGAGAATAATTCATTAGAATTTATAGCAAAACACCACTAAATCAGGCCTATTATTACAGCATGTTAAGTTCACATATATGTGTCAGTAATTTTCTATAACAAAACCAGTCGTAAGTGTGACATTTGACACTACTACTGCTTGAACAGCCTTTCAATATCAGGTTTTACTTGAATTAGCACTCGGCCCCGAGTTTAAATCTTGGTCCGGGGGCCAGCTGTCCTGACTGAGGTTTTTCGTGGTTTTCCTCAGCCACGACTGCTTCCTTCCACATCCTTGCAAATTCATTATTCATTGTCACATGTACTCTGAGTTACTTAAAAGGTGTCGTTATACAAACTGTAAATAAATAAATAAATATTAACTTTAAAGAAGTTTATGTACGTATGTTACATTACTATAATGTATTGAAAGTCTGTAAGTCTATTAGTAGAAAATTTTAATAAGGATATATCAGTTGTAGACGCAGAGAAAATGGATAAAATTATATACATTTATATATTTAGTACTTAATTTTATGGGTAAATTTTCGACTAAAATAATATCTGTCATATATTTTGGAGTGCCGTGGAGTATTACATGTATTGGACAACCCTTTTTTACTTAAGTGTAGTCATTGGCCATGAAACATAACAAAAAAAGAGAACGAGGAAAACATAAAATGTAACCTAGAGGAAACAGACCCATTTACCGGATAAGTTGGATCTGTCGTATTGAATCTAATGAGTGGAAACGTTTCCTCCGTCCCAGGGATCAGTCCGCGTTAATCAGGTGACCGGAAATCGCCAAGGAAACTGACCATTACAGAATTATTGCAAGGGCAATTAAATCTCGCAAGCAAAGGAAGTAAAAGGGGGCTTTTCCAATCGGATAACCTGGCACACGACGCAGTGGTTTGGGTTGGGGGGGGGGGGGTGAAGTTCCAATCTAGCAAGATAATGAGTGTAAGAATGGCATACGTCGAAAAAAAAGAACAGTTAATTTTTGGACATGACAATAAGTAAGTATCTTTGAACATAGTAAAAATGCTTGTAAATAAAGTCTAATGTAGTTAAATAACGTTTACTATTTTATAGTCTAATAGATTGGTTGCATATTTATCAAATAACTTAATGAAGCAGAAATTTTTATAAGTTTGTAGTCGCTCAACCCGTCAAGAAATCTGTCGCATTATACAGAACACGAGGGTTTATGTCGTGTTCGTGAACCACGTCACTGGGCCGAATCCCGATCGAATTGATTTTAGTCCATACCCTTACACTATGTTTATTTAAAATCTGTTGTAATATTCCTCCATTTACATGTGTATCTCACAAGTGGTTCTCTTATCTTCAAGTTCTCTGGTTAAGATTTTTTATGCAATACGCATACGTACATCACCTGGAAGATGGACAAAGGATATTGTGAAAACAGACCTATAATCTGCATTCTATTGTATCACGTTAGATTACTGCGTCAAATTTACTTAAATTAATATAAAGTTGGTGGCAATCAAGTTAAGGAAACTTAAGGGGCTACTGTATTCTTATGTTTGCCAGACTGCTGACTGGTAGTCAGTGTGCATCTGGAAGGTCCTGAGATCTGCCATCTGGATATATCTTTTCTTGGTTTTCCTCTGTCTATGGTTTTCAAGTTCAAAGTTGCTAGTGCATTTTTCTCACGCAACCCTTCTGGTTTAAATAAATAAAAAATTTACTCCGTTACTGTGGTGGCCACTAAATCATAACTTCTCACATTCACTTCTTTTGTTTGTTTTTTTCCAGCGACGCGCGCAGAAGTGGAGACCGATGTTGCCCTCTACATTGGTCTAGCGGTAGCTTGTGCGGTCTTCGCTGTCGTGGCCTTCTTTATTTTCCGTCTTCTGAGAAGGAAGGGACGGGATCACAGCATGTACAACATGGCGGCTTCCGGTAAGTACACGCCGTTGGATGAAATTTGGTACGGACGTTATACCGTTGAGGAATACTCTAACATCACATTTTTCAGTGTCCTAAATTCGGTAAAACTTTCATGGCGGACGAACAAAGTGAGATTCGACAAAAATTCAGATGAATTGTATTAGAAACTAGTCTACGTTTTTAAAATTATTCTATAAAGCATTTCAGATCTAGTATGTGTACTCGTTCCTATATATGATTTTTAAATCTTATCTGGTGAATCTTGATGAAAATTACCCCTTCCCCCCCAAAAGAAACGAAATGCGAATTTTATACGTATAAATTGATAAGTCAAGTGCAAACTGATGACAGTACAGGAATGTACCGACAGAATGCGCTGTGATTATTGTGTGCAAATAGACGCATAGAATGACAGAATTACTGCCGACCTCTTTAATTAGTTGCATTAGTAATCTCGCTTTGACGGGCCCTGTAATTTACTTCAGGGATGAACCATTATATATATGTACTGAGCAGTGTAGACTATAGTTGTTGGTCTGTCACATCAAGGGAAGAGCGCGGATTAAGAATGTATGAGAAATGGTGCTTAGGAGAATATACTCAAGAGTGGTTTAGTGACAGCAGAATTGAAACAGTAATGTGTACGTATCAAACATTTCATGAGAAGTGAATACATTTTAATCAGAAATTTGGTGTAAAGAGACTACTTTGCAGACCTAGGAGCGGATGGGGGATAATATGAACACTGATATGAAGGAAGTAGATTGTGGGTATGCGGAAGGATTCATCTGGCCAGGATAGTGATTGGTGGAGAGCTGTTGTGAATAGGGTAATGAACTTTCAGGTTTCATAAAAGGCGGAACATTTTTTGAACACCTGGACGTCTGTACGTTTCTCTGTTTAATGGAGTTAAATGCCCTGTTGCAAGAACTGTCAGTCCACCAAAACTTTTCTTCGAGAAAATATTTTATTGATAGATCTGTGTGTCTATCATTGGGTTATTTAATGGCGCTGGTTCAACTTTGAAACTGTAGCGTTAGATGGAATGAGAAGATACGCAATAAATTGGAAAGGCTTTAGGAGGATTTTATCGTCGTGGTTTTTTCAAGGTCATTCGCCTGTAGCAACGAAGAACAGACAGTTCAGTTAGTTTAGCTGGTACACCGTCTGAGATCCGAACCAGATACCTCCCACATTTCATTTATTCGGTCTGTGTGTAGGAGCCAGCTTACTATACGCGCAAGTTTTCCTAAGATTTCCTTTCCTAGTTGCCCCATTTGATGCCTGGCCGCGATCATGCATTCTTATAACAGTGAAGAAAACATGGATACAATACTCCGTTGTTATAAATGGTATATTTCTCCTTACTGTGAATTACTTTGTTAAACGTGATTGGCTTGGTGTTGGCCACTGCTGACTTGTCATCGCACGCGGTGCTGTGGGCAAATGGCCGAAGTATAGTAGCTGAACATGTTTCCTTCCGGACTCGACTCGTATATACAGAAACCATTCTACGTTCTGACATTCATGCTCGCTCGACCAAAGATAACCTGCTAGTACAGTATTGTATGTGTAAGGTGGATGAATGTGTTTTGGTAGGGAGTGTACCGTGGCTGGCTGTCAAGAGATCTGATGGCCTCCACAGCTTCCCGGTTCTCTTCACCGCAGGCCCATGCACCTCATTAAACCAACAAACTGTCAGATTTCAGCTTCGTCCTCACACCCTTCAGTACGTCCCCTCCCTCTTGAACCACCCCCTATTTTCTCTCCACACGCGCCTCTCTGGCCTTATAATTAGGCTCCGTGTCACTCACTTTCAACGGTTATTTTTGGGGTGAGTTCTACTTTTGAAAATAGAGACTCGAATATGTTAGGCATTTTAATAGGAAGCTGAACACGTTACACCAACGTGCGGCGAGAATAAGTAAGCTTTGCTCTATGAAATGACAAATGAGGTAGATATATTTTTCTTTCCCTTCAACCTCTGTTATTTTTGTGTGAAATTTGAACGTATTTAATTGAGCGTCATCATAATTATAAAAGAGTAACCCGTTTCGTATAGGCTTGTTTATTACGCATGCGGAGGTCAGGCGTGCATAGAGCAAAAGTGGCTTCAGGTAATTTGAATGAACCTAGTTGGTATTCAGGATGAGTTGAGCAGGCAGCTAGCCAAAAAAAAAAGTATCTGCTGTGTGATCTTGTGACCCAGCGTTTCGGCAGACATTGTAGTTGTCATCTTCAGGGTGAGTACGTAATGTTTGGGCGTTTTTAGAAGCCGTATATAAGACAGGAAATCGGCACCATCAAATCCATCACTGCCTGCTGCTTGCCATAAATAAGGCTTCCAGCAACGCGGAACCATCATATACTCACCCTGAAGATAAAACTTTTAATGTTTGTCGAAACGTTGTGTAATTTTAAATATTCCTCTCGGCTTATCTTCGAAACCCGAAGTTGTACAGTGAATTACGGGAGTGAACACGTAAGGAGAAATGGTTTCTTGTTCTTTAGATGTATCGTTTTGCGTTCACGCATTTCGTTTTACAGAAAAGTCGCTGAAGAAATGTGGATGAGAATTGTACGTTTTAAAGAGTCGGGTCCCCCCCCCACTCCCCACCCCCCGAAAGAGTGCTATAGTTTTGTGTCTGTATCTTTAGATTACAGTACTGAACTCCTAACTTCATGGTGCAATGTGCTTGTTAGAAAGTTTGGAAGAAAGAAAACTTTTCTAGAACCCAAAGGTTCATTATCTTGTCCAGAACAGGCGGTCACAAACTAACATTCATTCAGTTTAAACTTTTCATCAATTTTTCCTCTCCGTAACGTCCATTATAATATTATCGTCTGTCTACACGTTAGTCTCTTCAAACGATCTGTTGCATTGAGGATTTCAGATTAACATTTTCTCTGCATTTACCACCTCTCCCATGCGTGCTACATGTTCGCAAAATATTTTTGTCCAGTGAGTAAAGTGGCAGCTGCGTAGGGTCTTCCGATTTTAGGGGCCCTCACATTTTGTGCTGATATCAAACTGTAAGTTACGTGTCCAGGGCCCACCATTGTCTTAAAGCAACTCTGCATGTCCAGTGTCCTATTTCTCTCTCCCTCTGGTCTAAATATTATCCTTTGAACTTCGTTCTCAAACAACCTCAAACTGTTTTCATCCTATAAAGTGAGAGACCAAGTTGAAAACCCATGCAAAATAACATAAAATTTTGGTTCTGTATATTTGTGGTCACGTAAAGATGAAAGACTCTGAGCTGACGTCATGAATATAATTCTGGTTTGTTAAACTATGTGGTAGTAATTTGAACCTAAGGGAAGGAGTTTACTACGGCCTACGGACAAACCACTCTGGTTTCTGTCAACAGTTAAAAGTTGTCAACGGGCCCTTTAAAAGCCACAGGAATCGTTCTGTTAATTTGTACTTTGCGGTCGGTGAACCTCGTAGTGTTTAATCCAAAACTGAGGTGCTCTAATTATACAAAGAGCATAGTTTGAAGCAAGAACCTTTTTAACCTAGCCCTCCTGTACAGAATTCCCTTAAAACTATTCAGGTATTTCGTATTTATTTATTTACGACCAGATTTGGATCCCCAACAGAGGCAGAGGATTTTTCATCTGCCCTCTGCATCCAGGCCGGTCCTGGGGTCCACGCAGCCTCCTATCCAATGGGTACCGGGGTCCTTTCGCGGGAGTAAGGCTTGGTCGGGGCATGATGCTTTATTTTTTAATTATAATAATAAATATTGTATACCAAGCTAATAGCGCCATTATAGTTAGTTATATTAAGCTACAGACCGAAAGAGAACATGGTGAACTGCTCAGTAAATGTTTTATTGACATCCATATTTCGGTTACGTCATGTAGTAATCATTGATCTCTGTTGATTTATCAGTTATCAAATAAGGGGGCGGATAGAGGAAAAACTCTGGGCCATATATTTATCATAATTAGTCAGTTGTGCGTATGAGACGAACGGTAAAGGAATATCTAGTTTCAGTCTTTGGTCGAAAAAAAGACACTGTATCCCGTGGGTCTGCAACTGCTACACTGTGTCTTGTAAAATCACGTGTGACCCGCGTTTCCCGGATGCTGTCACTTCCCTTTGTGTAATTTATCTTTGTCGGTATGCGTTCTTTTTTTTAAAAAAAGGACGCCTGCACATTTTCACAAAGCCGTATACTAGGAAAGGCCATTTACTGTTAAATCTATTTTGTTTTATTGGCAGGCTGTTCACGTTGTCTGATGAAAGCAATGCCCTGTGGACGAAATGTCGCGTGACTTGGCATGCCCGGCCCTCATCTAACAAATGACGCCTGACGTCTGTCTCGCTTAATTGTCTCGATCCTTTGATTTGGTGTGCCGGTACTTAGTCTGATGCTGCCTGTTTCTTATAAATCTTCATTATCAGTTCACGTTTCGATCGAATCAATATTGGCTATCTGTGACTTTTGTTATGACGGTGATTAATCTTCGAAGTCCATAATAAAGAAATGTTATCTGTTGGGGTGCAAATTGCTTCTCAGAACGAGGTAGACGCTCGTTAGAAGCGCCCGGAGGAACGGGAAACACGTAATAGAAATAAAATGTAATTACAATGCAAATTATGAAATTCGTTTGTACTTGTATCGTTGCGAAGGGAAGTGACGGCGACTACCCGCGTAATTATCAGTCAATCGAGGAAGGCTCTAGAAATGGAAGAATAGTTTCTGATTTTTCGTTTTAGGCTTATGAGATTATCCTAACCACTTAATTTTTACATTTTTGGACACGCACGAACTTGTAAGACGGGGTAGACACTAATATGCCGAATGCAGGGTCCTGAAACCATATTTGGAAATATAAACATGAAACGTTTGCTGCAATTATATTTTCGTAAGATGTAAGACAGCAAAATGGTGGTTAACAAAATTTCGCTTTTAGTGTGACAGCGATTATTTGAAATAGTGAATCTAGGTATCTCAAACTGGAAATCGAGATATACCACACACATACCTACAAATTCCATATGCAGTACACGTTATAAGTCTACGGTTACAACCATGGCGACGGCGCGACAATTTGAGGTTATAGCCAACAAATTTCTAACATATTTGCAATTTCAAACAATAAAATGCTTCTGACTAGAAAGGAATTTGATCGTGTGACCATAAGCACATAGGCTCATGATACCAACTCATGAAATAAATTGCATCATTTTATTGTTGAATTATAAATTTGCGTTAAGTCAGTATCACACTAACAACATGGCGTTCGTAGGCGTGGAAGTCTTGCATTAGTAATGCAGACAAAAGAGTTCTGCGCCGAACTCCTTGGCGTACGTTGCCATCAGTCACTTATAATGATTATGTTGTCTGCAGAATATCAACCCGAGTACTTTCCAGAACAGGACAAGAAGAATCTGTCCTTGCAGCATCCCTCACAGCAGCCGGACTTAACACAGACAGTGGTGGGGGTGTCAGTGGCCCCCTGTTACGAGTATCCGTACTCGGACCCCCCGAACAGCAAGAATGGACTATCACGCTCCTGCAGTGAGCACCACTACGATGTCCCACACTTGAACAGTCCCCCTGGGGACCCTCCTACATCGCCCTCGACGTATAGCCATTCAATGGACAGTAGCAGTTGCCCTGTCACTGCCACTCCACCTGTAGAGACATCTAGCGAGAAACCCCTTAATTCGGACTCCAGCCATAGCATCAGCAGCTTCTGCTCGTCATGTAAGTGAGAGAAATGACCTGCCATCTGTTGGAAGTAGAAAAAGTTTGCATAAAAGCTACTACAGGTAACTCTGGTTTTATGAACGTTCGATTTACGAACATTCCCTATAACGAACGTCACAATTCATTCAAAATTTCTTAAAGTCGCCAATAGGTAGAGTTCCTTATAAAACGAAATGCCAAACGTATAGTGATCATAATTGTAAGATATAAGAAAATAAACTTATTTATTACAATAATTATCAGAAAATTATTATATGATAATTATACTGAACTGTTCTTGGTTAATAAAACTAATCTAGCCAGTAAAAAGACGTTAGTTTACTTCCCACGCCGCGTAGAATGTTTTCTCGTGGGAAAGAAATCGGTGATTCCTCCTGTTATAATATAATAGGACCATCACTTCCATGCGATGTGTAGTACATGGTTTTAATGCTTTAAAATGGCTGCTAACGTTACGATACGTTTCGTGAACGCTCAGGAATGCAAGATACACATAACGAACAAAAACATATAACAAACGTCTTGGAGCGGAACTCGTTCGTAAAATGAGAGTTGCCTGTATTTGTAATGGTTTGTTTCCAGAAGTTAAGCAAAACTAACCTAACCCTTCTAAAGCTATACATAAGCATGATGGAGCCCTGTGACACCAAAATGCACTCTGGAATGTGGTATATTGGAGGACCCAAACCATGTTTTATATTTTATTACTTCTCTCTTGTATCTTCTCAGTAAAACATTTTCAGTTTCGTATAGGGGTCTAGAGATCTCCCTTGAAGGATCATTAAAATTTCTCATGAAGGAGCCAAAACTTGCATAACCTGTAGCAGCAAAATTTGTGAACAGGATGATAGCAGGTAATAAGAATGTAACACGTTATTTATGTAGACTGCAAATGTACTGCAGATATTTTTTTTCCCTTCGGTTAGTGTGATGAATGCTGAAAAATAAAATAAAAATCATATTTCTAAATTTTGAAATTATTTTTGCAGCAGCCTCCAGACCCGATTCAACTTACGACATCGCGGCCCAGTCCACTACGCCAACATCTCCTCCATCATCTGCCATTGTCGGTGTAGATCCAGAATGCATTGCGTCTGCAACAGTAACGTCAGCTGGAGCGAGGCTCAGCATACTGGAGTCTGGCATCTCACTCAGTGTGCCTGAAGGTGCTCTGGTAAGAGGTCAGAGAGAGGACGCGTTTGTCGCTGTTCTCCGGGAAGACAGACATAGACCAAAACTTTCAGGTTAGTATCCTCAGTCTTGGATAAGAATTGCAGTAGTTCATGGATGCCCCAGTACTGACAGTCTCACTACCTTGTACTTGTCTCAAATAGGAACGACTATTTACAAATTAAGAATTTAACTCTTTGTAGCTTTGTATTTAAGCCAGCACATTTAGATGTTTAAATTAATAGAATGCAAATGATAGATTTATAGCTGAATATTTCTGTCTTCTGGGTTGTTGCGCTGTGTAGTCTGTGCACCAACGTTTCAGAGGTCATACTGCCTCCGTCATCAGGGCGATGAATGGTAAACATCTACCATACTACACAGCACAACAACCCAGAAGACAGAAATCTTCATACTCACTGCTGTGAAAACCTCAAATCTTACACAGATTTATAGCTGTTTTTTGCCTTGATTTTACATTGGCAGATCGTCAGACACAACTAAGTCCTGTGGTGATTTGTGGGCCAGCGAATATAACATTCAAGAAACCAGTGATTGTGAATTTCCATCACTGTGCAAGTCTTAAGCATGGACATTGGAGTGTTTCTGTTTGGTGCAGTTACTCGCAGCCAGAAGAATCTCCGGTGTGGCAGGTCAGTGTAGTTGTCAAACTGAAAGAAGTTACAAGCAACAGTAAACTGCAAAATGGTAAGAAAATTCCCTAATATAATGTCATAGATCACTGTCGTATAATCTTTCTGTCTTACGAAAATTAATACATACTTCAACGAAGCCTTAATTTGACAGTTTATCGATGTAGACACAAGGTTATGTTGAGGGATACCAGTGTTCTGGGGGTCTTCGTGTTGTTACTATCCAGAAGACCAACATCGACATCTTCAATAAAATCTTCTCGGGCTATCAGCTGCGTCAGTCCGCTGAGGACAAGGACAGAGATGGACCTCGAAACGTTGGTCTTTTCATGTTTTAATCACTTGACGCGGCTGATAGCCCGAGAAGATTTTATTGTACATAGTCGCCGTGAAAGCTCAAGATCATACATTGACATCTTCATTTTGTGAGTACCTAAAATTTAATCAAGTGTCTGTAATGTTTAACATTGCAGAAAGTCGTGACACTGGGTGAGGAGACAATCAACACGCCAGTATTTACGCAGTTGGACCATGGTCAAGTGTATCTGGTGACTGATCAGCTCACTCGGTTTGTACTAGTTGGGGAATCGGCAGGAAGTTGCAACAAGGCTGTGAAGACACTGAGACTAGCAGTATTTGCACCATCACCGATACTCCACCCACAATCACTTGATTATAATGTTCGCGTCTACACATTAGAGGACAATATGGCGGCCCTTGAGGTAACAGAAACATACATGGCATAGTGTGATACAGTATTGCTGTTTGTTCACCATATAAATTACAAGAATATGTAACTTTGTTATTCTGTTATCATCTTTTTCTTTCTTGACATAATCAGACAGAGCTATAAATTCATCAGGCTACTCATGTCTGAACTGTTTTGTCCAAGAGATATGTTCTACAGTTACATTTTTTAATACATCATGAAATATTAACATTTCAGTAAATTTTTGAATATATTACTGAAAGTCTAATACATGTACTGTGACAGATTTACTGTGTTACACCAAAGTAAAACTGTATTTTGAAATTTTGTCACGTCTGTAGCTTTTATTTGCAGATATCCAAAATAGATTTTGACTATGAAGATATTAGGGAAGATAAAAACTTTGTTGTAAGATGAACTAAACACTGAAAATATATTATATGGTTATGATGATGTGTAGCAACCTAATTCTGAAGGTTTGTGACGATGTTGCGTTGTTGAAGCAAACTATTTTCTGGACATTATCCATCATCCAAAATTAAATAAAACACGACATTTTGGAGATAGGAATCTATCTCCGTCTTCACGTAAAACCTACTCTGTTGGGCCAAATCGATATAACTAGTCCGGAGATAGGGACTAGCTCTTTGTGAGCCATTTAACCGCTTTGTTTTACTGTATTAGGCATATATTTGGTTTAATATAGGGAGTGCTGCAAATGGAGAAAAAGTTGGGAGGTTGTCTAATGGATAAACCAAAGACCATGTTATTCCAAGATGGTGGTGCTAGTTTATGCCTCAGTATGGAAGATATTGGTCCAGGATGGAAAAGCAAGCCCCAGGCTGACTATCAGGTCTGTGTGCATGCAGTACAGGTAACAAATTAGTAATTTGAATAATAATTTGATTCATAAATTGAGGTTATGTTGATGATCTTCCCATTATTTATGTTATATTCATATAAATACTAGCCAACTTTTCAAAAGTTGTGTATTCAGATGATTAGGAAACATCCATTAGTATTTTGTCAGTCAGTCAATCAGTCATTGGAATGCAAAAGAGGATAAGACATTTTAATTGTGTCATAATATTATGATTATGAGAAGGTTTTGAATTTCATATTGTTGAAGTATTCTGTTTGTGTTCAGTTTGATTTAATTGAAGTAACAGTGATAACTTTCAGACTATACGTAATGATTTTGGCTGTCATTTTACTTGGGAGCCAAATGTCCATTAGAATCTCATGTGAATTTATTGGCCCTTACTTCCTGAATCTCTCTGGTGGTAATAATGTGAAATTTTACCTGATTTGTGCCTCTTCCCATGTTCCAATTACATGCAATGAAGTTCAAAACTGTAAGCTACATATAAAGGAAATGTGTTTTCAATTTTAAAAACTGTGCATGTTCATATATTTCTACAAATTATATCTTAAAACAAGAAAATGGAGGAGGGGTCACATTCCCGCAGTTTGTCTTCCTGTTGGAATTCAGTAATTGAGGTTAGGTCTGAATTCACAGGATATAACTCTCTTCCAAATCCTTGATAATGGTTAGTATATTCTTGATATAGTTATGAATATATCACTGTTATAAAAGTCAAAGGATAATATTTCATTTATTCGCTGAAAGATTAAAACTTCTGTGTTTTTAGATTAGGTACAGTCCAGCTATCATGTGTCACAGTAGCGTACCACTACATAGTTAATCCTGGAGTTATAGTATAGCCAGTAGCCTCATGCCGAGGGCTGTTAAATTCCTTATAGTTGTTAACTATGGTTTAAAACAAGAGGTATACAAACACATGTGGTGTGGTAATGAGAACAAATTTTGTCCTGTCTCTCACTGAATTTTAAGTTGCAGCTGTGCTACTGGCTTCACATGTGGAATTCATCCATTTTGTATGTTAAAATTCTTTACATAAAAATATATATAAAGTACCTCTTCCATTTTGTTGTTTTTAAGTACCAGAATCTCTATATCCAAACAAACACTAACTGTGACTGTCAGTTCATATTAATATTTCCACTGCTTAAATAACATTCTAGCTCATGGCTGCTCACTACACCGTATGAATGTTCTGGGCAGGTGTAAAATGCATAAAACAGAAAACCAGAACACGAACTTTGCAGCTCTTTTGAATCACAGTAAAAAATGTGTTTTTGGTATTCCTTGTTGTCTAGGAAATCCCATTCCATCACATCTGGAGCTCGTCACACAATCATCTGCACTGCTCCTTCACATTGGAGCGCACTGACAGACTTGTTCATACAGTGGCCTTCAGAATACTGGCGTGCCAGAAGGGAAGCCACACACACCGCCAGATGTTCAGAATTAACACTGATCTACAGAACTCTTCTCCTAACATAACTGTGGTTTGTATCAGGGATATATGTAGCATATATTGTAGATCAATACTTTTCATTTTAACACAAATTTAACTTTTAGCGTATAATTTAAAAATGGGGTACGTTGTCCTGCAAGACAGTTAAGGATTGAAGAGAATTTGTGGTTCCCACAGCATTGCAGGTCTTGTGGGTAGTAACACCGTGTGGACATTTAGGTAGATATCTTGTTTTGAAGGAACATATTGCTTCCACCTTTAGGGCTGAAGTGAGGGGGAAGGAACGTGGTTAGTTTATACAAGGTTAGGAAAATGACTAGGCTAATGGGAATTGGTCAGTGAGTATTGGGGGATGAGGAGGAAATGTCCAGATGAGCAGGGAGTCACCTTGGAGGAAATCAGTAAGGAGGTGTAGATCTGGAAGGAGAAAGATGAAGAAGCAGCCTTTTAAGGGGCCAGAAAGGGTGGAATGAAGATAAAGTTGGGCAGTTTCTTAAGATAGACTCTAAGCCATGGAGTTAATTAATGACCAAATTTAAGCTTGGAAGAAAGCACATGTGTAGAGTACTGCAGAGATTGCCTTAAAAGTTACATTTTTATTAACAGGTTCCAAGTAGCCCGGCTCTGTCACGCCCGCCACGGGCACTCACAGTGACGACTAGCAGTGGCTGCAGTTCAATGGTTACCACGTTGGATCAAACTACATCCTCACCTTTCAGGTAACTGACCATGCAGTGTACTTGAAACTAAATCTACAGTTTTTCTTTACAACTTTTGTAAATTATTTGTAATGAAATAGAAGGTGAATTTCTGTTGACCATGTATTTACTTTCTCATTTATTTAATATAAAAGAAAGTACTGCAGTCATATAAAATGTATTTAAGTGAAATCTGTTATATTGATAAATGTTTATGTGATGCATTTATTATGCAGAATATTTTGAAACAAAGGGACGTTTCATTATCATTGCTTTCCAGTTTAGCTTTAGAATATGCCGTCGGGAAAGTCTACAAAAGCAAAGAGGGATTGGGACTCTATGGGACATCAGTTTCTGGTACAAGCTGATGATGTTGGTTTATTGGGTGCAAACATTATTGTCATGAAAAATACACTGAAGCTCCACTTGATACGAGTAAGTAAGTTGGTCTGGAAGTAAACACAGAGAAAATTAAGTATATATTCATGTGTCATCTCCAGAATGTAGGAATGTATCAAGGTAGCCAAAATCCTCTGAAAATGTGGTAATAACATTAGCACTCGATTTTTTTTTTTTTTTTAAAAAAAAGAAAAAGAAATTCAGAGGCAGCTGGATTTTAGGAATGCTTGCTGCAATGCAGTATGCATTATTTATTTATTTAGTGTTCTGTCTGACGACAGGTCCATTCTTCTGCCCAAAAAGAGTATGCCAGTTTTCCCTATTCTCAGCTTCTCGTTTTAATTCCTGAAACAACATGATAAATGCATACCAAATTTAAGTTGAATAGCCAGAAGGGATAGACCACTCAGAAAGTTGAGGCATAATTTGGCTTATTCTATTAAAATGGATCCATGGACCTGCAGTTGGATATGTCGTGTCCAGAAGAAAGTCATAGTTGTGTTAAGCTGTAAAACTGTTGGTTTTTAGTGATTTTCTCCTCTACCTTCTCCAGATTCCAACATTCACTTCGGAAACAGCTATGCATGTGCTTGGATCCTCCTAATGCCCGGGGTAATGACTGGAGAATGCTTGCGCAGAGCCTCAATGTTGACAGGTGAGTAAGTGAAATCAGAATACATTTCCTCAGGTATTTCACACTTAAGATGGACTCCCTAACAATTACACACATTTATGAAACAAAACTTTATAATGACTTGCTTTAATGTTAATCTGTCAAAAAGGTAAACTATTTCCTGGGACACTGTATTTAATAGTTAGCTGATGGAACTTTGTTGTCCTGTTACATCACAATATATTATTAAAGGCATGTATGTACAAGTACAGAATCTTGTATGTCTAAAATGTATCCATACGCTTCATAGAATGTTGAGAGATTCATTTCTAATTGAATCGTCCACTTTAATGGGTTGTTTACTTACTTATATCCTGACCTTCAGGGAAGGTGGTGAAAAACTTTAGACTTTTATTGTTCTGTCCAAGTAACCATTCATTGTTTAATTAAATGTCAAAATCAGATGGAAATATGTAAAGTCACTTCATAACCCATTTTATAAATTCCAAACCCCCTTCTCCCTTCTGAGGTTATTTTGGGACTGGGATACTTGGACGCCCGGTTCTTCAAGTGCCTGTGCACTGCAGGTCCCAACTTTTCGTCGGGTTGATCTATAGACATTCGGTAGGACTCCTTGGATGGGGGATCGGCCCGTCGCAAGGCCTCTACCTGTACACAGGACAGCACAACACGGAAAGACGCGGACAAACATTTATGCCTTGAGTGGGATTCAAACCCACGGTCCCAGTGACCAAGAGGCACAAGGCCCACGCCTCAGACCGCGCGGCCACTGCAACCCCCCTATTTTGGGACATTTGTATTAAAAAAAAGTACATTATGGAAATTTTATCATTTTTGTGTATGTGTATAGGACAGTCCTCAGAAATGTGATCTGGTATGACAGCCTGAATTTGGCATCAACACACACTCCAACTTTAGTAGATTGTGATATAAAGTCTATAGAACAATGTTTCCAGTCTTAGCCCAAGTACACGGCCATTTTTTTTAAGTTCCTTTTGCCTGACTTTGTATTACTGTTGGTTCTGTATTTGGAAACTGTCATATCTGCCAGGTACATCAACTACTTCGCAACAAAGGGCAGCCCAACGGAACACATTTTAGATCTGTGGGAGGCAAGGCACAGAGATGCCACAGCTGTTACAGACCTCCTCAACATCTTGAGGGTGATGGGGCGTTCTGATGCTGCATTGCTACTAGAGAAGGAGATGGGCCCCTGGATATAACAAGACCCCATGCAAATCAGTGGACCAATTCTTAATCCTTGTGTACATATGCATTTAGAGACAAAGCAGGTTTTAGATAGACTGTTTCAAAAATGTTGAACTGTGGACTTATGTGACTTTAAGAAATAGCATAGTATAATACTACCATGTACTAGTTTGTTGGAGATGACGATGATATATGGCGATACTAGGCAAAAGTTGTGATGCTACATGAACCCCAGAAATGTGACTAGTTTTTTTCTTTGCCTGTGATTGTAGGAGTGTTACAGGTTACTGAACTAAGGGTTATGAGTCTGCGTGCGTTAGGTTCAGACTTTAATGTTTTGTAGGATAATATAAGGACTAAGTGACAACACGTTCAGTGCTCATTATGAAAATTCAGATGTGGTGCTAACTCTGTCTTACTGTACAAAACAAAGAATTTGCCTTACTTAGACGGTACTGGCAAATATACTGTACTAAAAATTGTTGTAATTTGTCTGCGAAACTGCAGTTTCCATTACAGGTATGCTTAATATTCAAGAAGGATACGTTCCTGAGATATCGTGAATCAGGACGTGGACTCTGATAAATATATATTTGTACTTTTTAATGAATGATGTATTCTGTCTTTTCACAGCTTCCACTTAAAAAGTTAACATCTTTTGTTTTTCTTTTGGGAGTTATGCATGCAGGGAAAATATAAAAATGAAGATTCCAAAATTCACTGCTACAGCCCACAAGATATGAACTCAGGCAGGTTATGATACATTGTGTGTGTGTGTGTGGGTTGCATGTGGAGTAACTGTGCAAAGCATATGAAGATGCAACACAGGAATATTTTCAAAGAAAGTGAGTGGTAACGTACTTTTGGGAGCTCAGCCACGCATATGCCATTCTGGGTACTCATACTGGTTTTATGGTTGTTATAATTGAAATTTATTACCTGGAATCTCTAGTTTAAAATAATGGCTTTAAGATGGTGAAACTTTGAGTTTCTATACACCCATTTGAAAATTTTACATTTATGTTTGTAAAGTGATGTGGTTGTATAACAGTAGAAATCATTTACAGTTATGGAGGCCAAATGAGACTGCATTGCTGCTTTGTTCAGAGAGAGACGCTGGAACTTATATGCTACAAGCCATATTTATTCTCATGTCTTATATACAGATTTTACCAGGCATTTATTCCATTGACTGTATTTAGAAAGGCTGTAATTTTACTATGTGAACAGTGAATTTTTCTATTATTTATGTCACTACTAATTCTCAACAGTCAGTCTAAATTTTCATTTTATTTATTTATTTACGGGTTGATTCAATGACACTGTTTCTGACTGTTATTTCAAATGATAAGATGATTAATAAACTTTGAATTGGAAAGAATATATAAGGAAATGTCCATGCCATAATTTAAGGTACTGTTTCAAAATCTGCCTGGATTTATTTGGGGAGAGTGTGGAAGGAAGCTGTTGTGGACTAATTTTAAGGTATAAGGTATTTGTCTTAAAGGACTGGAGAAGAACCGTAAAAGGGCTGAGTCAGGATAGCTGGTTTTCAAGCCATGAATTGATCCTCATACTTCCCAAATATGAAGCAGACTGCTATCAGAAGCAACAAATCTAGAACTTGAATACAATGAAAATAAAATTTACCCATTTACAGCAGATGCTCAGAATACTGTCTGTTGTTCAACACACATTCCTGGAGCCTCGTGTTTTTGAGAAATACTTCATTTTGGATATTTCCTTCGAACCACTGCTATGTATGGTACGTGGTAGGTTTGTCGATGTGAAGTCTTCCCAGTAATTCTGTCATGTAAATTTTCTTGCAACATATATTTTTTAACTTATACTTTTATGGAATGTCAGTTGGAAAATTTCAGAATTCCTGTTTGACTAAATATGCCCAATATTGTTGACCCAGCTGTGACAGCTGTTATCAACCAAAGTTACCAATATTTTCTCCGAAAAACATTCTCTCTACTATAATCTTGTGTTGATTTAGTTTTTTTAATGATATAAATATAATTTCAGAAACTGTTATAATTCTACCAATAATTTTTGAATAATGGTTAAAATAAAAACTGACAGATAAATCTTTCTTATGAAGATTTCTGTCTTCTGGGTTGTTGCGCTGTGTAGTCTGGTCGATGTTAACCAACGTTTCAGCGGCCATACTGCCTCCGTCATCAGGGTGATGAATATGCGCAACAACCCAGAAGACAGAAATCTTCATACTCACCACTGTGAAAACCTCAAATCTTACAAATCTTTCTTATAGCACCAACTTTCTCTGTCTTTATCTGTATGTTTTCAGCAGGCATTGTAGCGCTGTATATTAGTCGCACACAACTACAAAACACTTCAGAGTTTCCAAAAACAGTTTATGTAATGGTGCCTTAAATATTTGAATCAGACTTAAAAAGACTTTGTATTGGTACTTATTTTAACCATTAAATCCGGGAAAGTATAGTCACAGTGCATAAAACAAATTAGAATTTAATTACCATTTCCTCAGTGTGGCTTATTGCAGCAAATAAATGAACATACAATGTTTATCTTGTTAATTTCTGTTGTTTAAAACCACATTTTGATTAGGGTCTCCTGGTTTTGTGATACAGTGTTATGTTATCATTATTTCAGAGGAATTTATAACCCCCTATTACCCTACAAGACTACTGTATGCAAGAGTTAAGTAAGTCCGTACGGCATATGCAGCCTTGGAAGTCGCAGTTTGAAAAATGTTATGTTTTGTTCGTATTTTATGTAAACTTTACTGAGAATGCTTTAAGACATTTGACTTTATAAAATAGTAATAAAAAACAAATAAATGAACGGTGGAGAACTGGAAAGCAACAAATGTGTGTGAGAAATATGTTTGTACTAAAGATCTGTGCTCTTCAGTCAGATATAGGGGGTTATTCATCTGCACACCATTTGTCTACCGGGCCACCGATGTTACAAGGATTTATTTAAATCTCTTATACAGTACATGATGTCAACACCTGCAGAGTTAAAATTTTCAGCATGATGTAAACCTCGCATCTCGTATAAAACGTGAATTTTTCTTAAGTTTAGATTTGTAATTTGCGATCCAATGATCATCTAAATTTTTATCATTTATATATATACACACACACATGAACTGAGAGAAATTGAAATTTTTTTCTCACTATACCTAATCTTATGTATAATATGAAGACCGACTTACATTGTCTATCTTGGCTTATATAACCTCCTCGACCATTAATTAGGTTACAATTAAATTTATTATGGAAAAATCTGCATACAAAATGTGGTCAGTTAGGACAATCAATTGTACTAACATTCCTGATTATTTAGTTCATTATTCATAAAATAAAAATATTTATTTAGTTCAATGGTATAGAGTTTAATGAGGAGATAGTTCATGTTCTATACGTCTTTTGCCAGAAAATTTGAGGATTGGCACCCATATGTAATGCTTTAGATATATTTCTTCCCAGCCTAGGGTATCTCTGCCCCCTCCCAGATTGAATGTTGTCAGATATTTGTTCAGACCTCCATATATTTAATTAATTCAAAATAAATGAACAACCTGGGTAATTTGAATGGCAAGGGGCAGTATAGTTGGATAACTGTGTGTGCCATAGGTTCTGATGTATTTTCAAAGGTGTTTAGTTTATGAACTTGGCATGATGGTTGCATGTCACATCTTACCAGTGTAAACACCAGTGGTGTCACATTTTGTTATTCGCGTTAGAAAAGTGCAACGCTTCTTTCGCTTATACTGTTCACTGCAGCACTTATAACTCCATATGACATTCAGATTACATATTATTTATAAACCTTTGTTATTCATCAACAAATAAAGGTTTTGTTAGGGCAAACCATGCCGTACTCCAGTGTCATCATGTTTTTGTCTTCCTGTTTTGTAACAGTATCAATATATCATAATAAATAGCAATTGAACAATTTTTTTCTACGTAATCTTCAGCAACGTGGTTGTCATTTGCTGCACTATACTACATTTTATATGCACCATTTCTTTCCAGTATTTCAGTTACTTTCCTGGGAAATGTGTTAGTCGCCTTTCTGATAATTTAGACCCAAGCAGAGCATTTAATTTTATAACTGTGTTAATTAATTTTGTGTGTATAGTTGTGTGCTGCAGAGATGTGTTTCATGAAATATAATATTGTGGTTTGAGATTTCATGCTCTCACCATGTCTAATATGAAGATGACAGTCTTGTATGTTGCATGGTGTAGTCTGGTAGAAATTGGCTGATGTTTCAGAGGTACTTGCTGCCATCATATCATCAGGGATATTGTAGTTGAGTGTGCTCCAGGTTTTATCATATTTCTACAAGTGCCTAGTAGAGGTGTCGAAAGAACATCATGTTATGAATCTACAAACTTGTCATGTTATTTGCTTATCACTTTAGCATGGGGAACAGTACTGTCCTATTTATATTATTTGTATAATAAATGTAGAAATCTTGAGATGGAGATGAATAAGGCATTGAGTATGTCTAAAACATTGGTCACTTCCTCTTATCAGACTACATGGCACAACATCCCAGAATACAATTATCTTCAAAAGTAATATTTTTACTTTATTTTTCATTGATATGTCTTTGTTACAAAGCATGTGGGAAACATATTCTAGCTTGTATGTATGTGCAAGCTGCAGAGATGTGTTTTCTGAAATTTAATATCATTTACTTTTTTTATTACATTACAAGGCATATATAATACATATTCTAGCTTGTATGTCTATTCTAAACCCACATACATTTATGAGCTGTGCAGTACACAATATCAAACATTGCATTCTTAAATAGCAAGTGATTACAGTGATGTAAATTTTATTTTTGTAGTTAACCAAATGGGACAAATAGGATGATGAATATTTATGTTGGATATCAGATGCAACCAGTTCTCATAATTTTTCTAAAATTAAGAAGTTATTTGATTGAGTACTTGACCGAATATAAAAGTGGTTTTGTTTGTCCCAAAAATGGCTCATAAAGTGAACTGTAAAAGGAGAGTACATGGAAGCTAACAGAAGGAAAGCTCTACACATGTAGTATACATTCTGGTGTGACGTGTAGTTGTGTATATATTTTCATAATAAGAACCAGTATAACAGTACTGCAGCATTACTGTAAACACTAAGCAGCTTAAACTGTTATTAATTTATATAAAAATTTCATAAACAAAAAAATAAATTTAAATTGCTTTTGTCACTTGTTAGATTGTTGCACATTTAGACTTTCTTTTTGTTTGTAATGAATAAACATAAACTATTTAGGCCAAATTTTGTGTTATTTTATATGATAATGTAATAAAAAAGTCAATTATAGAATCTGTAGTTATATAAATGAGTAGATTATTATTAAAGGTGTTTGTACAGAATTTCTACATCAGAAACAAAATATTTTGAATGTAAAGTATGTAATGTTTGTGTAACAGGAGAATCAACAAAGTCTCATGTTTGTACTAATGATATGTAATAGCAACATTAAACACCCAAAATGAGTAAATACAATTATAATATTGTATATAAAATGTTGAGTTATCTATTGGTGTATTGAAGGAATAAGAAAGCCAGAGATATCTAGTTACTTGCTGATTCTGGGCCTAAGATCCTGACATTTCAGCATGTTCATAGCCATGATTATTGCTTTTGCTATCACACACCTATTTAATATAAGTTTTCAGTGGTAGGAATTATAATTTTATATTGGCTAGACTTGTTAACAATTAGTGAGAAGGAATTACTATAAACAACTGAACATTTTGGGAAACATTTTATACAGTAATACTTTTGCAAATTAATTTGTGGTTATGTTAGGTTGTGGCATGTCCCCCATTGTTATACGTGCCATTGATTGGAATAAAAGTGCTGAGATTCTAACATTTTGTATATTATTATACCTTTACGTCTGAATTAAAATAATGATATCAAGGACAATGAAAGTTTTTAGTGAAACACTTTTTATATGCTGTGTGAGACTTAAAACTTTCCTTGTACATGAAGGTTATAAAATCTTTTCAGGTGACCAGTCACATCATTGCTGAGTCATTGTTTCAGAGACTGGCTGTCTCCACCTCAGGGTTATTGTAAGAAATGACAAAAATTATCATATGTACTTATGTGTGTATGGGTCAGTCAGTTGGTTCAGTCCGTCAGTGAGTCAGTCAGCTAGGCTTCCAGACGTCCACCAACCCAGGTATCAATCTGTAAGTCTATCCACCCATTCTTTCAATAAGCTGTGTGCCATCTGCAGAGAGAACTCGAATTTTACTATGACGCGCCAGTTCTCTTATCTTTTCGATGTTTCTATCCGGGTTATAGGATACCCAAGGAGGTAAACGGGTTCGCGGGCCCATTAGTTTATACCTTCCCAACAGATAGCAAGGCAATTCACTTATCATCACATTAGTTCATGGCTTTGCCAACAGAGGGCAGAGCACATCACCTAGCTTTGAGATTTCGATGTTTCCATCCAGGTTACAGGATACCATGGAGGTAAACGGATCAGAAATTGTTCGCGGGCACATTAGTTTATACCTTCCCAACAGATGGCACGGCAATTCACTTATCTTTCCATTAGTTCATGCCTTCGCCAATACATGGCGCGGCAGTTCATTTATCGTTACATTACTTCATGCCCTCACTAATATATGGCGCAGCACTTCACTTATTTTACATTAGTTCTTCTCTTTGACAACAGAGGGCGAAGCAGGTAACCTAGCTTTGAGTTTTCGATATTTCTATCCGAGTTGTAAGATACCCAAGGTGGTGACGACAATTACATTCGTACGTAACCTCAAATAATGGGAAGTGCAGGTGATGTGCAAAATATGATTATGAAACTTTCAGATTCAAAACCTGATGGCGTTGAGGATTTTGGAGAAAATTTGAAGGTCCTGCCAACTAATGATCAGATCAAAGAACTACAGACAATTCTTCGTGACAGGTAACGATGTAAAATCACGTGTATACCTTGAATATACTTAATTTCCTTGCACATCTGTTGTACCGTTCATCTTTCTGTTTCAGGAACACAACAAGAAGTGACTTCAAATTCTATGCTGACCGGTTGGTAAGTGGATGCAGGCTTTCTGTAGTACATCTGTAAAATGGAAAAAACGTTGGGCAGTAAGACGATTTTTTGTGAAAAGTTAATTGTAAAGGTTTGCCACTAAGAGGTAAACAACATTAAATTTTGAAGATATCTGTCTTCTGGGCTGTTGCACCGTGTAGTCTGGTAGAAGTTTACCAACGTTTCGGAGGTCCTTGCTGCCTCCATAATCAGGGCGATACTACTAAATTTAAATTTATTCAACCGAGAAGTCTACACAGTGTTGTAACATGGAAGATTCACACCGACGTCTTCATTGCCATGACAACACATGTTCTCATACAAAATATAATGCAATGTGGATAACAAATAAAATATGTATTATGTAAGACTTGAGGTTCTCACAGCGGTGAGTATGAAGATTTCCGTCTTCTGGGTTGTTGCGCTGTGTAATCTGGTTGATGTTAACCAACGTTTCAGAGGTCATACTGTCTCCGTCATCATCGCCCTGATGATGAAGGCAGTATGACCTCTGAAACGTTGGTTAACATCGACCAGACTACACAGCGCAACAACCTAGAAGACGGAAATCTTCAAAATATTTCTGTTAGCTAATTGTGAAGATACGAGTCCATGGCTAACGATATATTCTGTGAATATTTTGTTTACATTGCTGATTATTCATCTTATGGGTTTCAAACACAACTTCTTAGAGAATTTTCGTAGTACCTCTTTTCATCATTTACTGTGGAATGTGGTTGAGGATAATTTTATTGGACATTGAATGTGGAACCAGCTGGAGATTTTGTCCTTTCCTGTTCAATAACATTAAATAATGCAACTCATAATGAATGTTTAATTTTCAGATTCGCCTGGTAATAGAAGAAAGCTTAAACCAGCTTCCATTTTCAAAATGCGTTGTTACAACACCAACAGGGGCAAATTACCAAGGCCTAAAATACCAGAAGGGCAACTGTGGAGTAAGCATAGTAAGAAGTGGCGAAGCAATGGAACAGGTACAATGAACGTGTACATTAATTTTAACTTGAATAGCATGCCAACTGTTGTAGACTGCAGCTCTCATAACAACTTCCTGTGTGCTTAAAGGAAGTCAGAAAGAAATTTAGTCTGTAAACTTGTTTCTTTTCAGGGTTTACGCGATTGCTGCCGCTCAATCCGTATTGGCAAGATCCTTGTTGAATCTGATGCAGATACCCATGAGGCTAGGGTAGTGTATGCACGATTTCCAGAGGATATTTCTAGTAGAAAAGTGTTACTCATGTACCCAATAATGAGTAAGTAGACACTGCAGTAAGACACAATGTGTTTACTCTTCTCTTCTTTCATATGAGCAGCATTTTTCCTCTTGATTTAATTGCAGTAGCCAAAAGGCACCAGTGGAAGTTTTCTTGTTTGATCTTTCTGTAGTAAAGTAAAGCTGTCCCACTATGCTCCATGTAGGCGCTTGGGGGGAGAGGATGTATAGCTCCTGCTCATTCTTGACCTCAGCACTAGATAGGGTTGAGTGGTCAGCGTCATGCCCCAGACACGCTTTACCCCCGAGAAAGGACCCAAGAACCCCGGTACCCATTGGAAAGGAGGTTGAGTGGACCCCAGACCCAGTCTGGACATAGGGGTTAGAGGAAAAATTCTCTGCCTCCGTCGGGGATCAAACCCCATGCATCCGGTCCATAGCCAGTCACTATACTGACTGAGTTACACTGGCTGTAGTAATTTCCTTGTTATATTAGTCATATGTTGCATTAAAAATTCCTGTCATGTGTTTTTGATATATATAAAATAAAGACTGTATTACAGTTGCTGAGGTTTGACAAGAAATTACTGTTAACTGTAAAAAGTGAAGCTGTCCAGTTACACGCCATGGAGGCGCTTGGAGGGGAGGAAATTTTGATGTGAATGGTCAGTGTTATGCTCCAATTATTGGTTGTGCAGTACCAAAATATGAGCCGGGATAGCTCAGTCAGTATAGTGACTAGCTACGGGCTGGACGACCAGGGTTCGATCCCCGACGGGCGGAGGATTTTTCCTCTAGCCTCTGCGTCCAGACCGGCTCTGGGGCCCACCCAGCCTCCTCTACAATGGATACCGGGGTCCTTTCCCGGGGGTAAAGCCGGCCAGGGTGTGATGCCGACCACTCACCCCCATCTAGTGCCGAGGTCAAGAAAGAGAGGAGCTGTACCTCCACTCACCCCATGACACGTAGCGGAAGAAACTTTACTTTACTTTACTTGGAGTACCAAAATAGTGTTGTAACCATGTGTGACTGGCTCATATTTTGTTGTATGGATACAGTACTACTTAGAACCTAGAAAAGTATACATTCGAAACATTGAAAATTAATTGTACCAGTTACAGCAGTGGACGTCATCTCTGTTGTTCTACACACACACACATTCTTGACACTTTCATAAATATTCGCTGAAGTGCTTGGAAAAATTCCTCACTGTTATATAACACAAATTCATTTTAACATTTCATTGTTTCGTCTACAGGCACTGGGAATACGGTGATCAAGGCTGTTGCTGTGTTGAAAGAGCATAATGTAGCTGAGGAAAATATTATCTTATCTAACCTGTTCTGTACACCGTTTGCAGCTAAGTCGATTATGGCAGCTTTCCCACAGGTATATGATTATTGTTTTTATGAGCAAAGATTAGCATAATTGTAGTGGAACTTCTTGCAGTTTGGAGGTTATGTTATAGTAATGAACTGTTTATGACATTTGTTAGTCTGAACACTTTTATAATCTTTTTGGGTGGAATACAGTGATACATATATTAAGAAGCATGATTTAATTTTGCTTCAGGTTTTGTGGAAAGTCGTAGGTACCTAGGTAACAAAGCATTAAATGCTTTTCTTCTATAAAGAGTTGTATAAATATAATAGTATTTATGAAAGTGTCATAGTATATTTATCGTATATTTTTTCTGAGTACCACTGTAGATATTAGACAGTAAAAGTAGAAAGCGAAGTTACAGTTCGTTTTCCAATCTGTGCCAACGTTATTGGGCTGCGTATTTCTTCATAACTTATTAGGACAGAAACTAATGTAGATGGCTAATATGTAATAATTGTTTCTATGTGTGTCAGTAAATTAAAAGCATCACATTCTTCACCTGATCTAACACTCTGACATTCCAAAAAACCTGTACTTCTTAAACATTTTTCATGACTTCATATGTGATGTAATCATAATTTCAACCATTCACATTACAGGAATTGTTCTGAATTAGTGAGAATGTATTTAAATAAAAAGTTCTTTTGATATTTTCCATCATCTAGTAAAATAATAAAATAGAAAGGATGTTTCGGAGATGGGGCTCTATTCCCATCTTCAGGTACCTACTCTGTTGGGCCTAATAGATAGAGCTAATCTCTATTGGGCCCAACAGAGTAGGTACCTGAAGACGGGGATAGAGCCCCATTTCCGAAAAGTCATTTCAATTCTATTATTTTACTAGACGATTGAAAATATCCAAAGAACTTTTTACTTAAATAACTCACCATTATCACAAACTTTTAGATTTGATATAGTGAGAATGTACATACGATCTTATTTTCAGATGTCTGTTCATTTACAATGGTCTGTGTCTGTTGGATAGTTTACCAGCAAAAAAATATGGTAGGAACATTTGGTTTATCTCTTTTCAAGATCACATAGTAAAATTGCTGAAATCTTGAATTTTTTGAAATTTTATGATGATATCAAACTGCTTTTTGTACAGTGAATGGTTTATAAAAAATTAAGGTTGTGAGAACGAACTTTTTCATACCTAAATTTCAGAAGATATTATTTACCCTTGATATTCAGACAGTTTCCAGTATACATTGTGACAGAGAGGTTTGCTAACTTGTAAACAATGGTTTTCTATTTTTTTCAGATGCAAATTCTTTCTTCAGAAGTTCATCATGTTGCTCCTAATCATTTTGGACAGAAATATTTTGGCACAGATTAAGATTCCTGGTATTCCATATATAGAAATGAAGACTTATTTCTTATGTCTTATCAGTTAATACAGCTAATTACTTTTGACATATATTTTGTACAGATTGAAAAGACTTCATTTTCTGTACAGAATTATGAAGACGTGTTTCTCACATTGTTAGAAACTATAATATTTTCTTCTTGACATTTATTTTTAGAACATATTGAACTTTAGTTTCTGTTCAAAAAATATGCAGACATTTCTTATATTCTTAGAAAATAGAATATGCATCTCAATCTTAAGTTCAAAATAATAGCACTATGGAATATCTTAGTGTTTGGAAGCTTCTTCGTTCTTATGTCACGTATAACTGGAGATAATATTAAGAACATTCATATCGGAAGTGAACATCATTCAGTAACCAACTCCACACTGAGTATGATACAGAATTTAATAATTTTCGATTACTGTTTTTCTACATAATTTATTTGGTACTGAATGGATGTTGTATATAGAAATGATATGTCTTGTGTTATGGCACTATCTGTAGTTTTGTTTATCATAAAAATTAATTAGGTTAAATGGCATTGATACACTGCTTCCATTACAAGTTGTGTATGTCAGATTCTTTTTAAATTTAGATTCTGCACATTTATTTATATGGTTTCCAAATTCTAAAGTATCAAAGTTGGCACAAGAGTATGTAATTTTAAGACATTCGTTTTCTATTACAAACTTCACAATACCATCCTGTTTTGATGCTTACAGAATGTTGGTTGGTATTGGATTTTGCTTTATTTCTATGTAACATTTTATTTATTGTTAGAATGAATCTAAGACAGGGTGTTAATTTGATACTTCCAATTGAGAGCACTAGTACTGGTATATAATTTTATATTTTTCAGTCATAAAGATCATTCGTGGACTTCATTCAGTACCATTTTAGGCAGTGACATTAAAATAAAACAAAATTTTAAGTTTGCAGAATACTGCTTGGCGCTGAATGGAGTGCAGGTGAATTACATGTCTTGCGTTCTGTCACAGCTTCATATTATTAAAAATTTATATTTGTAAGATTGCACAGAAGTGTTATGTTGTGAATTGGAGGTTAAATGTTCGTTAGTTCTGTCTTCACACAATACATAAGTATTCCTTCTTCAGGTCTGAATGTAACACTTTTTTTTAACATGTCTCAGACTGATCAGCCTATCTTCAGTTGTTTATTTTTCATTTCAAACACTGTGCTTTGTTGGAATTGCTGGGTACCTTTGTATCTGGCCAGGTTTTTATCCCTCCCCTGAATGAAGGTTAAGAAATTAAAATGTGATATTGGTTTTCCTATAATTTTCTTGAAGAATGTTCCCCTACTGGACATGGGTCATTTAGTTATGTTCGTGTTAAATTTCTTTAACACTCAAAGAAAGAATACTCATGTGTTATGTAAATGCACAATTAACATTTATATCTGTGATGTTGTCTTGCATAACTGCATGTGTCGCATTTTCCACCAGTGCATTATTTTGATCAATACTGGTAAAGAACTGAAATATCAGAGTGGTAATAAGTATTAATATATTCAACAAGCATAAATTTATAATAATTTTTGTAGGTTAAATACAAACTTTCTGTTGTGCCAAATAATATCTGCAGTAACAAATAATAATGTCATTGCACTCATAACAACAAATACAATAATAATTACAATAACATCAACATAAATGTAAGTTATGTACTGTATGTGCAAGAACAGTTATGTTAATATGGAATTACTTAATAGGTAATGTGTGTAAAGGCAAAAAATTAATTCTCAAATGCTAGGTGTACATTTATCTAGCATTCTAATGCAAAAGAAAAAATATTTAATTGCAAATGACAGAATTTGGACACTACTTCATATAGAGTGCCTAGATGATACAGTTTATGCACAGGTGATTCTTCAGTAGCGTATGAATATACAAAAGTAGGGAGTTGGTAAAAGACCGACTTACGCAAGTTCTCAAAATTGTTTGTTGTGTTCTGTATTTTCTGTTCCCATTTCTTAAATCTGGGTAATCGAGAGTTGTCTAACTTTGAATTTTCATAAATTTCCCCACTCTTTGGTCCAAAAGAAATTTTAAGTCTGGGTTCCGTCTGTTCTGTGTAACTTCCATTACTTTCACTTTTATGAATGATATTCGTTCTTACACACATTGTTATAAATGCTCGTATATTTTTCTGCGTACTGTTATAAGCAATACTGTTATCCCTGTGATTCAAACTTGAAGGGATTAGTAGACTAAACATTAATGTTTAATGTTTAACTCTCCAAATGTATTTATATCTGTGCTTGCCCTCTGCGTCTATAGCTGGATGTATTTTCCCTCAAACAAATTTTTGAACAGTACTGAAATTGTAGCACACTAGTGCCCCATATTTTTAATTAAAGTGTTAATTTGCAAACATGCTTCTCAACTTATTCAGTTTTGTGTGACGTGTAAGAACATATATTTGATGCTAGAACAAATCTGTGATAGATACAATATCTGTAGCATCATATACTTTGGTTTGAAGCTATTCATATTTTGTGGAACACTATAAGTTTATCAGATTTTCAGTCAAAACTGTGTTCACTCTTGAATGTATATTTTTGATTATTGATTGACATGTCAGATAATAATCCCCCACAGAAATAATCAAAATTTGTTTTCATCCCCCCCCCGCCAAGAAGCTTCAGTGCAGTACAGAGGATATAATTTTTGAAACATAAAAACAGCTGTTTGGTATTTGAACTCATTAGGTACAATATAGTGAGGATTTTTGTTCTTCAAATTTTTCAGTATTTTGTCAAACCAGGCATGAATATGAAAGGACAGACACGTTAAATGAATGCAGTGTAGCATAAACACTTTGTCGTACTATATGAATTGTAGCATAAAATCTATCATGTGAATTGCCAACAACTTTTGTCCCCAGTAATCAAAACTTATAATGGTTGGATGTGTATTTGTCTTTTGTAAAAAAACAGAGGAAATATAAGATCTGTAGTATTCAGGTAAATTGTAGTGAGGGTGCAAGACATATGAAAGCAAAGTTTCTATAAGTCTCCATTTTTTTAGCGACAGGTAAAAAAGGGAGAATAAAAATACGCAGGTAGCATATTGTATGCTGGAAGTTCCCATCTGTTTGTTATTCTTGTGTTTACCATGTGAGGTACTTGTTTACTTGACACCACGTGTGTTACTTATTTATGTTTTATTTAGCAATATGCTGTGAATATAATTTATTATGTTATACAAGTGATGTACATTACAAGTTTTTCAGAATTGGACAGTTTATAAAATTATCTGTCTGCAGAGACAGTATGTGATATGTAAAACACTTGGAAAAAGTGTAGAGAAAGAGTTACATTATGTTGAAATATTTCAGTACATAAGACATTAATTAATTTCTGTTCACTACATTCAAATACTGTGTATGATATTTAGGTTTTACTTCATAATTAGGGCCTGACAAACTCACTTGCCTGCTTATTCATGATGAGTGAAAAGCTGTGCTGATAAGTGAAGAAATCTTTAAAAAAAATTATATTCTCTCCTGACTTTTGGTTGGTTGGTTGGTTTGTTTTTGTTTTTTATTAATGTTGCTTTATTTGTGATTGACTTGAATATGAGTATCTTTTTTAGATGACAATGAACTGCTTGAACATCAGGATGTAGGTAAAATATTAGAATGAAATTCAGTTTGCCTGTTGGTTTCATTCATTCACATGTGTATGATCCATTGCTTTGTATCCACAGTTACATAACTCTAAGTAAATATTTTTTGCTGGATGATAATGTAAATTTTTTTGTTTGATTTCTGTGGAAGCTCATCCTATTAAACTCTTCGGCGGCTATGGTGTAATAACCTCAAATATGAGCTTGTAGTAGACAGTTTTGCACAATGATGAGCTTAAAAATCTGTACTGCTCCACCAGTATTGTCAGGGTGATTAAGTCGAGAAGAATGAGATGGGCTGGGCATGTAGCGCGCATGGATGGGACAAGAGGTGTGCACCGGGTACTGGTTGGGAAACCTGAAGGGAAGAGACCGCTGGGGAGACCTAGATGTAGATGGGAGGATAATCTCAGGTGGGATCTATGGGAGATAGGAGTTGAAGGAAACTGGATTTTGTTGGCCCAGGACAGGGTCCGGTGGAGGGCTTTGGTTAATTCGGTGATGAACCTTCGGGTTCGGTAAGCCATCTAATTAGTTAGTAGACAGTTTTATATAGTATCCGTGGGTGGTTATCAGGGATCCTACATGTATATAAGAAGATCCATAGCTTATTGTTAACGTCACCATGGATCGTATGTAGATTATCCGTGATGTACACGACCAACCGGAACTAGATGGAGTAAATTTTGAATTAGGAAACACCCAGTTCATACCAGGCTTAACATTTTGCATGTTATAGGGCCAACACTTGCTAACTTAAGTTGTAGAATGATAGTTTGAGTATGCTTTTTTTGTATTTCCCATAATTGGGATATATATAAAAGAAGTAGGCATAGTCGGATATGACGTAACAGGCGTGCTAGGTTTTGAACGATAATGCACCGTTTTTTTGTATTTCTTTCCTTGCGGTAACTGTAACTTCTACAGTTATGATTGGTTGGTGTATGTTTTTGGCAAGCTGAGTGTATTTGCGTGATCCACAGAAAATACAGACTGTGCATGGGTGTGTAGTATGTTGATATGTGTTGTGATAACCTGTGTGTTATCCGTCAATGACTGCAATTTACTGTTTTTGTGACTTTATTTTTCATTGGTTATTTTAGTGTACTGTTTTGTTGATGTTCATTCAAGTTTTTGTAAATTTGTAGGCTTATTCGTGGATTTAATTTACAAATTATTGAGAGATAGTAAGTAATAGATGAAGTTTTTGTACATTTATAGGTTTATTCCAAAATGTAATTGACAGGAGAGTGAGAGGTTGTAAGTAACAGACCTTTGTTTCGAAATCATGAAGGATATATTAAGATCATTGATCTATATGTTGGAAAAGTGTGTCTAAGGATCATATGATTAGTTTCTTCTTAATTAGAATTGATAATACTGATGTTATAAACAGTGAAATTCAGCAGGAATCTTATTCTTTGTCCACTGCTCTGTTATATGTATACTAATGACCTGTCTTTGCACTGACTGTATTTACAGATGATACTGTAAGCCCTTTCCTTTCTAGCAACCCAAACATCCGATAAGGAAATTGCATAGTTTGATTCTATGACCTTATTAGAATGAGTCAAGGGTTTTAAACTGTTTATGTGGATGAGTCATTTAATTTGTCCAGGCCAGACTACAAAGTGTCATCCACATACCAAAACCACACCAATGGTTTGTGTTATGAAATATCCAGAGTTACTTCTTCAAAATACTTACGGAAATATTACTAAGAATTGGGAACAGAATTTCATTTCCAGTTAAGTTGAGTACCGTAGAATTAGATTTTTGAAGATAATTCAATTTTGCATCCAAACTCCATACCCAAAGGCAGTGGAAATTTAGAAGCTATGGATTCTGCACTACATACCATATTACAATTAGATTGTGGTTTAAAAAAAACATATTTCAAGAATTGCCTTCTTTCATTCAGTAAGGATATTTTTTCAAAGATTTAGTACAAATTTTTTGGGGTCCGAAGTGGAGGGTGATGGTTGCAACATATTATTCTGTTGGGAATTCAATTAATTGAACTTTTACATGTGAATTGTTGTTTTCATTTCAGTACTTCAGCACATTGCCCTATGGATTTTTTTTTCTTGTTTTAGATTCAGTGTAAATGGCTCCAATTGCCACGACAAGAACATACAAGGGCAAGAGAAACAAAAAACGACCTTGGGCCAATATCCAAAATGTTTTGCCAGAAATTAAAATCAAAGGGGAGAAGGAGTCAGCTGCCATCTTTGATGCATTGTTCACCAAGAACATTAAAATTCACAAAAAGGCTAGGAAAGATTATGGAAACAAAGAGAATAAGAATGCAGAGAAAGTACAGCATAAAATGAAAATACATTCAAAATATGACCTTGTGAAGTTGACACTTTCAGGACATGATACGTTTCTTGATTCTACATTTGACCGAATCTTAGCAGGCCCTGTGTAAGTTGTAATATATTTTTTCTTGCAATGTATGGTTTATATTGAATGAATTTATATCATGCTTTGTATTTAACCTAAAAATGTAGAATTGGTAGATCTTATAATTGCATCCCTGTGATACATAGAATGTGCTTCCAGTGTAGCTGAATTTCAGAAAATTTGTATGGTTTCTGTTTTGTTCATTTACATCCTAACAGTTGCCTAACATTTTATATATATAGCTCAGTCAGTATAGTGACTCGCTATGGGCTGGATGAATTGGCTTCGATCCCTGAATTATTTAATTGCTATGTGCTGAACAAGGACCTAAGGACTACATATGAAAATTTTATGAAGAATTGTTGAGTTGTTTCCATTTTCATTTAGATCAGACAATTTTAATACTTAGTTTAAATACATAACCTTGTCACAATAGGTCATTCTACATGGAAACAAATGCTTCATTTGTTTCAGGAAAGGGTTGCACCAGTTAAAAGAAACCAAGAAATCTTTCTGTGTTGAGTTTAAACTGCATTGCAATCAGATTTGGTTTATTCTGTCAATTTGGTGGCATGTTCTAATATGACGTTGAAACACATGTTAAGGAAGTTACTAATTTTCTGTTGGTATGTGTAGTTTTGATGAAAAATTTCCCTTATTTTTACCTTGTGGCACATTGGTTGATTTGAAAGGGCAGATGTGATACTAGGTGTGGAAAAGGTTGCTCCATTTTAGTATACTATATTATATATTCTCTTTCACACAGGTTTCAACAGCCAAAGGCTCCAAATATCAGTCATGAAAGCAAATATCTCGGCAACAGTAGCACCAGCATATCAGGGAATCATTTTGATATCAAGAGTTCTGTGTCTGAGCCATCATATAATAATACATTATTCCCTTCAACATGTATGTAATGCTTTAAATTATTGTAGTCTTCATTTGTTTGTTATTTACATGCAGCGTAAGCAATTTATATTTGTCATTACAGGGAAAAGTAGAAAAGACACAAAATCATCATTGAGAAGCAAAATACCTGACAATTCTGCTGCTAAAGTTAATGTTCCACTGCAACTCAGAAACTGTAAGAAACAGAAAGAGAAGGAGACATTGGATATGAACTCATGTGTTACCAGTACTCCAAAGGGAATAAAATGCAAGAAAAAAAATCAGTCACCTCCACATTTATCTCCCATTTTACATAATATTGACAGTGTACAGGAAACCAGCGATGAAATAATTAAAGAAAAGAAAGATGCAATATCGCTTTCAGAACCATGTGTTTGCAAAGTAGTTTCCCAGTGTATGAGTGTTAATTTTATAAAGGAAAAGAATAGACAGTCGGTGGGCAAGGAAAGATTCTTGTCTAGAAGTGTTGACAGTGCTGCAGACGACTTTTTGGGTTTTCCAGACGTACATCCAGCACAAGATTTATGTGAGAATCCTTACCCTTTCAATACAGATAATCATCAGTGTGCAGACATTCATGAAGTTACAGAGAGATGCAAAGGTAACCTAAATATTTCTTCACCAGAATCAGAAAGTAAATCAGTGATACTTTTTGATTCATGGGAATCTATAAATTGTAGTAAGTCTGAACCCATATTCCAAAGTCCTTTGGAAAATACAGCTACAACAGCATACAGTCAAATTCAGGTTTTGAAGTCTGGGATAATGCGTAGTCATGTACAGACCTCCATGTACTTGGATAACACAGGATGTAATGCCCAGGATTCTGCAGTACAAAATAGTAAAGAAGGGTCAGTGCATAATTATCTTTCATTGAAACCCATTTTGTCAAGTAGCGATGCAGATAAATCATTACACATTAATGATTCAAGATCTTGCCCAGCTCAAAAATCTTCTGTGTTCAGTAAACATGCTGAAGAGTCATTATGCAATGATGTTTCCAAAAGACACCCATTACAAGACTTTTCTGTGGACACAGGAAAATCACATATTTGTTATCCAAGGAGCTGTCCTCAAGAATCTGCAGTGGATATTGCAGACAAAGGACAATTGTTATGCAATGATGTTACCAGAAGCAATATTTTACAAGAATCTTTAGTGTGCGCTAACCAGTCACATATTAGTGATCCAAGAGGCTGTTCTACTCTTGAATCTGTAGTGCTTAATACTGAGAAAGAGAAATCATACAGTGATATTTCAAAAGACCATTTTTCAGAAGACACTGACAAATTGAATAGAAGCTTTTGTACTCATGAGTCTGCGGTGAACAATAAAGAGAAGGAGGAGATTTTGTGCGATGCTGTTACCAGAAGCCATTGTTTGCATGAGTCTTCAGTAGACATGGGTAAGTTGTGTATTAATGATCAAAGAAGCCATTCTACTCATGAATATGCAGTGCACAGTACATACAAAGAATTATTATGCAACAGTGTTTCCGAAATTCATTTGCGAGAATCTTCAGTAGACACTGATGAATTGCATGTTACTGATAGAAGAAGTTATCATACTGAGGAATCTACAGTACACAAAACTAACAGAAAAGAAGTATTATGCAGTGATGCTTCCAAAAAGAATCTTTTGCAAGAATCTTCTACCCTAAATATTGGCACAGGTGAGTGTGGATATAAATTTATCTGTTTTCAAAATTCATTAATGATTGCACAAGCATGTTCTGATTTTGTTTGTACTTGCATGGTTATTCAGGATGACCCAGATCATTTGGTGTTTAATTTAATTGCAGTCAGTGATCTAGGTACATATGGGCATAAATTCCCTTCAGAATATGTCACCTTTATCTTAAATTATAAGATTTTTGTGTACTTAGCTGTCAGGAAAAAACAGTACAGGATAAGACACTTTAAATACATATAATAAATAATGTTAGTGATGAGAGCCAAATTTGTCAGAAACTCTGATTTACTTACCATAAAAAATCTTTGTTTTGTCATGCAGTAAATTCTGCTTAGCACTTGTAATGTTTACTTTTCACTAAGTTCTTAAATTTATATATTGTTAAATAGGATTTGAGGTTTTCATGGTTGTGAGTCTGAAGATGACTGTCTTCAGGGTTGTAGCTCTGTGTAGTCTTGTAGAAGTTTACCAGCGTTTCAGAGGTCCTTGTTGCATACATGATCAGGATGGTCGCTGCAACCCAGAAGAGAGCTATCTTGTTTTTTGTTTTTTATTCAGTGTTGTGTCTGACGACAGGTCCATTGCTCTGCCCAAAAAGAGCTCGCTAGTTTTCCCTATTCGCAGCTTCTCGTTTTAACTCCTGCAAATTCATCTTCTTTCCTTGCTTGAGATCGTCAGTTATCTGTATCAGTCTTCTTCCCAGTCCTCGCTTTCCTTCAACCTAGCCTTCAATGATATCACTCAGTAACCCATTCCTTCTCATAATATGTCCCAGCCAGTTAGCTTTCCTTCGTGTAATCGCCTGCAGAATGTTTCTGTGCTCGTTGACTCTCCTCAATACTTCTTCGTTGGTCACTCGATCCGTACACATGATCTTCTCTATTCTTCTCCAGCACCACATTTCAAAACTCTCCAGGTATTTTTGTTCCTTCTTCCTGAGTGTCCAAGTCTCTGCTCCATACAGCGCGACACTCCATACGTAACACTTCACTAGTTTCTTCTTCATCTCCAAGCCCAACTTCCTAGTGAGAAGTATCCTCTTCTTGACGAAAGCTGCCTTGGCCATGGCTATCCTTGCTTTTACCTCCTTGGTGCGTAGATCATCCGTCGTGATTATGCTTCCCAAGTACTTGAAGTGCTCCACATTCTCCAGCTGTTGGTTTCAAACTACAGCGTTCAATGGTTCTGCTCTCGGTGCTATCCTCATTACCTTTGATTTTTCAATGTTGATTTCCATTCCATACTCTCTACCTGTTTCCACTAACTTGTCCATCATGTTCTGTAATTCCTCCTCTTCCTTCGCCAATACTACTACGTTGTCTGCATACTTTACAGTCGTTATCACTCTTCCTCCAATTTTGAAGTCTCTGTCTTGTATAATGTTGTTTAAATATGTTGTCTGCATAAAGTGTTATTGTGGCGTGACAGGTCTAGTATTGAAAGCCATGAAACATAATATTGGGTTAAGGTTTATAGTGTTCAATGAATTAACTTCATGGAGTTGCTGATAATGCACTCAGCTTGTCAAAATACTCTACCTTTTATAGAACCAAAAGGTTTGTTCCTATGTTTTCAAGTGCTTCCCACCAACAAAATCTATCCTGAGCCGCTTGACAAAGATTATATAATTTAATCACTTTTGACATAAATACGTCTATACGGAAGGGTCTTTCGGCATAAACAGCGTTACTAAGAAGTAGCATAACGAAGATGTGTAAGATCCATATCAACAATGGTCAGCTTTTATATGAACTGCATGCATTCTTATGTTACCTAAGAAACTAATTGTTACGTCATGATGATATAATTAATATTTATTGTTATGTAGACGTAATTACTTTGGTGATTTTTCACAGAGAAGCAATCCATTTCTACAATAACTGTAAAGAAGCAGAAGCCGTCGGGGTTACGTTTATCTAGAAGACTGTCACATCAAGTTGTGCTAGGTCAGATGCTTTTTGAACCTCAACTAAAGTCACCAAGTTACCGAGATGTGTATAATATTTCTCCTTGCAAATCTCCCAACAAATGCAGGAGTGAAGTAACTGGTAAATTTCTTCAAGTTTTACAACAGATTTCATGTATTTTAATTAAGGAAAAATAATTTATGGAGTTTTTTTAATTTAAATATTTTAGAATTATAGCAGTAGATCCCTTTAAAATGTATGGCAACATATTTGGAATACGGATGAAGTTAAAATTGCACATGTGTGTACATACATGTGTCTGTGGGTGTAAGTGTAGGAAATTGGGGGCAAAACTCCACACATTTTTAACCCCAGCACTAAATTGAGATGTACGATGAGTTTTATTCTCTTACCACGGAGAGATTATCAGATAGGCTGGCTGGGCCCTGAAACCAGTCTGGAAGAGGCTGTGAAGGGAAAAATCCTGCCTCTTCCTCTCATTTCAGCCCTGGTTGTATCCTACAGTGAGTCACTTTGCTGGCAGTTATCTCAACTGTACATATTTCAAGATTGTATCATTAACTTTAAGTAATTATATCCTGACCCATTTTGATGGTTTATTGATCAATGGCTGATTATTTATTTCCACTCCTTCATGTACCAGCTGGTTATTATTAAAGAACATTAAAAGTCAGACGAATTTTAGCCTGAAAGAGCATTGTTAGTGATCAGTGTGTGCTACATTAGTTTAACAAGCTAAAAACAAGATATTTGATGGTTGTCCTAGGTAGTAAAATTAACATATTACAATATAAAATCAGTTATTCAAAAATTAAAATTTAAATAAAATACTGTGGCCGGTGTTATATAGGACATGCCCTTGCTGATAAATTTGTTTTGTGTGTGTTTTAATGTTATGAGATATTGTTATACACATTGCATCACAATATAATTTCAAGCGTTAGAGCTGCCCAAGAGTGGTTCTCTTAGAATGTGTAACATACGCTGTGCTCCACTTTGTCCATTATCCATTGATGTCCGTTTAGGCTGACCTGTTTTTGGTTTATTATCTATTTTATTAACAAGTTTTAAAAAATGTTATCAAGAAACAGATAGTGCATGCTGTCATTGTAGTAATATGCTAGGAGAATGTAGTTCTTAATTTTTTGTATTTATTTTGCTGTGTTTAAAAATATTGAAGCAGTTGGATGATTGTTATAGTTTCTGTTCCCAATGTGGCTGAAGAATTTAGACTGCTCAGCATTGTTGAGGAACCTTTTGGCTGTATGCCTTATGCCTTTACTGCACGAGATGCTGTGTTACAACGATGCTGTCAGCTTGCTCCCATTTCATTTTCAGAAGCCTTTTCATCAAGGTAGAAATTACAAGCAGTTATACATTTTTCTGTTACTAAATGCATTTTGTAAGATATAAGCATATTAATGTTAAGTTTTGAAGTTGGAAACTTTTAGAATTTTTCTGAGACTATAGCTTTTTAGAAATAATTTTTCCTCCTGCAACCACCACCGCTACCATTCAGAAGGTACAATGTATGGCATTTACCAAATGTAATTAGACTTATCAAGTCAAGGAGGATGAGATGGGCAGGGCGTGTAGCCCACATGGGTGAGAAGAAGGATGTATACAGGGTTTTTGGTGGGCAAACCACTAGGAAGACCTAGATGTAGGTAGGAGGTTAATGTTAAAAGGATCTGACAAATAGGGTGGGGTGGTAAGGACTGGATTCATCTGGCATAGGATAGGGACCAGTGACAGGCTGTTGTGAACGCTGTAATGAACCTTCGGGTTCCATAAAATGTTAGGAATTTCTTGAGTGACTGTTGGCTTCTCAGGAAGGACTCTGCTCCATGTAGTAAGCAAGTTCTTATTGTTAGTTACTACCTTTAACGTGAATGTTTTATGACATCAGTAGAATGCCTGGAGATGAGCAGATGTTAACAGGTTTTCATTGGTACCACTGGTACATTCAAATAATTGTTGTTTCAGCTATTGGTTGACATGTAAGAAAATTGGTGAAGGTGTGTATGGTGAAGTGTTCATGTCAGAGGGACAGGATAGGTCTGTCCTCAAAGTAATCCCTATCGAGGGTGAAGCCTGTGTTAATGGGGAGCCACAGAAGAAGTTTGAGGAGATCCTGTCAGAAATTGTAATTGCCATGTAAGTTATCCTAATTGTTGTCTGATTTGACAAAATGTTTCTGTTGATTGTCACAAAATTGTCATACTCTTGTTGCTACTTAAGTTGTGATAATCTCATTGTTAGTATAAGCATGGAACTTAACACTGATATTTTAATAGTGGCACCATGTTTATTTATTATAATTACCAAATTTGGCTTGATGAAAGAAGAATTAGACTTTGTACAAGATAATTTAATTTATTTAACCAGAAACCTGTCATTAAAATCAGATTTTAGTTAGTTACTTAACACAGACTGTTTAACTAAGTCAGATCTGGTAACTTAATTTAATTCCTGAAGTTAGTAATACACATAACTTGCCCTTACAATCAGGAAACAATCTCTCTGAACACCAGATTTAGTGCAAACAGCACATCTTCTCTGGGGCTTTGCCTTATTAGTAGGTGAGCTTCTTTGGGGGAAATTTCTTTTCTATGGTCATTTGGGCAAAGGATTGTGTGGAGATTTGCCAATTCTTATTAACATGGTAAGAATATTTTGATTCCATAAAAAGCAGGCAACTTCTTGAATAGGTAAACTTCTCAAGAAGGACTTCTCCATGGAGTTCTGTTAATTCTTACTTTGTTGAATGCTTCTGTCATCTTACACTTTGCAGGGAACTTAGCAGTCTGCGTAATGGTTCAGAAAACAGAACATACAGTTTCTGTGAAGTGAAATGTTGCCTTTGTGCTCAAGGAACTTACCCTGAAGAACTTATTGATCTGTGGAAAGAATATGATGATATCAAAGGTAAGTTGCAATGAGCTTATGTATCATATTTATTGGAAACAAAAATCTTTATAATCTCATGGAGGTTGTCTTGTCACTGTGTCCACCATGATGAGGTTGTGGTGACTCATCTTAGTGTTGGCCACACCTGTCGCGCAGACAGCCATTTGCTCTCTGCCAACAAACACACCCCTTATGTGTGCCTCTTGTAATGTTCAAATTACTGTCAGACACATTCTGTTAGACTGCCGAAGGTACACCATTGACTGATCGCTCATTGCGCTTGCAAAAAAAGTCATCCTCGCTCTTTAACTATTTGAAGACAAATGACAAGCTGGCATAAGCTGGTTACAATATGATGTGACCTGTATGGGCTCTTGTATAGTTACAACAGTGTTGTATTTATTTATCCAATAAACTTGTACTTAATTGTAACCATCAATGAATATTTTAATATGGGTTGTGGGACATTTTTATCACCTCTAATAGCCAGCTGGCCATGTGATTATGTCAGCCAAGAAGCACATGAAGTACCTTCTGGCTGATGATGGACATCTTAAATAAGCTGCAATTCTGGCCAGTTCACGTGACTTAACCTAACCCTTAGGATTCTTGTTTGTTTGTTTATGTATGCAGGCTCTGAGAATGATTCTCCGACAATGTTCAAGGAAGATCAATTATACATTATCTTGGTCCTGGCTGATGGAGGATGTGACTTAGAGGCACACTTATTAACAAATGCAGATCAGTCGTACTCAGTCTTTATTCAGGTACTGCTATGCTGCATTATATGTAATTTTGCTCCATTTTGTTTATAATGAAATTGTCTGGTTGTTCGTCTTTTGTAGATAGACTTTCTCCGTGGTAGGTTGCCCATCTTCTGCATCTTATTTGGAAGTGGAGTCACTTCCTTTAAGAGCTTCAAACTTTCCTGGGACACACTTTGTGTGTCTTCTAAGCTTGAACCTGTCCAACAAGCCTAGCTTACATATAATTACAATATTGACAGCATATCTTTGAACATGATTATATGAAACTAAAATAATATTGATATACATTTGAAATGTAAATGGTTGAAGAGTCTGAAAGAAAATATGGATATGATGAGTGAAGAAGCTAGGTGATAGAAAATAATGTAATTATAAATCTGTTAAGAAGAGTGAAAGGATGACCAAGAGGTTGCACAAAAAAGGAGGATTTTGAAGCTGGTACGGGTAACAGTTACCAGCCTCTGAAGACAAGATGGTGTTTACAATGAAGCTTTTGTTATTGGCTGTTATAACTACATGCTGCACTTGAAAATTTGCGCTGAAATGAATGACAGTAATGTAAATATACTTTTCACTTCCATTTTACCTTGGTCATATTATTTATTCTTATTACATCTGCAAGTAACAGTCTTGGGTTCCACGGTGGTCTAGCGGATAGAACGCTGGCCTTGTAATCCTGGGGTCTCGGGTTCAATTCCCGGCGGTGCCCAAATTTATAACTTGTGTTGGGCAAGGCCGTGGTCTAGGCAACACGGAGTTTTCCGCCGGGGGGCTTCCCCGGTTTCTCCGTGGCATCCCAACAATTACTCCATTCACACACAGAAGAAGGCAATGGCAAACCACTTCTGGATCATAAGTAACACTCGTAGAACTCTAGGACTGATTCGATATTTTGCATCTAATCAGCATATTTGGAAGCTGTCGCATACACCATACCATGAAAATTGGTTGATGTGGTATTGTACATAGCAGTTACATAAATACAACTGATATGTGATTAGTGCCGTGAGAAGTGAACACCAAAAAGAAGTTATGTTTGCAGAAAAGGATGATACCTTGGGGCATGCAATATATATATAGCATCATAATTCTTCCTTCTTGTGGTTGATGAGTGGATTCTAGTGCATGTGAAATATTCTGTCATGACTAGATTGACACTCATCCATCAAAAGAAGATTGTCTTTCACCTGTTTCAGCTGTATAGAATGTTTGGTTCTTATAATGACATTTGATTTGAATTCTGCTGCTGTCATGGCAGGTTTTCATGTTTGTTTTTAATTCCTTTCTCTCCTGTATTTTATTTATTTATAATCTGTTATCGTCATCTTTATTATTAACCACCATAAGCATTAGGAACAATGGGCTTATTAAAATGTCTTTTAGTTTATTTTTCTTTCTTCCAACTTTGTTAATTATGCCTAGTTTTAACAAATTTTAACAAGGTACGGTTATTTCAACTAGTATTTTGACTTGATACTTCTGAATGTTTATATTCGGTTAACTATCATTCTTTTAAATATCAGTACTTACGACGCTGTAGAGATGCATTTTAACCAAATGTGAAGCACTGAATGACGAAACTGATCATGGCCTCATGAAGCCTGAATGTATTATATCTTTCTAATGTGGCGGAGTGTAATTAAAAGCTGTTGGTTTGTGAAATTATTGTCTTTATTTGTCAACCATTTAGTTTTTATTTAATTTATGTTCATCCTGTATTATACCTTAATTTGGCATTTTTTTGCAGTTACTCATGATCACAGGTACTGTATGTATTCCACAATATTATATTATTATTTGGAAGTTGTTTTGTTGTTGGTAATGGTATTATTTTCTGTTTATGGAACGTGGTAATGACTCTGAGTTGTGTTGGTAAAGTGGAAGATGTTTCTATTAATAAGTCTGCATGATACTTTATCGTAAATTGGAAATTACATGTTCACATTCAGACTTATGTTTATATACAGGTTTAAGAATGGCTGGAAGTGATAACTTCAGGTATACCACACAGAAGAAAACCTAAGTACAGTTTGACATAACTTGGGATAATAATTGTATTGTTTATGTGTGGGATATTTTCTTGTATTATAAATACTTTAAATAAATAACTCACCTGCATTACTCAAGTTCAGATGTCACACAACTGAACAAAAATAAAGTAATTTGGGGTGGAGGATTGAGGTGTGGAAAAAGAAGTTATTAAGGTAAGTAAGCCACAGAGATAGAAAACTCTCCTCCTTCCGTGATGTGTCGAGATTGGTATGAATTGGAAGTGAATTCAGAAAAATATTCTGTATGGTATAACTAAGTTTTCTGTGTGTATGAGTGCGTGAGAGAGAGAGATAAAGTATCCTGTTCTGTCATCGTCTCTTTTGACCCCTCAGACTGTGTATGCACTAGCGGTTGCAGAGCAGGTTTTGGAATTTGAACACCGTGACCTCCATTGGGGCAATGTCCTTGTTTCACCAACTACTGAAAAACATGTCATGTTCAGATTGTGTGGGAAAGAGTATTGCATCCCCACAAAGGGAGTTCGGGTAAGTACATTTTGCTTCTGACATAAGGAAGCATTCTGTCAGAGTTCAGTTATATAACCCTTAGTTATATTAGAGAGTACTGCGTATTCAAACCATGGTCACTTGTGCTATGTGTCAGGTACTGTACCCCAAGGTAACAAATTAGCCCTCCACACCGCTAGTTCAAACTGGGATATTTTATTTAATCCCCGGGGCTTGACCATCGAAGACCTTCCCAGGATGCTTGCTTTGTTGGGGCTTGGTCCCCTGTTCTGGATTTCTGTCAGTTCATGTCCTGGTGAGGAATGCAAAGGAAATACAGACTTTGAAGTTCTAAAAACTGAACAAGCCAGAATTAGAAAAGATCCAGAAGTAGATATATTACAAGTTGGTAAAATTAATGACATGGTGGTATGAACAGGCATTTTGCATGGTCACAGTAGAATTTCTCTTTGAGTTTTAAGAATGAATGTTAAATGAATTTGCATTGCATACACCAGGTAAGGCAAGATACACCTTACAAAGTGCAAAAGAATTGGTTATGAGAGGACAAAGAATAGAGAAGGTTTTATTGTATTACCCACCTTCATGGACTTGACATTTTATCACACATTGCAAATAATTTATTTTGTAGGTGACTGTCATTGATTTCACCCTATCCAGGATGTCATATGATGGCTGTTATATTTACAATGACCTGTCAAAGGATCCAGAATTGTTTACAGCCGAAGGGGATTATCAGTTTGAAGTGTATCGTCTCATGCAGAAACACACTTTGTAAGTTCTCTACTATATAACAGTAGCTCCTTACTACCCTACCCCTAACTATAATAAATATAGTAAGTCTGTGGTAGGAATCCATGAGCTGATATGTACAGTTTTACAGGAAATCGTAAAATATGTGTAAAGTGTGTGACAATGGTGTGTTTGTTGCAACTACTATCAACTGGACTCTTACTTTGGACATGTACATTGTCTTGGCTATTTGTTAAAAACCATTGTTTCAGAGACTGGATCCATCTTAATCATCAGGTTAAGGTAAGGAGAAGGTTGTGCTTACTCTGGTGAGTCCCCTAGACAGAGCTAATCTCCATTACTGGATAACTACTGAAGTCTAAGCCGAGTAATTTATACTCCTAGTATCAAATATCATCTGTGGGAAACTAAGTAAATAACAACTAAAAAAATAAGACCCTTGGAGTAGGAATCATCTTGTAGTCATATAAAACACCCCATAAGATCTGTGGTGATGATATCTGAATGACTTTGAAATGACCGCAGTACTAGTGTCAGGTTAAACAAGTGCTTTGTATCATGCTGGTGAGAAGGGTTCATATCAGAGATGTTTCCAGGATGGATTGATTTGTTGTGTGGGTTGAACATGTCACATGGCCAGTTCTGCGCATGTAGTTCAGCTCAAAATGTACAACCTTGGCTTCTAGAATTTTGATTCAACCAGCATTCATTTGTATTATCTGCATGTGTGTTCAGCTTGCTAGCCCATGAGTTTCATTGCATTAGTATTGGGTTATAAATGTACTTCACTTACATGAGACAACAGAACTACTCGTTTCACTGTTAAAACAATTATTGGGTTAGTTTTGATTGTTCCTGAGATTTTCTCAGCCTCTTATCATCAGCCCCTAATAATGAAGGCACTGAAAATTTATTTGACATGACTGATTGCTCAAGAATACTTCACTGTAATTGCTGAATTGTTTTAATTTTTGTGTTACAATAAAAGTAATTTCACTTGTCTTTCAGGAACAACTGGCATCATTTTAAGCCATACACAAATCTTCTCTGGATGCATTATCTTTTGGATAAAATGTGCACTATGGTGAATTATCGTTGCACGTCTACCAAATCCCATAAGCAAAGAATAGAAATGCTGAAGAAACTCCAAAGCATTATATTGAAATACTCGAGTGCACAAGAATTTATTCTGAGTGAGGTAATATGTGCAAAGACATAATACATGTCCACATTATTATTATTTATTTCATTAAAATGTGAATCTATTTAAAATTATGTGTTTAATTTTATATTCCGTACATTGAATGCCTATTTTTGTGTCATTACAATTTTTTTAAGTGTTAGCACAAATTATTATAAATATATCATGTTTATGACTAAGATTGCACCATCATTATTCATGCAGATGTGATCAGCTTAAAACAGAATTTAGGTGTGAAATTCTGTTTCAATTCAGTTCAAGTTTAGATAAGCATAAATTAATTAACCCTTCACGCCAGTATTTAAATATCCACTAACTAAACCAACAACGGCAGTATTTAAATAGCATGAACTTACATTGCAATATCTGCTTCACTTTCCTCCCTATCTGATGGCTTTTCAAACACAACACTTTATTCATCTTCCTAATTTTATCCAATTCAATTCCACTATTACAAATTTTAATATTTCTGGTAGCAGGTTCCTGTAAACTTCCCCATAAATACCAAATCTCTTGTCAAGCTCAAAGAGAGTCACTTATGAAAAGGATTTGTTTATTTAGGAGACTGAAAATGTAACCACAAACAATTAACTAAATTAACATATTTTTGATTCATCACCCTGATAGAGTAGAGTAGAGTTTATTTACATTCCATAGATCCTTCGAAGGACTCAACCAAAGGATGTAGAACATGTCATTTCATACAATATACATACACTTCAGAACTTTCAACACAAGTACAAGAATATATTTCACATATCAATGTACATAAATTTCAGATTCTGCAATCGAAGTATGAAAAATAATTTTACAAATTAATATACATAAACCTCAGAATTTTAAATATAAATACAAAACTTGCTTTACATATACGTAGATTATGGATATAAAGCTTTTAAACATTTTCAGCAGAGATGAAATCATCTACAGAATAGGAGTGAGTAAAGAGGTAATCTTTCAATGCAGGCTTGAATACCTTTATATCATAATTTAGACTTTTAATTGTTGGTGGAAGATTATTAAATAACTTGATACCTGTATAGTACACTCCTTTCTGATATTTAGTAAAGTTAGCATTTGGCACATATAGATCATGTTTACGTCTTGTATTTAAATTATGTACATCTGTATTTCTTTTAAATTTATCCATGTTTTCCACCACAAATGATAGCAAGCAGAGTATAAATTCACTTGCAAGTGGAAGTATATTAAATTTACGAAATAATTTTCTACAAGATACCCTGCTTTTGACACCGGCCATTATTCTAATTATTTTCTTTTGCATGTAAAAAACTTTATTACTGTCTGTTGAATTTCCCCAAAAGATTAATCCATATGACAATACAGAGTGAAAGTAAGCAAAGTAAACCATTGAATGATTACAGAGATAACTTAATGGAATACTTATATAATCTACACAAGATTTAAGTACTTTAGATGAAATTCCATCACAACCACATGAATTTTTTGACTTGAGAGAAGTTATTATACTTTTAATTTCATTTGGTGTGGTAGGAATAAGATTAATATTTGGAAATGAATTAGGAATTGCCTTAGCCAAGAACTTCATTGCATCTTCGGTTTTTGGAGTTATGGTATCACTGCTGTTCATTCTTTCTACAATCGTTAAAAAGTAGGTATTAAAATAGTTAGCTATAAGTTTAGGATCATTTACTCTGTTACTATTTATCATTAATGGTGGGCTTTCAATGTCTGTAGATTGTTTGCGTTTCCTATTTTACAATTTTCCAAAGAGTTTTTACTTTATTTTCAGACTCTACTATCAATTTATTGTAATGCATGCGTTTAGCTTCTTTAATGACTTGAGATAAAATTTTGCATTATAATATTTTCTATAGTGTTGCTTCAATAGTGGGTTATTACTGGACCTACTTACCTACTTAGGTAAAGAGCTCGCTTACATTTGCATGATGTTTTGATTCCTTTAGTTATCCATACATTGGTTTCAAACAATTTTTTCTCTGTTTTAGTAGGAAAACTTTTTTCAAATATGCTTAAAAAGATGTTTAGAAAATAATTGAACTTTAAATCCATATCACCACCACCGAGTAATAATTCCCAATCTTCACTACTGAGATGTTGTATAAATTCATTTAAAGTGACTTCATTTGTCACTCTAGTTACCTTCTTATCATTGTGAAAGTTAGAAATAAGGTTTATGTTTTTTATAACTAATAGTTGAGCATCATGATCAGATAGCCCATTTATTACCGGTTTAATGGAAATGTGTTCTAACCTGTAACTATCTACAAAAATATTATCAATGGCAGAGTTGGAGCTATTTTGAATTCTTGTGGGAAAGCTAACTGTAGGTGTAAGATTAAACGTTGCTAAAAGAGAATTTAGACATTGCTTATGGCAGCTTTCAGAGAGATAGTCAATATTTATATCCCCACAGATGACAAATTCTGTTTTCAGTTTGTAAAGGTAGTCCATAATGTTGTTTAACTTGTTAATAAATGTTTCAAAGTCACCTGTTGGTGCTCTGTATATTGCTAAAAAAACATAATTTAGAAAAATTTATATCAAGTTGTACAGCACAGCATTCTATGTCCTGCTCCTTGCAAAATTGCACTAACTCTATCTGGCTAAATTTTAGATTATTTTTAACAAATATACTCACTCCTCCTCTAGCTAAATTTTTCCTGCAAAAACTACTCCCTAGTGTATAATTGTCTAAATTTACCTGTAAGATATCTGGTGCTTTCAAATGATGTTCAGTTAGACAAAGAATATGTGGTAAATTGGCACTTTTAAGATAAATTATCAATTCTTCAGTTTTTGGGAAAAGTCCTCTGATGTTCTGATGGAAAACCAGGAGATTTTCTTTCTGGGTGATTTCTAAGTTTTTGGTTGAAAGGCCTCTAATGTTCTGATGATATAACATGAAATTTTTATTTTGATTGTGATCTAAATTTAGAATTGGCTTATTTACAGGGACTTGGATATCTTTCAGGAATTTAGTGATACATTTGGGCCTTAACCTAAAAAAGGCCTAGGTCTTACACCAGTGATTAAAGGAGTCTTACCAGTATTTGGTTTGCTCCTAATCTCATTGGCAATGAGTTGCACAAGCTTCTCCTTACCCCTTGAATTTAGGTGCAATCCATGTCTGGTGTGGTCATACCTATTCACAGATGACACATCAATTAATCTAATGTGCAATCTGTCCGCATTCCAAAGCGCATGCTCAAGTCTCACATTTGCACTCCTAACCCACTTGCTCATATGAGGCCTGTCATGCCGCTTGAGAAGGCCAACAAAACCAACATTAGTATGTAAGCTTTTCCTGGCAATGCTGTCCATATCATTTTCAATCTTGTAATTTAGGTCCCTGTCAAGGCTATTTCCCGGTTCTCTCACTATAATTACATTATCATCCTTGGTGAAATCCTTGCTTAGTGTTTCTAGTTCCCCAACAACATTTCCACGTGTAGAATTGGGTTTGAATATATTTGTAACCATATATTCATCCCCTAGGACTGAGTGAAGATGTTCATGTAGTCCTCTACCATGACTACTGCCTAAGAGCAGGACCTTCTTACATTTTTTATTCTTAACAATTTGTTTTGCATCTTTTTCCTTTAACTGAGCAGCACCTGAAGGTTCCGACACAGTCAGAACCTCAAATTTGTTGCTCATTTTAACAGTAAATTTTGAACCCTTACTGGAGCAAAGACGTTTGTTGCGATTTGGCCTTAACTTCAGTCCAAAGAGTGGACGAATAGTTACATTTAATATTAGAGCTGTTATCAGCTTTCAAACTAGCAATCTGATCATATGCCAAAGCCAACTCCCTCCGTAGATCCAAAATAGTTTCCTCCTGTTCCCTAACTAACCTGGCCTGGTTACACATCAAACAAAACCATGGCTTAGCTACATCTACATTATTAACAGTGGTGTTGGCACATTCCCAGTGGAACCATCAATTACAGTTGTCACATAATCTACCTTTACAGACTTTTTTCTGGCAGGAGCCACACTTGCCTGATAACTCATTAGACCTATTCTTATCTTCCATATCTTAAAACTTACTCAAGTTACAAAGGCTTAGACTAAAGAGAAATATTAATAACAGTGAACAGATTGGAGAACACTTCACTGCACTTACACTTGGATTCACTTACTGTAATACACAGCACTTCCTATAATTTCACTTCACTTAATATTAATTGATTTATTTTTTAGGTTAGGCCTAAATTACTTTGATTTATCTGTAGCTTAAAGATATGTAATGCAATTAGTACAGTAAATAAAGCATAAAACCTAAAAAAAACAAATATAATTTATAACACAGTTATTACAAAAATATGTTACATTAACTTGCAAACCACGGGTCTGTAAGTGTAAAAAACTGTTTGCAGCCAATATGGCGGATACCTACTTCCTGGCGGATACCTACTTGGAGGCAGAAAAGACCTCTGAAACATTGGTAACTTTCTACTAGACTACACGATGCTACAAGGCAGAAGACAGACATCTTCTATGAAGGTGATGGTTTTCTGACAATTATCTTGCTGTGTATAATTTAATAGCCTTATAATAAGATGTTCACTGAGCTTACTGGTAGATTGCTATGTATTATGCATAACTGCAGTAAGAAAATTATCACTTACTCTAGTGATATACATAATATACTCAGACAGACATACAGTGATAAGGTTTTCTCTCCAAACTGTATACAAAAAATAACTTCCAAACATGTTTGTTAGATTTCAGGATCTCACAGTAGCAAGTATGAAGATTGCTGTCTTCTGTGTTTTTGTGCTGTGCAGTCTGGTGTTTATTTCTTTGTACACAATTTGGAGAGAAAACCTTGCAACTGATTGAGGCATCAAGCACCGCTGAAACATTGATAAACTTCCACCAGCCTAAATGGCAGAACAACCCAGACAACAGCTATCCGCAAAAAGAAGTATTTGATTCTTAGCCACCAACTTCCAGCCTCTCTAGATTCCACTATTTATAGAATAGTTTTCCAAATTTGTAATACAAAACCCTTAGTCATGAGTAATGTTCACAATATAATACCATACCATAAGAATTACAGATATGCAAAGAACAAAGAAAAGTTAGAATTTTATACGTTACAATTTAGTGGTAGAAAATTGAAGTGTTGCTGAAAGGAGTGGGCAATGAAGTGGATGACAGGGGTGGTTCCACATATTAATGCTGCTGATTTGGCTAAGTTATGGACTGGAGTTCAAGGAGAATCTTGATTCAGATTTGTTGAGTAAGAAATCTGGGACATTATCCATAGATAGAACAATGTCAAGATTGCTGGATCTACAGCAGAGACAAATTGGATATCAAATAACAAGTCAAACCACTTGAGTCAATGTATTTCATTAACTGTACAAATTGTGTGGTCAGAACAGGAAGACTAGTATACAATTACCAATAAAATACATAGTTTGTTAATAATTCAGTCTGTAGAAATCTTCACAGCCTCCTCCACTACAACTTTTGAGCAGTTATACTTACAAATGAAAAAGTGTCTCAAGGTTTAAAAGAAAATTTAGAACAAGCTATGTGAGTGAGGTGACAATGACTGTTAGCATTTATATAAGGCATTCAAAAATCATGTTCTGTGGAACCCTGGAGGTCTGTAGATTACCAAAAGTAATTTCTTGTTCTGGTATAGAGTACAATTAGAATTTTTCATAATCAATAGCGTTCCAATATTCAAGAAATTTTGGAAACACTGCTTTACAAGTACAGAATTTTCACTATCTAGACATGGGGTGCTTATTTCTAGTAGGTAGACAGACATTTTAAAGGTCCAACTGTGATCAACAAACTGAGATTTACAATTGTCAACCTGGAGAATGATATAAATGACTGTATTGGTATCAGCAAACAACTTGGTATGTGGGTGATGTTACAGTTCTATGAAATTCTACGAGTAACCGAAAATGCACTTAAACCACTATCCAGAACTGAAACCTGAGACATGTTTTCAGCAAGACAATTAGCCCCCCATAACAGTCACTCACATGTCATGTAGCAAACTTGCCCACAGTCATAGCAGCTCAAATAATTAACATTCTAATGCTGACTTAACACTTCCAATTGGTGCAGTATGGAAATAAGTGAATATCCACTGAAGCAAATTTAAAGCTGCTTTAGATGACACCTTTTTATGTGGCACAATGCATTCCAACAGTCCTTAAACCTTAACAGAAAATAATAATAAAATTAACTTTTTAGACCTCGCTATTCACAGACACCTGACAGAATTCTAATTGGGCATCTACAGGAAACCCACATTCTCTGACATAGTAATACACAAAACATCTAACCATCCCAACTGCCACAAACAAGCTGCATTCAATTTCCTTGTAAACAGATTGCACAAAATACCAGTCTTCAAAGAAGAATTTGGTAAAGAAACCCTACTCATCCAAGAAATAGGACACAACAACGGTTACAACTTTAATGATATTGCAAGATCGTATAATCTAATAAAAGTACCTAAACCCAATGTTAATATACACACTAATAAATTATGGTCGAGCTTTACGTTTTTTAGTAATAGCATTAGAACACTTACTAAGATATTCAAAAACACAAACGTAAAAGTAGCATACAAAGTTAACAACACCATAAAATTCAAATGCAGTTCAAGAAAACAGGATAACAAATACAATAGTAGTGGTGTGTACCAATTAAAATGCGGAAGCTGCGAGCAGGTCTACGAGGTGCGATCGGAAAGTTTCAAGACTGTGTCAATAGAGGGCGAACCGGATGTAGTACGAGCTTCTGCCTTTAGGGGGTGCGGCCTACATTCATAGTGAATCAGTGTGCCAGCCGGCATCATCGAATTAGCATTTGTTTCTTAGTTACGGGCGTTTTGGTAGTGCATTACACCGACCCTCCTGCGATTTCGGAATGGCGGATTTTCATGAACAAACCAAATTTTGCCAAAGACTCGCCAAAACGGCTACGGAAACCTATGAAATGCTAAAGCAAGCATTTGGGGAGTCCGCAATGGGTCGTGCACAAACTTTTGTGTGGCATTCACGTTTTAAAAATGGCCGAACCTCTGTCGATGATGACGAGCGTTCTGGACGACCATCTTCGAGCACAACGCCCGAAAATGTTACGAAGATTCGGCAGGCCATTCACGAAGATCGACGCCGTACCATCAACGACTTGTGCGACATTGTTGGGATAGGCTATGGGACCTGTCAGCTGATTCTAAAGGAAGAACTCACATGCGACGCATCCTGTCTGAGGACCAGAAGCAGAATCGACTTCTCGTTTGTCAGGAGCTCAAAGATCTTGTAAGAACCGACCCCAACTTCCTTTCTAAGCTCCGTGTGACTTCTTCCTCTTCCCAAAGATGAAAATTCAGCTAAAGGGAAGGAAATTTGAGACGATAGAAGAGATTCAGGCAGAATCGCAGATGGTGCTTGACAGGCTGACAAAGAAAGATTTCCAGGGATGCTTCCAGGCTTGGCAGTGGCGCTGGGATCGTTGTGTTCACTCCCAGGGGAACTACTTCGAGGGTGATGGATGAATTTAATACCTGAGATAAGTGTACGGGTTTTTATAGGCGCAGTCTTGAAACTTTCCGATCGCACCTCGTATATTGGCCAAACCGGTAGGGATTTTAAAACTAGATTTAAAGAACACATTCACGATATCAGATTCAATTTAACAAAATCGAAATATGCAGAACATCCTTGAACACGAATACGGCCCCATAGATGATATCATGGACATATTAAGAGTAGCTCCAAAGGGTAAAATGTTAGATATCTTAGAAAAATTCCATATATACAAAAGTACTAAACACAAAGCCATCATCAACGAACAAAACACCAAAGATTCTAACGTAGTATTTGACCTAGCATTAAACAGGAGAAAGTAGAACTTTTTTTCAATAGTTGGCCACCCTGATTTCAAGCTTATATATACGCATGCATTTCCAACCGACGGTGCCTGGTTGGTGGTTGGTTGGACCGACGGTCTTTCTGCGAGAAGATCCTCCTAACGAGAGTCCTACACGAGGTCAGCGAACGCGGGCTGCTGCGCGACGAGCAGTTTGGGTTTCGACCCAGACACAGCACGTCGATGCAGCTGGCTCGCCTCGCCGAAAGGGTTAACAGAAACCTTGATGAGAAGCGGCTAACCGGCGCGGTTTTCCTGGACGTAGCCAAAGCCTTCGACACAGTCTGGGTCCAAGGCCTCGTATACAAACTGACCGTCCTCAACTTCCCGTCGTACTTGGTGAAAACCATCTCTTCCTACCTCGCTGACCGGACATTCCAGACGTCGTTCCAGTCGGCCATGCGGGCTGGAGTCGTGCAGGGCGGACTTCTCTCCCCTGTGCTCTTCAGTCTGTATGTCAACGACATACCCACACCGTCCCGCCACGTCGAGTTAGCACAGTACGCGGACGACACGGCTCTAGTAGCCACGTCCCGTAGCCCAACGCTTCTCGTCAGGTATCTGGAGACTTACCTCAGTAGACTTGAGCTCTGGCTCAGGGCCTGGAGGATTGCTATCAACGTCTCGAAGAGCACCGCGGTTCTCTTCGTTTCGGCGAGAAGACGCATCCAACAGCCCAGAGCAGTGCAGTTTCTCGGACAGCCGATCCAATGGGTCAAAACAGCGCGGTATCTGGGGGTCACCCTTGACGCCGGGCTTACCTGGTCGGCGCACGTCAACCAGGTGGGAAAGAAGGCGGCGCAACGATTAGGTGTGCTAGGCGCGCTCATCAATAGGAGAAGTGACCTGTCTATCAGGAACGGTGTGCTGCTCTATAAGCAGCTCATCCGTCCCATGATGGATTACGCATGCCCGATCTGGAGGTCAGCTGCCCGCAGCCACGTCCGGAAGCTGCAAGTTTTGCAATCCAAGTGTCTTCGCATTGTTACTAACGCGCCCTGGTACGTTAGTAACAGGCAAATACATGAGGATCTGGGGGTCCCTTTCTTTGCCGACCACATCAGAGTACTGACTGAGAGATTTGACTCGAGGTTAGCTGGTGTGGGGAACCCCTTAGTCCGGCAACTCGGGAGGCACTCGTGCCGAACGAGGGCTGCCAGAGGTCGCCCAAGGGCAACCGAGGGCGACCGATGTTCAGCAGGCCAGCCGAGGCCACCATACAACGGGATCAACAGCTAAATGTAAGTTTTACTCCTGTGAATAACAGATGTAGTGCAGTCATCTTGTCTATTACCTTTCATTTTAGTTATGAAATTTGCTCGAACCATTTGACTATATGTATTAATTTCCTTGATGCCACTGATGATGACCTCTTGAGGTCGAAACTAGTATGGCAATAGTGTCCATTATAGTGTTAATAGTTGTTGGTTTTGTTCACTCTATATTCTAATACACTACACGGTATGCAAAGTTTTAACAATATTTCTCAAGCTGTTCGATTCGCCGGTTATGTTTTGAGCTAATCAGTGGTGTCAGCACTGATGTATCGTTCGAATGTCAAATTTTTATATTAGTGCAGTTCATATGCGACGAAAGAAACTTCTAATAATTCACAACGAAACCAACCTCTGGCAAATGGAAAGGTTTGGTTCAGAGCGATATAAAATGAGTATCTTACCGATCATCACTAACACTGATTACGCCATCTTCGCCAGGTATTATAATAGCAGCATTTACATCATCATTACAACCTTCTAGTTTGTATAAAAGATCCGGTTTCTTTGTAGAATTAAATTTATCACTATTAGATGCAGTCACAGGCTTAATCTCAGCAGCCATATTTCTCACTCGCACTTTTGTGTTCTGATCACTTATGATGGCGAAATAGAAATATCCCCTTGTACCGAGTTGCTCCCAACGTTTCCCGCTAGTCTTAGTAAAAATACCTGGTATAGGCATAGGTACAGTCATTAGGTTATCTATGGAGTTGTTGGTACCTCTGAATAAATAGTTGACTGCATATAAAAATTTGTGTGTGATAATTTCTCTGTGTGGAAGGTAGAGCAATACAAATTTTAAACAATTATTACAGTTATTTTATGCCGCTAATAATATCATAGTTTAATAATAGTAGAATTGGCAGATTTTAGGGGTTAGTCATCTTTGTGGATGTCGTTTATCCATTGTTTTCTCATTTTACAGCTCTAATTGAGAAACAAAGGGAAGAAGATATGATGCAGCATAGAATGGCAGCTCCTCCCCCTGGTACTGCTCCTACAGTTCTGCCACCACCAATGGCTATTCCTTCAACAATTCCTGCACCAGGACCTGGGATTATGCCACCAGGAATTGATGTATCAGGATCCCCTATTGGTGGATTAAGTGGTCCAAATTTGGCTCCACCTCAACTCAGAGGTCCACCTCCTTCAGTAGCCATGCCCCCTCCACCAGGAATGGAACCTCTTGGTATGGGCCCTCCTGGTGTAGATTCTGATGAGGACACTCATTCTGATGGGAAACTTCCATCACTGTTGTCTCTGAAGGTTGACCCACCAGTAGAAGTGAAGGAAGTAAAACTTCCTATTGCTTTGGAGCAAGCACTTGCCTTCAAAACTGAATGTGCGAAACAAGTTGGTGTGCAACCAGAAGACTATGTCAAACTTGAAAATATTCCAGAGGCTCCACCTGCTCCAGTCATCACTCGAAGTGGGCTCGTAGATGAGGTAGAGGATGAAGGTCAACATCAACCTAGAAGAAGACAAACATCCAGTCAGCAATCAGAGCAGGAACAAAGACAGAGCAAGATTAAACATAAAAAGAAAAGGAAGAAACATTCAAAAAAATCACCAACAGTGGATACAGAAGCAGAAGGCAGAGGAAAAGAAGGAACCAGATGAAGAGACTGGAGAGAAAGAACTTGATGTTGAAATTGAGTACATTCAAGAAACTTTGGGTTTGAATGAATTGAATCCTATGTATCGTCAGTTTGCTCGTATTTTTGAAACATTCCGAATCTCAGAACCTGAAAAGTCTGAGGACCCAAGTAAGGATCAGTTGCAGAAGGAACCTGTTAGAGAACCAGACCTAAAAAGAGTTCCAAAGTTGGAAGATGAATATGAAGAGGAAGAAGAGAAAACAAAGTTATCAAAGAGGAAACTGAAGAAACTGACACGTTTGAGTGTTGCTGAATTAAAGCAGTTTGTAAATCGCCCTGATGTAGTTGAAATGCATGATGTGACAGCCAGGGATCCCAAATTGCTGGTACAACTTAAAGCCCACCGCAATACAGTTCCAGTGCCATGTCATTGGTGTTTTAAAAGAAAGTACTTGCAAGGGAAACGTGGTATTGAGAAGCCTCCTTTTGACTTGCCAGATCTTATAAAAAAGACTGGTATTATGGAAATGAGAGCAGCATTGCAAGAAAAAGAGGATCAACGGACTTTGAAAGCAAAAATGAGGGACTGGGCTAGGCCCAAGCTTGGGAAGATTGATATTGATTACCAGAAACTCCATGATGCATTTTTCAAATGGCAGACAAAGCCATGTATGTCAATTCATGGCGATCTTTATTATGAAGGCAAGGAATTTGAGACTCGCCTGAAGGAGAAAAAGCCGGGCGACTCGAGTGAAGAACTGAGAACAGCTCTGGGGATGCCCGTGGGGCCAAATGCAAACAAAGTTTCACGTCCTTGGCTTATTGCAATGCAGCGTTATGGACCACCTCCATCATATCCAAATCTCAAGATCCCAGGACTCAATGCGCCCATTCCTGACGGCTGTTCTTTTGGGTATCGTGCTGGAGGTTGGGGAAAACCACCAGTTGATGAAACCGGAAGAACTTTATATGGAGATGTATTTGGTATACAGGGCCAAGATTATCAGTCAGTTCCAGAAGAAGAAGAGGAGGTGGATCGTACAATTTGGGGTGAGTCAGAGTCTGAGGAGGAAAGTGAAGAAGAAGAGGGAGAGAAGGAAGATGGAACAGGGCTGGTCATTCCAGCAGAAGGTTTGATCACTCCCTCTGGCATCACCTCAATTCCAGCAGCCATGGAGACTCCAGAGATCATTGAACTCAGGAAACGAAAAATTGAGAGTGAAATGGAAGGAAATGAAACACCAGTTTTAAACCAGGTGTTGCCCGAGAAACGTATAGATCGTGTTGGTGGAGCCATGATGAGCTCCACACACATATATGATATGACAGGGGCTGGAGGACCTCCATTGGGAGTAATTGCCCCCTCCTGCCGTGGTCCAGGGGGCCCTGAGGTCCGGGCACAGTGGAACTTGCACTGGATCCATCAGAATTGGATCTTGTTGATACAGATGCAATGGCTGTACGTTATGAGCAACAGATCAGGGAACAACAGTCACAGTTGCAGAAGGAGGATTTGTCTGACATGTTGGCTGATCATGTTGCTCGTCAAAAAAACAAGAGAAAACAGCGACAACAGCATCAGGATAATAAACAAGCAAAGAAATATAAGGAATTTAAGTTTTAGTGTAATATGCCATTGTATTCTTTACTGTGGTGTTTGTTTACGTTCTAAGAATGTGTGATTATCAGAATTTTTGTTGGCATATGTAATATATTGTAATGACTTGGTATGTTCACATAGAGATTTATAAAATAAAGGGGGAAAAGCCTGCCCTCTTGGTACTAATCTATTGAAATTTTAATGAAATTGGCGAGAATAATTATATAGCTTGTACAATAGTAAAACTCATTAGCTAAATTGTTTTGTGGTGAGGCTCAAATTCACAATTTGACATTCACAAACCTTTTGGCCAACTCTTCCATTTTTGTACCTGACAAATAAAGCATTAAAAATATAGTAACTGTCTTTCCTTTAGTATAATCTGCATACTTGTTCATCAAAAGCATTTAAAATATAAAGAAAACCTATATATAATTGAATTACCTTCTGTAAATTTTACCAAAAATTAGCAACCACCTCCTTTCCATTTACCCTCTTAAGACTAAATACAACTAGAAAAAGTTGTATCTGGTGGATATTAATTTAGCAGTTGTTTAAGATTGACTCACAGAATTTGGTGTAATTTGAAACTGATAAAAATGGATATTAAATAAGACATTATGTTGAAGATAGAAAATTAAATTAAATTAGATGAAACATCTAATTCATTATTAACTGTCATCCTCACTTTGACACCATATAGCCTGAGCTACTGGAAGTGGTGTTAAATAAGTACACAAAACCAATACATCACAAAGAAATTTCAATGGATACTGTTAGCTTTGCAAGTAAAACAGAAAACATTTTTCTGAACATCAAAACTTATTTTTCAAACGCATCACTCTTACTGAATATATGTACATATGCTAACTTTGTCCGGAAAGTTTTCGCGGCTGAAGCTTGATGTGTAAATTCGAGTTACAGTTGCATCGGATATTTGGTCTTAACCGACGTTTCGGCAAACATTGCTGTTGCCATTTTCGAGGTGGGTAGGTGTGGTCATTTCAGAGGGCCTTGTGTAGGGCAGGCAGTGGGTGCGAGATGAATTTGCTGGTGCAGACTCGCGGAGCAGAAAAGACGGCTGCTAGCGACATCGTCTTCTCTGTTCTCCACCTAATCTTAAGTGTTTACTACTTTGGGCATTTTCCGCATAGATGCAGCACCATACAGTGCAGTGGCATCCCTGGCTCAATATTTAGAACGCCTTCTCTAATATTTCTTTACTATAACCAGTAATATTTAGCTGCGCTGCGGTTACATTATAGGCGATTAAATCATGGAGTCGATAACTCGCTACGATTCGTGATGTATGCGTATATGGTTGTTAAGCACATAGGAAACGGTACTGCGTGCAATGGAACGAAGCTGGCGTCGGTGTCGTCTAGGTTATCGATTCGATAAATATATGCTATATCTGTTTTGCTGAGTATGATACAAAAGAGAGATGTCAATGATACTTTAGTTAAAATGCAGAACAAATTATAATCATGCAACAAAAATAGCTAAGGTGTGTAAAACGTTCATAAGACCGTATATCCCAAACATTACCGGTATGGACCTGCTGCAGAAAATAGTTTGGCCCGGTGTGACAGCATCTGAAAGTCGCTGTGACTTTGGATGTGCAAAAGAAGGCACGAAGGTGTACAATGTACCGCGTAAATGTTGTCAGAGGATTTTCACGGTATCGCTGTATTCATAATATTGCGTTATTGTTGTTGAATCTTAAGTTTTGTATTATGCTGTAGTATTGGATATGGATGTTGAGACTGCATGCACTCGATAGTATTTCATGTCAGTGTAGAATTATGTTTCTGACATTACAATTGAAGAAGGCGTACAGAATCGTGTACCACTTGTGGATTGTAAATGTGGCGGGCTTCATAAAAACTTTGACTACTCACAATAAACCACATAGTTGGCCTTTTATTGTAGAGTCGTTATATTTTCCAATTCTTTGAGGTCAGAGGTATCGTATGTAATATTTAGTGGTCATTTTCATCGAATTGGAAGGTTTGGAATTTTCCCAGGAGAAAAGATGAAGAAAAATTATTTATTTTATGCTATAGGTACTGTCTTTCAATTTTATGAAGAACCAAACCTGAGAATTTAGCTTGTGTTCCTTAGAGGATTTTGTTTTGTGGTAGTTAAACAAATGTAGCAAAGTGTGTAATTTATATGTTCCTAAAATTGTATCCATTGTAGCAGAATTATCAAAGATTTTTTATGATGATAAACAAGTTGATGTATCATTTAAACTTAACATATCCCAAGATGTGGAATACATAATATGAATACCAACAGTTACAATGGGACCCAGTCAGTTATTACTTAACAATTTGGCTCTGGTTTTGCAAGAGCAATGGAAATGGACCCTCTTCTAACTTCCTGGTCAAAGTATTAGATGTTGACTCCTAATATTTCTTTGTAATGTACGGTTTTATCTTTCATGTTTTTTACTGTTGTTCATAAGTTTTGTAAAAGAGGCAGCCATCATTAACTACAAAAGCTCAGTTGTTAGGTGTTTGCCTACATTGTGTACAACCCAAGTTTGATCCCCAATTAAATTTTTTTTGGAAGCTATAAAATTTAATTTATTTTTTAAGCCTGCAGTTATTTATTTTTATTTCTTCCTTCCTTTATTTAAGAATAAGAGGAGCACAATTGGATTTTCAGCATGAAAGATTGAATATATGCCAATATTTTACAACAGTGAAGCTTTATACGGTCTTGCTACTCTCCACGACCATTTGCATTGTGGTAATATAGAAATTTCATGTTTTGATGAGAAGGTGGTATTTACTGTATAGTAGGAAAAATAAATAGCAATCACATATTCTTCTGGCCAGAATTGTGCAGACTTGTATATGACTACCTAGAAATGCTTGGTGTAGATCATAAGTTTAACAGACAAACCAAATAAGTCAGGTTTTTAAGTTTTATGAAACATCCAACCATACCTTTGAGAAAATTATGGGCAACAAATGTTAATTGGCTGACAGCATTTAACAAAGAAGAGTCTAAGTTCTCTGACAAACTTGCTTTATTATATGAAAAGTACTGTTTCGCCGCCTCAAAAATTTACCGACACTTCTATGGGATTGTTCCAGGCTGGAATGATTCACATTCCTGCAAATGAGACAGGCACTTGGAATGGATACAACAAGAAGTCACCCTTTTCTTTTTGTGCTGATATCTTTAAACGTAAGAAACCCCATGATGACCAGACTAATGTAGAATTTGAAGATCCTTCTTTTATTGGTGATATGGATAGATCATCTGAACATCACAGTAAGTAGAGACATCAAGGCATATGAGAAAGTAAATTTACATTACTTGTATTTGTAGTAAGTACCAGGGTACATTTGTGAAGCAGTTTAATAAATTTTTCTGGGAACATATTTACAATATGGTGACAATGTACATGGGCTTCTTTACCATGCTCCAGTGTAATGCCATCTACTATTAGGCTTTTTGAATAATTTGTGTTATTTGTACTTACTGCACCTAAGTATATTCTACAACAAAGTAAAATTGAAGTGTGCCATTATATTCTAAATTACATTTAAAATTGAAAGGTCATAAGATTGAACTAATCTAACACAACTCTGCAACATGGTGACCATTTTTTCTTGACCCTGTTCAACATTTGCCCACATCAGATAATTTACTACCAGATATATGACAGAATTCTTATTTTATTTGTCCTCACTGGAAAAAAATGCAAAGAATGCATCATGGTCTGGGTTCTGATGCCATGCAGTCTTCTAGTTGGTTATGAATGTTTTGCAGGAACATTGTCTGCATCTTCAATGTTGATGTGGATATGAAAATGGAGATAATAGATTTATCCAAAATGTTGGTAACCAACTGCATCACAACATAGAAGGACACAATGTAATAGAAAACTTCAAGTCTTGTATAAAGCAAATAAATAATAGAAAACCACTGCCATATTAATTGATATTGTCTGCTTAACGTGTATAATATAGTATATTAGAAATAAATAAATGGCAAAATAAGTATAGAATTGTGCCAGTGGGTTAAATTAAACTAAAACAACTGAAACTGACCTGTTGATAAATTCAATTTTGTTGAATAATTTTTTTAAACTTTATTAGTACACCTACATAGTCTGTTAATAAATAACATAACTAAGTCAAAACATCACAGGAAAAGAAGAGGCATGAGTAACTAGTCATATTATTATAAATACATGTTATACAACCTTTCATCATTCAAAATATTTTAATCATTCAATACTACAAAACCTAGGCAACTGAGAGTGTGTGCTTTTATAAGTCAAGGGTCAGTCACATATAGTAGACTTGGATTTTTCTTTCTTCTTTTCAGCATCTGTGCCAACATATGGGTATGGGGCAGTTCCAAGAGTTCCTTCTACGCTCTCAGTAACAGCAGTGGACATCATGGTGCAGGCACCCTGTTGTCCACCTTCCCCCGCCATATCTAATCTCACCCTCACCCCAGGACGCACGCGTGATATTGACCAGGATATGGAAGCTTTACGGCTTTCTCGTCAGGATAATCCATTCCTCCAGGTACACATATAAGGCAGTAGATACTGAATTCAGGCTCACCAATTGTTATCTTCATGCATTGGTACCAGATTTAAATTTTACAGGAATAGTGAATTGAGAAAACAAGAGATGTGCACCGGGTATTGGTTGGGAAGCCTGAGGGGAAGAGACCGCTGGGGAAACCTAGACGTAGTTGGGAGGATGTCAGGCGGGATCTATGGGAGATAGGAGTTGAAGGAGACTGGATTTTGTTGGCCCAGGACAGGGTCCATTGGAGGGCTTTGGTTAATGCGGTGATTAACCTTTGGGTTCGGTAAGCCATCTAGTTAGTTAGTGAATTGAGAAAAAGTTAGAACAAACCCCAAAAAAATGTGGAAAGAAATGGGAAAATTGTGAAATTGTAACCCGTTTATTGCATTTTATAAACGATTGAACATTAATTCAGTTTTCAACCTAAATTAACTGTACTGTTATTTACATAAAATTGGAGTCTGAGATTAACTGTCACAGTCGATCATCAGAGAAGAATCCAATAAGAAAATTGTAGCAGTTGCCCCTGTTTTCGACAGTCATGAAAGAAGATCTTGAATAGAAGCCAAGAAATGCAAGAAAATGTGTTGCAGACTGTAAAAGACGCTGTGGTGACAAAGTTGCACCTGTTAAATATTACGTGAAGCTTTTCTGTAGACTGTGACAGTGCTGAATGTAATGACAATATGCAGACAAAATAGTGAAACATAAAGGTTTTTATCTCGTATTAGAACCTATGTAGTAGCTATTGTTTGCCAAAATTAAATGCTCTGCAAAGAAAATGATCCTCTTCATGCTGTGGTCAGTGTTTATGAGCCTTCAAATTTAAGGGCTAATGAGACATAATGGTTTAAGAATATCGTGATTCAGATAGCAGATTTGTGGTTACATACATCTTATATGTTGTGTTTGATAGCGATACATTTTATATTCTCTGTTTATCCTGTAACTTAATACTATTAATTATATGAATGTAAGGTAAAAATTGGTTGATGCAATTTTTATTTGTTTGTTTGTTTGTAATGTAGGTTCTGGCCAGTAGAGAAAGCTTGGTTGACAGTCTGGAGGAATCAGAGTCAGACGATGCTAACCTCATGTGTCAGGTATGTTACCAATTTTAAAATACGATGTTGTTTGAGCCACAGTAGAGTGGCTTATTTTATAATCCGCAAGCATGGCCAAAGTCAGCAGATCTAGTAAAAACTATTCTTTTGGTTTCATCTTTTAACCATTTGAAGCAGCTGATCGCTCAAGAAGATTGTATTGAGTTACGTCACTGTATGTGTGTGTGTGTGTGTGTATATATATATATTCCATAACCTTTCTCATGTTCAGAAAATATTATTTTTCTTGTGGCAAAATGTTGGAACATTATAATGAGGCTGCATTGGGTACATTATGCCATTTTGTATTCAGCTATTTTAAATGTGTCTTTGGTCTTAGGAGTTTCCTGCAGATCTTGATGTGGATCCTCTTACATTACCAGAGATCCACAAACATATGATCCGCAGTCCACCACCAACCACATGGCCAAAGTCACCAAACTTCAAGGTATTCCGCTTCCCCATGCAGTCAAGTGATGATGTTAGCCAGGTAGAGTTCATTTTAATGGGGTTTGTGTGAAAGGATACATGTTTTGTGCCGATGACCCTATTCTTTTCCATTGCTTGGAGAGACTGCAGGGGTCTCTGATATGATCAGAGTGTATAGTGCCCACATCTTTAACGAAGTTTGAAGATTTCTGTCCAGAAGAGAAAGAAATATTATAGCTGAGATTTGGTTTGACGTATTTAGCGTTCATTTTTGCTACTCGTGAAGAAATGTTTGTGAAGTTATTTGAACTCAGGAAAAACTTTGTTATTCAGTTTAAAATGACTGCTGCAGTCATAAACCAAATACTTATAGAAAATAAATGTTGAAATGTATGCTACATATGAACCATTTCTTTATCTTATTCCTGGAAAAAAAGTATGTGGAATATGTAATGAGTAGGAATGAATATAGATTTAGCACATATAGTTCTCTAAAGGTCTTTTGTCGTCACTCTATATAGTGCAGGAGTTCTTTTTACAATTTTCATATACATTACAGGAAAGTTTGCATCGGTGCAACAAAAAATCTCCGTCGAGGATTGTTTCTCCAAGGCATTCTTGCGTGAATCTGGATGAGGAGTCTGCTGAGGCATTGGGTTCTGCATCCAGTCAGCCTGCTACTTGTTCCAGACTAATCTCCCCTCGTCCACATCATCGCCCCACCAGTGACTGTAGAGGTATGATAATATTTAACTACTCAGGTTTAATTTCTCCAGGCACAGCATGAAGTGTAAGAAAGCAGTAGCATGGCCAAGAAGTCTTAAACTCCTAATATCAAAATTCATAGTTGCTGTTATTGTCAAACATATTCCTTTCCTCACGTTTATGAGTAGAAGAATTCATAAACTATAAATTTATTCTGTCAGCTATATAATGCTGATTATTGGATGTATCAGGTATGAAAATCTTTTCATATTTGTAAATCAGTCCAGACATGCATGAAGCCTGTCATATATTCAAAATTAAAGCCAGTTTTTTCTTATTGAACTACATTTTAAGTTTGTGTAAAGAGTTTTTCTTGAAAGTAAGTCATTACACAGAAATTAATTTTTGTCAGTTTCAAAGCATTACTTACAGATATGGAGAGATGATACATGTTTGTTTGTGCATACAGTAAAAGTGCTAACCAATAATTAACCAGTCAGTCTATATATGTATCCCTATCAACAGACACGTCATTAGTTTTTATATATCATCAGAAGTGTCATCTGAAATACCTGCATGCTTGTTTACAGTAGCTCAAGAACTGCTATAATTTTAAGCATTTATTTCAGAGAGAGAAAAGTAAATATGAGTTCGTGTTTAGGCTACAAGCTTTGTCAGAGAAGGTGAATGTTATGAGGAATATTTATCAGCTATTTTCCCTCATAGAAATCTCTTTGGACTTTATTAGTTGTGCTAAGCACATGGGACCTAACTCAAAGAAGTTCTCCTCAGCCGATAAGTTATGTTCAGATTGGAAGTTGTAGTGGTCACTGCAACATGTTAAAGGTTGTGACGTGTAGAAATTTTTGAGTCTTCTGATTGAAATAATGAACACAAGAGACAGATTTTTTCTGTGTAAGAACAGTATCTTAATATGGAGATATCAGAGTTTGAATCTGAAAAGTTCGGGACTTCTGGGGCTGTGCTTATTATTACAGATCGGAGTTCCAACCCTTTCTCCCTGCTCAATCCGGATGTCCGCCGTTTGCATACTGATGTTGCTGATGATAATGTTCTTTTGGTGTCTTCAAAGAGTGATGAACACCAGGAACAGAGACGCTTTGAGTTAAAAACTCCGCCACCGAGATTACCGCTGCTGTCTAGTAAGAGGGCATAATCATTCAGTTGTTATATAACAATGTCTAACAAGTTGTGAGGTAAGCTGTCCTGTGTCCTGTGATTCAGGGTGAAGTGAACCTTCCTAGTCATATTATTACCCATCCAGTTCCGAGTCTTTCCGAAAGTCAGATGGACTTTTTTTTAGTAAGTATTTGAAGAACAGACTGAAGCATATATTTTCTTAAGAAGGCATGTGATTTGCCACTTAAGGATATGTTGTTGTGGAGAAAGAGGGGTGAAGGAAGTTGAACGATGTTCTGATACCTTCCAATTTTCATTAAAAACCTGAAACTAAAAATGAGGGCTTTGTTCTCAGAGAATAAAATATGTTGATCATATGAAAAGTTAAGGTTACTCATAAATTATTATTTTTAATCAGGGCTGGCCCAACTATTTTGCTGCTGTACAGAAATGTTGATTCGCTGTTCCCTCCCACCTGCAAAGTACACATGTAACCCTTTCTAGATGTATTTTTCCCTGGTCATGAAAACTTTTAAGCACGTCTCATAATACATGCATTTAGGCATTTACTCGCTGTATTGTGTTTGTTTATTGGTAAACTTGTAGAATGCGTTGTCACAAAATTTAGTATTTGATTTTTTTGCCATAATTGTTGTACAGTTAAAGTGATCACTTATATATAGAAACATCACCCATATCTTGCAAAATATATTTCATGTAAATAAATATTTTAAGCAGCTCAGTAATTTAATTGCATATATTTTAATTAAACAATGCACCCCTAACAAGATAAATATCTTTACTTCCACTTTTTTAAAGAAAGTAATCAGCTCTTTTCTGAAACCATTAAGAATTACTTGATACAGATTTACAGACAAGAGTTGGCACATGATGCAGAGAGTCCCACTTAACTCAGAATTCACCTGTTAGCATGCGATTTCTGTAATCTGTGTTTTGGCTAATAAATTTTCTGTTAGTTAGCTAACTGCTGCTGTGGCATCCTGTCATGTCAGATTCACTGGTAAGTGTGGCACTGTAGATCAAAAGGCTCTGTCATTGGCAAGTCAGAGAAATATCTTTATTTTTATTATCAGGATGAGATTTGAGATTTTCACAGCATTGAAATGAGGTCTTTGGTAATCTATGTTATGATGCTGTGTGGTCTTACAGGTTTCTACCAACATTTTGGAGAAACATGTTGCCTTCTTTCTCAGGGTAAAAATAAAATTATACATTCCTCTGAAATGTTGGTAACTAATATACAAAGTTTCATCATGCCATTACCCAGAAGACAAAAATCTTCAAGTATCAGTCATGAGTAACAAATAACATAAGAAATTTATGTACGTAATGAAGTCGTAGCTGGTCTTAAGGGAGAGCTGGAGCTGTGTTGACAGTGTTGTTTTCTAGCCAAACATGATTTCCAGTTTTGTGTATTTTTCTTCTTTGCCTCTTATTTCTTTCTCTATCCATTAATTTTTGTTGTTCTAGTTCTCTCTCTGGTACTGCATTCTGGATTCATTATATTAATCCTTCAGTCTTCCTGTCATCTTCCTTCTGGTGGCATCCATTCCAGAATTTCTTTTGGGCATCTGTTGTCTGGATTTGTCCTGAACCCCCATATTCCCTATCCTCACTTGAACAATAATCTAATAAAGGCAGAGAAAGGTGGGATAGGTTTAATTAATTTTGTATTTTTTGTTATTGGGAATGTGCTAAATCCAGTTTTTAATAAGTCCATTATTATAATACTGTTGGTTTGTAATAAGTGCAACAGCCTTATGTGAAATCTGAAAACTGAAATTTAAACTTCAGGATATGCACAAAATCAAATTAAATATTAGTATAAAATTGAGTCTACTTCTCCTCCTGGATAAAGAGAACTTATGTGTTTAAATTTTGATGTCTTCTATAATGTTTACCTAAGTTATTTGTAGTTGTAATTTTCTGTCTATAACTTTATGTTCTCCCAGCTTGTAGTCTTGACTGCTGGTATACATGAATATTCCCATTTTCTTTTAGCATCATAGTAGTCATTAGGTACCTCTTGAATGACATATTCTTGGCTCTGAACATGGTGGTAGAGATAATATTTTAAGCATTTTGGCTTTTGTCTTTGTCTGTAAAAAGTAAAAGTAAAGCTGTCCCACTATACGCCATGTAGGCGCTTGGGGGGAGTGGAGGGTATAGCTCCTACTCATTCTTGACCTCGGCACTAGATGGGTGTGAGTGGTCAGCATCACGCCCCGGCCGGCTTTACTCCCGGGAAAGGACCCCGGTACCCATTGGATAGGAGGCTGGGTGGGTCCCAGAGCCAGTCTGGACGCGGAGGCCAGAGGAAAAATCCTCTGCCCCCGTCGGGAATCGAACCCCAGTGCTGTTATTAGTTACATTTGCATGTGTTCAGGGAAAGTATGAGATTAATTTTAAGTTAAGGCTTATCCATAAACTGAGTTACAGAAATCTGGCATAAAATTGAATCTTTATATTCTCCCAATCTTAGCCTTATTTCTGGTTCCATATTTGAATCATATATTTAATTGTGTTTTATTAACATTTCTCCGTAAGACATGGTAGATTTAAATTTTACTTGAGTATTTCATGGCCCTTATCTGAATAATTATGCATGTATTTTTTGATAAATTGTTCAGGTGTGCTCTAAATTATAAATATGATTCCAAATTCCTGAAGGCAGCCCATTTGGCAAACTTCGAAAAAACAGGTCAAATGGTTATCAGCTCTTTTTGTTGAAATCAGTAATGTCATTACTTTATTCAAAATTGAAATTACTTTGGCTTTGTTGATCTGTATTGTATGTATTCTCTTTTAAGTCAGATACTATTGGTGAAGTTAATAATCATACTTTATTTGATGTTTAACCTTACTTTCGTGCTTGTATTTTTTTGTCTTGATGTCATTTTACATTTGGTTGATATAGTTTCATTGATTTCAATCATGAACTGGTCATTGTTATAATGAAATTTATCATTTACTTTTTTGTTTATTAATAATTTTAATTAGTCTTTATTTATTTATTCAGATCACTTGTTTTAATTTGTTGTGACAACTAAAGTTAACATATTAATCAGTAGGTCACCACATAATCATTCTTTGCCATAAACAAAACAAAACAAAACCTATAGGTTAGCTTTTTGGGCACTGTCAGCATTTTAAGTACAGAGTGCAGCCAAATTCATTGACAGTTTTCACTGATTATTTCTCTGAATTAGTTTGAGTAGTGGTGGGAGCCACTGAGTCACAATTTTAAGAAGTTTAAGCTAGCCCTAAAACGTACCTCCTGTCTCACACCTGCTCCATACAAGAATTTACCTCAACTAAACTTTTAAGTTACTATAAATGCATGTAAGCAATAGTGGTGTAAATATTTTTGCTGTCATACTGTAGTTGACTGTAAATCACTGTCATAAATTGTTATTTATATTTGTATTAGAAACAAGTATTGCATTTAAATATATTCAGAAGATGCCTGTCTTCTAGATTGTAGTGTCATGTAGTCTGGTTCTTGCTGCCTTCTTGATCAGGGCGATTAACTTTCTACCAGACTACATCACTACTATTCAGAAGACAGCCATCTTCAGACACATTACCGTGAAAACCACAAATCCTACTAAAATAATTCTGTTCACAGCAAATCCTCTTGAAAAACAGTGTTTTATGTGACTTTAAAGTATATGGTGTGAACTAAAGTCATGAGGTTCAAAGCAAATATCTGTTGACATTCTTTCTGATTTGTAAAGTTGTCCTGACATTACCGACTGGGGTATTAATAGCGGCTGTTACCAGGTAGGTCCTAGACGCCAAATCGTTCTTATCGTACCAACACTGTTGATAGATGGTAGCACAATATGTGTGTGACATGCCATGTACATCGCTAACATTTAGCATGAGGTTTGTCAACGGGATTGTAGCGCCATGTACTTGTTGCCACTATTTCCAATATGAGGACAATGATCGCCCTGATGACGGAGACGGCAAGTGCCTCTGAAAGGTCGGGAAACTTTTACCAAACTACATATGTTGCAACCCAAAAACCAGCTATGTCCATACGCGCCACCGTAAGGTCCTTAAGTCCAACTTGTAACAATAAGTTATCGATCTGTATGTTGGCATTATGTGGTGGTAATAATCCATGACTGTCGTCTGCCGGCTGCAGTGAATAGGAACACAGTAAAATGTTATTGCATGCATAACTTGTGCCAGTTTTCTGGTAAAGATTTCACTTAGCTTGTGTGTGTGTGGTTAAATAAATGTTAGCATGGAAACAGAAAATAATTTTGACATTGTTCAACTATTTAATGTCAGACTTTGTTATTATCTTACAAGAATTTCGCGGACATGCTGCCTAATACGTAAACATAAGGAAAACTTGCATGTGTGTGGTGATTTCAGTTTTCCAGTACAATTGAAGTATTGGCTGAAATATCTTCAGAATTGTGTAAAGTGTGAGGACAGCTTTATGCCGACTTTTGCAGCAGAAAATCCAAAGACAATATTGGAATACTCGTGTATAAGTCGAACACAGGTAGCCGAAGGTGAAACAGTTTGTGATGGTGTGGAATGGGTACGGCAAAAAATAGAACTAGAACCACTAACCACTGACGAATATATCGGTTTTGTAAAGAACCCCAGCTGGTATTTATATTGCTTTATGGAGTATGTTTTCCTTGCAACTTAGAAACAAATATAACCCTGAAGGTTTACAAGATAATTACATGTTTTCAAGTTTACTTAGCCAATGCTATGGTGGATGCATGGCTTTATTGTTTTCAAATTATCACCCTTTCAGTTCTCCATAGTGGTGAAGTAAACGTAAAATTTGCCCCAAAAAATGTATTTTCAGTGCTCTGTATCCTGCATTAAATCATGCCACACCCACTTACCGTTACCCTCAGCTGTCACTGTGACAGGTTAAATAATTCAATTCAATTAATAATACTTTTTTTTAGTGCCTTCCTCTTCTTCAGGCTCAAATTTGTCCTGTGCATAATCAGTTTCACTTTAAGACAAGCAGTACCACTTTCAGCACAGTTATTGTCACTATCATTTAGCAGAACAGTAATTTTGTCACTATTGAAAAAATGATAGGTCATTTTCAGAACTAAATGTTTTGATGAATGTAAAAGCATATTGGTGTTGAATTAGTTTTCATGATGTACCTTAGATGTCAAACAATATAAAGGCATTTAGAATCCACTGGTAACAACACATTTTCCATTAGCACCCAATAGAGTGTATAAGGCGATTGTTTTTTTTACACATTGCATGGTACATACACATATACATACAGTTGCTAGTGCTAGCAGCCAGTGTTCATGGAACTGGCTCAAGGAGTTAATTTTATGTTCTTATTGTGTGAGAGATTGTCATGTTATGTTATTTATACAGCAAACTGAATTTTCATTAATATGATTCTCTGCCTACTAGTTTTATATATTGTTTTTAATTTGGTCTAAGTGTGAGTGATTAATTATCATATTCTAATACAATGGAAAATATGCAAGAAATAGTTGTAAGTTTATATTTCAATCTGATTTTTGTCATAATTATGACCATACTATTCCAGGTGGCATTTCAGTGTTAAACTTTTTAAAGAGTATTTTCGATTCCAAAATTAATTATGTTTCCAGGTGTTCTTTATGTACCCACCAAGCAAATTTGAGACTTTTCTACTTCTGCTGTTGGTATTAACCCCTTCCCTGATTAATTCTTTTCTCAAAATATGATTCATGTTTGGATTATACCTACAAAAATTAAATTACTGATAAGGGATTTGATGAAAAATATGTAATTGATCTGTACAAAATGTCATTTATATAATTATGATTATTATCGTGACTTACCTTGGGTCACTTTCTATTATTTGTAAAAATTAACTTATTCAGAATCACAGCACACAAATGGCACTGCAGTTAGTGCAGGAACTTGTGATACATGCTACAGAAGCATAAAAATCTTATTTCTGTGCTGTATAGTGTAAACACTTTTAATGGACGTGGCTTACGAAATTGCAGCAGTCTGTAATCTGTTGACACCAAGAGTCACATATATGTATTTTCTTCATGGCAAAAGTTAACTCAGTTTAGTAATAGTGTTACGGAAGAAAGAATATTTCCCCGAGTTAATTCAGGTTAATATTTCTTTGCAAAAATCAACCCTGGATGTTACAGGACAATCGGAAGTAATTAATGCTCACATTTAATTTTACATTTCAATTTGAAAACTGTTTCTTATTTAATCCCTGTTTTATTTTTGCTGCTATTAATTTACTATTTTTGTTGCCCTCAGTTGTGCTCGCCACTGGACCCAAGGTTTGCGGGTTCAAACCCAGCCGAGGTCGATGGATTATTTTTAAGGGTGATAAAAATTCATAGCACAACTTCCTTCAGAGGGGGAAGTAAAGTTGGAGGTCCCATGTTGTAGACTTACGACATGTAAAGGAACCTTACTAACATGAACGAGATGTTTCGTAAGCAAAATTCAGCAGCCATTTCTCACCCAAGTCTCTCCTGATTCGCTTCTAGATGGCTCTAGCAGTTGTGTAGAAATTGTGCAGTCAGTGGGCTAATCTCTCACTACTCACAAATGCACACTTCAAAGACTAGGAAAACTCCAAAAAGGAGGTGGCAAAGACCCGCAACTGGGTTGTAGAGCCAAGGAAGAAGAAGAAGAAGTTGCTATTTTATTTTGTTTTAGTCATACATTTGTGTGCATTGAATAGTGCTCACCTATTATAAGCTATTTGCTATTGGTAGGCACTCTAATAAAGGAAATGTATTGAAAATACTGTGATGGTTGTTATCAGTTATAATGATAGTGCAGTAATGAAACATATTTGATCTAAAATGTTATATCTTAATTTTAGGTAATGAAGAATATTATAGAAAACAGCAAATTCTGGTCTCTTGTTGTAAGTAAGTGTTCACTACAACTTGACAGGGTCCAGATACATCTGGACAGAAAACTTACCTTCAAATGTGTTCTCCAGAGAATTCTGTCCCAGAAATGTATGTATGGGCAGTTCCCAGCAAAGCATCAAGTATGATTTATATTGATTTAATATTATTCATAATTAATTTTGTTTTTCATTAAATTTCCTCTCACTTAAAAATATTAACTTGTCTGCAGCTCACAATTTTTGTGTTATGTTTCTTCCAGAGATTTGTTATAACCTCAGATAATTTGCAATGTGATCGAGACAAATGGGACTTGAGTGAACAGAGAGTTGACCTACTCAGAACTACTATTATTAATTTGTTGGAGGCTATGGGTTATGAACATGGTGACACAAGAAAAAGTTACGAGGAGGAGCCAACAATATTCTTACATCTTTCTACAAAATCAAGTAAAATTTTGCCTGGATATAAGCAAATCCTTTGTGGTGTTGTTATCAACTCCAGACATCACAGTAAAGAAAGTACTGTAACAGCTCAAGAATACCTCAGGTGTGTATAATAGGTGCAAAATCAGTCTTCTGAGTACACGAGAAACATTACACAAAATCTGTGTGGGACAGTGAAAAAGTATATTTTTTTTAGTTTCATTTTAACCTGCTTTTATTATTACACTAATGGAAAGGTAACATTATGTTATGATTGTGTGCTAGATGCGCATCAGCTGCTAATGTCATCTGCAGGGACTTGGACATATTCGAGAAGAAAATTGTCACACTTCTTCACATTCTATAATAGTATAATTTACTTAATTGATTTAAATTATTTTTACAAATATGGTAATATATTTAGTTGCAATTTTCTTGTGTATTAACGTCCTCCGTATTAATGTATTTTTTATTCTGCTTGTTTTACCTTTTATGGTTTTATTGTGTTTGTGTGCTCATCTCTGTGCTGTATCTGTAATTTGCCTTCAGGCTGTTGATACTGCGCACTAATAATAAAGAATTGAATTGAATAGCTGTATGTCTGATTGAAAATCTGACGAGTAGCTTTCACATTCTTATACAAAGATTTGTTTTTACAATATTATGTTTCTATAGACAAAGGTGCAGAAATATAAAGAAAATGGCCATGTATAAATATGGAGATATAATTCAGAGTGAACTACAGAAGGAAGACTTTCTCATCCATTTAGGTGATGCAGCTGTGAGAATTGATTTGCTTCATGTTAAGCCAAGTCACACGGTCTGTCTCAGGCTTGATACGGAAATTGATGGAAGTCGGGAAACAGGCAGCAGAGGTACGATTACATATAAAATTATAAAGCCCTATGCTATACGTGCAGACAGAGGATATCAGTAATATGTACGTTTTAGTTTCTGATGAATGATAGTTTTATAATTTGGAAATGAAATAAATTCTCTAACTTTCCTCATTTCTGTTACTCATCTCCACCCATGTTATATCTTCTCCTCTCTTCGAGATTATATTTAAGAAGCACCTAAACCTTTCCTTAAATTATAAATTACCCCCCCCCCCCCCCATCCAAATTAGTTTTCCGTAATGTGCCATCAATGGTACACTAATTGTCTGATCTTCAAATTGTTATAGGTATTTTTAATTGTTTTATATCCTTCTATGTATTGTTTAATTCTGAATACAAATAATTCCGAGTCATGCCTTATAAATTTTCTCAAATCTCATTTAAATTCTCTTGTTTCATTTTGTTTAACCATTTGAGATATGCTTCTGCTTTATATAATTATCATTCTCCTTCCATATTTGAAGGTGTTCATTGTCTTTTGCATTTGTAAAGCGTGTTGTATAACTGTCACTGTAATTTATATTATATTTTATATTTCTAAGTCCTGTTCCTTCTTCTTTTGTTTTTGTATTATTGTCTCATTTCATACCCTCTGTTGTAAAATTGTTTTAAAATGTTTATCCATGTCTTCCAATAGCTGTTTTTATAATCAAGTAGTTCCACATTTGCACCAAGTGATCTGAATCCAGAGCACTTTTACAGAACACTTGGTTTTTCTGTTTTTCATCTGCACCACTTAATAATTATTTTAATCTTGCAGGTGCTACATTTATCTTGTATAATTGTGCCCGCATTGCTACAATTCTCAGGCAGTTTGAAGAGAAGGTTCAGTTAGGATATTATCCTCATCTGATCTCTTATGAAGAAGTGGACTTCTCTCTTTTATCCAAAGATGTGAGTTAGTTTCATGGCCTTCTTTTATCGTACAACTTCAGATGTGTGGCTGAAAAATTGAGTTGACTGCCGTAATGTTGATGAAATCCTCTCGGGCCACCTGACGCGCCTTGTAGCCCGAGAATATTTCATCAACTTCAGTTGCTGCGAAAGCTTCGCTTCATGCCGTGATGTTCCCATCATCACAGGGTCTTTCTTTTTTTAAGTATACGATATTTGACAGGAAAAATACTTCATGTTGTTTGGAATATTTTAGGATCGAGTAAACCCATTGCATCATCCACCAAAATGGCTCGCATGGTGACTTAAGTCAAAATTTGCTCTATGTGTTTTTTGTTTTTTAAAGTAAGCATAATAGTCTTAAGCAATGAGGCATTTTGTGATCAAAAAATGAAAGTAGCTTTATTGAGGTTTTTTAATCACTTGAAAACATTATGAGATTACAACGCATGAAAATGACAGTCACTCCAAAATATTTTTTCAGCGGGGTTCATGATATAATACCCTGCCATGAAAGTGGTTTGTGGGATGCAAAAGCTTAGGAAATGCTGTTTGAATAACTTAGTGGTGTGAGACTTGGAGGTTATTTCTGTAATATTTCTTTTACAGGAGGAATGGGACCTTTTATTCTTATATCTTCTGTCTTATCCAAGCGTGCTGCAGAATTCAGTACAGAATGTGGAACATGGAAAACTTTCTCCTCATCTGGTGTGCAGTTTTATCATGGCAATGTGCAGCTGTTTCAGTGTGTACTACAGAAGAGTACACATTCTCACTGTATGTATATACAATGACAGTTTTGTTAATTAGTTTTTATCTCTCCTCTCTGGCTATGCTTTTGTGTCCCACGGTGTCCGCCTCGGGTTTTTGAGTACGCTATCGAAGTGAATGCGTAGATATGGGCAGTATATTGAAACGTCATGACTGCCACCTTGCAAGTCCTTAGTTGCTTTTCTATTCTTCATAATAGGCTTCATGCTTCATTTTATGGTGTACAAACTTTTCAGTTGAAACAAAGTAACAAACATTTGAAATCTAAGAGAATTATAAGTTCATATTGTAACGGAGATCAGTAATTAAAACTACAGATTTTTTAAATTGGATTTATTGCTTACTATTATCACAGTATTGTCAGTTTACAAATCGCAGTCTTGATTACTGAGGCCTAGACTTCATATTTTCTTCAGGGAACATTGCTGAAAATGTTGTATGCAGATTTTGGACGTTCAGTTTAATAACCGTGTCATTGATGGTTTAATTTTTTCGTTCGTACTGTATAAGGATCTGGTGTTTCATTAGATGCATCCAATGGCACTACGGCCCGAGTCGGACCTTGGCCTCCTCCCATGTGGGAGGTTTCCTAGTCTTTGAAGAGTGTATTTGTGAGTAGCGAGTGACAAGCCCACTGCCTCTGCACAATTTCTACTCAATCCTGATTTCTGCGCTAGAGCCGTCTAACAGAGAATCAGGAGAGACATGGGTCAGAAATGGCCGCTGAATTTTGCTTACGAAACATCTCGTTCATGCTCGTAAGGTTCTTTTACATGCCGTAAATTTACGACATGGGACCACCAGCTTTACTTCCCCTCTAAAGGAAGCTGTGCTACGGATTTGTTATCATCCTTAAAAATCCATCAAGCCCTGTCGTGTTTGAACCCGCAAACCTTGGGTCCAGTGGCAAGCACACTAACCACTAGTACACCAAGAGCGACATTTAATTCGATAGTAACTTGTATTTTAATTTTCACATTATTTTTTATATTCTCAGACACTAAGGACACCAGAACTTTAATGTTTTATTGCTTACATTTTCCCTTTCTTAGACATTCTAGTAGTTTTATATATTGCTTTAGTTAGGTCAAAAGCTGGATTATGCCTCTGTCGAATAAATAATCTTACATCGACTGACTCCAATAAAAGAGAAAAAAGAATTATACAATTTGTGTTATTGTCTTTTTTATTGGTATTTTATGTAATTGTGATTTAATTTTGAAGTATTTAAATTTTAGAACACACTATTCCAGGCGACATCTCAATGCTTTATTTCTTATTAATATTTTTGAGGGCAAAATAAATTTTCATTTCATCCTGGACACTTATGGTATTTGTGTATCTACAAGGCAAACAAGAGAATTTTCTGCTTTCAATATGAGTAGTGCATTAAGACACTGTCTTTCAGCTGAGTGCATCATTTCTGCAGTTGACATAAACAAGTTTTTGAACATTTTTGGCAGGAACATTGTTTCCTTTGAGGACACAGTCTCAATAAGAGAAAGTGTTGGGTTGAATTTTTCTATGAGTATTTAGTTTAGTATATGAAAGATTCTCAGGTTACAAGCCGCATCAAACGTTTCGAGAACAATCTCTGCTCTCGTCCCCAGGGCTGCTTGGTAACAAATCTGTTCCTTTGTCGCGGGCTCGCTGATGGGAAACACCAGAAGATATGGTTTATTCACCGTTCAGCCACCTGGTGTGGTTTGTAACCCAAGAATTTTTCATTAACTTGACTTTCCATGAAATCTTCACTTTATGCATTAGTTTAGTATAATTTTCACTTGTCTTTTATTGTTTTCTCTTCTTTGTATTTCATTTTCTTGTACTGACTCTGTAATTGGCTACTGTAGCTGCTGAATTAGCACATTAAAACAAAGATTTGAACTGAATTATTATCAGTGTCAGTGCATTGGAAATAAGGAGAAAATGTAACTGCAAATTTTGTGTTCTAGGATTCAAGAACCCACTTGTTACCTGTAATGTTTGCACGTCTGTATCTGTTACGAGGCATTCAGCAAGTGTTGCATAATGCATTAAACTTATTGGGTATATTGCCTGTTGTGCATATGTGACAACTCGATGCTGCAGAATCATTGAGAAGCTCATAAGTCACTCAGCTGATCATCAAATTGTCACAATTTTTCAAATGACAAAAATTAGAGTTTCATTAATCACACAGATGCATTATTTCAATAATATTTATAAAATCATGGTGTATGTTCTTAATTGATAAAGACCTAAAAATGTATGTATTTCAAAAATGAAAAGCTGATAAATAAATACAAAGTTGAGGAGGTGGGGATCGCTGAAGTCTTTGCTGCGCCGAGGGGGCACCATTATGTAAAGTTTGGAAACCATTGAATTTGCTCAGTCATTTTAAACTTCTGTAAGGTTTAAAACGTTGATCACACATGAATGTTATAAAATCCTCTTGGTCAGTCAGCCACAAGAATGTTGTCAGAAACCAACATTCACACTGATCCTGATGATGGAGATAGAGTTTGTCTCTGAAACATTGGTTTTAGACTCACAATTAATGTGACTTATTGCCCGAGAAAATTAAAAAGAGAAAGAAGTTGATATTCGTACATTACTTGAAAATAGGTCTCCTCTTAAATGTAAGTTCTCTATTCTAATTCTAATACACCAGAAGAAAAGAAAATGGTATCTCAAGTGTGCTGTAAGCACCAAAAGTTGCTTCAGACCATGCATCAATATCTTCCTTCAACTCCGTGCATAGTTTGTTCCAACATTCTTACTTCTTAAGCCAATTTGCATTAATCTGTACTTCTTGAATCACATTGGTGGCCAGTCTTTAGTGACGTTTAGGAAAACTCTTAAGTGTCCTCCAATAAATTGTTACAACATTTTTGAAGGTATTGTTAGAGGCGATATTTTTACGATGTGTATAATAGCCGTGGTTGACAGTTGACAAATGTGCATAATGTTCTGTGATTTGCTTGCCCCACTATTTTTTGTTTCATGCAGTTCTGTATGGAAGAATGGAGGAAATTTGTTTATCAGTTGCTATCAAAGGTGAAGAACGTTTTGAGATCACTTTGATAAATATCTTCAATTTAGCTAACTGTTTGACATATATATGCAGAATTAATTAGAATTGGATCATTTGTGAGCTACCATGTGGGGCACAGTTGCGTCTAAATGTTTGATCAGAAAATAACGAATTCTATACAAGAGAAAGAAGAAGAAGCCTGAAGAAGTGATTATCACTTCATTCAGAATTAGGATTGAGGCCATGCTATTTGCATTTGATATTAGAACTGATAGTGACTGAAGTATTTATGCTAGCAGTTCAACTGAAATGTGTGATGCCCCATACTCCATAACGTTGTTGTATCATTACGGTAAGTAGAGACAAGGATGACAGAATATGAGTGATTGTGATGCAGCCAAGAAGTATAAATAAGATGATGGTAATGAATAGCAACTTTACTAGCCTACTTGTAGCCAAGAAATGTAAATGCTAAATTTTTGGTATGTTGTTCACAAATAAGTGATAACATTTTCTTTGTAATGAGTAGATCTATTTGTAGCTTGTCATTTCTTTAGGTGAATACTTTGTTTTGTATTATGTGAAATTTATATAATAGTATGAATTGTACTTTATAATATGTATTATTATTTTTATTATTATGACTTTTTCCACATCCTATTGTCATCTGAATGTTTTATGGATCCATGGAATGTAAATAAATTATTATTATTAGACTGTCAATTATCTGTGCTGTACAATGCAATACAATATACGTCATATCAGAATCCTTTTCGAGAGATCGCAACAAATACAAAGCCTGGTCATGTCATTTAGGCATTCTACATAAAGTTGATTTTATCTGTGCCTCTGTTTACTCTACATGATATAATAAACAGATCGTCTGTACCTCTGTGAATAATGTTCTGAAGTCGTTATGCTCTAACAAACACAGGTTCTTTTGGTTTCGTACGGCTACTCTACTCCCGGCAATAGGAATTTTGTTCCTGAGTCGTACAAATTATGATTATAGGTGCATCCCCGAAGAGATATTTCAATGGATTAACTGTAGTATTCTGTGCCAATGAAAACCATCCTCTCAACGCATGGCAGCTTTCACAAATTAAGCAAGGATTGTAATTTTTATATGCTCATTTGTTTCACTTTCCAATAGAAACGTGTTTCGTACCACTTTGAATTTTCCCGCCATTGTTAACGAGCGATTTACTAATATTCCTTGTGTTGGTGGTACTGTATGTTAATAGGGTGTGAAGGTGGCATGCGTATAGTATGTAATGTCTTACCTCGAAACAGATTTTACATATATTTATTTGGTTTTCAGAATACGTTGCGTATAGGTCAAAAGAATGGTGGAGCTAGAAGGTGCCGTGTTGATAGGGTCAGGGGTTTCTGACAAGTACTCAAAGATTAATATCATTCATCCAGAGGTAAGTTCTGCCCAACATAACATATACAGATTGTGATACAAATACCAAACCGTTCCAATGAATTACGCCAGGAAAGGTTTTCGAAAGAGAATGGGCGTGTCTTCTACCATATTGCATGGTTCACACATCTCAGATGACAACCATTTTTGACATTGGAATTAGGATTTGACTTTGAATTAAAGCGAATGAGATGTTTGGGGGAGTAACTCATTATTAATGAACCAGTTCACTTACAACACATTTCTGTAAAGCCCATTTCAATAAAAGATCCACCAATTTCCAGTCTTCAAAGAGATTTCTCATCAAAATTTGTAGAGTCTTTTTTACAATTCTCAGTCCCGATGACCTCTCTTAGGTCCACGTATTTTTTATTGTTTGTTTTAAAATACTTGCATTTTTATTCTTTCAAATTAAGAGTCAGTACTTCATGTCTTATATTATACACTGAGGAAAATCAGTACTTTGAAGTAACCAACTTCTGTGTGTATCATTTCAACAACAGAAAGCAACTATTTTCTTTATAAATTTACACTGAACAGTTTTAGTTACAAGATGATTGTTTTCTGGCAATATGCAATCTTGTAGAAATTGACCAACACTTGAGAGGTTCTTACTATCATCATCATCAGGGCCTTGAGGTATGTGTATCATTGTAGGTTTTATTGAACATTATTCTTTTGAACTTTGCTGTACATATGAATTCACTTGCAATGCAGTATATTTTGAATTGTTTCAGTTTATTGTTGGTAGCTCCGAATCTTCATCGTTTGTCATCTGCAGCCCTTTTGTTTCAAAAACTCAATGCATATTTAAGAAGACAAATGGAATATGGACAGTTTGTGATAAAGTGAGCCATATGTCAACAACATTGTTAAAGATATACGTATCATATAAGCAAATATAAGTATTCAATTAATTTTTTAAAGTGTATGCCAACAGCGATTAGCCAATGACAGGCAATCACTGATAATACCTACATATACAAAAAACAAACAAACAAAACTAAATATATTAATGAATATATATAATAGATCAATCAAACATTTCTTGTATTGAATATTGTAGCCAATTACCGGCAAATACAGAAATAATACACTTAGTTAAGATTATAATAATCACTAGACCCTTTCCTGAATGGAGAAAGTGTTTTCAAGGGAGACACTGACTTCGCTGAACATGTCCAAAAATCTGCATGTTCACACCAGTCAACTTCTGCCATATCACATGGCACAACATCCCAGGAGACAGCCATTTTAATATAAATAGTATATTAATTAAAATTTATTTTGGTAGATTTTCTGCTTGTCATAGAATTATTATGCACAAATATGAATAATTCATATATATTATTCTAAAAAAAAAATTACTTTCAGAGTGTAAGTGAACGGCGAGAAGCTGAAGAAAGATACACCAACTGCATTAAGAGATGGTGATGAGGTTGAATTTGGCACTTGTAATAATTTTAGGTACATTTTCTACACGGAAGATATCTCCACGAATCCTTTGAAGAATATAAGGGTGGATGGGGAAGTGTAAGTACATACTACTTGTATTTTGGCTTTTCACCCTTATGACATTTCTCTGCTTTTCACATGTCAAAACATTGTTTGAGAAAAACATGCATAATTGACTGGTTACCATATTTTAAAACTAGACATTGAAGAATGAATTATTATCATGCTTTACACAGTCACCAAGTTGTAACTATTTTGGGGACCAGATATAAACAACATATGCAACTTAAAAAAAATCAATTTATGAAGTAAACCATAGTGACTCCATTTCAATGCTGTTTTTAAACTTTTCCCCCCCTCACCACTTCTGTTTGAAAGTGGTCTGCATGTCCTAAGTGCGTAATAAACTTCAGGTTCCAATTATGTCTTAATATTTCAGTAGTTGAAATTATCACAGTGGGTAGAAAAGTACGCTAAATTATAGCATTTCCATAATGGAATGTTGCTATTTCAAATTTAAATATTTATTTACTGAACGTGGGACGATAGATAAAACATAAATTGAGGTCTAAGGTCCTCACAGTAGTGAAGGTGTCAGTGTTCATCTTCTGGGTTGTAATACTGTGGACATGTACAATTGTTTATTGGTATATGCCTACTAGTCCAAATGGTGCTACAACCCAGAAGAGTAGCATCAAAGATAAAACAAATTGTTACTTACAAATAAATATTTGAGATGCCTTCAGTATGGACTCTGGTTTGTTATTCAGCATTACGTACAGACTGAAACTGGGCTGTTACCACAGCTGATCAGCTACAAAAGGCAAAAATATATGCGCGGTGGAAAGGCTGTGACTCTGCATGGATGCCAAAAGATTTACTTTTATTTATTTTCCACAAATGCAGCGATTGTGAAATGTGTACTTGATACTGTCTTGTATATAAGTTGGTTGATAACGATAAACATTATTGGTATCTTTTGTAGTACTTCAGAAGAAGAGGGATTGCAGATGGAGAAACAGATGATGGAATTGAAAATCAAGAAATACCCAGAACAGCGAGAGATGATGGACCATGAGGAGAAATTAGACGTACAGGAAAAACTGCTACAAGTATTGTTTTGTTTATTCAGTTCTTTGTTAATTATTTAATGATGTTTGCAGTAGCTCAGATTATATAGCACGGAATGTTAAAATGTGGAAGGAAGTAGTCCCAGTACATACTTGGAGGGACTTTGGAAAAGCGCAAAAATACTTCGGACAGGCTAGGCAGTCTCCAGATTGACATATGAACTGGGGACCTCCTTAATACAAAACAGCATTTTTATCAACTCAACTGCATGATTTAGAACACAGTTTTAAATTACTGTTGTTATATTGTAATATATTACAATATTTTATATATTATGCACTACAGTTGCTTAACTATATTTCATTGTAATCTCGGGAAGACAGAATATTATTTAATATGGAAGTATTCATAAGAGAGATTATTTACTTCATGTAATAAATGTTTGCCTTTTGCTGGGATAGGTCTGTTGATAAAGTGACCATGGTTTGATTCCAAGTGGGGGAGTTTGTTATTTTATGTTTGCCACCATGTGCACCACTCTTCTGGGGCTTACCTGACGTCCTATCCAGTAGGCAGTGGAAGCCTTTTTCCGTAGGGCAAAGTGGCCAGAATGCGACACTGACCATCCACCTTCATTCATTGTTTATGTTAAGAATGTTTGGCGCTCGTCCATAAATCTTTGTGGTATATTGCATAAGAACAGTGATTAAACATTTTTTCCCTTCTAAAGTGATAGAAGAAGAAAACTTCTTTAATAAATGTTCCTTGTTTCATCTTCACCAGGAAAGTTGCATACTAGAAGAAAGATTGAAGGAAATGCAAACTTTACTAGCAAAAAAGAAAAAGTCCGTAGAATTGTTGTACAAAAAAGCTAAGAGAAAAGGAAATGTCCGAAGAATTGTTGTACAAAAAGCTAAGAGAAAAGGAAATGTCCGAAGAATTGTTGTACAAAAAGCTAAGAGAAAAGGAAATGTCCAATAAATTGTTGTACAAAAAGTTACAGGAGAAGGAAAAACAAAGGCTGAAAGATTTGGTAAGCTGTTTTTATCTGGGACATAAAAATTAATTTCAAAAGTAGATTCTAAGAGACGAGCAGATTCACTATTTTGACAATATTTGTAACAATTATTACAGAAACAGCTTCAGGAAGAGAAGGACGCACAGAACAAAGTCCTGCTGGAAGACCTTTGGAAAGAAGTTTCAGCAAATGTAGATGGTTTTAAAATTCAGGTAGCAAGACAAGTGCAGGGCCTGTAGGAAGAAAAGGTCAAAATAGAGAATGATATAAGAGGTATACCATATTATAATCCTGTATTTATCACTCCTTAGTGCACTTTGATACACACTTATCAGCATTGACCATTCTTTTGAGATGTTCTAATATTAGTGTTGAATCCTGCCATCAAAGTCCTTTGGTATGTCGCAGCCATTTCATTCAGTTTGTTGAAGTTTGAAGAAAGTTGCATGAAAATAATAAAACACTGTCCTCATTAATTTACCTTACAGAGTTTCAGAAAAAATAAAGTTTCCCAAAGGGTGCTGTGGTGACGTGTTACTGTAATTGGAATTTTTAATTACAGAAGAACTGTCTAAGAAGGAGGGAACATCAGCTAAAAACTTAAAACGAATGCAGGAGGTACTTCAGAAAGTAGAAATAGATTTGTCTAATACTGAAGGAAACAAGCAGTATTTTTAACAAGTACTGGAAGAAATAACAAATTCCAAAAACGATGCATCAGAATCGTGGCTCAAAGCAAAGCAGGAGCTGCTATCTAATTTTCTACAGCCCATAGAACCAGAATTACGTTGTAGTATCTGCAGTGAATTTTTTCTTATGGTAAGTTCCTTGACGTAAAGCCAGTACACATGTTTGAATCCAGGTGTTTAACTATAGTCAACAAGCCGCATCATATAAACATCAATATATTTGTGCTAAAATTAATATATGCCTTGCTTATGACCTTTTTCTTGAAGCATAAAGAAGGCTCAAGAAACCCTCGAATAAATAAGTAAATGAAAAGATCTGTGTTAGGGATAAGAGGGTGTGGATTCAACACTGAATTTCTTCTTATTTTCTTAAATTGTGAAGTTTGAGGTTTGTTTAGTAAGTAATTTCTGATGCTGTGTTATACTTGTATTACACTGACATAGACTTTTAAAAGGACGAGGGACAACGGACAAACACTCTATTTGACTATGTAATTACCAGAGAAATTGAGACATCCTAGCGATGTACCACCTCTCTGATTCCCACTGAGAATAAATCGAAGCAGAAGTCTCTAGGCGCACGTTCTGGGCTGTATGATGGATGGGGACAAGACATTCCCAATGAACATACCGTAGGAGTTGCACCGTGATGCTCGCTACATGGAGTGGGCATTGTTGTGGAGAAGGATAATTTTCTTTGTAAGCAAACTAGGACATTTCCTCTGGATGCCTTTCTTCGGGTTTTGTGAGATGTGCTTATTGGTCTGCGTGTACTATTGCCCCATGGTCCAGGAACTCGAGGGAAATGCCCCTGTATCTCCCAAAGTGTCCTCAGCAACACGTTCCAAGCAAACTGCGTGGCCTCGAAATTAATTATCATGGAAGATGTGCTTCCACTCCACTGATGCTGTCTTCAGTATTGGTATGAAGTGACTTGTATTGCCAGTGACGATTAGACCAAGAAATTCTGGGGTATACTCGAAAGGAAGACATTTCCGATGTCATGAAAATGTGCACCAGTGAATCCAAAAACTGGGCCCTGGTTTATTCTCAGCAGGAAATGATGAGAGTGTATAACTGGACAGACATCATGATCAATTTGGTGTTTATATGGAGAAACAGAGGGTTTGTGTATTCTTTTTGATTTCTGTGTGCAAGCAATAAATATGAGTGTAACACATATTTAGCTATGTGATGAAAGTATGTAGTAATTTGTAAATTTGAAATTTAATTGAAATACTGTGTTACTGAACAGTTGGTCAAGAACCATATATCCTACCATCACTTAATATAATCTTTGCAATATCAAATAATTTATTTTCACAGGCGACAACACTGAACTGCGGCCACACTTTCTGCCGCTCTTGCATTTTAAAAAGGATGAAAAAGAAAAAGAATTGCCCCATCTATCGAACACGTATCACGTGCCAAAATGGGTCCATTGCCCTGGATAATTTTATAGACCGAATCGTTGAAAACCAATCGGTGGAGATGAAGAATCGGCGGCAAGAGTTCGTTGAAGAAAGGAAAGGTATGAGTAGCTGTGGTCAGAAACATATTGTCTGGATGATTGTAGTGAAATTTGGTTTCTTTCCTCCTGATGTGGAATTGCTTCAAAAATTCTGTTACCATATCTGTTCCTTTGTGTCCTATGGTAATCTCAAATCAAGTTTTATATATTAATACAGTATGTTCTGAAATGATTTAATTTAGAAGAAAATGCAGATCTGATATTAATTCAGTAAGTTTATTTCTTCTTTTGAAAGTTGCAAAGTTCCATAGGTACTCTTGTATTTTTAAAAAGGAAACTGGCATATGTGTGCAGACTTCGTAATATCCGCAAAACCTTTCACAGTTTCTGATGTGAATCACAATAAAAAGCATCCTTTCAAAAGGCAGAAATTATTCGATTTGGTTTACTACAGTTGAAACTATATTTGATTATGTTACAAAATAGATCATATAATTTCAGTTCAAGAATTGCTAGGACCCGAATCAAAACCTGGGCCTTCTCATGAGCCGCAGAGACGGCACAGAAGACGTCGAAGTACCACATCTTCTGATGGTCCAGAAGATGACAGGTAAGTCAGCACACAGTTTGTGATTTTGTAATCAACTGGCATTTAAAATCTTTGTTTAAAGATTTCTGAAGATGTGATGCAGTATGTTTATTATTCTGCTGGACTTAATTAATCACCTAAGAGTTTTTAATAAAATATAAAAAAGAAACACTCTGATGATAGAGAAATCCAACACATGGGGATATAAAATGTTTTCAAAACCAGAAGAATCATAAAATCATTGAAGTTTCAAGGTAGCACATGCCAGCCTAAGAGCCCAAAAAGACAATGAAATGGACTAGATATGATTCCAGTGGGGCCAACATTCTCATGTTTGCTCCAAGTTTTCCAGGTACCAGTGTGGACAATCATTTTAGTTTTTCATCATTTTCCTCTTTGAGATCTTATGCTGGTAAGTGACCTACTCTTATCAAAACTAAAAAAATAATTTGGATTCTGTCCTGTCTCGCAGGAGATTCTCTAGTGCTCTTTTAGAAAACTACACTAAAGAGGTATTTACATTTTGCAAAAGTGAGATATTGGGGCATTCTACAGTTGTAGCTTAATTTGTGATACGTTTTAATTATGAAGGTGATGGCAAACGTTACTGTATTTTTATTTCATGAATAGTGATAAAATGTTCATGTAGTAAAGCTGTTCTTTATCTGGGGTGCAGTCTTTATATAAATGTATTTTATTGTAGGTAATGATTTTTTTTTCTCTGTAGAGAAATACATAAATACACTCTGTGGGCAAAGTGCAGAGTTATGGATTGATAAAGCGGGTGGCATACGTCTATGACAGATCTAATGAAGTAATTTTTAGATCAACATGTGTGGCCCACTTATGAGTGTTGTACCTTAAATAGTACAAGAGCCATTAAATTATAGTGTCAAGTGACTAAAAGTGAGTGTTTCAAATGCTCCAGTCCACACAGGTATTTGGTTCTTTATTACAGCCCAACTCTAAGTGGCATCACTTTTGTTTGCATTTACAATTTGATTTCTTCATTTCAGGAAGAAGAGGTCATTGGGCCAGATGATATCCTGACTACTGAATGTGATAAAATTTAATTTAATTTTGTGGAATGTAAGTTTAAGTTGCAGTTTGTATAAACTACTTTGTGGATGCATTATATATAAACAAAGTTTTAAAAATGTATTTTCTTATCAGCAATAACAAAATGCTTCATTAATACCAGCAATAGTTCTCAAATCCTAGAAGTGTGCCTGTTTTTTTTAGTTAAATTAGTTTTAACCTCAAAATCCTCAATATCCAGTGTCTCTGTAATGGTAAAAATTCGTAGTTTAATAGAATTTTTACTTGGAAAGGGATCCATGTCTGACCCCATCCCTGAGCAATTATAACCTAAATATTTTCCAATCTCAAAGATGTTTCAGCAACTACAGTCTCTGAACTGAAAGGGGATGCAAGCTGAATTTATACACCAGCTGTGTCATTTGTACATGTGTATATATACACACAAAATTGTGATGGGATGAATGAGAGCTTTGTGTTTGTGCGCGCGTTGCATGGCCTTGTGTTGGTCTGTACAAGACGATGACCAAATGTCTATAGAAGTACTGCAGTGACAGATTTAATTCTCAATTCGGATGATAGGTGGCGGAGAAAACGGAGTTTGTAAACAGAAATACTAGTTTAAATTGTGGCCAGTGACAAACATACTATAACAATGACACTTATAAACTGATTTTCGTCAGGAAAGGTAGCAATTAAGGGCTTAAAAGATAAAATTTAGATATACGTGCTATCGGTTGAAATAAGAAAGGCCCAACATATTCTTTTGCCATGAAGGGAAAGCGCATCAATTGCATAAGAAAATTTTGCTGGTGTATTAGTAAGTCAAAAAGGTCCCAATAAATCCAGTGATGTTTCCAATAATGCAGTTTATGTCTAATGGTATGCGTTCGTATATAAATATTATGGGGAATATATGAACGAATCTCTGTATGTAAACCTTGTCATTACTTATGGTTACTGAGAGATCTCATCGGAAAAAGGGTTCAAGTTCACCTAAACTAATATTGCTTTCAATATTAGGGCTTCTAATATAATTTGAATACGGTGTAAGGACGTAGCGTCCACTACGTTAATTACATAAGGAAGCATAGATGCGCATGTAATCAGGAGAGGGAGAGTTTTTGTCTCCGTTTTAAATATATAATTCATTCATTTTTAAGGTGCTCGAATGAATCTTTTGTTTCTACAAAATCCGACGTTGCATGATAAGTTTGCGGAGGAAAACTATTGTCCTAGGTATATTTTTGCAAATAACATTCCAATGAAACGAAGTTCAGTCAACTGAAATAGCATGCAGCTTAGAACCCAGTCTTTAATATGGAAATATTCACTTGCGGATATTATTGCTGATTGTATGGGGGTATATTGTTTATTTTCTATGTTTTTAATATAATCCTGGACAGTTGCGTGCACACCCATGCTCGTTCGTTTGCTACCCAGCTGTTTGTTTTCTTTCGAGGCATGAGATTCACGTGACTTCTCAGGTAATTCGGGTGGATAAAACCGAATGCTCTATTGGTTACTGGTGTGACGTTTAGTAACGAGTAGCCAATTGTAGCGCAGCTCTTATAACCTCTCGCAGGAAAGCTCTGTACGCGTTTGACATCAATAAATGCAGGAGTGTATTGTAAGGGCGCGGACCTGTGCTGTTGTTTGATCCTTCACATTTGTATTATATTTCTCTTCTTTTAGTATTTTACTTTAAAAATAACAATTATGAGCATTGCTGCACTTTTGCAAGCTGCAGAATATTTGGAAAGGCGAGAACGAGGTGAGTTTATACTTGTTTTAGCTGTGATTCTGGAGTCTCGATCCACGTCAACATGGCTCCCATGTCAGTTGTTGGCCTGGAAATCAGCTGATTTTGACGCTGTTTTGATATTTTTATGACAGAGGCGGAACATGGATATGCATCAACACTGCCAATGCCAGATGATCTCAGAAGTATGAAAAGACCAAAGACAAAAAAATCTCAGGGAAGCAGGTTAGTATTCCTCAGTTACATTAATAGCATTCCTGTGCACTGACTGTTGTATCACAATACATGTGAGCTAGAAAATCGTTGTTTATTGATGTCTTATTTTTTTCAGGACTACTCATAACGAACTGGAAAAAAATAGGTGAGTGGAATAAATCCATACTGCTTGGGCTACTAAATGTTATTGTACTTCGTTCATTTTTAATGACTGTGGGTGGCTTGTATGGGAGATGTGACTTCTTCTCCGGTACAGAAATGTGGGGAGTAATAATTTATAGAAATCTGGAGAAAGTTGCTTGAAGTTTAAACTTCTTTATTAGCAATCTTTGTTTAGTTGGAAGCAATTAATTCTTGCAGTATTCTTTACATTAGTAGTGGCTTGTTATTGTGTTGCGTAGTGTATATATTTTGTGATGGATTACTGAGAGGCATTTAGCTTTTCTGTCTGTGGTTACGAGTGAATAATATCGTTAGTACAAACGTAAGGTGTGCATTGCCACAATAAGTGTTTTATTTAATGTAGGTTAAGGAGCATTATCAAGTGTTGAGTGGAATGTGATTGTTAAATATCTTATATTGTGAAGTGCAGTGACATACCATTAATGAAGTGGTTAAATAACGTAATGTGTTATATCCTCCCACGTTCTAGAATCAAGGAAGTGTTGTTTATTAAGTTTAACACTTAGATGTTTTCGAGATACTGTGCAGTTGTTCTTGCAAATTCTATTGAAATTTACAGGGATTTTTAAATTTTCGGACGATGTTATTGAACTGTGGTGCATAGTTATTCCGCCATTTATTTTGGGCATGTAAGCACACGTGATCAGCATGCATCGTAGTATTTTATCATTTGTACACAGGAAGCCTGTTATGTGAGTGCCGTATTATGGTTTTTGTTTCCTGTAAGAGGACAGGTCTCAGTTTTATTTCTCGAATCGAAATTACCTGTACTATTGCAGCACGTAAAACTGATTAGCAGTAGAACGGCAGTGGGCTTGGCGTAGATTTGACAACACACCACGTCACATGATCACATGAGGCTATGTCTGGGCAAGCTACGTTGTGATTCAAGGGCAAGGTTGGTTGGTCCTTGGCTCTGCGTCATAACGAACTTCAGGCCGTCATGATTTTACACGTGCTAACGGAATACATTTCCTTCCGTGAATTAGAAGGCAACAATTAAATATTCGTTCTTGTATGAGTTCTCCGTGGGGTAATTTTCCTTTTGACTCTCATATCAGCTTTTATTCGGCAGTCTTAAGCATTGTTTCAGTAATGCCTTTAAGAGGTTTCTTATGTGAATTTCGGATTTTAATCTGCCGAGATGCTAGAGTATGAAACCAGAGTAACTTACTTTCGTAATTTTAGTCATATTTACTCAGCATGTTTGTATTGAACTTTATATTCTGCCGTAACTACCCGAGCAAATATATAAGCACTACGAAATTGTTATACACGTGATTCGTGATACTGTCCATGCAGAAAGTAACAATTCACCGGTTACAAGGATCGTTCTAGATAACAGCCTCAAAGTATATAAATGGCATTGAAGTGGCCTGGATGTATCGAGGAATTTCAACGTAATTAAGGACGTAACAGATTCTCTCCTTTGATTATGTTCTTGAAGTTTGTAGTGTTAGTAAGCTTTGTCACTGCGTGGAATAGAATGCATTTCTAATTCCATTTGTAGAATGTGTTGGCCGGGTTTGAGAACAGGATTTTGCTTTGTGAGTTTGTAAATGTTGGTAAAAATGCTGATGTTTGACATTTTATATTCCAATATGCGACATCAAGTATGAAATTAATTGGTGGTAATTCAATATTTTCTCGCAGTTGCTCCATTTTGCATTCATGTGAAGTGCGAAAATATAATACCAGACAATGTGTTCAATTTAAAACTAAGTACGTAGTTAAGGTAATGCAGCATTGAAGAACCAGAATGATGTGTGCATGTCTCAGTATTGTACCATTGTGGTATCTGACAAACGAGATATGTTATCACGTGGAATGATGTAGGCCTGTATATAATTCATTTTGTGCATTTTTCTTGTGCAATACTTGTTACCATGCCGCAACAGAACGATGAACAAACTGGGATTGTACTTCTACCTTGCTGAGAGTGGTCCAGCAGCTATTGTTGTTTGTGTGTAAAAAGTGAGACCGCGGGAGGAGTAACGAAGTAAGAGGGGCGAGGGGGATCTTTGCTTTGTTGCCAAACTTAATCTTTCTTGTGTCGGTAGTCTGAACTGCATTGCTCGTTAGAAAATGTGTAATTTGGTAGAACATTGAATTGTGTCAACCGTGCCCTAAGAATACAATCAAGGCGTTGATAGTGCGTGGAGGTAAAGCCCCGATGGCGCCCCAGGTAGCACCCGTATCGTGTTGCACGTTAGTAATGACTGGAAATCACGAAAATTGTGTAAATCTTCCAAAATTACATCACACTGTCCTTTTCTCGTTCAGGATCAGGAGTTACCGATTCTATCAACACAGTGTAGGTTTTGAGGTTTCCCCGGCGGTGAGTACGAGGATGGCTGTCTTCTGGGTTGTAGCGCCGTGTAGTGTGGTAGAAGTTCACCAACGTTTCAAAGGTTATTGCTGCTTTCATAATCAGCGGGATGAAGCAGCAAGGACCTCTGACACATTGTTGAACTTCTACCAGACCACATGGCGCTTCACTTTGAACATAGCCATGTTATTTCCACGTTGTATTGGGCCAAATAGATCATTTCTTCAAATTCCTACACAAGTTATATTTAATAAGATTTAAATATGTCTGATAGAATTTGTGTTATCGATAGTTACAGGAAGGAGTGCTAGATCATATTGTACTTTGAGAGGATGAAGGTCACAGTCAAGGTAGTCATCTTACTGCTTCCTAAAATAAATTATCAGCGACGTGATCGTTAATGGATCTTGCTATTAGCAGTATTTTAGCAGAAATTAACAGCATGGTGACCTGGATACTTATCAGCCTGCTGTTCCATGTTTATGTCAGCAAACTAGGTTTGCGATATCACGGTCATGTGCGTGCCCCATCTAACAACTTTGGAAGCAATGAAAGGATTTGTACATATTGCCACCTGAGGCCATCCCATGTTTTGTACTTAATTTTACTTCCATCTTTAATATTAAGATGGCGGAGGTGCGAATTTGAGGTGGAAGAGACTAGCGTTAGCCATACTACGGCCCTCAAATGTTTTAGGCAGTAGATTTCAGAAAACTATGTAGAGTGTATAACAACATGGCGAGTGAGATCATACTGTTGACATGGTGACTATAACAAATCAGGCAAGTTGGGCGCGTGAAATTTAGTGTGACGAGTTAATAAACTCCACACAATTTCTGAATGAAATATCGTAAAAATGCCAGCAACAACAAACGTTGCGAAAATTTTAGGTTTTAACGTGTGTAATGAAATCTCAAAGTTAACGAAATCAGAAATTGACATAAAATTTTAAATAGTAATTAATAAATTCATGTGTTGAAGGAAAGTGAGCACAACAAATTCATTTCAGTTTCGTTTTCGTAACATTATAAAATGTACATTGTTTGATACTGAAAAAAAATTAAAATCAGAATTAAGTTTGTATGACAATTTTTAAGCTTACGACTGCTAGTGAACCATTGTAGGCCTACATATTCCGAAAACCATATCGAATTTGACACTTATTTTAAATGTGTATACAGATTTATTTTTGTGCGTAGTAAAATGGCAGACATGGGAGGGTACCTTTGGTGATCTAGCACCATAAATGTTTTTGCCACTTTCAAAGAGATATGGGCAAGAAGTGTTGAACTCGTTGGAATATCCTATTTATCCCTGAAATACAGCCCTACGATATATTTTACAAATGTATTTACAAATAATGTTTATTTTACTTCGATAAATACGAATTGACTACTGTTTGATTTCAAAAGTATAGAATGTTAATTGTTCTGGAGGTGTTTATATAAATGGATTCTCACATTTAATCTACAACCCCCTCAAAGATATTTTAATCATGTTTGAATATCGTAAGAAATTAAATATAGTCCTTAATTTCAGTTACCAGATACCAGTGCTTGAACATCGTCGTTCAAAAAATTTGATAAGGTATTATTTGAGGAAAAATTCTGTACAAACTTCATTTAAGTATGCATTTGGTTTGCGAGATCTTTGAGAGTCTATTTTGATGGGAGTAGTTGTCCTGTTTATTTTATATAACATCGCTTTTTAAATTGAATTTTTCTGTCTACCAAGTGTGTTAGCTATTAATAATTTTGGGTATGTGTAAAACGAATCGGTCGTGTCTTGAAGAGAGCTATTAACACAAGAAAACATGTTTGGATGGTCGGTCTCCGTGGCGAGAATCAAAATAGGGACTTTGTAGAATACAAAATAGGTTTAAACCTCAAATCTTACATTATGTGGATTCGGCGACTACTCAGCCACTATTTTGTGTAAGTAGTTATTTCTGTTCTGGCAAACAAACAATGGTGAACTGTATTTGGTGAAAATAATACGTGTATAGCTCGCTGTCACTGTTGGGCGACTCCCCACATTTAGAAGGTCGTTTTACTTGAAACTCTTGCACCGTGTTAGTGCTGTTATAGGCCAATTTAACTTGCCATTTTTATTACGGTCGAAGTTGCTGTCACTGTCAGCAGGATCTGTACAACCCTGATTCAATTACGCAGATGCTAGTAGCTGTTACAGGCTCTGATTGACATAGATTCGCGATTGGTGGCCTCTGTCCTTTCATCTTGCTGCTTTCTGTATTCAACATTACCAGTGTAATTCCAATGTTGGTCTTCTGGGTATTAACGCCATGTGGACTGGTAGTTAGATACCAATGTTTTGAAGATGGAGACATTTTTTTCTGAAACGGTAGTAAATCCACACGGCATTACCGTGCAGACATATTCTCTGGTGTGAGAACCTCAAATCTCGTACAGTACTATTGCAAATTTGTAATGCAGAAACATCACGGCCACCATAACATGTTCGATTTCTAATTTTTGACGTAAATACGTCTATACGGAAGGGTCATTCGGCAAAAAAGTGAAAGGAAAACGTGTAACGAAAATGTAAGATCCGTATCAACAAATCGACAACAATGGTTACCTATAGAACGTCGTGTTTACTCGGCATTGTTGTTACCTAGGAAAACGTGTAAGATCCATATCAACAATGTGTAAATATGGATCGACAACAATGGTCAGCTTGCGTGCATTGTTATGTTACCTAGGAAACGTTATCTGTTTACTCGGCATTGTTGTGTTACATTACTGCCGTCAACAATCCGCTTTCGTAACAAGATGGATGACATTGAAGATAACATTACATTACAGAGACGTAAATATAATTTGAATACAGAGACGTATTTACGTCAAATTCTCCGGAACCGTGGTTCCACTGTCAATTTTTAGTTTTGGATAAATATACAACTTTTATCGAGGACTTGTCTGCGTTATTTTTTTTGGTGTCGTAGGTGGATACAATTTTCGGAGAAATTGTTAACATCTTTCGGGTTTACCAAGGATTTGTTTGTAAGAGAAGCGAAAAACAATATGGCAAACACGCGAAATACTGTAGTATAATGAAGCAGATTTTTTTGATCATTGAAATATGTGTAGTGACACGTCACAAATTCGCTGTATTAGAGTCGCTATTTGTTGAACCCTTGAATCAACGTCCGTCTCAAAAAAGGCATTGGCCAATCGTAACGTGTTTGCCAGTGCGCTGCAGATGTGTAATCTCACCGCCACAGGTGTTCGACTGTCGCGTTTGGAGTAATATTAAAATTCAACAAATCATTCCCGACTCATAAGTGCACCTCGTCAGTGCCTGTTTATTTGTGGTTTATTTAACTGCCCTGTAAATAGTTCAGCTTTTCGATCCAGACTTCTGACGCCGATGTCAAGTGGTTTTAACACGTTCTTATCATGAAAGTAGAACAGTTGGTGCTGTTTTTTCTTTAAAGTTCCATCGCTAGAATTGTTTTCGACTTTCGAGAATATAGTCGGAGAAGCACTAACCGATTATTTTAATGTGACGGTTGACGGTAGGGGAATGTGCACACCGAAAGAAGAAATTTCAAACTCGAGAGACAATGACGAATTGCGACTATATATCGGCTTTAACTATTTCACTTACCGTTAGTTTTTGTTGTTCTATTTAGCTTTCTATTCACATTTTCACTTCACTAACCAAGCGTATTGATTTCACGGCGGTCTTGATTTTGATCACCAGAATTACAATTTTAGCTAAACTGTCCGCGGTTTATATTATAGAGGGTTGATAGTATCCTGTAACTAGAAATATTCTGTTATAACTTTAAAAGCATCAGAATTCTCAGATTCGGACAGCATGCCTTTGAAATAGTCACGTACATAAACAAGATTTTTAAGATCTACTTGATTTTTTATACGACTAGCCGTTAAAATGTTCGGCTACACTGTTGTACTCCAACGAGCCTTGAAGTGGGAAGACGCGATTTGTATCGAGAAACGACGTATTCTTTCTTGAACGCATTGGGTCATCAGACACGAGTCTCATCGGCCCAGAGAGAAGATTAGGACACTATTAGTTGACCATTTTTCTCACTCAAAGATACTAAGTATTGGTAATGGATTCGTCCATGGATTTGAGAAACATAGTTTAGGAGTCGCTTATTGCTGCTAGAAGCGAATTTAGTCTCGCCACGGGAGGGAAAAAATAGTAATGGCGTAGATTTTTCTGGAAACGATTGGAGAGTCTAATCTGTGGCGAAAAAGAGCATGAGACTTTGGGGCGCTGAGTCAGTAGACAGTTTAAGCGAAGTTCGTGGATTGTGAAGTGCTATGCGTGTTACCGACTAAGTACCTGCGTTACCGACCGGCGTCAGGAATCCGGAATAACACTTTCGACGTCGAAGAAAGTATTTATACGCAGATAATAAGGATTAATTTGTGAAATGACAGGCATAAAACCATTAAATAATCAGATACGCTTATAATTATGTTAAAAAAGCCAGTCTTGTTGTAGGAACCCACTGTGTAATTATCACTGATTGCATAATTAGCACCGCGATCGAAGGTGTCCGAATTAAAACTGATTTTTGTAACGGGTAAAAGAACCAAAAGCTGACATGAGGTGGGGCCAGTGTAAATTACATGCGCCAAAAAGAAATGAACGATATTAATGTCATTAGGTTTGGCCGAGTAGAGTTTAAAGAAAAGATTGACACGAAAGATGGAGAAAACTGAAGAGCTTTATGACGGATCGCACAGGCTTTGGGAACTGAGGGACGAAAGAAGATAAGGTAAAATCACCGATGTTTGATTTAACCACGTTTTGGACAGTTCGAGACCGTTGTTACTCACTATTGGATATCCCTGATAAGGCCACATACGTGCTTGCCTTACTACAGGGACGACCAGCCTACAAATTACGTAGTTTACGAATTATAGAACATACGAGGACATCGTCGGGGCACTGAAGAACTTTTATGTAGACCACAAGCTTGCAGCGACCTACAGGTCACAACTTTGAGCGAGGACCCAGGAAAACAGCGAGTCATTCCAAGTAATGGAGACTAACACGACCAATCTTCAGCAGTGGAGGGTTGAAGGACAATGCTTAAATTTTTCCGAAGAAACAGACCTGCGCAATGAACGAAATTACACTAATTAATTTTTATTTTCTCGCCCTTGAGAGTGAAGTTTCTTAATTATGCCACCTGAAGTCTGAATTACAGCTTGAAAGTAGCGCAGTAGATTGATTTGACGTCGGAATCAACAGTGTGCAGGAAAATTTCCGCCGATTGACATCTTTCAGCGAACGAAAATCTTTTATAGGACGAATCGTACTATTCGATGTTGGGCTGCGCGTATCTATATGACGTGTGACGTCAGAATGAATGCCATGCGGACGAACAGCAACCGAAGAAACTCACCGAAATTGCGTTGTTGAAGTGATTCTGGATAATCGTCGCTTTTATCAACCTCAAATCTTACAAAAAAATTAGTATTTTCACGTGAGAAGATGATAGTTGCCGCGTGGAAGTTCACTGAAGAACTGAAAACATGAACGAATGGATATTGAAGAGGTATTACAAGTGAAAGTTTTTCAGATGCTCTGTTCAGGAGGGGGATAAGTTACTTTCACCGCATTTATTTTAGTGCATTAAGGTTAATAGCTCTTCTTACCGTGCTTTTCGACATTTCGAGGACCTCCACTGTTTACCGCCGCGATAAAGTCTGCTTGGTGACGTACGAGTTAGGAAGACATGCGACAGTCTCCCGATATTTTGGCCAAGGAAGGCACTAAACTGATTTATGTCAATTTCGGAAATGTCCTGTTCTGCAAAAGCATTTTTTTCGGGTGCTGATGACAGTGATATGACGTTCTAGTTTAACGAAACTCAGACATTGAAGCGTTGAGACACGCGTATTTCAAAGAAAAATAAAAAAAAGTTTGCTGTGATCTCAAGTATTTGAAGTGTTTTTTTTTTGGTGGATGATGCCTGGGAGAATGTTAAGATAAAGTCGCCTTTTCTCTCACACCTGTTGGTTGCAAGACTTGGCAACGCAGAGCTTTAGTGAGACAGGCAGACTGGAGGAGGACAAGTCTTGTAATCAGGGCTGACCATTTTGTGTGTAACATTTTGTTCCCTTGTACTGTTTATGTGTTAACAGTTTTGTTTGAAGATGTGGCAGTTCGCTGAATAAATAAGTAGCGTCTACTAGCGAGACAAGGAAGGAGGATTAGGTTAAGTTATTTCTGGTTTATTAAGTAACGCCTTGCAGATGTATGTGGGAGTTGAGGTGTAGCTCATTTTGGCGCGAGATGCAGTGGGTGATTAGCGTCATGTCCATGCCACTTTGTTTCTGAGGAAAGAACATTAAAGTCAATTGAATTTTAGCTTCGATGGGTTTTAGAGTCGGTCTGGACATTTCCTGCACTGTCAGAAACTGCATCTCTTGTCCAGCCCTTAGTCCAGTTGCTTTCATGACTGAACTCTTGGAGATGAGAAGTTGTGGTTACAAATAATTTTTTCTTTGATTCTTGGGTTCGTTCGCAAGTAACTGTTAACAAAACTTGGCCCATTGGCTTTGTCATGTCTGTCCGCGTGTAACGATTTGAAGTCTATCGACCCATTCCAGTGTTTGTTAAAATTGTACTGTAACGGACGCTTCATACCGCGGAAGTGACTGGCGCATGTAGCGAATCCCCAGACACGCGTCACACAATCGCGTGGGAATAATTTTTTAATCCTTCGTAATAACGTCGTCACCCAACCTTACAGGTGTCGGACACAACCCAAGGAAAAGGTCATAGACGTTATTTCGCAAACGTCTATTGACGGAATGTGCAGCTTCCCAGGACAACTTACAAGAAGTAATTTACGAATTTAAAATGTAGAATCAGTAACAGAGCGAACGCACCAGAATTGATACGCTGTGGACACATTTTTTATGTTGTTGACGTGTGAGTGTACACCGAGTGCCATATTTTTAGCGGGTTGTGTACGAGATCAGATTGGATCAGAATTTATCGGCACGAACCTATTATGAAATACTTCTGGGGCAAGAAGCATAGTAGAGTCCTGATTATCCGACTACCTAAACGGGACCCAAGGATTGTCGGATAAAGTAAAATGTCGGATATTACGGAATTCTAATGAAAAAGATTATGGTAAATATGAAATCAGTTTATAACCCGTTTGGAAGTATTATTGAATTGCTAGAAAAATACAACGCGGCATCAAAGGAGGAAAAAAACTCGAAAAATAATATTTAACTTTTTGAAAAATTAGTAATGGGTATTGGTTCTGAGCCTACTTTCTTGTTTTTTTTGCGTCAAGGCCACGGCTGTCGTAGCTGAGTACGTAAAATGTAGAAGGTGCGTGGTGGGGGGGATGTGACTCATTCTGCTACATCCTGAGTTGACTTGATAAAAAGATTCATTACGACATGGCACGTTGGATAAAACCGAATTTCGGATAATCGGGATTTTACTGTATTTGGTTTTTAATCTCTATTCTCCTTGAAATCGAAGGAAGATAACGTTTTCCTGTTGGCCTTTCGCTCTGAATGTGCCTTCATATGTGGAAACAATTCCAGGAAAGAAATTACTGTCGATTACAAATTAATCGGATGGGTGTTACATGCGACCATAGGTTATTACAGTTTAATTTACTTGAATCTAAGAGTTTCGAAAACTTAATTCCCCCCCCCCCCCCCCCAGAGCATGATACGACATTAGTCTTGTATAAGTTTTATTGTTTAAAATGTAGATTTAAAGTTTTATTTTTGTCATCAGTCGCCGTGTGAATGTCGCAAACAGTTTGGTGTCTTCTGGTTTTTCTGAACATGTTCTTAGAAAGCATATTTGCTTGCAGATAGGTCTAAACATTTAAAGCAGATGAGGCTATCACAGTAATATTTAATGTGAATTTGTTTGGATACGCCGTTGTCCCAGTAAGTGAGTGTATTTTTATGGAGATGATATGCCGATATGATTGTCTTTTTGGATATCTCCTATTTAGTGGTCTCGTGCAAACGAACAGTTCATAAATAATGCGAATTTTCTTTTATTGTTTGTTAGAATTAGCACTAAAATATCATTGCAAATGAACACTGATTGAATAGATAAAACCCACAAGAAGTTGTATTCTATTTGAATGGTTTTGCTAGTTGTAAATTTATATCGTAATAAATGAATTCATTAACTGAATATCGAGGCACGAATTGTAATTGCGTTTTTGCGAATATAACAAACTTCGGAGCTTATTATACAGATTATGCAGCCTCCTGCCACTTCATCTCTTTCAGGCCCAGGTATCACCCAAAGTATTCTCGAACACCGACTGTGTTAATGCGAGATACAGCATTTTACACGCATACGAAACAACAGACGAATATAATTTTGTATATCTGTAATTTAAATTACCCCATAGACGCGAGGCGGCACGTTTTTAACCACGAGATGTATCCGAAGGACTACTAAGCTACTAACTGTAACGTAGTGTTAGTAAGCCGTAGGTATAGGTCGCGCGAGAAGTGCGCAAGGGACTGATTTTGGTCGTATGAGATGGACCCGTCCGAAGAACGCGCTAGAGGGGTGTCAGCTTCAGTTGGTTTGTAGCTCTAGCTGTGTTTAGATCGGTGCGTCACCGCAGCTGAGGCTGTGCGACCCCCTCTACTACTGAACTCCCCTCTCTCGGCTTACACATCGCGCATTTAGGTGCCACGAGTACTCGCGCGACCTTTAATATTTAGCTTTTCTTGTAATACCTATTTATTATTTTTGAATTCTGTCCAAGTCGGTTGTGATGTCATTTACCGTTGAGTTGGTCTTGTAAGTGCTTTTAATAAAGGTGAATAAAAGGGAACGCTTTTAAAATAGTGGTCTGTCCATTGTTCCGCTCTTCTGTTCTCAGTTGGTTAAACCTTTGATCAGTCATGTCAAACTCACTGTCCCCATACTGTCCACTCGGTGCATTTTAAAGCCCGATTTTATTCTCGAGTTTTCACGATGTGCGGACTCGTATTTCCCATTTTGAATGATTTTATTGCACAACGATGGTTTATATTTAAATTAGAGTTTGAATGTGTTATGTGAAATTAACTTTTGTTTTTACATGTCGAAAAATAGAGGAATATAAAATATAACTTGAAATTAGGTTATGATTTCCCCCACCCATGTGATGGTTCGTCTCTTGTTCATCGGCCCTTAGCGCCTGCCTTAGATCACAGTCACTGTCCTTAATTAGCAGAAATATATCCAGTGCCTGCCCTAGCTTGAACTGGAGCGGAATGGCCCTAGCAAGTTGGAAATTATACACTAATTTATTAATTTTTGTTTCAATTTATGGCATTTGAAACGAACGAGTTATGTTCCCTGTAAACCACGTGTGTGCTGTGAGACCTGGCTGGAGGCTGCATGATGAGGCATGTAGGACGCATAATAGAGATTATAAAATTTATCGGAAAGCCAGAAAGGAATGCATACTTGCTAGGCTTTGTCTTTAGAAGTGAACAGGTGCAATATTAAAATGTGTCTTAAAGGCGTAGTGTGTGATAATATGGACTTGATTCATGTGACTCAGAGTATGGTTCATCGGAGGGCTGTAGTGAACACGGTAACTAACCTTGGAGATGTATACAGGCCCTACATGTATTGCAGTAACGTAACTGCAATGTAAAAGACCAAATTGTGTCTCTTCAGCGATACGGAATTAATGTTATTGGAGCATCTTCATATTTAGACACTGCGTTTCCGGTTTTTGAGGTTGTGATTAGGCAGTGTAGGTAGTTGCTTTCATACCGATGACCTTCAGCTCAGCGCGGATGTAATATGGCGACAGAGAGAGAAGTCCGGCGAGCCAGCACCGCAAACCTTTAATGCTAGGTACAAGTAATAAAAAAAGTCACAAGAGATGGTCTTGTTTATTTCGTTTTGTAGGGAGATGTATCTTAGTGATTTGAGTTGAATTATATAGTACGTCTGCTTAGTTTTCTCTTTTTATTTGGATATGCGTTTGCTTGAGACGTTGCAGTTACACCAAACGCGTTTAACTTAGCGAGGTTACGTAATTATTGTTGGTGAAAATTACTTTTACTCCGAGAAGGGCCAAGCCATAAATGAGTTAGATTGAGGATATGATAATGTTCTGTTTGATAAGGGATATTACAAGTTTGAACCCGGTCCTCCGTGGTGTGAATCAGCGTCTAGCCCCTACTGAGGGGAAGTTTTGTGCGATAAAGCATGCTTGCGGGGGAAACCTGTTGAAAGACTAAGAGCCCCCCCCCCCCCATTTTTTGTGGAGAGATTGTGTGTATGCATCTGAGGTGAGGTGAGTCCAAGCTGGACTTTGGTATTAGCGGTGTTACCACCTCGTTAATTAACTTCATGCATGAGATTTGGGGTTAGCATGGTGGTGAGGAAGGCGATGATGTTCTGGATTATTACGCCGTGTAGAAGACCAGTATATCGTGTGCTACTTTGACTGTGTGATGTTTAATCCTTATTTTCTGAAAGAAATAGATTTATTTCTCCTGATAATGCACATTTGACCAACGACGATTTTTGGCTGCATTACCCGCCTGTAAATTTCGTCACCTCGAAAGCAAAAGTACGTTTTTGTGATAGTTTCTAACCCCGTTCTGGTCGATATTTATTTGGCCATTTAACGTCGCTGTTTCAACTGCAGTGGTTTTTGTTATCTAATGATGTGGGTACGTGCAGATGTCCTGGTGAACTTTTGAAAGTAGACATATGTGTTCTGTTTCAAGGTCATTCCTCAAATTTGTATGTAGAGACTTAGGAAGACCGTGAAGCATTTAATCTGATATGGACAGAAACTCTGATGAGACTCGAACGAGCTGCCTTTTGGATACACATCGAGAGTTTTACCGCTGCACCACTGTTCTGGCCATTGACTTGTAATTCTTTTGTTGAATGAATGGTGTTTCTTTTGGAAATTGTCTTTTGGGGTGAATAGGACGGTTAAACAATAATTAATTTTGGCTGGGACGATGTAAACATGGTAACAGCAGCATTCGGCCGGGCTGTTGTCTATTGATCCAGTCGCTGCATTTTATATATGGAACGTAGCAGACCGTACCTGCTGTGCCCTTGCTCTGTGGGTTGTGGGTTGAGACTGGAGACGATCAGGCTCTTTCCTGTTATTCCCAGAGGGAAATATCGTAGCCGAGATACGTCTCACTTCCTTGAATACTTGATAGTGTAGTCAGATAATGCCATCATCAAATTTTACTAGCTGACCCTATCGTAGGTCAGCTCAACCATAAACTGCGAGTACTAGATTCTTTTATAGGACATCTGACATGAATTTTGAGTATAGAGAACTGTCATAACATGGAAATGACACGAACACGAACATGAACAGAACAGATAAGGTCTATTTTAATTTAGCTGTTACAACAATAAAATCGATAACTCTCTATTTTATCGTTTTATAAGGGAGTCCTATCGATTGTTACTCTCTGATTCGCTCCGGGTTTGCAGTGGAAACGGATCCTCCTCTGCCACTTATCGCCCTGATGGTGGAGGCAGCAAGGACCTCTGAAACGTTGGTTAACTTCTCCCAGGCTACACGGCGCTATAACCCAGAAGGCAGCCATGTTCGGAATATATTGTTTTTTATCTATGTTGGTGCGCGCGCATCGCGGGCCCCTCTTCGCCGTTCGCCGCGTGATGTTTTGCACCATGATGTCTGGCAACTACTGTAGTAGCACGTAGTGTCGCCAGAGGTAGTAGGCGCTGGTAGTAGTGTTGGGGGGGGCGGTGGTGGTAGTATGCGGGTCTATTTGTATTGCTAGGATAACTCTAAAGTGCTTCGCTACTGGCGAGGTCACCGGGATTAGATATCCCAGGTCGAGAACAGATTTTTTCGATTGGCTCTGTGTTCAGACTGACTCTCGAGTGGCTTCGGTGGTGGAAGACTACTTCTCTAGGAGGAAAGTGGCGATGTTTAAGAATGCGTGGAGCTTTCCTTTCATTTCTCCATGCGTCTTCACACCTTACGCAGAGTGACATTAAATGTCGAGGGATTTAATGATATGTTTTCCTTATTGGATCACTGTGACACATACTTACCTTGAATATCAATATGTACTTCGTAATTTTTCCATTAAATAAATTTGTGAAGAGAAGTATGTTCAGGACATAAAATATTAAACTTATGTTAGGATATAAATTCTCGTTGGAAATATCTTACGATAATGTGCTCATTTAGGGATCCGCTAAAGAGAACACTACTGTGAAATGCTGTTATCTGTAGTTCCAAATACTGATTAGATTTGTGGTATTAGAATGTAGGAGTAGCCTCTACAGTGAATGAACTCAAAGAGCAAATATAAATGCTTAATCGTAAAGTAACGCGTTTTGAACCTGTGCTGTCGTTGATAACCTGCACGTGGCCTTTCGATTTAATTTACGCAAGTTCCAATAAGTTTTCATTTATAACCCAGTGTTTCGCCATTTGATGTGAAATTTTGAAGGTGGTTCCATGCCCCAATAGTTTTAAAACCCATGCTGTTGTGCATGCAGACATTGTGATTAGGCAGTGTGTGAGGGCAGGTTGTAGCCGCGATGTTGCGGCAGGTAATGAGGTGAGGTGAGAGTATCGGTCGCTGCAAGGGGAGCCGTGACGTACGCCCGTCCTACCTCTCACCTGTTCCATGACTGTTTTGCGATCCATGAACGTACTTGTTCGTAGCTTTGGGTTGTATTGGAGCGTCGTATTGTGGATATAGCTTTATTATAATATTTGTACATTTATGAACTTATTCATTTACCTCATGGCTTGACGTTTTATTCTGCGGGCATAGGCCACTGTCTTCCCAGACTATTCTATTGTGATCAGTATGAAGTGTGTAAGATTGAATTTAACCAATAAATAGAAATACAAAACGTATAAAAAGTACTTTATTTTTATGTAGTATGGCGACTGATTTAGTTTTATTTGTTGTCTTTGTTAAAAGTTAAATATTAAAAAGATGAATTTGCTCCGATCTTGTGTCCTATTTCCGTATTTCAGATGAGTACGTATGTGCGAGTAATATTAAATGTTGAATCTTATGTGTGAACGAAGTTGCAACAGTGTGACTGTTATGTTGTGGTGTATAATGAATATTATTACAGTCCACGACTGTAATCTTGAGACTTGCAAGGAATGCAGTAAGTCCGTAAGTCCTTCACCTCACCTCCACACCCCGCAAGTCTCAAGATTACAGTCGTGGATTGTACTTCTGTATGTTTACTCAGATAAAGTCTAATTAAGGATAAGACTTTAGTTTGCATGATATATATTGCCGTGATTCCAGTTTGAGAGGGCATTAGGCGTGTAGAACCGTATTCGTCATTGTTGCTGTTGTAGTAGTTTAATTGTTGGATTGATTGTGGCAGATTTTTTGTGTTGGAAGCACCTCTACCAAAGCGTTGATGTATGAACTGGATCGTAAATAATTATATGTATTTGATTCACTTATGTTTATTTCCACATTTATTAATTTATCTTTTGTTTATGGACGTTTAGATATTGCACATGGCGATCGAAACTTTACGCAGCCCATACTAAAATATTTATTGATGTAGCAATTCAATACATTTCGATTGGATTGATAAACACAATATCGCTGTGACTATGCAAGAGACCACGTAGGTCGCGCCATGTTGTAACCTGCACGTGCTAGTCCGTCAGTTGTCTTTCAGCAGTCGAAGTGTGAGGATGTCTTTTTCACAGGTGCAACGAATGTCCGTTGCCGAACACTGACTAGCGTCGCGTTCTTACTTAACTTGCCAGAGTGAGTTAAGGATACATTTCTCGAAACAAACAAATCGGCAGTATCTCGTCTGGTGAAATGTTTCCGGTCGCTGTGGAAATTCTTCGCAAGATTGCATCAAACACGAGGAAAAGAGTGAACGATGTGGACATTTCCTGCACTTGATACGACATTGTTTTGTTTTGTAATTGCAGTGCAATTTCAGGAATGGGTTGCGTGACTTTTGGATCAGCCTGTATGTTGTACTTATGGTCGTGTGGTTCAGTGCGTCTTGTGTGATGTGATGAACTGTACTATATACTGCTAGTTGAAAAGGGGGGGGGAATTTGTGAAAATGACGTATGTTATTTATGGTAGTGGTCGTAAATTACTGAAAATGGGATTACGGTTATTTGTGTGAACTTTATATGCATTTTTTTTGTCCAGTGTATGTACTCCTTGTATTTTTCTAGTGTGTCTAGGCATTTATTCTTTTTAGTTTTTTTCTATTGTACTCTGCTGATTCATTGGATGTCCCGTATTTAGTGTGTGTTGTACACATCTAGATGTCTCTCTCTTGTAATGTATTACCTGAATATGTTCTTTGTTTCACACTTTTAGTTTTCGGTCTATTATGGCCTGTGTAGTATTGTGGACAATTTGCATTTGACCATGTAACTATTTCGTTGCTGAATTTGTTTGTCTTTTTTTAGGGTTTGGTAGTAAATACTTTGATGGTGTTCTCTGTTTTGTTTTTGAAACGCCTTGTTAAGTATCCGGTTTCTTTTTCTTTGCATGTGGCCTACTTTTTTGGTTTCTTCGCTGTTGAAGATGGTTGTCTTCTGGGTTGTTGCGCCCTGATGATGGAGGCAGCAAGGACCTCTGAAACGTCGCTAAACTTTTACCAGACTACACGGCGCAGCAACTCAGAAGACAGAAATCTTCAGACGCACCGCCGTGAAAATTTTAAATTATTCGCTGATGTTTGTGTTGTTTTTGGTTGTGTGTGGATTATGCGTAGTTGTTATTGAATTTCGTATTGGTAAATGTTATCTTATTTATTGTATGAGGTTTGTTTGTTTACGTTGGATAATGGGTATGTAGCTAATCTGTTGCAGAGATGTTGAACGCTGCTATTTTATATTTTGTTTGTTATTCATAAATCATGCGAACATTTGGCGCTGTGGTCTTAGCTACTGATAATGCCCCTAAATGAACTACTAATAAATAAGATTGGTAGGCGGGAAGAATATTTTGAACAAGCTGTTATCTTTTGTCGGGCTATTTTATCGCGAATGTTATAAATAATTGGTGTTCGCAGTGGACGTTGTTTATTTTCCTTGCCGAGTTAGTTTGTTTTCTCAGTAACTATTTGTTTTTGTTTTCTTTGGTTCTTATGTATATTTAAAGTATTTTAGTTTTATTGCATTTTTATTTAATTTTTTAGATAATAGATTGTCGTTTGGACCTAAAATGGAAGAAGACGGATGATGGCGAAAATTGGATAATGATGAGATTCACGGTCTGTAATCCTCACCTGGTATTGTTAGGGTGATTAAATCGAAGAGGATGGGATGGACATGCAGCACGCATGGGGGGGTGTTTACAAGATATTGGTTGTGAGGCTTGAAGGGAGGAGACCCCTGGGAAGACCAAGGCTTACGTGGGAGGATAACGTTAAAATGGACCTTAGGGAGATACGAATCGATGGAGCTAACTGGATTTAGATGGTTCGGGATAGAGTCCGGTGGCGGGCTTTTTTGAACACGGGTTATTCTTTGTCAAGCCGAGTATACAATGGATTTTTCAAAGAAATTTCTACACCCTAAAGTGAGTTTATTGTCTACCATAAGGGCTGTTTTAATGTTTATGTAAATTGGTTTGTCTTGTCTCACCTGTGGTAACTACATGTTTTGTGCTTAGATGTTCCGTCACGAATTCTAGTCCCAAAGTTAGAATCGGCGCATTGAAAAGTTCCATTGCTGTGTTTTGCGACGTCGGATTAGATTATTTATTCCGTGCGTGGCACTTGCGATACCCGGTTACTGGAGACTTTGCATATTTTAAGTGTTTGTTATTGGCGAAACCTTCCATTCTTCGCCTGGATTTTTCTCTGAAGGAACCTTTCTAAAATAATTAAATTGTTTATTTATTGTGAAAGTCTTATTTATATAAATTGTCGTTTCCGTTGACTCTGGTTCTCTTACAACGTGGCGCTGCATAGCAGTTGCCTGATGCGCTGAACGGTTGCAAGTCAGGGCGTGTTAGACATGGACCCGTTACTTAAATGGATACCAAGTAATGTAATAACTGTGGATATGGGCAGCTTATTGCACTCTTGTGACTAGTTATGATTTTATAGTAACCGGTAGGAAACATGAGGTTTGAGAACAGAAGCATGTGATTTTATGTGGGCTACAATATTCTGATGACTTGATCTTGCAGTGATTTAATGTGATGTGTGTTTGGTTTCCACGGGTCTTAAACGTAATGGAGATAGTCTGTTAGTAAAGGAACGTAGACATGTTTTACGCCTATCGATATAAATCGAAGGGCAGAAGATATCTAGGACGCCCGACAAAATGGTAGAAAGGACATGTTTTAATTACTCCACTGTAACGGAGGTGGAATAGAAGTCCTTCAGATGCGTAGAAACGCTGTGAATATATTGAAAAAGCAGTTGCTCGCTGGCAGCCGCGACATGTGCTTGTTTTCCAGCATGATGATTGGGCAGGCGTCCAACAGCTCTTCGCCATAAAGCGCTAGCAAGTTAAGACGCGTGTAAGGAGCGTACAGATTGCGAGCTACTGAATACACAGACGTGTTTGAAGGCCGTTCACTTTTCAGTCGGGTCTGCGTCAGGAATCATGGTCATGAAAGTGAATTCGTCATTCGGTGTTACGTACATGTGGTATATATATATATATATATATATATATATATATATATATATATATACACACACACACACACATACATATACATTGTTCTCATTGCGTTTTATCTCCTTATCAAACTGTAGCCTCATTTGAGAAAACAGCAGGCGTATATGGTGGCAAATAGCAATATTTAAGCCTTTGATTCGCAGATTTAAAGACTTGTTACCACGGTATGGGATATGGAGGGCTGCGATTGCCATGAATAAGAAGTCGCGGACAGCCGACAAATGGTGGTCATTCAGCTTTGGGGTTGGGCGGTGCCTAACAACTCTTCACCTTAAAGAACCATCCGCCGAGCAGCGGTTGTGTATCTGATTTGGTTGGTGTGGGCATCTGTGCTTTTGAACCAGGAAGTCCCGATGCCGATATAAGTTCAAGAGGCTATGTTGTGGCTTATCACATTGCATACTTTGCATTAAGTATGGTAGTGGCTACAAGTCTTGCGTGCTGTCAGCGCGGGTGTGCGGCGTGGAGGGGAATGTGTTGCGTGCGCATCTACATTCCGGAAACCAATTTGTCCCCTAACCTCCACACGTGGTACCAAGGTTTAACTTCTATCTAGACTTGAGGTCGTTATGGAGGTTGAAGCCCGCGAAGGGCGATACACCAGAGATATTAAGACATGTTAAAGGTCCAGAATTAATTGGAAGTCTCCGTTCATAACGTTTTTGAGACGGATACTGCACCACCAGGCCCTGCCGAATTAAGTACAACCTGTTATAACTAGGGAGCGCGGTTTGACGACTGGCGACCACAGAATATGGACTGATACGTAATTGCTTTCGCTGTTTGGTGTAGCTTCAAACTAGTCGACTGTAAAGTGAAAGTTTAAATGGGAAAAGTGGGGCCGTGGCTGGGACTTCTGCAACATCTTTGGCATGGCAATCAGCATGACTCTTCAAAAAGTATTTCTCGTTTTTGACGACGTGTCGTGTTGTTTGATCTACCGTGATGTTGCTACTAGTCTCATGGTCTGATGGGTGATGATGTCTGAATTTTTATGGTTCTAACGGAAAGAAGTTTATTTCCTTGGAATTTAGTGTGCGTTGCGCCTACTAATTACACTTCCCTCATGAGTGTTAAAAACACAAGTATACCGATTTTGTGACATTTGTTATAAATATCCTGCCCTAGGATTCATCCACTCATTGATACTGTTTAGTTCTGTTTTTAACAGTATGCCTACCAATTTGGTGTTTACGCGATCTTTTGGAGTGGGAATAATAAATGCCAATTTTTGTAGGGTTAGATGAAACCTTGACCTTCAGTTGGTACCACGTAATATTTGTTTCTTAGGACGGGGTCAAATTACCCCAATGAAAGGAACGTAGTAAATGCAATCTTTATTGGAAATATTCTGAGTTAGAATTTTGCTTTTCTACCTTGTTACTGTTCTCAGTGAAGAAACACGGCAAATTATTGCGATGGCTGCCTAAAGTGCTTAAAATTTTTGGAAAATAAATGAGAACATGTTGATGAAGCAATTGCAGGCTAAAAATGTACACATCGTCATCTTACCCTTGTCATGACGACTTTAAAAAATATGAACAAAACTTAATTATTTTCTTTTTCTTCGTGGTTCTCATGTATCTGAGTGATATTTCGTATTTACGAAGGATGAAGCCATTTTGAATTCAATCACTTATGTGTATTGTGTTCATACATATATAAAATATCTGGTATAATAATTATTTGCAAATTGTATCTTGATTTCGCGTGTTTTGTGGAAGATGAAAAGATTGTAATAGTAATAATCGTAATATTAAACAGGCTTGTTTATATTGATCTGCCCAATTTTACGCAGTTTGTTTTTGATTTTGGTTTAGTGTCACGTTCTAGTCTTAATAATTGATATATTGGAACAATACAGCTCAAATTCACGTTGTCTGTCTTGTCTAGCCTTGTTATCTAAATATTTGGATCAGTCGCTTGTAAAATTTTCGAGAAAAAGCCTAACTGAAACTGTTTTGATCACTGGACCTTTCGATCACTAGTCCCAGTATAATGTATAAACCAGATGCTGCAATATTTTGAAGCCAAATTGTGCAGTGGTTCATTTGGTCGTCCGAGTGTATTTTAAGCCTTAAAATGAACTCTCCTCCATATTACAAAGTCTTTTTCGATAGAAGTGATCGGTAGATCGTGCTGCTTACACGTATGAACTAAAAGCATTTGTTGAATGAAAAGCGGACATTAAATTTACAATTTTTATACAGGGCGGGTTAGTGTTTTTTTTGTTTTATAATATTGACTTACGTTGTACTCTGGCGGCCCTGGGGGAGGGATTTTGCGTTCAGCGAGGGATGCCATTTTTAGTAAACATGGAACAGTTGTCGGCTGTGCACCGTGCTTTCGCCGCAGGGACTTTTTTTTAAAAAAAATAACGACTCTGATGCGACGCAAGGAATATTCAGACGCCATTTTTATGTTAGGGGACATGGAAAGGTTCATGATCGCAACACCATCAAGAAATGGGCGGAGAAGTTTCGAACCACAGAATAAGAAGAAATAAAACCTGGAAGCAGTGTCAGAACTGTGCAGACACCGGAAGACATTGAGGTGCTATCAGTTATGTAAGGTGAATGAGTTCTTGTGTGAAGAGTTACGCCATCGTGACATTGACCTTGCCAGTGTTAAGTTCCACATACGTCTCGTTAGTCGATGGATAGTGAAGGACTAAACGTCGAATAATTTCCCGCTATGCATCAGTCTTGATGGACGTGTAGCGGGTGTTATTTTCAAAAAGGAATTTTGTTGTAATGCCTCTCAGTAATGGTAAATATATATTTCAGTTCACATTTCTTTGAATAAATTGAATATGTGATCGACTGCTGTATCTTTAAAAATTATGTATGAACGCTGCCTTATTTTGTAGAAAAGTGCTTTTGTGCTGGTGGTAGCAATGAAATTTTCAGAATGTCTGGCGTTCCATAAAGGAATATATTTTGGGGAGACGCTGATTTATGTTAATGGTTTTATCAGCTTTTCAAAAGATCTTGATGCGGAATTGTTGTGAAGTTGTTTCATTGTTGTCACTTAGTATTACAGCCCATGCCAATGAATATTAGCAAGTGTTGAAAGGCGTTGACAAACTCTGATTTCAATTACGTTAATTTTCGTTGTGGAATCTCCGTTTAAAGCTGGACACATCACTCGTATTTTATTTAATGAATGAGTTCTCTGGGTCACCACGGATTTTCACCTTACGTCTCAATATAGAAGACAGAGAAACAGGTACCTGTAGCAATGACACAGTTCTTTTTAGGTTCCGAACTCTCTGTAGACGTGTAAATGCGTCTTGGGATTAAGTTCAGATAAGTTTTCCAATGCTTGTGAGAAATGACTTCTCTCATAGGAGCTGTCACAATTGTCATACCCACCTCCTCAGCCGGCACAAAGGAGCTCTAAAACCTTTCGCGCTAGGTATTGATCACCGCTACATGAACGCAGAGAGAAGGTTTCTTTGTGTGAACAGGGTTTTATGAAACGGTTTGTGGCACTACTGAGCATTGGTTTATAGAATCGTTTCCCTTCATTGTCTACTTTGTGTTTAAAGGATTCTTTCAAAACGTAACTTCGTACAGATTATCTTGTATTATCATCTGGAGTTCCGTGATATTTGTTACTCTGAACTGTATCATTATACACTGGTCGCAGGCAACAAACGTGTCATCATTTTAAGAGCCGAATTAAAGTTGAATCGTAATAATCAAGAATGAAGACTTGCGGAATTTCATTGTAAATAAATGAAACTATGGCAATATCAAAATATCTGAACAGGCATTGTGTACAACCAAGACATGCATGATCAGTATTAAAGTGCGTTTCTTTTGAACAGTCTAGGAATTATGCATAATGGTCCAAAAATTGCGTCCTCGTAGGGTTTACAGTGAATCATCGTTGACACGGAACGTAATGATATCAACACTTAAACTGTATCTTGTTCCTGCAATTCTTGGTCGGTCGGTGTAAACGGCACTTTTGTGGTGGCACCAGAGGAAAAGTTTTTGAGATGTAAGGTCCGGTGACCGCGGTGGCCATTGAACGGGATCACTACGCCGGGTCCGCTGGTTCGATAACATAATATTCAGAAAGTCACGCACATTGTTCGCGAAGTAGGGCGATGCGCCTTGTTGAAACAAGATTCTGTGTTCGTCTGCGCCAAAGGGATGTTGGCATAACGAATGTTCTCGACATATGGAGGTATGTTTCTCCCGTTATGTTGCCATCAAAGTTTTTTTATTTATAATGCGCATAGATTCGCTGTCAACGATGACCGTAAAAACATGAAACACGCAGGCGATGCCTAGTGTACACTCCTCCCTAAACAAAGAACTCCACCTAGCTTAATCTCACCTGCTGTTAATCATTATCGTAAATTTGCAGTCACGCCTCGACGTTGCATGCCATATTTGAATCTGTTCGCAAATTATACTCAAACTTTGTACTGTTGAATTTTAATTTTGTTTATAACCACCGATATTCGGAAGAGACTCTTGGCAAGAGATTACTTGAAGAATTTGGGGTATATGGAGAATAATATTAAAGCGAATGGGTCTTGGTTTACTTGACACTTTCTCGACTAACTTCATTCAGAGTTGAAGGTTTACAAAAGCCACAGCTGGTTACTATTGTGATCCACATGGCTGTCTTCTGAGTCGTTGGACAGTGTACTATGGTATGTTTCCGTGGTTCTTGCTGCCTTCATAATCAGGGTGATGAGAAAGTCGTGCGTTAGGAATCTGTTAGAGATATGGGAAAGGTCGAAGGAGGTGGAACCAACCAAAAATCAAAGGACGTAGTCTTGCGCAAGACATTGTTTCCCTGCCAAAGTTGACGTTTACTACACACTGTTTATCAATTCCATTTATGCATACCTTGAGATTAGAATCCAGGAATCCATCGCGTAGGCTGTCTGGATCACGCGGATACCGGAATTGACATTTGTTATATATTTCCAGATTAAAATCAAACGAATTGCCATTCCGAACGTCTCTGTTGAATACTCATTGGGTTACTTTTGCTTCGTATAAGAGTTACCCGCGTTTTTTCTCGGTGAGTAGGTTTACTGGGGGTTAGAAGGTTTTGAATTTCGTGCACAAGTTCCATTAATCTGCGCAGTGGAGAAAGTGTTTTTAAATAAACTTGGAAACGGACGCCATCTGCATCGAAGCATTTCTTTTATCGTATATCACTCTACTTTTGGCCCCGGGGGGAGGGGTGTGTGTTTATTTTACGTTAATATCATAAGAATTTCATGATATTATTTTATTTAGTGTTCTGTCTGACGACAGGTCCATATGAACAGGATCCTTCCATCCTTTTCTCGGACGGGGACCTGTTCATATACGTTATTGGCAGATGAACCAGAAGTGGTTTGCCATTGCCTTCTTCTGTGTGTGAATGGAGTAATTGTTGGGATGCCACGGAGGAAAACTCCGTGTTGCCTAGACCACGGCCTTGCCCAACACAAGTTATAAATTCGGGCACCGCCGGGAATCGAATCCGAGACCCCAGGATTACAAGGCCAGCGTTCTAACCGCTAGACCACCATGATATATGAGCGATCTATTTCAGTGTAGTTATTTTATGAAGACCCGTGCAAGAATTGACGCTTTCACTCGTGTTGAGAATAAGTAATCGGTTGTTGTTTTCACACAATGAGTCTATCTTTCGTTGTACGAATATGGCGAGGGGTTTGTGTTTCAGACAAGAGTTGTCGTCACGGATGGTGACTTACCGTGCGTATTGTAAGCGGTGAACCGTGAGCACAAGAGAACTAAACAATGGCTGGTTTTGTTATGCTTTCGAGCTGTTAATATCAGGTATTTCAGTGAACAATCAGTTCCCCATGTGGTCACCTCTTCCGTCTTTGTCTTGAATAATTTGCATGTGCACAGAATTGAATATTATGTTGTAGTAATTCTGAGAATGTTTAACAATTTCTATGGAGAGTTTCTTTTAAGAGACCTTGTCTTCTTTTGTACGTATATTTACGGCGTTGAAGTTTTATGTTATTGGAACGCTTTATACAGTAATTTGATATGATCTACAGAGGGGAGCGAACTTTCCTTTAGTGAAATTGAATAAACGATTTAAATACAGGGGAATGGCGCGGTTGGTCAGATCGAAACGTCGCCAGAATTTTCGTTCGTTTAAAGAACAATGGTTGTGAAGAATATTTTAGCTGCCAGAACGTTTTGCAAGTTATACATTTTATATAGAGGCCCTCATAGAATACATGCGAAAAATGTGTAAAAGTTTGCACTATAATTGTCGCAGAAATTTAAAGGATATAAAAGTATGATTTGAGGTTTTCACGGCCGTGAGTCTGAAGTTGGCTGTCTTCTGGGTTGTTGCGTCGTGTAGTCTGATAGACGTTTACCGACGTTTCAGAGGTCCTTGCTGTTCCATCGAACAGTTGCTCGCTTCCATATTGCGTAAGTTAATTTATAATACGTACAACAGTCCGGCCAGGATTTGATTACCAGCCCTGCCACGGTTTGAAGTAGTATGCCCCAGCGCGGGCAGAATAATGTAGCCCTGATGCCACTTGCTACTCATCATTCGTGAGTGAAAATGGGACAGTCTACCCATCTGACTTATCGACCATCACCGAGTAGTAAAAAGGTTGGCTGGTGACATCCACAATCTTGTTTCGTGATTCGAATTTAAAATAAAATGTGCAGCGAAGCTTAGCAGGACAGCGTGCCTGGTTAAGACAGTATGATACGGCAGAACTTTCTGCTTTAGTTTTCCATATCAGCAGCGTAGTAAACTTTGTTACTTCGTAGTGTGTGTCAGTATTAATTGTCAGGTTTGTTCCGTTAGCTGTTGAATCTTAGTTGATAACGCTCTTTTATTATAATAAGTCATTTTATTTGTGTAAAATGTTTACGTAGTTGTATTAATATAATATTAACGTTATGAACCGCATTGAATCCATGAAAGCCACGCACTCGCATATCCCCTGTTAATCGACATCTCTTCTGCGTCGAATTAAAATTAAAAGTATTTTTCAATTACTTTAAACCGAAAACGCGTGAATGAAGAAAATTAGTGTATATGTCACATTTAGGTAAACAGTTCTCTACAAAGAATATCTTTTTTTGTATGAATTAATTTGTGATTTCCCATGGGTAGGTTGCATAGAATCAAACCACTGTTTTTGAGAGACCTTATAATGGTTGCAATTTCTCACGTTGGCTAGCAATGGGAACAGTCTCCCCCCCCCCCAAAAAAAAGTAAGTTGTTAGCATGCACATCACGACTTTGCCCTCCCTTTGCGTGCAACCTCAGCAACAGATTGAGCCAAACAAATGACATTCGTGTGCTGTCTGAATGACGACAACCTTTTTTCTTTCTTCGTTATGGGAGCTGCGTTGAGACATGGATATCTTTATACTTGTAACCAGGGCATAGTTTAATAATAATCCCAGTATTCGAAATCTGTACTACGTATTCCTCTTAATTTGTACCCTCTTTCTGTTTATAGACACTTTTTGACATAAAATACTCGTGCATTGTGTTTTGTTTCCCAGTTATGTATTTATGGCTGAAAATCGAATGTCTGTATCCTTATGCGTCGATGTCCAGTACATGACCGTCTTTTAAAAACTCTTGTTGGCTATTGGGAGCATGTATGCGCAAAGTAATGTAATACCGGAAGATGTAGTTGCTGGAGCATGTCAGGAAAGCTGGCAGTAACAATTGTTATCAGTGTGCCAGCGGAAAATCTCCTGGACACGGTACGCACATTTCTTTTTATCGAAGTATAATTTCTAACAGTTCATGAATAAACTTTTTACCCTCTGTTTCACTTTCCGTATTAGACATGGAGTATCTTGATGCAGTGACTTCAGCGTATAATGAATGTTATTTTACTGTATTTATAGTTTATTTAACGACGCTTTTTCATAGCTCAGACGAAAATCGTTGAATGGGGGTGATAGTGAATAATGAATTGGAAAGGATTTGGAAGGAAACGGTCGTGGTATAATTTAAGGTACTATCCTGGTATTTGATTGGATAATTTACTTTACATAAGCTTTTGTATCTGCCTTATGTTATAGCTGGACCGTACTATACACATTCTTATAAAAATACCAAAATACCTACCGGTGTCCCTCAAAGTGATTTACTTCTGTGATGCGTGTCTGGCCGATTCAGGCCCAGAAACATTCTTAATAGTCACTTGTCACTCTTACGGTAAAGTATTTTACATGTTGTAACAGAACTTGCAACACAGCTAAAAATATATGAGGGTGATATTAATGACGGATGATGTTGGCGATCCAGGTGGCGTCGGGAAGATGACAAATGCGTACGGAATTATTTTGCGAGAATCTGCAGAGAAGAGACCACTTGGGAGAACTAGACGTAGATGGAGGTTAATGTAATTGTTTATTTTAAGAAGTATACGAAGATGAGCGCTGGGTTTATCTAGCTACATTGACGGGGTAAATAAGGTAACCTTCGGTTCTCGTAAAAATCGGATATAGTGGCTAATTGAACGAATATTAATTATCAACAAGGATTAGATTTGTTATAGGCTTCATATTTCAGTGATAATATCTTCAGTTTTAAGTACTTTCAGTGTCGCAGAATTGGTTATCAAGGCCTATTTGGTTGTCTTTACATTCCTTTTAAAGGGAAAGCTTGAACTGTTTTAAACATGGTATGCATATTTAGCGCAGTGTGCACGAAATGAAGGCACAATACATAAGCTTTGTCCGTCCAGCTTTCCTGGTCAGTGTCTCGTCAAATTCGCCGTTTGTTGCATTTCTGTTACATTTGTTATTGGTGGTAAAAGTTGTCAACCAGTTTAAATATCAGGTAAAATGTGACACTTAACAACCGCTTCACGTGGAGAACACGTGAATTTTAAAAGATTAAGTTGTAATTGTCTTCCTGAATACTGATCAGGGTGAACACGTGTTACGAACGAAGGTATCAGGAAGTAATTTTATATTTGAAAACTTCATTCATTCGAAGCACGTGGCTTTAGATACGCTTTAGAAAGCCGTTATAAACTTTTAAGTCGTACTTAAAATTACATGTTAAATTTTGCAAATTGCTTGTACTTCATGGGAATTTCATGAAAAAATCTGGATAAAGATTCTTGTTTCTTCTTTGTCTCTGAATGTTTCAGTCTGCTGTAACGTATAATGTACTATAATTTTGTGTAATGAGCATGCAGTTAGTGATGTTTTCGTGTATAATTTACGTAATATATTTCCATCACGTCGAATCTGAAATATAACCTCATAATTTCTTACGATTTTCAATAAAAATGTGTTTCATAGTTCTACTACAGATTTCTCCTCATTCTTGACGAGCAGTTTTCTAGTAAGTAACGTTTATCCAGTTCTTTAACCTCTGAAGCAGTGAACGTATTTAAATGAAATTTGGTATTCGCAGCCACGGCAAATGTTGTCAGATCTGAGATTCCTTTTCCGTGAGAGTTTAGATTTAAATTTTCTAGTTTGTGATGATGTATAATCATGTCGGTGTTTACCAACGTTTTGGAGGAATACGCTGCCTCCATGTATCTCTTCACGTGTTGGAGCGGTCAGTAAAGTGGGGAAGGGGAGGGGCAGGAATTTTTCTCTTTGCGAAAATCCCAGGCTGACGGTTGGCCCATGTAGTCACATATCCGCGAGCAAACCTGCTAAAACTTGGAACTTTACCTCCATGACCCCTTGGTATGGTAATCAGCATAGAGACAACTTCGTTTGTTTTATGTTTCAAGTGACCTGGCATACTTCAGACATCGTGCGAAAGTGTATGGTAACCTCAAGGATTTCGCTACGCGGAGAAGGTTGTGCACGTGGAGTGTTGTTCATACGCACCATGCTTTTTGCGTGTGTTTGGAAAGATCAAGGGGGAGAGTATCTTGTTTGTGAGCTGTCAGCGCGACCCTAGGAGGGGAAGTGTATGCGCGCGCATCAACATACATTCCAAAAACATCTGATGTTCCGTAAACTCCACGCTTTTAGTACGTGGTACCAAAGACTAAAGTTAAGACTAGCGGTAATAATGATGGCTGTCACAGGCAAAGGTGGTATCGCAAGATACAGTTGAGTTCCTCATAATAAAAACCGAGAAATAATTACAAACGTCTATCCAGAACAGTTTATGTTTTTAAACGGCTATCGCACAACCAGGCCTGTCCTTGCCGAACCCAGTACGTCCTGGGAACGGGGGAGCGCAACTTTCAAGGCGTCTGGCGACTACAGTAATGTTTCAACAATATATCAACATTTTATGGGTAAAGCGTTTTCTCCACATCTTTTACACACAAGGGGGAAACCCTACCCTCTGTCTATTCTACCGACGAAAATGGGTTCGTCATTCGTTGTGTAGGCAACCTTACGGCATTCCTAGTTACAAGCGTTTCTGTGTATAACTTCATACCAACCATTACGTAACCAGATACATTTATATTTGTAAATAATATCGTTGCAAACTGCGTTTCAACAAAGAAACTCTCACGTAAGGGAAACATTAGACACGGTTGGAAAAGAAACAAGGCGTGTGTTATTTCTGATAATTATTCATTACCATAACAGGATTTAATGCGTCCATGTTATTTCCCCTTTGTTGTGGCAGCTATACTATTGTCTGTATACCTACCCCATGGTGTAGGACCGCTAAGGAAAATATTTCTACTTTGAAGTTATGTTGTGTGATCAAAACTCTTTAAAGAATCATGTTTCTTTTTTTCTGGATTATAAATCATGTTATTTGTAGTTTGATACTTGGAATGCAAACACCAATGTCACTAAGATAAATTCTTTGTGCCATATTTTAAAGACTTTCTGTCAGGAATTCTCAGTTCATGAAGGCTATCAGACATGTTCGTTCTTTCTTCCAACAAGAGGTTTTGAATATAGAAAAAAATCAACCACTATTTTAGCACACAGTGATAATGGAGCGTGTTTGTGCCTCTGGACCCCAAAGGCATTTTATTAAGCTTCAATTTACGAGGTAAGAAATGGTTTTGTTTTCACTAGATATTATTATAGTAATATATAATATTCTGTACTATAGAATAAAGATGTATGTGTATATTTTTCATGTAAGATAATTTATCATTTATATGCAGTAATGGTAAATTTACAGAATGAATCTTGTCCTAAATATATTGGGCGTCTTAAAAAGATAAAGGTTTATATTTAAACATTTTAGGTACACTGTGGAAGAAAAGAAGAATTTAAAAATAAGAGAGACGTGGATAATTTCTGCTGAGGCAGAATCAGCTGATTTGTAGCAAATGTGTTAGAGGTAAGATTAATGTTGTTTAATAAAAAATGTGCGGAAAAATGTTTGATTAAATCGGGTTAAATTATAAGATGTTTGATTGAATTACACGTGGATGCTCTTGTGTTACTTGAACGTTGAAATTCATACCATATAAAGTACCAAGACCACTTCCTTCCAAATCCGAACGAACCCGTAATTATTTTAATAACTGTTCCAACTTTTCCAAACCGTGTGTAATTTGTAATGGGTATTGGATTAATATTTTATTTAGAAAAAACAATCCAGTTGATGGCTTTTCTGTTAGTTTTGTTTGCAGGTAATGTTAGTGAAAGTAAAAAAATGTTTGATAATTGTTAAGCACACTGGGATACTGGGACGACCCGTTCTTCAAGTGCTCGAGCACTGCGGGTCCCAACTTTTCGTTAGCTTGATTTATAGACATTTTGGTAGGACTCCTTGGACGAGGGATCGGCCCGTCGCAAGGCCTCTACCTGTACACAGGACAGCACAACACAGACATCCATGGCTTGAGTGGGATTTGAACCCACGGTCCCAGCGACCACGCGGCCACTGCGAACCCCCAATTGTTAAGCATTCTGCAGGTAGTAGAATTGGTGGAAAAAGTAACCTCTAATAAAATGCTTCATTGGAACGAACATGAATTAGTTGATGCCAATGTCTGACAAAGTGAAGTGTTGAGGCGTTATAGGATTCCGTATTTGGTTTTAATTCGTTGTGCTATGCCAAATGTATAGCAATATGAGTACTGTAAATTATAGTTTGGCATGACATTGCCGAGTATTGCTTCTAAACCACAATAAAAAGGTAATTAATAATAACATTGATATTAATTATGAAACTTGTTAAAAAAAATTCCGTGTCTGCCGTCTTGTGAAAGAAGCATGGACTCCAGTGTGTCTGAGTTTCCAACTGGCGTATGAATGCGGGAAGAACGTCGAACATGGAATCCTGTAATTTATTAATGATGACGTAACTAACTACGTCACCTAACTTCTTGGAATATAGAGTTTATGAGAAGCCAGACACAAATGAATTTATTTGTGCTTTGAGTTCGTTTAAAGGTCGGACGCACGTTGTCCGCGTGCTTGTAAGTTATGGAGTTGTATCGGCCGTCGCTTGGAGTGAAGCCAACAGGTGTCTTCGCGACCAAGGAAGAGTTCGACCTGACACATGAGGGTCACTGTTTGGGGCAGGGCATTGGCTTCTCCATTACGCTCAGTATATCTCCCCTTTCCTCTCAGTAATCTTCTGCAGTCCGTAAAATGAAATTTTGTTGAGTTTTCTTTCACATGCAAGAAATGTAGGCCTATGTGTTGAGAGGAGGAAAACCCATTTCACCTCACGAAATCCGCTACTGGGTTTATAGCCACCCTTCTGTTCGGCTGTGGTGTAGAATCATTTGTGGTAAAATTATTTTACAGTAGCGGATGGACTATCTTCGGATCTACAATTATTTTGCTTATGCACTTTTTACCCTAGGTTATTTGATTGGTCCTTCGGTGATCTTTCAGTTATAGAGGTTATATGACGCCATGATTATTGTATGACGAGAGGACAATTGTGTACACAAACACCAACCTCTTGGGGCTAACATGCCATTCGTTATTGGTGTCTCATCTCTATTCCGTCATTGAAACAAATAACACCCGTTTCTCTGAGAGGTCTCGGCCCTGAGAGCGGCTCTCATGACTCATTGTTTTCGTTTATTTATTTATTTCAGGAATGTTCCGAGTTAGAACCGTAAATTACGTCACCACATCCTTTACAGTTCAGAGTGATCATGAGATTTTACGTTTTATAGTCTGAGCTTTTAACAGCGTATTTAAACCACAAATAAATAAATCGTTATTTTATGATATTATACTTGATACTGTACAGCAGGTATTACGTGACTGGGTAAACTCATAACGTCGTACTTTTATAGATTCCAAGCTTAAACTTATATATTTTTTCTTTCTCTGATTTTCTGTGATTTTCATTGAAAGAAATGTAAACTTTATTTAATTGAAATATAAAACAGTGGTACGCAAAAGGAGTTAAGAGTTGACTTGTCTGAGATCATATTTAGCGGTTTACCTTCAGTTTTTATGACCAAAACTTTGTACTAATTTATCTCTCTTATGCGTTTTACGTGCTGAAGCGAAAGGCGAACTCTGTACTGTAATACGACAGAATGATGGTTGGTAGACTACGTACATTTTCTCACGGTATCAAATTGACTTCAATGATACCGCTTGGAATTGATACGGACGTTTCAGTGCATTGGCCCGTACGTGTTATCAGTAATGTCAATTTTACGAGAGTGCAGAAGTCTTATCTGGATAGGATCACGTTGTCGATAATGAATATCGATCTGATCAGAACTTGTATTCATCCATATGTGAATAATACTGATCATAGCGATAAAACTGAAATATAAAATAAGCAAACAAACTATTAACAGATATCCGTCTTCTGGGTTATTGCGCTGTGTAGTCTGGTCGATGTTAACCAACGTTTCAGAGGTCATACTGCCTCCGTCATCAGGGCGATGAAGTCTTACAAACTATTAACACTATAAAAAGACGCTGGTGACTTTTTATAGTGTTATTTTATATTCTAATGCACTATACGGTATGCTCAGTTTTAAGATAAAGCTGAAAACTAATACTGCTCTTTCCGTGACGTCACGTGTGTAATAATCAAAGCTCAAACATCACCTGATGTTTGGCTTCTGAATTATTAAACTCCCATTTCTTGACGTCTCATCGTTTGCGTTGATTAACATGACCGATTCATCCTATTTAGGAGTGCAGTGTTCCTTAGCGTTTGCCACGTGGAGGTTCACGAAATGTAATTGTTTCGCTGCACACCGAATCAAATATTGTTGTGAGTGTGCATGTACTATATTATTATAATACTTCTTACTTCTATGTTTTTTTTTTAAATTTCTGTGACTGACTGCATTATACACCTGTCATATTAAGATTCTTTCCAGCTTAGCGGTTTTAGGACACTGTCGTCGATTCTCAATTTTACAATGAATTTTCTGATATTTAGCTTGAATCCGAAGATGGAAAATCGAACCATCGCAAGGCAAAACAAAACATTATATATTCACATTGGCAGCGGGATTCAAATTTGAAATGAAATTCCGTAAACCATTACTTGTCACTATGGCCAGGTTGCGTAAAAAAGTACATTGTGGGGAAAGCGTTGTGGGTAACAAATAACCTCGGCGCAGATGGAAGGATAATATCGTAATATATTTTAGAGAAATAGGTGATCCTGGGTGTGGCCTGGTTTCAAGCGCAAAAGGATGGTGATTTCTTGAATAGTTAAGCTGCTTATACTTCTGAAGAACTCTGCTCCATCGACTTAGTAACGAAGATAATGAAGTAGCTTAGTATAAATATGGAGGTACCTGCATTTTAAAAACAATGGAATAGCACAGAAGCCGGTGAGATCACGAAACATATTCTCATTATCTATCTCTTTGCCTGCCACAGTTTGAATCTTTCAGCGTAGGAGTGTTATTAATTATTCAGGATTATTTTCAGCTTTATGAAGGGTTGTGTTGCGATATCGTGATTACTCGACGGCACACATCGTCAAAACAAATGCGGTAACATTTCGTGCGCAACCCTTGTTTTCCGTTAAATATACAGTGCTTTATGCAAGATGGGGCTACACCAAACACAGCAAATGTAGTCTTGGACTATGATTCCCCACCGATATCCTGTTTGCCATGGATGTGGACTGAAGTGGCTACTCAGTAGCCCGGACGTAACCCCTGCGACTTCTTCCTTTGGGATTACCTTAAGGAAAAACTGTTTCTAAAAAAGTCAGCCTCAGTAATACAACTCAGAGCTTTTGATTGCTCAAATGTGTGGTGAAATTATGGAGGATATAATATACCGTAGGATGGTCACAAACGTAGCCGGAACTGTGATCATGTTGAGCATGTAATCCATATAGGACGAATCTTGATTAATTGTTCTTTGTGCCACACCATTTTGTGAATATGAGGTAGTAGCTCAGTCAGTATAGTGACTGGCTGCGGGCTTCACGATCGGGATTCGATCCCGACAGAGGTAGAGGATTTGTTTCTAACCTCTGCGTCCAGAACGGCTCTGGGGCCCACCCAGCCTTCTGTCCAGTGGGTACCGGGGTCCTCTCCCGGGGGTAAAGCACGGCCGGGGCGTGACGCTAACCACTCACGCCCATTCTATGTCGAGGTTAAGATTGAGTTATACTCTCCATCAATCGCCTATATGGCGTATAATGGAGCAGCTTTACTTTATGAATATTAAAACCTTTATTTAAATTTTGATCGGGTTTCATTTCGTGCGTCCGAATATAAAATTTATCGAACAAATCTACCGTTTTGGGCGGTTTAAAATCATTTCATATCAGTGTACGTTGTCATATATGTATGTATCTGGTAGATGTATAAAATTAAGATTCCAAATTGGAGGCACTTGAAAGTACTTTCTTTACGCTGTGTTGGGCTAAATGTTTGTTTCTCTGTTTCAGGTAAGTGTGCATACTTATGGTTAAGAAGGTCTCACACAGATAATTACGGTAAGATTCTGAAATGTACTATGGTCATAATTCTCATTCTATTTCCATAAAATTTTTACATTGCGGTCATCATCCAAAGCCTAGGTGTGCTGGTGTAGAAGAGGTTTCTTTGAATACATTTAGGAGAACGCTCTGTTTTGCGTGATTCCTCGTTTATTTTCATAAGGCGAAATTAAAAATTACATTTCTCTCATCTTTATCCGACACTTATGATGCTTTCAGGGACCATGGAATTTTTAAGGGGCTGTCCGTCTGTCACGAGAAGGGAAAGGGTGAACTTTCAGGCAAAAATTTATGTTTTTATTCTCTCTCTTCCCCACTTAGAGTCTGGAAGTCTCTTTTTGTGAAGGTATTTTTCACACCATGTAGATAATGTATAGTTCCTTCCATCATCTTTGAGGAAATAAATTGAAGTAGTTTTGTTCTATTCCAGTTTCCTGACTTAAATTTTGGAATTTTGTTTGTATTTTTAGTGTCCTGTGTCTGATATTAAAAAACTCATATTTTTTAATGTCCTTTGATGTTAGAGATTCCGCATTGTGTTTACATTTCGTGGACATGCCCGAGGAGGATAACTTTTTCGTATTCTTCTCTCCGATTCTGCCATTTAGCGTATAATGTGAGGGATTTAGAATAGTTTCAAGAAAATGTTTAAACATTCTGATTAGGGCTACCTTTTTGGAATTTGTTTCATTCCAAACATTTTGAGTTTGTACTTGGTATCAGGTATTAATTTCAATTGATGCGACTTTAAAACTCTAGGCAGGTAGATTGTTTAATATTCTTGTATATAACCTAGATCTGTTTCCTGAAACACTAACATTTGTGGCAAAGAACAAAATATTAACTGATACAGCAGTGTTGAAATTTCGATGTACGCCTGTACTTACAAGAAACTCGTTAATTATGGGGGGAATTGCTTCTTTATGATTGTATTCTGACTGATTTAGCAAAACACGCACCTTAGTCGTATTATCTATGACGCACCGTTCTCAGCTAAACCTTAAAGGAGAACATTAGTCAGGAATATAGCATCACGTCAGTAGACCAGAACAATTGGGTAGCAGCCCATTATTATGACCTCCAAAATACTTATTTTCTCGTGCTCTTTTTGGGCGTAACTCGCTCCGAGTTGATGTAAGCAATAAAGTAAACTTTTCTCTTTACTCTGTCCTGTACAATTTTCGCACTAAACCGGATTTTTATTAAAAGGAACTTCATTTAATACAGAATTGTTTACAATAACATTTTACGAATGTTTATTCCTAAGATGGCTGTCTTCTGGGTTGTAGCGCCGTGAAGTACTCAAATCCTACGTGGTCATTGTTGACACAAAACTGGGAAGTGGTTAAGGAGGAGGTGTTACATATTTTCTATCTTTGTGCTTGTATGAATACTTTTTGTTCAAAACAAACTGGTTAAGAAACGTTTTAACACATATCTTGAGCTCCGCATTACATCTATTGATTACTTTGTATTGCATATAGAAGTGAACTAAGGCCCTCTGTTTGAAACTAGGCTAGTCAGTTTCCGATAAAGAAAGTACTCCATAAGGAAAAAATAAAGCTATATTTAAAACATTTATTAATGCGTCATTTTATTTTGTAAGAAGTAAAGTAGGTGAGAATTGATGGACGGATGTTATGTTGAAAATAGACGCTTATATCGTGTTTTTGCATTGTCCGCGTCCTGTTTCTACGCTTTTGCGTAAGATACGTACGTATTGTAACGCTTGCGTAATGCGTTTAATTTATCTGTGGTGGAACGCCATAAGCTGGTGGCCCTGTATGAACGTTTTACCAGTTTTGAAATAAAATTTTAGTTGTGTCTTTTTCCCACGCAAAATATGACACGTGCAAACGGAAACAATACAAAATGAAAATTTTATCTTGATAGCCAGAAAACGTGATATTATATTAGCTGCATATCAGCTTATTGCTTTTCTCCACATATATGATACGGAATATTTATACCAGCTAGAAGCATTTAGAACGCATGTGTGAATTTTGTGTATTGCGGTACGGGTTACAATTTTCCAGTCTTGATTACTTCTGTGGCGCCTTAAAGTGATCGCTTTATGCATAAAGAAGTTTCCATCTACGATGTAGCGGTGAAGATGTTGGTGTTCTGGATTGCGATGAAGAAAAAGACAGTATGTTTCTTCTAAACGTATCTGCTAATATGTCCGCGGGGCGCTGCAGCCCAGAAGACTTAATATCGACATTTGATGTCGCCTATTAACCAAATAAGAGTTTGAGATGCGACAAAGCTGGAGAAACGGAATTTTTTTCATGTCACGTCGGGAGTAGTTGATATTTTGATTATCTCTGCCATTTATCTGCAGCAAACACTTACGTGTTATCTACATCCTTTCCGAATAAAACATGATTACAAAATTTTGGAAACAATGGCTGGCTTAACGTTTATTATCTGTACAAGTTGTCGGTAAATGTGCATATTATATGCTAGTGTTGGTAACACTGTTTCGCACTTTGAGAAAATTTATCATGTTGGTATTCTTGTATTTTATCTACGTAAATTAACTTCTCAGTCTGTATAGTGACTGACTTCAGATTGGACGATCGAGGTTCGATCCCCGACGGAGGATTTTCCTCCAGCCTCTGCGTCCTATCCAGTGGGTGCCGGGGTCCTTTCTCGGAGGTAAAGCGCGGCCGGGGCGTGACGCTGACCACTCACCCCATCTAGTGCCGAGGTTAAGAATGACTAGGAACTATAAAATATCTCTCCCCCCCCCCAAGCGCCTACATGGCGTATAGTGGGGAAGCTTTACTTTACTTTACCTTACCTTAATTTCTCAACAGGTACGTGAGAAAAAATCTCCGAATGGATTGTTTTGTCGCCGGGTGTATGGATGCGTAGCATAGCCAAGTATAAAATAATTTACTCTCAACTAATAAATGTTAAGAGCCTATTAATTTTTACGTTGTATCTTACGTGAAGTTTCGGAAATTGTATCGTAGGATATTGGTGAGGGGGGCGTTTATGGTATGTGTTGTTATCTGGAGCGTGCTGCATTATCCAACAGCATTTCGAAGTCAGAAATGAGGGTGTAGATTTGTTTCTCTCACTGCAAAGTGTCAGTGGAGATAGATCTTTTAGGAAACATTGAACTTAAATTACAGCGTGATATATTTGTGTGATGTAATGCAGCAGTTTTACTGTTGCTTCACTGCAGGCCTGCTTTTTATTGGTCACTACATTACCTTGTTTGGCTGCACACAGTTTTCGCTCTTTGCATGTAACTAGGCAGGGATCACAACAATAAATTCCTGGCATTCTCACTCTCGTATACTTTTGTCAACAAATTTATCCACACACTTCTCATTACACTTAAAAATGTGAAACTGGAATTAACCAAGCTGATTGTTTGTCATCAGTCTTTCGACTGGTTTGATGTGGTCCTCCATTTTCGCCTATCTTGCGCCAATCTCTTCATTTTCACGTATTTTTTACAGCCCAAATCCTCAAAAATCTGCGTCACATGTTCCAATCTTTGTCTCCCCCTACAATTTTTCCCTTCAACTGTTCCTTCCATTACCAAATTAACCAATCCTGGGTGCCTCAGAATGTGTACCACCGTCCTATCTCTTCTTCTCCTAAGAATTTTCCATAGACTTCTTCCTTCGCCTATCCTATCTAAGACCAGCTCATTTCGTACTTTATCAGTCCACTTAATTTTACGCAGTAGAAAATAGGGCACCTTGGACGTTGATTTTAGAGTGGAACTATTGTCCAAGGAATTCGAATAGGTTGCTGAAGATTCAGGTTAACTACTCTCACTTAACGTGTGAGTTTAGTACGGTTTATGAGAGTAAATTCCAAGTACTGGAGTTTCAGGAATAATCCAGATCAAGGAGTTGAGGTTTTCACGGCGGAATCTGAAGATTTCTGTCTTTTGGGCATAAAGACTTTCGTGGGACGCTTTCGTAACCTCGGTTATAAATGGAAGTAAATGGTTTGTTAGCTTTGCGTCTCGACCGCTGTAGTGGATAGGAAGTCGGTGGGCCCCATAGCCAGAAATTCTTCACCCTTGACTCAGAACCCTGTAGCCTGTTCAGAATGCATCAAAATGTACAGACCAACCACGCTCCTGTAACAAAGGAACGGTAAGAGGGCCCTTCGTGCTGGCTGCATGGGCTGAATCGATCGCTCGCTCGCCCTGCGCTGCAACAGCTGACTGGCCTGACACACTGTGGTCGGTCGTTTGTGCTTGCGGGGGGGCTGCAGATACGAGGTATTTGGAGTCGTCTCCAAATAAATTGGGCACCGGAAATTGTTTTCATCGCCTGTAATTTTTTTTTTAAGTTTCGCGAATTTTGCGTAAGATGCGTTTTCAAATTTGGTAATGGTTATCGAAGTGCTATGATTTGTACTTTTCGCCAGATATAATCTGGTGATCAAATTAGGGAACGTGAAATAGTAGGGGCATGGTAGCGCGTATAAGATAGAAAGTGAATTTGTTCAAAATTTTAGACAGAAAACCTGGAGGCCACTTTGAAGTCTTGCCCTCAGATTGAAGGTTGTTTTTTAGTGGATTTTAAAGATGAGGGGTGTGAGAACGTGTTTCAGATTTATCTGATTCGTGATAGGGTCCGGTGGCGGGCTTTAAACACAGGAATAAACGTTCTAATTCCATAAAAGAAGCCAAACGTCGTGGTATAGTACCTTAAATTAGCTCACAACCGCTTCCTTCCAGATCCTTTCCAATTCAAAATCCTCTCATTCAGCGGTTTACAGTCCGATTTTTTGAAAAGGCTTCGTTAAATAGACTACAAACATACAAACCCATAAAAGCCAGAGATTCGATTGACTAGCCCCTGCCTACGGGAACTCCGGGTTCCCCTTGACCTGAGGGGTAGCAACCTGCAAGGGCCCCTCTACCAGGGTCACGGTAGATGGCATAGGGCAGCAACTATGTCATTACTGGGGCGAGGCTATTGAAGAATGACTTCCCTAAAGGTCAGTCACCAGATATTCACAGGCGACAATCACATACTAATTGTACCGGTTGTGATACTGCGATGGAGAAGGCAACGGGAAACCACTCCATTATAATTCCCTAGTACAATCAAGCATGAGCTGTGCTGATCGCCAACATCCGGAACGGATAGGCCCTTTAAGAGGTACAAGCTGAGAAGGTGTTAGCATTTCCAAGGACTGTGAGTTGGTATCAGTTGCTGAAGATTGTGTTAAATGCGCGGGTGCCTCGTGCAGATGTGTTCCTGGTATTGTTTGTAACCCGGGAGGGGGGGGATTTAATGAAATGCAATGGAGTGTAATTTATGTCCATGCTGTATGTGCCTTTTGTCAGAAATAGAATTTATGACTATTCAGCGGAGTGCCTCCATTCCTGGTTTGTGACGAATGACTGAGTCCTCTGTTATTCGTGTGGTCTGTGAAACTCGATGATACGTTACTAATGGTTTTATTGAACTGAGACGTGGGTTAATACCACGTGAGGGGTATCTTTTCTTCAGGAAGTACCGGAACAATGTACGCGAATAATTATATTTATTCCTTTATACGAGAATAATTAGTTTTTGTTTTAAAATGCCTGGATTTTTTAACTCTGTAAGAAATGTAAAATTTCAGAACAGGCGATAAGCATATACATATTGGTTGATACAGCGTGGTAGTTATCATAATCTGAACTACAGAGTGACCAGGTAGGATTTGAGGTTGGGTTGTAGCGCCGTGTGTAGTCTGGTAGAATTTTACCAACGTTTCAGTGGTCCATGCTGCCTCCTTTATCAGGGCGATGGTGAACGTCTACGAGACTACACGGAGCTGCAAACCAGAAGACAGAGTTATAAATTTATAATTGCTCCCAGATAGATAATTTTGTATTTTATATCTTAGTGAACATAAAACTTAAATTGGTGTTCACAGAACATGTTCGAAGCCGGAAAGCGGCGTCAGAAGTGGGTCAGTTATTAAAATGCGTTTTAGTCAAATATGTTGCGCATGGATTCATCTGGCTTAGTATAGTGTTTAATGTTTAGGTACTGTGAACATGGTATTTAATTTTCTGGTTCCATAAAAAACACAGAATTGCTTGCCTAGTTGAGCGATTAGGTTCTGAAGACGAGTTCTGCTGTGTGTAGTTATTTAAGATTGTATATTTCTGTCCATGTTGCAGAATGTGTTATCGCACGCAAAGTTTTTTTACTTGTTACATATTCTGAATATTGGTCTGCTAAGGACAGAAGTGTAACGCATTGTCCACAGAACCGCAGTTAGATATTGACATGCCTTGTCGTGGTTACAGAAAAACAAGAAACATAATTCAAACAACTTGCAGTTCCTACGCCAATTATGTTCCTCGTAATTTGGAAGCGAGAGTAAACATGGTGGAATTGTTATATTAATGAAACCATCTGGTTTGTAAATGTTAAATAACGTGTTATCGTATGATCTGAGGCTTTCACGGCGACTGTAATAAATTCTTCTCGGGCTACCAGCCGTGTAAGGTAGATGGTTTTAGAAACGTTGGTGTTTTGTTCATTAAGCCATTTTACACGGATGGTAGCCCAAGAATAATTTTTTAAACGTGTTATCGGCTGTAATAAAACTGTAATAAACACCATGGTTTTGAATGTAGGTATGCTGGTGTTCCTGGAACTTTCATAGGCACCTCGCCGTCATATTCCGAAGTGATGTGCTCTTTTTTTTTGAGGCCTTCCGTTTATCTTTTATTCCTCCAACGCCATGTAATCTGAGCTGCTAAAACTGACGTTAAATATGTTAAATAAGTAGATAAAACCCTCTTTTGTTTCTTACGTCGCATTGTGTATTCGTACGCCGCTGTGGTATTTATTGTTTACGTAAACGTGTTTGTCCACAATTTTTTCTTCGTCGCACGTTGGACATGAACGTAATCTGACCTTTCTTTCGACCTCCGCAGTTCGGACCCTGGGGGCACGTGCGGAAATCAACATTCTTTTTCTCGGACTGTCGCTTGTGAGATGATAATTTTAGTTGTTTGCAGCTCTGTGATGGGCGTGCTGTTAAAAGTACGGGGACACTGCTTGATTGATTTGGCTTATGCAACAGCGCTGTTTCAGTTGGACGCTTCGTGTAATTTAGAAAAAGATGGGCATAAGCAGATTGTTGAATAGGACTTGGAAGATGGTCGTAACCTTTTTCGAATTACTTTTCTGTAATGACGATGGAGATACTGAGACAAAACCACGAAATAACGCCACTACAATCTGTAACCTCGCGAATACAAGTTGAAGCTACTGAACACAACAATAGACTCCCTAAGTATTGTTATCATCCTGCACATAACTTCTGGCCCATGATTATTGGACAGTTTTCAGTTTTATGTTCTGCATTTGCTCGATCAATCAGAAAACACAATTCGAGCAGTTTCTCTAGACCGCTTGTTACCGGGGAAAGTTGTGGATTTTTTGTAGAGCACTAACTTATTGAACAAAACCGAGCGTCTTGGTGAAGTGGTTAACACTCCTACTTCGTATTTGGGAGTTCTCGAGTTCAAATCTCTGATCGGAGACCGGCTATCATGATTGGGGTTTTCGTGGGTTTTTTCAGTCCCTCCAGACAAATGCCGGGATAGAACATCGAATTAGATCACGACCGTTTCCTTCCAAATCCTTTCCAGTTCAGTATTCAGAATAACTCTCTCATTTGACGCTGTGTTAGCCTGAGGTACTGAAAAAGCCATAAATAGATGTTGGATAAAATATATGCGTAGGTAACATGAAATGTAGCTGTGGTGATCTCAGACTTTTGTTTGAACTGATTTTAGTTTGGTGCGAATCTAATGAAATTCAAGAAAGAATCGTTGATTTTTGCATAGTAGTTCTGAAGTGTCATCTGCGCACACCTGGTGTATGCGCATTTACTATTCTTGAACTAATTTTATAATTAATTTCATGTGTGGCAACTGATAAAGAATGTTTTGTATTCTTTTTAATGTATCAGTAAGAAATATTTGTAAAGATGGTTTCGAATGTCGCCATTTTCCCACCACCCATATTATTATAGAAACGTTTTGGACATGAGAACATAGGCTGGATGCCCTGAGACCAGTCACGCTTTAAAATTCGTGAAAGGCAGGTGGTACGTAGTGAAAGGTCTGCTTGCATTACGTAACGTTACTGCAGCTCAACAAGTCTCTGGGTTTACTCTGATTTCTGGGACTCTCACATTCGTCCAGAGGACTTTAAATAGCCTAGTTGTGACATCCAGGGCGTCCCTAGGGAATGCAAGGCCCATAGAGAATCTGTCTTCAGGAGGCTTAATATTTTAGACAAGTAAAAAAACAAAACAACTATAATGACTATATGTGGTTTGGTTTAATTTTAATAGACCCCCTTATGCGAACATTTTTTTGTTATGTTTTTTACTACAATGATTTCAAACTTCGCGACCCACAGTATAAAATTAAAAAAAACTATTTTTAATTTCAGTGAGACTTGTATGCCTTCTTGTATTTAATAATTTCTGTCCATTTCGGAACGTAACGTTGACAGTGCCACACGCTTTTCAGATTTGCTGTGACGTCCTATCCTTTAATTTGTTTTTAGTCGTGTCACCTTCCGTAATCTCCACTTTTAGAGGCTGTTGTAACCGACAGTAGTAACAAGACCTGCTGTTCTTACTTAGCGATGGAGATTCCTTTTGAATCTTATTCCAACATGATGACAAGCTTGTCATTGAGAATGGAGAACTAAGTTGTAAAAGTTTATTATTATCTTCGTCAGCCGTCAAGTTAATTCTGGTTAGTGATTTGGGACTTTAAAACCAAGAGGATATATTATATATTTTTTCATATACGTATTTTGGAATGCAATTATTACAATCTTAAGACGAAACAATGAAATGGAACTGTATCATGTCGAAAATATTTTTCACAGTGGGAAAACTTTAATAGTGACAATAATTATGCAGTGAGTTTATTGTTGCAGTTGAGTTTCACCTAACTGTACTATAATTCCCTTACGCGACCTGTGTTATTGGGGGGGAGGGGGGCGTAGATATCATAATCCGCTAAACAGACTCAACATTATGGCCCCACATTTCTTTCGTCAGTACTTGAAGACTGTTAATTCAGCGTTATGGATACTTACTCATTAAATGTGTTGATTAACATTTGTTTGTTTTATTGACAGCTGTTGCGTAATCTTTGTGAATGAAACCTGTTTTTAATTTTAGGTTTTATTAGTCTTTGCGCACTGAAGGACAAGCACTTGTATCGCCTTGTTTCAGTTAATCGTAATTTGTGTGTAAACAGATGTTGCTTACTCATGGATATATATGTTTAATTATTTAATAACGACTGTATTTCACCTGAAGGTTGCTGTGTGCTTGGATGATGCGTAGTATAGTCACGTAGAAATGGACCGAAGTTTTAGAGGTCCCTCATTATCAGTGCGAATTTTGTATCAGATTACACTGCTTGTCTTCGTACTCGCTGCCATGAGAACCTGAAATGCAATATTATCTTTATTCGTTCTCTTCTTGTCAGGATGTATTGGTTAGTATTTCTGTCGCGTATTCTGGAGGTCCATATGTTCGCCGTCAGTCCATAGATCGTCTGTACTACAATCAGATGGCCATTACCAGTTTATACCACGTGGTTTGGGATTTATAATTCGAAATAATTCTATATCTGTGGTGTAAATCACCGTTAAACAATTAGAGTAACTAACTAACTAGCTAGCTTTATGGCTTACGGAACCCGAACGTTCATCACCGAATTAACCAAAGCCCTCCACCGGACCCTGTCCTGGGCCAACATAATCCGGTCTCCTTTAACTCCTATCTCCCATAGATCCCGCCTGAGATTATCCTCCCATCTACGTCTAGGTCTCCCCAGCGGTCTCTTCCCTTCAGGCTTCCCAACCAATACCCGGTGCACACCCCTTGTCCCATCCATGCGCGCTACATGGCCCTCCCATCTCATTCTTCTCGACTTAATCGCCCTGACAATACTGGGGGACGAGTACAGATTAGAGTAACACTTATTTTAATTCTGTATTTCGTGGTCTTATTAATTGTGACACTGTGAAGTCTTTTTGTGGGTCGTTGTAGATGTTTCGGGGCAGGAAATGGGAGATGTTAAACACATACGACTTTGTTTCCGTGAGGTTGCCTATACTGGACACGACGAACCTGCAGACCATCGCCGAATACACAGAGGATAATCTGGTGGTCTGGGCAAATTGGTTAATACCTTAAATTAGGCAACGACTGCTCCTTCCACATCCTTTCCAATTCACATCTTTCTTCTACGCAACCTGTGAATTTGGATACGGCGTCTTTATATAACCGAAGAATTAATTAGTAGGTCGTAATATTTTCCGATTAGATCTATCACTGCGGGACGGCTTTACTTTTACGGAAGTTGTGTAATGATTCAGGCGCTGCGTTGTTTGGTGTTTGGTAAAGGGGCTTCGTGTTTCAAGGGCCCCGCCCTTTTATTCCGTGACCTTCCTTGGCTCTTGTATTGATGACGTTCTCTTGTTCAGTGTAATATTGCTGAACTTCTGCTCTTCTGTTTGGTAGTGAATCTCGGTAGCCGATACCGTGTTCAGAACTTTGTTAGAGGCATGGACGTCGAATTTTACGAATTTCAGGAGATGCCGTATTTTGCGTTATAAATTATTCCGGTAATGAAATTTCTGGATCCATTAAAAAGCGGAGAATCTCTTGAGTGGTTATTTTACCTGTAATTCATCAAAACACTAGAACATGGAATTTAACATGAACCTTTGGGTTGTCTTCGGCAGGCGTTTGAATATGTAATTTTTTGTAATGTGATTAATTTCGGGGAATGTTTGACAAATATTTAGAAAATGCACGTCCAGCGTTCTGCCTAAACACATAGGCGTTAATGCCTGTTTATTGTACCTACGGTTGATTTTTCAGCGCACACTGTTGCACAACCGATGAGGACATTTTGTGACATCCATTCTTCCTGTAACTTTTTGCCTTTTCAATAAAAATACTTTCATCTTATGATATTTCAGTGTTGACGTTTTCTGTTCGTTTATTTATTTTTTAGTTTATTTAACTACGCTTTTTAGTAGCTCAGACTGTATAACGTCGAATGAGAGGATTATAGTGAATAATGAATTGGAAAGGATATGGAAGGAAGCGGTCGTGACCTAGTTTAAGGTACTTTCTCGGCATTTGCCTGGAGGTACTGAGGAAAACCATAAAAACAGTCAACGTTGCCGATCTCCGGACCTAGATTTGAACCCGGGACCTCCCGAATACTCGACCATAACGTTCGGTTCTGTTCGTTTATGGAGCTGGTATATTTCTTTCTCTATATTATCTTTATTATTTGCAGTGATTACGTGATCATCCGGTGAAGAGAAGTGTCATTTTTCATTATTTCTGTTTAGGATTATGAATGAATGTCGACATTTAAAATCGATTGCCTCACAATTTTGTCCAAATATACATTGTAGCGGACTTAGGGCAGTGGCATTATTTAATATTCATTGACACTGTTTGATTGAGTGTGACGGAGGTCCGCCTGAGAATGCTGAAAGGGTTCATGACCGCCTTCCTCCCCCTACTTCATTATATGTGGTAGGGCAGGTGTTGATGTGCGCGTCCGGTTGTTGCCTTGTTTCGTTGACTAACGTGGAACCCTAGTCTAGTTGCCTCCCCTCCATCCCACGAAAGGAGGGGTGGAATTATCTACAAGGATGTTTATCGACACTCCAACAAGAAGTCGCTCTCTTATTTTAAACATAACTGCCGTTTTGGTTCAGTAATATATTTTAATATCCAGAAGGTTTACGAATCAGCTAAGAAATGTTACAAGATGAACTAACATGCCATTGTTTCTATTATGCATAATGTTATTTTATTTTTATTTAATTTATATTCGATTATATTAAGTTTTCGATATGTTTCGGTTATTTTAGATTATATTTAACTGAGCTCTTGGTAACGTCAGGCAAATATCACATCGATTTCATATTTTATTATAGAAGAACGAATTTGAAACGAGTAGGCAATTTTGTTCGTGATTGTTCACAGAGCCATCTTCCTAATAACTCCACAAACACGCGTGGCCAAGTGTGTCTGTTTTCGCTACAGTTATTCATGTTGCCGTGAGATTTATGTCGGAGTGCGTTGAATTTGTTATCGATTTCTTTCGTTTTTTTGATGACACTTGCGCATGCGTTTCTGCCAGTATGGCGGCCTCATAGTCCTCACAATATATGACATCATTGTCCTGTTCCACCAACTGCGGCGTTTACGTATGTCTTTTATTCTGGATCCGGAGTCCTCAACTGATTCTGAAGGAAAAATGCTGAAATATTCCAAGATGGTGAAACTTCCCTAAAGGAAACTTGCGTGCATGCACATATGCCTGTCCTATCCCCGTCTTATTCTTGGTCTACATGGGATTCATTTATGTGAGTTATGTAAGGACACTCTGCGATTCGACCTCAGAACCCGTTTTCACCCAATGGGAATCGAATTCTGGGCGTCAGACCTCGTATCCTTCACAAAAGGTAACTTCAGCGCGTATTAACTGTGTTAGTGATATTTAAGCCCCGTCCGTTCGCCTCGCGTTTTGTGAATTGATTTCAGTGGCGCATCGTCCCATATGTGTAGACAGTGAATTTGGGCCTCGCATCATTGAATATGTTTATATTATTTATCTCTCAAATTGCTTTATTAACCATTGCATGTTTTGTTTTGTAACAACGAATGTGGGTTTATTGTTTTGTTGAAAAGAATATCCGTTAAGATGGCTGTCTTCTGGTTGTAGCGCCGTGTTGTCTGGTAGGTGAACTTCTACGAGACTACACGACGCTACAACCCAGAAGACAAGCCATCTTCGGACTTGCCGCCGTGAAAACCCCAAACCCTACTTAGAATATCCAGTAGAACCACGTGTTTTTGTTATTGGGCGAACATTATGTGTTGACTGTTGAGTCACCAGTGTTTACGGCGCTGCAGTCAGTATACACTGTTGGAGGGAGATTTGTCTATCGAACGCAGCTGTTTTGTTCTTCCCAGTCACTTGTGACGCAGTTCGTTTCTAGTACGTATGAATTACATGTCGCGTTAATTAGGTTCGCGTTTGGAAAAGGTGCCGAATACGTTAATGCACATCGGGTGTTCTCTGACCTCCTCTAAGTGCTTTTAAAGTACTTTACTCTGTTGATGAATTTCTAATGTTCACAAATAATTCGTAACGTTCATAAAGGTTTCTTTGTCTTCGTGTTATATAAATAGTATAATCTATCCACTGTATGTAGCGGGTGGATGTATTCGTAACGTATCACTAATTATGTAAACGTTTTGTTTATAATATGTGAAATTTTATGTGTTAATTTTATTTATGACTTATTTCAAATCCTGTTGTCATCTGACTAACTTATGGATCCATAGAATGGAATAAAGATGTATGTATGCAATTAATTACTGTTTATAATTGTAGGTAGAAAGCATTTGAAGGGAAGTAGGATTTTAGGTTTTTGTGGCTGTGAATATGAAAGCAGCCATCTTTAGTCGACTGTTACCTGTACGTCTGGTTTTTAAAGTCCGCTGAGTGGAATTAGTTACAAAATTTATTTGGAAATTCGGCAGGGAAGAGACCACTCTGAAGGCCCGCGTATACTTTGGAGGATAATATTAAAAGAGGATCTTTAGGAAGTGGGGCGTGGGATTGAGTCATGCCTCTCAGGAGGAGGGCTGTTCTGAACATGATAATAACTTTTTGTGTTACGTAAGAGGCTAGGAATTTTGTTGCTGGCTGATCTACTTTAAGCTTCTCAAGAAATACATTTTTAAAGGGAATTTATTTCACAGGATTTCCAATATGTAACCATGTTCAAATTCTTTATTTAAAGAGATATAGAATAAACTAATGTCCTGTTCTACAGGTAACATTGCCACGAATCCAGGTGTTGTGTAACATTAATACAGTAAAGCTTAAAGATAGAAGGGAAATGGGGCTGAAGCCAACGTTTTCATGCTCAATGAAGCTGTGTGGTGTAGCTTAATTTATTTTAAACCAGTGGTTGAGTTCTCAGTTTTATTAATAACTTACGCGTTGCATAACAGCAAGAGTTTCAACCACAAGGCATGACCTGAATGTAGTCCATTGGACAAAATTAAAGCGATTATTTGTGTAAACACAAAATCTGTGTTACAAGAGCCGTCTCCGATATGTCTTTACACTGTTTTCCTGCCTCACAGAGACTATAGAATGTTTTTTCTTGTATGCGTGGCCAGCCACACAACATCGACTTAACACGGTAGAGAAAAAGTCCCTCTGCCAATCGCAAAGTTTTGAAGACGCGAATCGAAGTGGAAATAAAATTCTGTGTATTGTTAACCTCAATTTCTTTGATTCTCTAGAAGTTGCGGGCATCCATTCAATCCCACAACTGGTCCCGAGATACTGGCGAATAAATAAATACTTTTCCTGCTATAAATCGAGACCCGGTTGTCTGTCTCGTACCCAGTCACTTTAACTGACCACTGTCCATGCTCAGGATTTTTACAACGATAATTAAATTTGTTTGATTTATTTCACGAATTTCTTAGATGTGGCGTCGTAAGTACAGTTGTTTTAAAAATGGCCGTGTTGTGTTTTGCGACGTTATTTAAATATTTGTCCTAAGGAAGTAATGGGGAAACTGAATATTGTATGCCTCTTGGTCAGGATAGCTGGTATGTCGATGAAGCAGAATTCTGATAAGGAATCGGGACACTCAGTATTTAAATTCTGATTACATTATGTCTTTTAAGAAATGGTGGTATCTCAGCGAGTATATTTGTAAGTTGATATAATTGCGTCATATTGTGAATTAAAATTTAATTATTCGTGTTTTTTCCGTCTAATCACAATTGTATATAAATAAAATTTATACATAAGATACTAAAATATCATTTACATTCATGTACCAAATATGTAAATGATATTTTAATATCTTATGTATAAATTTTATTTATATACAATTGTGATTAGACGGAAAAAACACGAATAATTAAATAGAGTATATTTGTGTATAAAGGAAAGAATGTTGGTATTTATTTGAAATTCATCTTCGTTTTAAACGTATTGTTTTATATTTTGACCAGTTTTCGATTTACATATTATATAACTATCAATTCTCTTTATTAAAACTTTGGTCTGAGGTTTTCCGTGCTATTTCTCAGTCGTAAGGCAAATACCAGGTTGTAATTCAAAAGGGGGCACGGCCCACCTTCCCCAGTCATGGAGACCGTCAACCCAAATTAATTCCCCCCCCCCCCCAAGTCGCGAAGGTCATCAGCCATTCTGGGTTCAAGTCTGAGACGTCCATTTAATCAAAGTTCTGATTCATAAAGGGAAAATTGCCTGATGGGATCATCATCCTACCAGTAGCAATAGCCCCTAGTCTGAACATGTCAAGGCCTTCCGTCGCGACAATTCTGTGTTCCAATTTAAAGTTAAGAGCACCATTTACCAATTTCAGCTATGCGTTTCTTACGCAGGACTGGTTTAACCTAGCAAAGGATTATGTATTACTCTTGCGTAAGATTCCGTCTTTACCTTTGTGGTTCATCGCTTCCTTGGTATAAACTCTTTCTTGTTGTGAATTCTTTCTTACCACATTTGGTGCCGTGGCTAAAATGACAAGCGTGTAACTGGTCACTTGCATCCACCTAGTGCAGCGGTTATGCGTGCCTGGGGTTATACCTCTATTCTCCCATGCGTTTTAATGTCGTGCTGAAAAAGAGAAACAACTTGATTTGGTTGACAGTTGCGAATAATGAATGCAGTTGAGTTGACCAGCGAACCAACCATTCAGAAGTGGAATGCGTTGAGCAGAGTCCTTGAGAAGCCGACAGTCGTTCAGCTACACAAAAACAAAAGAAAACAAAAAAACACCCGTCTTATATGGAACCATGAAGTTTATTACCTCGTTCACAGAAGCTCCCAGTGTCTGAGACCCCTTGGTAACATACTGTTTTGTTTACGGAGAGGATTTGTAGCCCCAGCCATCCACAAAGCTGGAGGACCATTTCTTGTCAGCTGTTCGCAGCTGACCGTATTTGGAGGTCGCCTTATCCACCCGAAACTTGATGACGTAACATTCCATGTTCTTTTCAATCGTATTTCGTTCTTATATGTGTAGTAAGATTTGAGGTTTTCACAGCGGTGAGTCTGAAGATTTCTGTCTTCTGGGTTGTTGCGCGTGTAGGCAGGCAGCATGACCTCTGAAACGTTGGTGGACATTACCAGACTACACTGCGCAACAACCCAGAAGACAGCCATCATCTTATATCTGTCTATCTTGTCACATATTAAAGATTTAAGTTCCATGGGGAACAGACTAAGCGTTAAAAATAATTAATTGAATGTAGTAAGAAAAAAATTGTATAATTTCTTTCTGTGAACAAACTGTTGTAAACTGTTGGATATTCTTCCATATATGAAAAAGAAACTTACTACAAAAGTGGACTTCCCAGCGTCTGTCACATGGGGCGGGCTCTTCAGTCTGCATTCTGTACCGAAATATTTTTTTGAGTTTTGTAGGACAAAGTTCATGTTTGTTTTAAATGCAAGCGTGGCATTTTACGTATAAGAAGGCACTTCCTTTCCACGCGCGGTCGCTGAGAGGAGTGGCCTTTTTATTGTCTGTCACAGTTTCATTCTGTTCAGACCTTTTCATGGATTTTTGTCACTGGAGTCTGGTGTGCATCGTAATAACACCATCAAACCCATAAAACTCATTGATACGAAACATGCGCTCCTCGGCTGATCTTTAAGGGGTGTTAGTAACTAACATTACTAAGTCCATGTAGCAGAATCCTTCTTGACAATTTGATCTACGCCGAATATTTATTACACCGTTCACGTGGGTCTGCCACCGGTCCCTATCCTGGGCCAGATGAGTCCAATCCAACCCTGTTTTCTTATGAACCATTTTAATATTATCCTTGTATCTGCCCTTGCCTATATTATGTTTCTAAGTAAATAAGACATTTGTGTCTCCGGTAATTACATTGGCCTATAGGTCTACTTTTCAAGTAATTCACTACCTTTATATAATAGATCTTTCATTTGGAAGTTAATAATTACTTTTCGGGTCAAAATATTCTCCAACTTTTTTAGAACCGAATGTTTTATTACGTGTTCTGAACAGCCCACTACTAGTCACTGTCTTGAGACTGATGACACACACAACTTCTTACCCGGTTTTTCGTAGATCCGATTTGTAGGTCTTTAAGAAGAAATCCTATGTACATCGCTCACTTTTCCATGCGTTTTGGAAAAGAATTACGGATCAGTGTTTAACTTCCTCACATTTCTGAAGGATATGATATGTTTTATGATTTTATCCTTCATTGTTGCGACAAGATATGAAAATATATTTAGTTTTTTTTCTCTGTATTTACGTTTAGACCCGGCGTATATTTTTAATGTTATGTGATTAGAGTGTTTCTCTTTCGAACTGCGGCCGACAGCGAGCTCACTGTCCGTCCTGCAGAAGGTACATGAGCGAGTATGGAACAGCGGTGGAATGATATTGACAGGTTAAAACCGAAGGACTCGGAGAATCGTCCTCTTGCCACTTCGTCCACCACAAATCGCACATTGACTTCCCGGGAAGCAAACACGGACCTCCGTGGTGACTAACCACCTGAGTTATGTTATGGTCATGACCATTTACCTTATTAGAGCGTAATCGAATTTATTCCTTGTTGTGGTATTTACATTTTCGCACAGTAAATTAACGCCATCAACATAGACCAGAAACGGTGGTGTCCAATTCCCATCTGGAATCTGAAATAATTTCTAACGTCGGGAATCGAACCTTGGTTTTCCAGCCTGTAGCCTGGTCAGTAAACAGTGATCCACCCAAGATCGGTGCGTGTTAAGAAAATGGAAGTCTCCACGCGTAACACCTCATGTCTTAGAATTAGGGAAGAATACTGGTCTGAGATTAGAGGTTATCACAGCGATTAAATTGTCTGTTGTGTGGTCTTCTAGGTTGTGACAACCCGTAGACTTGTAGGTTGTTACCGACATTACTGTGGAACGTGTGAAAACAAGTCCTCTGGAAAATATACGGACATACAGGGTATGAAGTGGGCATTTTGTTTAATGGTTTATGCAGGTGACTTTGTAGGCTTATTGTTTTAAAGTCATGAAGTGAAGGCGGCTACTGTGGTCTGGGCATGTAGCTCGGATGCTGAAGACACGTACTTAACAGAGTGTTGGTGGGGAAAATCGTAGAACTGTCTTACTTCCTTCCACTTCGTTCAAGTACCTTCCTTATTCACTGATCGTCTTATCATTCGGCACTTAAAATGTGAGTAGTTGTTAAAAGCGTCGTTAAGTATAGCAAGAATAAATAAATAAACTAATCGCATTCAGGCAAACATTTGAGGGAATAGTGTTTATTTTTGTATAATATCTAATATTGTTGATATAATGTGGTTTTTTGATTTTGATTGTGGTTTGGGGTCCGGTCATTAACGACTCAGACCACAAGATTTCCGCCAGAAAAATAGTTGTGGTAGGATTTGATGTTCTCATGGCTATGAGTTCGTGGATGGTTGTCTTTTATCTCTCTGATGATGGAGGTGATAAGGACCTCTGAAACGCCTGTAAATTTCTACCAGACTATACGGCGCTACAACCCAAAAGACAGCCATCTTCAAATAGTTGTTTACTCTGTAGTAAATCAGTCAAAATGTATTTTGGTCTTTGTAAAGTCTGACATTTTGAAGGTTTATGTAAGCCATCGGTTGGCTCTACTTTTTGTTTATAGATAAGACTTGGCCACTCAAGAAGTTCGTATGTGTTTTAAACATGTGTTCCGTCAAGAACACATGCACAGCGCAGTGTGGGTTTGTCCTCTTTCCGCAAGAGGGCTGATGACAAATTTTTCCGTTTTAACTCTCACTTCACCATCAAAATTGTGGAAACATGTGAACGCTGCTTATCACATTTGATGCCCATATCATCAGCGACCACCTCACATTTATAATCACTAATACCAACGGCATTACACAGGCCAAGATAGATTTGTGAGTAGGTAGTTGGGTCGATTGGTTAGATTAGACGTAAATTATTGGCGCTAGGAGGGGTTTGTTTGGTTTAGGAGCCTTCCGGTTTGCAGTTTGCTTGCCAGTAAAGGCGGAAGGGAGTTCGAGATGGGACGGAATGGAAGTGAAGTAAATAGTGTTTCTTCCTTTGGTAGGCGAAGCGAGAAGTTGATAGCATTGTACATATTTGCCAAGTTCGTTGCTCGCAGATTAATTGCGGATCCGGTGTCGTTAATGTGTACTTACTGCAGAAATCAAACACGGTGTTCTGCGAAAGCCACTGTGATATATTTTAGACCATTACGAGGGAAATCACGTCTTGCTGTAGAGTAACTCAGGGTCGGTTGGACGCTTTCAGATTTGAAAACGAACAAGAAGAGATTGTTCTTTTTTTAAAGTCTACGGATGTCCAATACACACCAAAACTTAATAAACCTTGACACAGGTATATAAATTGTATTTTAGCTCTTGAATTTACTAAATTATTAAAGTTGGGATCAAGTGTCTAACAGATCCTACAGCATGGACTGTTGGAAACAATGAATAGACGAAGTTTCTGTAAAAGATTAAATTAAAGTGTAGCTAATTGTTTTTTCAACATTGTCGTGTTTCGCTGTAGTTGCACTGTTTGACGATTTGCATCAGGACTTGTCATCTTGTAACATGCTTTTTACATAAGTCATGTCTCTCGATACTATTAGGCCTGAAGCAGTGAATACGTGAATTTGATTCCGATAAAGGCACATCACCTTTCTATCTGCCGTACCTTTCTCGACATTGAAAGTAACTTGAATCTTGTTACTTTCCACGAGACGCCTTTCTCGGTTACTTTAAAATGAGGCCAAAGCAAATAACTTAGTAATTTGAGGTCTTATTTTGAAATGTTGAAGCTGAAAAATCTTATACGTCACTGTAACTGTCATTGGCATTGAATTCGGCTACTTTCTATGAAAAATATGTTGTCGAATAGGTAACTTTTAAATTGGTGTAGATTTTATTCTATCAGAAATATGTACCGTAAGTCCGGGTATTTGGTGGTAAAAGCGAAAAATTGTCACAAATATTTTGTTTCCTATCTCAAATATTGAATTGTTTATCTACGACGAGCTGTTGCGACACTACACTTTCGCATTATCAGTTTTAAAAGTTACGGACATGTAACACCTTCAGAAGGTAGTGTGATAGGGAATGTGCGTTTCCCGAGTCGCGGAAACGGTAGTGAAGGAGGCGTACGAAACCAGGAAAATGGGAACGGCTAGCGAACTGTGATGCCAACGTTTCGTGTCTCGGTCGTAACATTTCGTCATTCATAAAAAAATTCCAAGACTTTAGATTTGAAACACGTGATTTGCAAGTTTTCTGACCTTTTTCTACGTGTTTTGCCAACACGCGGATTGGAGACTTCCTGCTTTTTTTCTGCAATGCCATCAGCCTGCTCTCACAGACTACATCCCTTTAATAAATACATCTTCAAATTATAGATTCTAGCATCTGAAACGTTTGAGCCCTTAGACGAAAAATAAAATGATGGGAAAACAACGAGGCAGAGGGACGGACAGACAGACAGTGTTTTTTTGCAACTTTATTGCAGACGTGCTTAAAATACCAGTAACAAGTCTTTATTATGTTTAAATTAATACTTATATTTTTACAGATCTGATATAAAGCATTTTAATACTCTGTGATCATATTTTGAATCGTTAAAAATTGTGTCTACGACTGGAATTCGATGTTGTTCACAGAGCGTTGTTAAATATGAAATATGTTGATTGTTCTGAATGTGTCTACCGTACTGAGACGAGATGGGAACGTCATGTGGAACGTATAGGAGGGATGAGTGGTTGTCGGTGACATCGAACAAGTTCCTTAGACCATCTTGATGTCACTGGGTGTCCCAGATAGTTAACTAATCCGTGAGAAGTAGTCACCTGAGAAATTCGGAAACTCCTCACCTTACACTTAACTAAATGTTTCTATACTAGAATATCAGCCGTGGAATTAAGAGATTATTGAATATCAAGCGAGAGATGACAATGTTTTCGGTGGTCATAACATTTTATAGTGTCCTCAGTCTCGGATTACCCAGTGCCATATTTTTTATTTGCAGAGCGCAGAAGCTAGAATAGGCTTAAATATCTAAATCGTTAATTGGATATGACGTTGATGAGAATCATTTAACGACCCTGTCAACAGATCAGGCAACGTGGTGTCGAATAATAGGATGGCTAGTCAGTAATGACTTGGAAAGGATATTGATTGTTACTAACATAAGTGAACTGAGGAAAATAACTCTGACCTAACATCTATTTAGTTCTTACAGTTTTTCGTAAAAAAAAAGTATAAAGGCTGAATTAAACAGTAATGGATTGCCATTTTATATAACGTTTTAGGCCTATGTAACTTATCAATTGTGGATATTAAGGAGCGGTTATCATGGTAGGTAGTAATTTTTGTAACTCTCTCATTAAAATTCAAAACCCGTGGTTTCCGAGGACTTCCGTGTGGAAATTGAAGGTTATGTATTTCAGAGTGCATTTACATGGATTTTTTATCTGGCGTTCTTGCGTATTTTCGAGAGTTGGCAACACTGACAGTGACACGCAAGCATGAAGGCTCACTGTGGGGCGTGCCAAGTGCTTTCGAGGGCGACCGGACCGCTTATTGTTTGCATAACGTTACTTAGCATGCTTCAACAGATGTGGTTACACTCGATAGTTTGTGCTAAACGCTGCGATAATTCAGTGCGTAGCACCCCGAAAGATGGCAGCACCAGTCATAGTATGCGTGCTGCGTGTTGAGAGGCTGCTAATTTTGTGTCCGCTTTTGAGTTCATTGACCATTGAAATGCAATAAGTGCATCTGAAAAAGTTCTTCGTGTTCCTTTATGTATTACTATGCTGTTTGACCACGTGTGTGCTCGCTACTGTGTGTCTCCCCCTTTCAGCCTTTGAACCAGCTGGCCGATTTTTATGAAAGTTCGTACTAACACCATCTATGCTGCTAGAGACCGCCCCCCCCCCCAACTTCGCACTTCTTTGTCATTGTTATTAACATGATGGACGCCCTAACTTTTGATATTGGAGCGACACTAGCGACATTTAATACAGGACTCTGGAGTGATGTATGGTAATCATCGGGAAAAAAGGCTCTTGAAACTGTTTTAAAGCGAAATTTCTGTAAAATACAGATCATGGCGGCCATGCGAAAATTGTTTATATAAAGTTTTAACAGCAAATTGTCTTTGGATTAAATTTTTGCTTCAATAATTAACCAGTTTTGACGTTGGTGTATATCATACACAGTACTCATACATATCCATTAAATAATATTATAAATTAATAGTTACAAAGTAGAAGTTGATGTTTTCACGGCGGTGAATCCTAAGATGGCTGTTTTATGAGTTGTAGCGCCGTGTAATGTGGTAGAAGTTTACTAACGTTTCAGAGGTCCGTGATGCTTCCGTCATCAGGGCGATGAGTACAAACGTGGAAACGGTGCGATATGTTGATGTGTTCGACAAATTAAGTTCATACCAAAACGTTAACAATAATAATAACCCTAACAACCAGTAAATCTTAGTTATGATGTAACACAATCCGACTCCATTATAATTCTTCGTATGGCGTTTTGCACCAATATAGGACGCTGATCCATGAGCTAAACTGATTTTTATCGCTAGATTATAAAGTTACGTTACTTAAATATGGATTTAATACCGCGACGAAGTCTTGGCAGTTCGAAAGCAGTTCAATCCCAGCCTCCGCGTTTTACGTTCATACGAAAACTTTCGGGGGGAACGAATTTCTCCATCCTTCATACATTCCAGTCACCAGCTATGTGGACTTTTAAAATGATGTATTTTCAGTCTTTTAGTACGGAATAATTTACAGCACAGGATTTTTGTAAAACTGCACGCACGTAGGGTATAAGAATTGGAGTTACATTAAAGCAGCTCATTATCATGACCAGTGGCAGGGTTTGATATTAGCTGTTCGACTTTCGTGTTCTACTGTCAGAAAGTTGATTAGTTACGTGGTGTCGTTTCTTTGTCGTTTATTATCTTGGCAACAAAGTGCTATTTGTGGAATAAATGACACTGTTTTTCAATACCTCGTCGTATTTGGAATTAATTCTTACTTTCAGGATGTATTTTATTTTAGGTACGGTCCTAAATTTTAATATTAGACGAAATTCTTAGTTTAAAGGGTTAAGGCATGAAAACCTCCACTCATTTTAACCTCGACAATCGATAGCTTCACTTTCCGGTTGTTTACCTCCTGAGAAAGAGCCCAAAATATTCATTTTTGTTATAGAAACCTGGGTTGACCACAGCCCAATAAACAGGACTAGAAGTGTTTGAAACCTTCGTGTCTCAGCATTGCATGTTTGTGGCGGCTTTACGCCTACAGCCAAATGGGTCTGCTGTACGCTCTACAAGGCTGCTGGAGAAGTTGCCGCATCTGCACGGCGGGATGGTTACGGCAACTGGTAGAAATTGTGAATCTGTGAAATGTCAGGGTCTTAAAAGCAGTATATTGGGTTAAAATGGGGCATGCCATTTTATTTCGAGCCCATTGTTAGGACATAGCTCTGATGGAATTAAAAACGAATTTGAAATCATATGTTTGGAGGAAGTGACAGCAACTCACCGTAAATAGCAGACATATTTCTTTACGATTGATCGGGTAAAGGCGAACTTTCCATTTTCAGTTCACTATTATTACAGTTCTTAGAGCCAGGTAATTCTTTGTAAATATGTCAAAGTTGACAGGAAATTGGTGTTTTGAGGGCACCTATATCAAGAGGTGGAAATAAAAATTAAAAGTAAAACAATAGTATCTTTTCGGAAGGCTGTTGCAAATAATTGGTAGTTTTATCTCCTAACACTGCGCGAAAAAACCGTAATCGTTCCATATGTCAAGTTTATATCAGTTTTCGCAACAAAGGAATATATTGATAGCAGTTTTAGTGGTTATCAGCTGAACTAGAGAGGTACAGCTGTTTAACGGCCTGTTATTTCATTTGGTCACTGGTTACAGAAATAACGAAGCTTACCGAAATTAACTGCAGGTGGTGTGCGTATTTCATTTGTTTCTCGGCAGAGATCTTGTGCAGCGTGCCAAGTTCCGAATAGAAGAGTAATGCGACACCTTTCGTGCCGTGCCCTGTTGTGCCTCAAATATTCGTTTAGTATTACCAAAACATCATTTTGCCGCCATTAAATATTTTCCTGAGAGGTGATTCTGGAACCGGTGGATGTGTCATAAATCTTAGTTCAAAGATAACCCAACAGTCCCTTAACCCCGGAGTCTTTGGCAGGCCAGCAGTAGTTTAACAGGAATCTATTATTTTGTGCGTAAACATGATGTAGGCCTAAATATAAAAGACGTACCAATGTGAGAAATGTTAAGCGCTCTTTATAATGTGCGATGCAGAGGGATTTAGTGTTACTGGTACGCTGTAAGGTTTACCTGTGATGTTGGCCAAGGTGAACTCAAGACTTGCGTTTATTTATCTCTTCCGAAAATAAAAGCAAAGCAGACTTTGGATGCCTGCTTGTTGCTTGTGTTTAACAGAAAATAGTCCGTTGTTTTCTCTCCTTATTCACGTTTCGTCTTACCACCCTGTCTTCCATTGTCTTCCATATTGGCTTATTTATCTCCGTCTGTATCGTTTTTCGTACGTGTGTTACGAGGACAGTGTGACTTGATGTGGAAAGAATTTTGCTCCCAGCATACTGATATAAGAGCAGTAAATACCCAAGGAGGAAACGAAAGTTTGACACACTCCGCCTTCAGGTAGAATGAAGCATGATATTAGTTTAACTTGAGAACCCTCTCCCGTCGCATGCATTACCTAATATGTAACATAATTTTATATGGCATTATAGTCTGAAATGGAGTCTTATGTCATTTAAAAACGTTATATCAACCTAGGATGTTATATATTTTAGGGCGATGGTATGTGATATTGCCTTCTAGCATTGAGTCTGAGTTTAGTTAACGACGCTAATTCATATTTTAAGTGAATTAATTCGGATCGAACGCGGGGTCGTTTGAATATTAAGATACTGCGATAATCTCCAGACCATTATGGCGCCGACTCCGTATTTGGAGCAGACCCGTCAACGTTAACATTAAAACCAAGATATGAAATGTGTATTCTTGGAGTAGACGAACATTCCGAACGTTGGGATAAAATTAATTGTTTTATCATTTACAGAAATGCGTTTAAATGTTAAATATGGGTTTCTCAACCCTCGGTTCGCATGCGAATAGCCTTTTTTTTCACCCTGCCCGTTTACATCGCTTGTAATATTGTGTCATCCTGAAAAAGTTACCTCATATGAGAGAACATATTTCGTTGATGTCATCAGTACTTGGCAGCATGCCCCACGTTCGTTGTGGGCAGCTGTTCAACTTCATAAGACTGTCAAATCAAGAACTAGGCCGCGTCTTACTGATGAACACTTGAAAGGATATCTGCGGGTTGCAGCAACAGAAATTAATTAGTAGAAATTGTTAATTATGTAACGGCTTATTTTTAAAGACGGTTATTGAGTATCTGATATTTGAACCTGTTTGCGATATTAGGCCTAATTTAGTAGTATTTTTTAATAAATTGTCGTCTTTTATACTAAACGGCCCGCCAGTCGATAGTAAAGGGCGAAAGTTGTCCCAGATCTCCAGGAGGTTGAGAACCTCTGCGTTAAATAATAATTCTTGCCGTATATGGTAGGGATGTTCTGTTTATCCTGTATTTTTCTTTGTTCTTTTCCATCTTCTTTCTAGCCCTCATTTAATTAATTCTATCTTTTTTAAGCATTCATTCTTCCACCTTTTCTGTCGTAATTTATTCAGTTATTCTTTATTCATTTAATTCTTGTCATCTTCTTACTGTCTTTATTCTGTCTTACTATTTCTCCTTCCTTTATCCTGTATTTCATCTTTCTCTCTTCCTGTTTTTTTCACATTTTTCTCATTCTTTTAGCTTTCATTTATTAATTTCTTTAAATTTCCTTCGTTATTTCTTCGCTCCCTCTTCATTCTCTTATTTTATTTTTAGTTCTTTCATTCATGCTTCATTTTATCCTGAAGCGAACACCGCAGCGCACCGAATGTCGCGGCTGAGTGGTTAGTACTCCGTCGACTCTATGTCCCACGTTCAGATCTCGGTAGGGAGACCAGTTGTAGTGACTGATGTTTTTGTGGTTTTCTTTAGCCGCCACCAAACTAGTGCAGGGATAGTGTCTGGAACTAGGTTACAACAGTTTCCTTACATATTACAGTAGCAATACGCATATTAGGTTCCGAACACGGTTGTCGAACGGTCGTTACTACTACTTCGTATCAGGGAGTTTCCGGGTTAGAATTTCGTTTCGTAGACCGGCTCACCTTACTGGTGCTTCTTCGTCCCTCAACTGTTGAGATAGGAAGTTACGTTACCCTAATCTAAGATAGTGAAAACGCTGTTAAATAAACCACGACCGTTTCCTTCCAAATTCTCTCTGAATTCATAAATTACCATCTACCACACCTGTGATATAACCCGTGCAGTTGAACAAGCGTCGCTAAATAACCCAAAAATGAACTTTGCTCTCAAAACAGTATCAGGTGAATGTGAGACTTGTAAGTTCTTGCGGCGGTGAGAAGACTCTCTGGGTTGCGACGCCATGTAGCCTCGTAGGTAGATACCAACGTTTCCGAGAAAAAAATTGTTTCTATCTTCAGGACTGTCAATGGGAGTCTTAACCCAGAACATCATCGTCAGTATCAGGCGAAGAGTATAAGGTTTAGAGCTCTGAATGTAATTTTGACAGTTAACTTCTACTAGACCCTCGTATTCTCATCAGACATTCTAGCCCCCCCCACGTGCATAGTTTCAGGCCTATGCATAAGAAAGATCTTTTTGCTATTCTCTTCTGCTAGTATGGCCGTGGCGATTGTGAAGAATATTCTCATCCCGAGGGCAAGACATCCATTTTCATATGGGCCTGATACTTATTATTACACCAAATCACAAAGTGAGTGACGTGGCCGAAGGTGGTGGCTCGCAGAGAAAGAAAGAGATAGATATACAAATGGCGACGTTTCCCTCTCCAATAATTCTTTGAGCACTTGCATTCCCTGTACAACACAGTCCAGCAGGCAGTTTCATGAACTGGCATGTTGACATCTGTTTCACGTTTGAAGTAAGTGAATGCTTTATACACCAGCTCTTTGGCCTGCCTGTGTAGAAAGTGGCGCCACCGACATTTATACCTCGTATCTGATGCTGAAAATCAACAATTTCCTTCGCTCAAACGTGTGACATTCACCCGATATGCCACAAACACAACATTACCGCGTAACATCAACAGCATTACTGCACGAGTGGGCGTACAGCAAGTGACTAAAACTGATTGGCTCGCGAGGGCACGTGACAGTGGACGATCAGAAACATCTACAACTCAGCCGCCATTTTTTTTGTTTAAAAATATGGTAAGTTAGAACCTGGTGACCTCGCGAAATATTTCGGTATGTTGTTTTTCTTGTCTGGTGCAGAGTCCTTTATAAGCTGTGGTTGCTCAGATAGTCCAGCAATTTCTCGTCAAAGAATCGGCCTATTATGTGGCTTTTTTGTAATATTTAGTAACTTCATGGTTGTTTGTTGGTGAAAAGACAGCCTTTCCCCCGCCAAGTCCTTTAGCTGGTGTGATGGTGAATTATCATTCTTCATTATATTTTTATGTGGTTACGTTTTAACACACCTGCGAGAGGTACAATTACCCAAAACTTCTTAACTGGTTGATTAAATCCATGTAGCGAATTTCTAATTATAATTTAATAGCCGCTTAGCTCATGAAGAAATTCGTTGCTTTCATGGAACCCAAATGTTCATTACCGTGTTTACGTTCTCAGGGCGATGAACATGTGATCATGGTGTCGATCTGGGCTGAAACACCGTGTGGTCTTGTAGGTAGATACCTACGTTTCGGAGGTGTAAACTGTTTTCGTTCTTCAGGACGACGTGCAGATTTTGTGTTACTCCGAAACGTTGGTAGGCTTGTCTATCCGCAGGTCACGCAGCGTTAGAGCCCAGAGGACGAAGTGTAAAAAAAAGAATACAGGAAGATGGTTTTTTTCTGGGCTGTAGCGCTGTGTTGTCTGGTAGAAGTTTGCCAACGTTTCAGAGCGCCCTGATAATGAAAGCACCGAGTACCTTAGAAGACAGCCGTCTTCGGACTCACAGCCCTGAGAACCTAAAATCCTACCGAGATACAGTTTTATTTTTGACATCCAGCTCTGATCTAGTGCGAATAAGGAAGGTGACAAAATGGGGTGATGGAGAAGTTTATTTGACCATAAGTGTTTGAAGTCGAATATTCTGTTGATAATAACTCCTTCACAATATTTAATTAAATGTAAAGTACATAAGAGACACTTCGGGAAAAAGGAGGGAAATGTAAATGTACTTGATAGCTTGTATTATAAAACTGTTAAACGCAAAGTGTACGTATTCCCGGTTAACGGGTTACTGTTCGATGTTTGTTTCTCCAATTGAATTATGGGAATGATGTGTTTCAGGCGAGCTCATCTACGGAACTGTTTGGAGAAGTTGAAGGAGATGGTACCGCTGGGACCAGAAGCTTCGAGACACACTACCCTGGGCCTCCTCACGAAAGCGAAGCGGTTTATCAAGGTATTTGCTGGCCCTCTGATCTCTGATCGCTTACGTCATTGCCGTATTGATGGGCCATAACCAGCCGACGCGAATTCCCACCAAGATCATTGAAATATGATAGAAACTATTTGACCCCAGCTCTGTATAAGTGGTCGTGATAGTTCGTCTGCACTCACGCACGCTGAGTATAGCAGCTAATTTATTTATCGGGTGATAGCAGTTGACATTTGTCTATATATTTATTTCTTATTCAGAATGGTATAAAACAAGGAGATGCTTTATTGCCATTTTAAACTTTGCTCCAATACAAAGACCCAAGGTAGTGAGTTGTGTTGCTAGGCTCCAAATGTAAAATTTTGTTTAGTGGTTTCGGAGATGTTGCATTCAGACAGTCGATTGTGGCCTCGACGTAACGGATTTGTTCTATGAATTTCTTGCAAAGAATTCGCCATGAGGTCTGAGTCTTATGGAATTTTTTCTATTGATCTGAACGGAATAAATATTGTAAAAGCGTCTAATATGTGTATGGTCTTTGCTCGAAGTACATAGAATGGACTCTTATTTTTATACTTGTCTCTTGCTCTCCTGCCACCATTTTATATAAACTGCGAGCCCTTAAAGAATCGAGAAGATTTGGTTCTGAAGTTTGTACTTACTGTTGATCGTGATAATGAATGGATGACGTGAACCAGGGGATTTATTTCCAGAGATTTCGAATTTAAGGCATGTGACAGATAAAAGTGCAAACAGTTGAAGGCTGGAGAGAATATACGCAAATAAAGAAAATTAAGAAATTAAGTCTACTTATTGGAGTTTTGAACTTTTTGCGACGGTGGAAATTTGGATTGGTCTTCTACCATGAAGATGGAAGTGATACTTTTTCTTTCGAAATATTTATTACTGCGTACAAGACTATGACGTTACAACCCCGAGGACAGGAAATATACATTTTCACCGCTGTGAGGATGTCAAATCATATTTCTCTGAGATGATGTCGGGCGAAATTAATTTTGGTTCCAGTAAGTTTTGGTCAGATAGAGGTCAAACAAAACTTGTAAACTTTTAGAAGAGAAACAACCTGTACTAATCATTAGTACGTGACGTAATTAGGTCGTATTAAGAAGTACAAATATTATTTAAAAACACGTATCGATGTCGTGTGTCTTTCTTTTATTTTAAGCGTTTGAAATTGTATGTTGTTATGTTACGTGTAGGGGTTTATGTAATTTCTGAACAATCTTTATTCTGAAGTACTAATGTACAGAGTGGGCGAGAAGTATATAAATAGGCATTAAATAATTGTTTTGCGTTGGAAATAGAGGTTATAACCATTTCTCAATGAGTACTTACTTCCCACCCATCCTGTAGTTATGAAGTGACATGAAAGTCGACAAGAAGACCAGTTTAAAAATATTTTTTAAAAACTTCGCATACCGTGTAGTGTATTAGAATATAAAATAAGCAAACAAAATAATAACACTGTCTTTTTTATAGTGTTAATAGTTTGTTTGTTTGCTTATTTTATATTTTAAAAATATTTGCAAAGTTCTACAAAATTACAAGAGGAATAATGTGGAACAAAGGAATACCAAAACATTGCAAAACAATTTAGAAGCAGGCTCTATTTTAAACCAGTTCTAATATTTAATGCCGACCCCTACAGAGAGAAATGAAAGCAAAATCCAAGCCATTAATGTTTTATTTACTGAATACTGAGGGGCACAGAACAGGAATTACGTCTGTTGAGAAGTCGGAGTGTGGAATATAAAGGAAACAGGCACGTGGGACGACCCCGTACAAGGTGGATCGGCCAGTGGAAGGGGTTGACAATAAATTTAAAAGGAGATTGTCGGAAGATGGAAGGCATTGGGGACTTTTCAGCCATATTTTCGCACAATGTAAGAAGTTTATCAAAAATCTATCTTTGAAGAAGTGCGCGTTATTTATATCTTTTCAGAGATCTCACGTATTGTTAAACATAAACGTCAGTTAATTGATACAACACTTGGTAGTGGTCATATCTGAGTTATAAATAGGAAGGGATATTGTGGTCGTTTGCATTGTGTTATTCCAGTATTTATATCAGTTATAGCACTTTTCTGGTTAGAGGTTAAAACTTAAACTTTCGATTACGAAGTAAGTGTTCTAGAAACTCGAGTGCCATGTTTAAAAAAATTCCTTTTCTTATCGAAACATAGTTTGTCGTGTATTTCCAGACATTCAGTTGGTTAACACCCCTTTTTAAATAAGTACTCGGTATATGAACTTTATTATATTCTGTCTGTGATAATAGGCCGAATTTACGTGTTCAATGCACTGTCTATATTAACGTTGAATCATGCATGGTTTTTATGCATTATTCCTATAACTCTGCATTTGACCTTTATATTATTTAATCACAAAACCGAAAGCATGCGTTGAAGCGTATAATGTACTGTCCGTGTGCTTGATTCCGCTCGGTTCACTGTCTCCCAGCTATTTTAAACGTAACGAGCGCCCCGTGTAGTTTCGAGCGATGATGTTTTGCTTTGTATCAGGCACGCCTTGTCAGGGGTAGATGTAGAATTTTCGTCACAAGCCCATGTATTTCTACCAGACGTCACGGATAACGAAATATACATGCCAGACTAGTTTTTCCAGGTAGCTTGAAATTCTTAGACAACAAATTTTAATTTATTTCTTTTGTTTAAACTGGGCTGTATCGGGCACGTTTTTTTAAACTCTCGCTTATCAGATTTGTTGTAAATCCATTCAGCGATTTATGAGTTACGTGTGGATATAAATGCGGACGGACATACGCCTAAGCTGATAGGAACACTTTTCTAGTTTTTGTTGTGAATGTGTATCAAACACAGAATATCAACGCTTCGTTGTATCAACTTGTTATTGTTAAGATTGGTATGAAGAAGACTTAGTAATTAGTGGATTATTTAAGTTCGTGATTTTTCCATTATCAATTTACATTATTTCTTTGTTTTGGAAATACGTCTGCTTGAATCCATCCCTAGTATAGGCGTAATACCTGTTGGCATGACAATAATTGGTGTCTGATATAAGCTGAAATTGTAATTTGGATGATTTTACTAGCGACATGCAGTCATGCAATATGATAACAGTTTTTGACTCCTGAATTATTTTTTCCTTACCAATGGTGAATAATTCCATGTCTTAGAATGTAAAACAAGTGCACAGAATTACAATACGCATTCCCGTTTGATGGAAGTACAAATTTAATTCATGCCCATGTTGGTGAAAGGCGTTTGTAACAGTGTTGCGTGTAACTTGGTATTCAAGAAGTTTTGTGTTCCACCCCAATTGTAGCCACTAATCTTAAAATAAAATTCTTATGACAGTTTATTAATATAATGACAACCAGACGAGAATGAAGTCAAATTCATGATCGCCGTGCGTATGAATTACACCTAAGACAGTGGACGACTTGGTTCTAATACAAGAACTTCGACCCTGACTTGGTAATTGACGAGTCTCTGACTAAAGGTAATTAACCACTGTCACCGATTTTAGATAGTCAAGCCGTAATGTTGAAACATATTTAAATCTCGTATGATTTGGGGCCAACATTGCATATATTGCACAAGTTGATCCAGAATGTTGAAGTTGCTAGTATTCTTCAGCATGCTTTATCTGTAAGTACTTACAGGATTTCGGAAAATTTTAGTGTTGGGGTTCGTGTGAATTTTATTTTAGCCCGCGCTGGTGCACTCTTACCCCACTTTGCATTTAGTGCAAATCAAACTTCACGATTTTTTCCCCTAACATGACTAATAGCACAACAATTTTGCTCTCAAACTGTGTAAAATGCAAATGAATTGTAAGGGGCCGTGGTTGGTTCTTTGACCAGAATGTCGTCAGGCTTTTCCGGGCCATAATATGCACATTCATTATTTTACCAGTGCAAATTTGCATTTTTGTGCCTTAAATCTGAACTAATGAAGATTATTATCTGTTGTACCGGTCGTTTAACGTAACCGCTTGATACAAGAATCGCGTGTAGCTGTACGCAGATATTGCATGGAGTATTAAGGCTAGTAATTACAGTGCTTTTCGTGTTCAGAAACTTTCTTTGCCAACCGAGAACCCGTGGAAAGATATCTGCGTAGTCATCTTAGGATTTCTTTTTAACTCGTGTGATTTCTGCCCATTCATCTGAACTGTTTGGACTATGGTAATTCCAGGGGTGCTAGATAACGCGTTTTCCTGGTTCGTGTGGTGGCGATATTAAAAGTGTACGTTTCACGCTTCTCAGATGTAAGGTCAGCTCAAGGAACTTTGAAGTACAGGGAAGTGTTGTCATATTACTTTCTAGTGGACCACAGCTGGCCCGAAAGGGATTAGGATTTAAAGAGGAAAGTAGCTTAATGAAATGTAGTTAATACCATTGAAAAATATTTACTGGGAATTGTTAACTTTCAGTAGCAGTGGGATTTATCGAGCTTTTTGTACAGGATTTTTTCTGTGACTACTTTTTTTATTACCTACCACTTTTCTTGTTTTGTTGTTCATAATGCACTGTTTGGTTGATTTTGATCGAGGCCGCTAGGTTTCATGAAAGTGTTGGCAAAATACACTGTCGGCTTGTTGGGTCTGAGACAGAATGGTGGAGAATAAAATCAACAAATATGGGGAAAAAATTAAACAAAAAAATAAGATCTGTTAAATGATCAGATTTGTTGAGGAGTCACGGAAAATATTTCTCGATGAAAAAGAAGAGAGTTGTAAAAGACTAATTTATAGGCAGTATAAAAGCGGGGAAATAATTCAGAATAATGGCGTTGAATAAGTACTGCTGAGAAGCAAGGAAATGGATTTTTAGAATGACCGGGTTTTCTCCTCGTGTTATCGGTTCGCCGTCGTCAACGCTCGGAGTCACGTTGCGGTCAGTTCATATTATGTTCGGCTCTGGTTCATTTTATAGTGGCCAAGAGGTTCAATCCAAGGAGCGCCCTTCGCGAACGAGGAGATTTAGGTCAAGGAACAACCGTGCTCTACCTCTGCTCCCTCCAGCATGGAAGCACTTCACAGACGATAGAGGTCGCGCGAGAAGTGCTGGCACTTGCGCAAAGGACTGATTTTTGTCGTATGAGATGGACCCGTCCGTAGCACGCGCTAGAGGGGTGTCAGCTTCAGTTGGTTTGTAGCTCTAGCTGTGTGTAGATCGGTGCGTCACCGCAGCTGAGGCTGTGCGACCCCCTCTACTACTGAACTCCCCTCTCTCGGCTTACACATCGCGCATTTAGGTGCCACGAGTACTCGCGCGACCTATACGTGCTTGGTTTATAGCCGGGTTTGTATGCTGCGTGTGGCCTCGCCCTACAAAGTTGACGATTCGTATCAGTTTCCGCTTCTACACCTTACAAGTGGACACGTTCAGATTTCGGAGAAACTGTTCATTATAAAACGGAGTTTGGACTTGTCTCATCAGTTCAAAATTATTGTTACACGTTTTGTTCATACGCGCGCCGGGGAAGCTCAGCCAATTTTGACCAACTGCGGACTAAAAGTGCTCACTAAAATAACCAGAGTATTCTGTTGAATAAATAATTAGTAACATTTTTTGATTTATGACGTTCAGTTACTTAGATTTTTCAGTTACTGCCAAGAGTTTACATGCGTCCAGTATATTTTCAAATGTAGTTTTGTTTAAAATATAAAGTGAGGTGTTCTAGAGATTAAAGTATGATTTTGTATTTTCTTCACACACGATTACTATTAAACTACATTACCGACCTCCTTCCGTCGGCGAAAAATACACATTCCATAGACTCCTCGTCCAATCTGTCACCCCACGTGCCAGCCGATACCTGTCAAACGATCATGAAAATGCACAGTACCCCAGACTCATTATAATATCAATAGAAATTGTCAAATCTTGGAGAATCCGAGGGTTATCACTGGCCTGCTAAGATATATGTGGAAGAAACGGTGCCTAAGGACTGGACAAACCATCCAGTCGTACCAATATTTAAGAAGGAAAACATTGGACATCTCAATGGACAGCTGTAGAAAGATTACATTACTTTGCCACTGAAAAAAGTCGTAAATCTGAAACTGAGAAAACGGGTGGAAAATGAATCAGGTTCATTGAAAGCATTACACAGGACAGATGTGTCCAGAGGACAAATGGAGAAAACAAAGAACATTTGAAAAAGTGTGAAAACAGTGAGATCATAAAGCAAGAAAGGATAGCTATCTTCTGGTTTGTAGAGGTCCTTGCTTTCTTCATTTTCAGGGCGATTGCCCTGATGATGGAGGCAGCAAGGTCCTCTGAAACGTCGATAAACTTATACCAGACTACACGATGCAACAACCCAGAAGAAGCCATCTTCAATCTAAAGCTAAACGCATTGGAAGGAAAGTAAGAAAAAGGGATGTGATGGCTAGGTTTAAGAATGAGCACAAAGATAATTTAAGATAATGTTTTGAACGTGAAAGTCGATGGAAAACGTCAAAGAGGTCAAGGTCGGAAGAATATGTTGGGGAAAAATGTCATACACTAGGACACCATGGAAATTAATTGACCAGGACTTCACGTTGGAAGTGTTTGATAGAGTTGTTTATTTATCATACGGCCCACTTAAAGTGGAAACGTCTTCTGAAGACGACGTTGAGGCCGCAGAAGGAAATCTCATAGGTTGTGTGAATGACGTTGGCCTCTGTGGGCATTTAATAGCATCCTCTGACCTGTGTCACCAGCCCGGCACCGTTCTCGCATGTAAAGGTTGTCGCTATCAGCATTCCTGAGAGTAGAATAGCTGGGCAGACGATAATATAGCCGAGTACGCTGGATTGGGAAGAGGCGCATGTTTCATAATCTCTAACTCTTGCTTCATGCCAGATTTTAACAAAATATTACCAAGTAATTGATTACCTTCATCAGTAATCTGCTGTGACTGGTGTACTGCGAGATATCGAGTCGATTCTCAGCTGCAGTATACTATGTTCTTTACCTCGTCAGAATTTGTAAGGAATATATCGATTGTCGTTGTTCGAGTTTTTTTGGTATCGGTGTCAGTGCTTGGGACAGACGTTCGTCGTCGTCAGTGCATGTCTCGTCATCACTAACGTGTTTGTTTATCGGTAAATAACACTATCACCGAGACCATCCAGCCCCTATGTCTTTATTTCCGTTCTTGTGACGTGTCCGACTGCAATTTTCCAGTAGTCAGAAGCTGCCTCTTTGTAATGCCGTGTCAACTAGTTGACGCACTTCACGGCATTTGAAGGTCGATCCTCTGGAAATCAATTTGCGACTCGTACCACATATTTGCAGTGTTAATCAGCTATACAAGCAGACTGTTCGGGGAAAAATGGTAGGGTATGTTGTTTCCATTTATTTGTAAACTCTACGACAATTATTGATACTTTTCGCGTGTTTTACTGATCATTCATGGGAGAAATGTGCATTTAAAAAGTGAGACTATTTCATGGCTCGCATTAGTGTTTCTCGGCCAGGAGCCGGCACGTGGTTTTGTTTTCACGGTTTTAAGCAAACGTGAATGGAAATTAGTGTCACAACGCTAAACCCTGCAGACTCGACGAAGGGACCATCGCGATGTTACCCAAGTTCGCGCAAATAAAAGTTATTCAAAGAAGTCACTTCGTTCACGAGTCTCGGCGCTCGGGCGAGCGAGAGGTCAGCTGTCTCGATTCTCATTCGGCTCAGTGTTACTGGAGGTAGTTGCCCCTCCATTTCATTCCAAACTGTCAGTTCTAGAGTAAAAGCCATTAGTTATTAACAGATGACAAGGAAGACGACTGTCTTATGGGATGTTGCGCCGAGTAGATTCGTAGATATTTACCAACGTTTCAGACTTTCTTACTACCTGTATCATCAGGGCAATGCTAGCTCGTTTTAGGCGAATAAACTCAATGTTAGCTGTTCGTATAGGAATTGTGTCAGTGCGGGAGGCTTCATGAAGTACAGGTGCACTTAGACGTGTTCTTGGTCAGGTGAACCGTCTGTTTATTTTTTAACTAGCCGGGGCTAAAGGAACTGTGGAACGTTTTAGTTCGTAATTAATTTTGCAAAAAAATTGTTTTTTAATCAATCTCCTAGCTCCTAAATGTAATAAAAAGTGACTAGGCAACGGGCTGGACAATCAGGGTTTGAATCCCGGTAGGGGAACGATATTTTTATCTTAGCTACAGCATCCGAGCCAGCAATGGGATACACCTAGCCTAGGATCTAGTCGGTACCGGGGTTAAACATGACGGAGCGTGAAGCTGATAATTGACCTCCATCTTGTGCGGAGTTCTGCAAAATGTGAGGCTTTGCTTCCGTATGTCTTCATCGCGAGGGAAAACTCGTGTGTGTGACACGAAATGATGAGGGAATAAGTGTCTATGGTCTTTTTAAACACTAACAGTGCATTAGGCTGAAGTAAAAGTAAAGTAAAGTAAAGTTTGTCCCACTATACGCCATGTAGGCGTTTGGGGTGAGTGGAGGTATAGCTCCTCTCTTCCTTGACCTCGGCACTAGATGGGAGGTGAGTGGTCAGCATCACGCCCCGGCCGGCTTTACCCCCGGGAAAGGACCCCGGTACCCACTGTAGAGGAGGCTGGGTGGGCCCCAGAGCCGGTCTGGACGCAGAGGCTAAAGGAAAAATCCTCTGCCCCCGCCGGGGATCGAACCCCGGCCGTCCAGCCCGTAGCTAGTCACTATACTGACTGAGCTATCCCGGCTCATGCATTAGGCTGAAGTGGACTGGGAAAATTATGAGAAATGTGGGATTAGTATATTCCTGCGGAATTTCAGCCTTGTGTCTTGCAAAATTGTATTGCCTCTTAACCAAGAATCCTCATATCCCCCTCCCCCACCCATTTTTAACTTGGTTTGGACACGTAATTAAATATTATGTGGCTAAAACAGTATTGTGTTAGTAAAAGTAAATAGTCTTACCAGGTGTCGCCATTGTACGGACTAGAGCTCAGCAAAATTCTACACAGTTTCTATTTTTGCTTCAAGGTTTTCGCTCATTTTTAGACTGATGTGCGTTGCTCTGAGTTACGTGGTGTAGGGACTTGTTGTTAGTGGATCTGTCAGATTAATTACAGCTGGCAGCGGGTTTGAGTGCACGCATCTACTCTCAGTACTTGCACTGGGAATGCGTGTTTATACCTTCCGGTATCTTTAACGTGATTGCAAAAGTGTCCTCCGGTTTTAAGTTCCAACTGTTTTATACCATATTTTTCTCAGCGTCTGTTTATTGCAGATGCACGTTCTTGTAAAGATGGTCGCTTTAGAGGTACAATAACGCCCATGACCAGAACTTTTTGTTTCGTTGCTTAATGTTCGTAATGTAGACATTCGGTTTATTTTTGTTGATTTTAATCAGAGTATTTTATACGATGAGCCATCTTTTCAGAAAGTCGACTAATCTCGATTTGAACTTTCTGAAAAGTAGCACCAATGTGAACCGATGTTAAATTGATATTTGAGGTTCTTACGGTCGTGAAGTTATCGATCATGAACCTGAATTTGGATACAGATAAGACGGTTAATGCTGTTTCTTGTTCTATTTTTCTAACATTTTGATTGTAGCAACACAACTTTAAATTGTATACTTACTTGGATTAACACGCAAGAATACAGTAGGCGTTGATTTCCGATGTATGATTAAAAGATTCTGCAAGTCTTTCAAAACGCATTTGACCTTAGGGAGTGAACCATTAGAATAGAAGTTCGATACTGTTTGTCATTGTAAACAGAAATATAGCGTTCATGCACTGTAGTCGGGGCGAATCTGCTTTTCGCCTACGTCAGAAGATTGCGGGTAGAAGGTAAACAAACGCATTGGTGTATAAACCAAAGAACCAGCGAACTACTGGGTACTATCGTTGGGAAAGAATGTTAACTGTGCTGCTTCTAACTGATTTCGAGCGTAAATATTCGCCCCGACTACAGTACTGCCCGTTCAACATCTCCTTGGCGGTGGCGATGCATTTAAAAATTCCAGTCGGGTGACGTTGGCTGACTAAGTTGTGGGTGGGAGATACAATGTCATCAGTAAAATACTTCATGTGTAATTGCGCAGGCTGTCGCATTGGCGTCAGTCGACGGTTCTGTTATCAGACAGTACAAAGAAAGAACACGAGTCTCTTCGTCTCTCTCCCCACTCAGCAGGCGATAAACTGATGACTACAAACAGTGACTCCCTCACCTGCAAACGACACAGCTGTGTTGAACGGGGTGTGACTCACACAGTTAACTCGACTGCAAGACGTAAATTGCTGTCCATGACTGAAACTTTAAGTAAATGTTTTAGGCTTTGTGTGGCCGGCCATACGTGGGCAAGACTTTCGTTGCTAGCAGCTTGTAACCGTCGCTCATAGGCCAGGTTGTTTGCTCTAATCTCTACCAGCATGTTCGCTTTGGTCCTGTGTTGGTGCGCGTGAGAATAAAGAATATGCTTGTAACTTTAAGAACGAAATTTGGACTTTTCCATTATGCAGTGAACTTTCTTTGAATATTTGAGTGGAATGTTTTACGGTACAAGGCTCTTGAGTGCATGGTGCAGAGTCTTTGTTTAGAAGATAATATTCGCTTAGCTGGTCAGGACATTTCCTTGTCTACTGTGGAATTTGAAGGTTCATTACTTCGTTCACAAGAGTTGGCCAGTTTTTCCTATCCTGACCCAGATGGATTCAGTACACACCCTCACACACCATATTTCTACAAAATCCATTTTGTTGTCATCCCATCTGCGTCTGGTTTTCTAGCTGATATCCCTTCCACGTGTTTGTCGGACGTCCCTGCCCCATTCTACCCTTCACTTTCTATTCATAGAGCTGCTTCGTGAGGTTAAGGTATTGTTTGTCTGAGCGGAGAATTAACTCGACCAATTAGAAGTACCCATCTGCGCAGGCTCACAGCCGTTCTACTACGCGGTGTAGAAACATCGGTTGACTCTCAGTTCTCCGTTAGTTTCTTAGTGTTACGTCTGATTATTTTGTTTTTAGTATTTCATACTTTGTACATAATTTAGTTTTGATTGGGTCATTGGTAACGTGCCCATACCTTCAAATGTCATACAGGTTGATTCAGCAGTCAACACTTTTCGTCGAGGAGCAATGACGTCACGGCTACAAGGTCGAGTAACTTCTTCGCTCAAAAACAGTAGTCGCTTTTATCCAGACTTGATGTCGCTTGTTTTGTGATTACAGAACTTGGAGGACCGAGAACGTAAACACGCAGTGCACAAAGAACACCTGCATCGAGAACATCGCTACCTGAGGCGGCGACTGGAACAGTTGAACGCGCACAACGCGCTCTCCAAGCGACGTTCAGTCTCTGAATGCAGCACCTCCACTGTGTCCAGTACAAACTCTTCTTCATCGGGGTCATCTTCGTCCATTTCAGAATCAGGTACGTGTATTTCGTTCATTATGTAGATAGAAACTTGAAGTTAAAAGCTTCGTGCACGTAGAGCCGACTGCTGAACGAAGTTTTGTGACTGTTGTTGACTCACACAATTACGACGTGCATTGTCCATTGCGTAAGAGTTGATACGCGTGAAGTTTCAGATGTTGGCTGTACTTCTTTGTCATTAACTGATAGTAATCAGTATATGAGAACTGTGTCGAAATTGTTAACTTTTCAATCTCGAAAATCGACATTACTATCGAAAATAAACCAGCAGATTGTGTCAGTATATAATGACAGCCAGTAATTTGAAAACAAGAATGTCGTAGGTGTATGAACTTTTCCTCAGACAATAGACAATGCCAGGTTTTTTACAGAGGATTTTTACAGATTACTTGCGAACTTCAAAGTCCATCTCGTACAACCAGTCAGCAAAAACTTTCTTAATGATATCAGTTGTATCATCACAAGGTTATTTTATCAGGCTACTTTACTGATTGCTAGACTTCTTTGTAGTTCTGCTGTTAATGCCATTCATCAGCGTTCTTCTTGAGAACAACTGTTAAGGAAACTGAAGGTTTATTGCCAGGAAAGAGTCCGCCACGGATCCCTGTATTGAACTAGGTGAATCCAATCCACAGCCTCTCACCCTATTTGTGTATTGCCTTTCATCTGAGTCTAGTTATTCTTAGTGATCTCTTCCCGCTAGGATTTCCACCAATAATTTTGTATTCATTTATCATCTCGATTCGTGCTACATTCCCCGCCTATCTCCTCGTAGATTTGGTGATCGGTGAAGAGTACAAAAATGGAGCCTGTCATTATGAAACTTTCTCCTGCATCCTGTCGGTTCATTTCTCTTTTGTCAGCACATTTTGCTCACGTATCCCCAATCTCTGTTCGTCTGTACATGAGGGACCGAGTGTAATAACCAGACAAACAAATGCTGGAGCTAGTGTCTAGCAGGCAAGAGCGTTGGACGAACGACAGTAGAGAGTAACTGGAAGCGAACGTGTTGCTACCAAATGACTGTTAAATCGCTGCTTGCGGTGATATTTCATTCGGCGTGCCTCATCTGTCGCCTGCATTCGTATCCGAGCCGAAGTGATTCCAGTAGCAGCACTGGTCAGCGGAAAGAGCGCGCGCCGGTCGTCTCTTGTCATGCTTTGCTGTGATAGGTGGAAATTTTAAACTGAATATTTTTATAAATGTGCAGAGTATTAATGGAACTTGCATTTGGTACAAAACAGGAATTATGTATTTTCTTATTTGTTCCTCTTTTTCTTTTCTTTTTTATAAATAATCGTTTTGCTGAAAAGCTTTGAATTTGTATCCTTCCGCATGGATTTGTTCAGTAAATTTCTCAGATGTCCTGGCACAGAGAATAATAATTGAACCCGGAGAGTGTGACGTCGCTCCAGTGTGGGACCACGTTTAGGTTGTGGATTCTATTTGGGAGTTGGCATGTTGAAATTTCCGTGACATTGCCTGTTACATAACTCTGTCACTGGCTGCGTGCCAGATATTTACGAAGGCCACGGAAGGCGTGTTTCGCTCCGCTGCGTAAGTCGGTTCCTGCATCTATTTTCATGGGTCCTCTTGGTTCAAATCTGCACGATAATAAAAGTCAGCCTTACCCGCCTCAACAAAGAACAAGATGGTAATTTTTTCTGAAGTTCTGCGACTAGTCTCACAAGTGTCAGTTTTTCTGCAAAGATGCTTCTAGAATAAGTCTGCACCACGCAGCTACGCAGTTTTAATTTTTATTTCAAGGACGTCTGCAGTTGAATTGGATTTACAGCTTACGTTCGTTTCCGTCCAGAATTACTTATCTTATTTGTGCATTACTGTAAGCTCGGCATGTGCTTAAAACGTAATCTCAAGTCAGTACTGATTCTCTGAGTGTTTGTGACAGTATTTATTTGCCTTAGGTAAATTTGTTACACACGATGATTCGGGAGTTGATTTCTCCCATTTTTAGCTGACACACTTTTTCACTCTTGAAAGTCAAGTTCTTTTAGTTACAGGCTAGTATGTTATCAACTACGCTAGTATTCTAGATGAAAGATTCATAGAAATGTCAGTATAACAAATGTTCACCTGAAGACGGGAGCCTATATCCGAAACGTCTTGTTTATCAAATGTTTCTCAGACAGTGGATAAAACCCAACATAATATCAGTGCAATAATCTCATTAAGTCCACTGTTTCCTGTACACGTAAACATATAACAAGTACGCCCTAACCATTTAATTGAAGTGCGAAGGATTTAAATTTTGAAGATTTCTGACAGTGGCAGACCGTGACGGTTACAGTTGGGCGTTGCCAGTTTTTGTGGTTCAGAAGGTAACAACGACTTTTCTGGCAAGTGTGGGGGAGGAAGGAGTACCTGTCTAACCAGAAAACTGAAGCTAGCAGATTTATATCACTGGTACAGAACGGGCTATCTGCTGTTCATCCTCTGATGTTCCTAGCCCTCTACCGTTCTTAATATTATTTGTTTCCTCGTTTATTTAACAGAGGATTATTTGAAGGAAACACTTTTTCATAGTTTTGTCCCGGTGTGGACACCCATTCCTGATGGCCCACTTTGCAGCTCCTTTCGGGGTGCCGCAGACATTTTCAGGTCCTTTATACTCAAATTGACTGACTGGCTGCCCCCCCCCCCCCCAATTTGAAACTGGGTTCTCGGATCAGGCCTCCCTCAGGACGACAAAAATGTGAATGATAGCTTTTACGTAAACTGGCTTGGGTTGAAGCTACAACCAACTTCTTATGATTGTCCTCACGCGTGACTGCATAATCATTTATATGTGGACTATGGAATATTTTTGACATGCCGTAACTCAGGTCGAGGGCGTATCCGCCCCCAAGGACTGTCTATAGTCAGTCCACGCAAGGTAACCAACCAATCTCTTCACTGCCATTTTCAAAAGGTAACGGAATTCTCATGGTGATGCCGTATTATTTCTTCTGTTGCGATAAAGTGGTCAGATGACATTTATCAGAGAGGGGGATGCTGTGACATTTCGCTGGATAAATTGTTGCTTCGCGTTTCTAGCTCCCCTCTGTCTGTCGTCTTCTGAATCATATCATAGCATTTTTATACGAGCTCCATATATTTTCTTTTCAACGCTCTGCCTGACCTCTTCAGTCGATGGAGAAGAAGCATTAGATTGAAAATCAGAATTTACTTGACATTTAATAAAAAAAATTCTGGTTCCTATAGCAATAAACGGCTCGATTTACGAAATTAAAAATTTGGGAAGAAAGAGTTGTTATAAGATAATTTTATTTTCGAATCGAGCAGGGATAGACTGGATAATTATAGTTATAATTCTTGAGCTCTACGCTAGGTGGAGTGTGCCCTAAAGCTGATTTGACGTCAACCAACCCACAGACCTGAAAGCTAAATAAGACAAAGTTTTTCAAGATCGTAAGACATCGTCCCTTGGTAGGTTTAATGATACACCAGTTACCTTACCAAATGATCTATCTCTTCAGATTTTCACACGAATGTTGTATGCGTTTATCATTACCCCATGTGTGTTTTGTGCTCCTTCCACGAACCTCCTTGATTTGATAATTCTTGTATTTTGCGTGAATTGTAACCTTCAAATTATTTAGCTTCTAATTAACTTATACAATTTTCTCAGACTCTCTGAAACTATGAATGTTTTCCGCCGGAGGGAGAGATAAGTTTTACGTACATACAGAATAACAAATTAAATTACATTGCACGGAACTATAACTTTTAGGTAGGAGACGGAAATGCAGAATATTCTGAATTGATTGACAGAAATATGTAATGAAATATACATGTTTGTGCTTGGAAAGTTGATTTGTAGCTGATGAAAGTGAAAATGAGATGTTTAAAACATATTCGCGAACAAGGAATTTTAAAAATGGGTGTCCTCCAAATTAGAATCAGTCATTCAATGCCTACTAAATACCAGATTTAATCAGAATCAGCTTATTAACAGCAAACGAACATTCTGACTGTCTTTAGGGTGGACACTCTTGTTATATCCACACGAAAGATGATGCCTTTGCTGTTCTAATCACGTGAGAATTTCAGGGATCGCAGTCGAGGGAGTGTTGGATAGGTGGTGGTTGGATGCCATTGATTGAATGTAGAAGGGTAGACGTTGATGTTGATTTCGTAAGTACATAGTGTTCACGCAACGGGTGTTACGGGATCCCCGCAGGCTTCAGAAAGCGCTTGCCAGTTTTCGCAAATTACGCAGGCTACGGTTATTGGCGAAGAGGGATGTTTGATGTCATCTCTCGGGGGAGGCGGGGGATTATTGATTTGCTATGCGTGCCACCATACGTACAGATATGCTGGAAACACCTGATTTGACTGTTCTTGAGATTACAGCCACACGGATAGATAAACTGTCCTTCAGGAAGGTCTGTGTTCGATCCTACCCATCAGTCTTGAAAAAGGGTTAATAAAATGTTTTCAGTATAATATTGTACTACTCTAGTACACAAAAGGTCGTAGGTTCTAGCCCAACTTTCTTTACTGGGGCTAATAGGTGTGAGAAGCTGATCACTCCATCTTCTTATAAAACTGATAGTTTCTCATTTAGTCAAGTCACTTCTGGCCGCTTATAAACCGAAATGTTTATCGTTTTCACAACATTTCCACCACTGCTGCATATTGTGAGCCACTTTAATCCAATTTCACACCCTGTTTTTCGTGATAAATTTTGTATATATTCTTTCGCATAGTGTAGGATTAATTTTATCTGCAGAAATAGTCCGCAAGGAATATGCTATAGTTCATGGACAGTGTAGTCTTTCCTGATGTAAAGTAGCATTAACAGGTTTTTACGATTTCGTTCATCAGAAATGATGAAGCCATGGAGGAAGGCGCATCCCTTCCTTGAGATACAGACGGGGAGGAAATACAAGACAGTAGAATTTATTCCGCGATGCTCATGATTGGAAATCTGTGCCAAAAAAATTCGCGTAATATTACAGGGTTTTTTTAAATTGTGCTTTTCTGTTCAACAAAATTGGCATGCTTGTCAAAGAACATAAAAGGAAAAATGAATCTTCTTTACGGTCGTCTTTCCGTAATTCCCGCCAACTCTTCCCTCCCCCTCCCCCCTATGACGCGATGGTGGAATTCGCCGTCTGCTAGCAAGGCCGTTACGAAGAGACAGACGTATCTGGTCTGTCCATTCAACAGAAAATATGCCATTTTTGCTGGTAGGTTTTACGAGGCTGATAAATTATACTAATATTGTAGGCTGTAGAATTGAGGAACATTGGAAAATATTTGTATGAAGTTAGATCTAAATGTGAGAAAACAACCAGTAAGCTGTAAGTTGCGATGAGTAGGGGGTCTAGTTTTATAGTTATAAGAATAACTCTTACGGAAATGGAGTAACGTCACTAGAACTAGTTATAATATTAGGCTCTGAACCGAAATAACTTAGAATGATCGTGTAATATTTTGGTTAATTGGTAAATATGTGAAAGAAACGTTCATGGTCTGTTTTTAGTATCACAGTATTTTATTTGTGAACTGAAACTTGTCAGGTTATCCGGTCTTCAGACTGAGATTCTATTACGAGACCAGCAGAATACGAAACAAAAGTTCCAACCTCTCTAACTCAATGTTTAGTACAGAGGCAACCTAACCTCCTTTAGAGTAGGGGGTGGCATGAGAAAAAGAGACTGAAGTTGGTTTGCTCCTTGGTCTTGACCTGTTTAGGCGATGTAACGTTGAGTGATTATGGGCGGTGTGTGAGGAAGGCTGTGGAAGTTATCGTGACCTGTTTATGAACAGAGGCATTGTATCGTATTTCTTTGTGAGTGCTGGCCTTTGTATGTTCCGCGTGACTGAGCTGCAGTAGTTTTAACTTTTTCTGTAATAAAACGTCTAACATGTCACCTCTTATTGTGTTGTTCGTCCCATGATGTTTGAAAGATGAAGCAAACAGCTCGAAGAGAGATGATAGGTCGGTTACAACAGATGCGGTAGCCTATACCCCTAAAAATGAAAAATTCAAAAAAGTTTTTCAGGGTAACGGCTGTTTACAAAAATGGATAACAAATAAATACTTTTTTTTCTTGTTTATTGTTAATAAATAAAATATAAGTTCTGTTTATACTTTTCACATTTACAACGAAACTTTATAAAACATCCGTTTAATATGGGGGAGCTCGGGATTTGTTGGAACAGCCTGCTTCTTTCGGTTGTTCACCGCTGCCGATTCAATGTCGCTAGATCAGGAGAAGGGTATATAACAGATTTTGACCATATCCTGAAACAATTGCTACACTTTAACTTCTTTCTACTTCATTTCCGTGTTCTGTTTGTTTATTGTCATTTAATTCCGTTACGTAAATCTAAGAATGCTACCGCTACACTGGTTTGCTTGGTTTGAAAACAAAGTAACGAAATGTGAGCTGCTCAAATTGAAGTAGGACCCCCCTTCCCCTATACTGAACTCAGAAATAAAAATTACTGCAATTTTAGTTTCATGAAAATGTAGATAATCCCAGGTTATGTTCGTTATCCGCTTGGCTTTGTACTAAAAGAGCAGTCATTTAGCGTCAGTGCCACCGGATGGGGAGTCAAGGTTTTCCGTCAGTTTCGGAAAATTATGGCTCGTCGGAAGACCGGTCTGGGCGATGACACGGCCATGTCAGGAAGCCGAATGCCTCAAATAATAAATGCGAAGTTTCATATTGGCTGCTGTCTGCAGAGTGGAATCCAAGAGGCAAATTACAAAGTCTTGTCTTCGTAAACGTTTCTGAACGTACAACTCTTATGGAGGGTAGACAGTAAATTTGTCCAATAGGAAATGTCATAAAATTCTACGCATACATACAATTTGAGTGTGTTATTTGAGAAATTATATTGCAGATTGGAAACTTTTGTCAGAAGGAATATACAGAGTGGTTGGAAAGTCACGCAATCCGTATAAAAATATGTATTGATGGTTATGATTTAATAAATATAGACTGTTTTAATGAGCGTACAATATCGCTGTGACTATGCAAGAGACCACGTAGGTCGCGCCATGTTGTAACCTGCACGTGCTAGTCCGTCAGTTGTCTTTCAGCAGTCGAAGTGTGAGGATGTCTTTTTCACAGGTGCAACGAGTGCCCATTGTCGAACACTGACTAGCGTCGCGTTCTTACTTAACTTGCCAGAGTGAGTTGAGGATACATTTCTCGAAACAAACAAATCGGCAGTATCTCGTCTGGTGAATTGTTCCCATGAGAAAGGTATCAAAGAGTATTGTTTATTTGAAGGAAGAGCAGACAGTTTATCTAGTTACCAAAGTAAAAGTAAGGCATGCCATTTAAACAGCACTAACAATAAGGGTGCTATATTCAAACGCTTACATTTTATGAAGATATTTATAAGACAAGTTGCTTAGTCACTGTGACAAAAGCTCGAATGTATTATACGTAGAGTAAGGGAATAAGAATAATGTGACGGTTTAGGCCATTTTAATGGAGGTTCTGTATCGTAAGTTACACACAAATGTACTCACTCCACTTTTTTGTCTTATCTCTGTTGAGATTGAGTCGTTTGACAGAAAATGCTGAATATATCATAACGTACAGCATTGAACTGAAGTTTTGTTGACGAAGTTATTGTTCTTTGGAACGAAGCGGATGCATTGATTTCAGGCATTGATAAATATTTGGCACCTAACGCATTTAGAATACTTTTGTATTTTTTTTCTTACCTAATGCCTCTTGGTAGAATCTTAGTTCATTGCAGATGAGGATGTATTGAAGAAGAAACTAATAAGGTATATAAATAGACGTTCTTCCTTGTGGGTATATTTACTTATCCTCTACAGAATTAAATAAAGAGCGGTAGGTATTAATGTTTTTCTTCCCCGTGTACTGAACTCTTGTCAGAAGTCAGTGAATTTCGTAATGTAGAACAGCAAGCCTGTTAAGGACAGGTATACGTAATCTTTCCGTTACATATGTAATTTGTTAAAATGTTTGAAAGCAAGTTTAGTGATCGTAATAAGATGTATAACGTTTTGAAAGTTATCGGATTAATAATGGGTTTTGAGCAGAATCTGATGACACGCAGTAGATTGAAGCAACTTGGTTGCCGAGTGAAAGTCAGTACCCCATCTTCATCTCCCGTTCCCCCATCATAAATTAATTTAGGTCGCTCCATTCGAAGGAATTACCAATAAGTTCTTGTTTCTCTATCTTTGGATACTTGTAATTTGATTATAAATGGAAAAGACAAAAGGCCTTGATAGGCGAATTAAATTTCTAAAAAATAATCCAAATAAAGTCTTATAAATAAAGAGGTCTTTTAAAGTATAAGTAGTGTCCTCGAAAATGCAGACTATATTTGGTAAGAGCCAGCGCTGTTTTGACGTCATCGCGTATAGCAGGAGATAGAAATACAAGATAAACATGGGAACCTCCCTACAGCAGCACCCCAGTTCACCATGACGACGGAATACAATAAATATTTGCCGTAACGTCATTTGTACGGTCCGCAGGTGAGTTGAAGAGACGCGTTTGGTAACAGCAGTTTGCTGCCATTATGTAGACGCTTAACGACTCTTTCGCCCGCAGTTTTAAGCAGTTCATCGAAGTGTTATAATGTAACTGCAAAGTTCTGTTAACGCACCAAGCTACGAAAGCGTATGGAGTAGTGGACGTAAAGCTCCACGCATTCTTAACCTTGGCACTAGATGGAGGTGAGTGTTCAGTTTCATGCCTTTTAGCTTCATCTCCAGCGAAACAGCCCCTGTTATCCATCGTATGATTTTAATCAATCAATCATACGATGTCGTTATGGATCCGGTGGCGAAAAGGACAGTTTGATTATTTGAGAATTTGTCTTTACAAAATAAGCGCTGAGTGTTATTTGCCCCTTGTAAATATTGACCCACAGGAAGGACCACATCCCTCTGTCAGGCATTATCTTCTTGCGAACATTTGCGGTTAACCATTTTAGCATTGCAAGCGCTGATAATTTTGTTTGCGTCTCTGACGGCGCAACGCTTTTCGTAATTCTGTTGTTCAGAGAAACTTTCATTTTTTTATATAGATAAGCCATTATGACAGCTGAGGATGGTGATGCGTCCTCGGATCTTTTTTTTTTTCTAATACATTCTGCTAGCTGAATATGGAAAGGTGAAATAGAATTGTTTTGGTGTCAGAATTTGTGGATGAAGATTTATCTTGCGGTACTAGTAAAGGCATAAGAGGAAATGTTTCTGTTTAATGGGTGCACGAAATCCATTCTCCACAATTTTATAGTACACTTTTAGAGGAAGCGTGGAGTATTTATCGAGTGGCTTCTACTTACGAATGATGTGTCGGGGGACAGAGGTTGGTATTTTCTCTGGCCAGCTTTATGATGTCTACGTTCCTGGTGTGACTAATACCCATCGAATGTAAACAAGACAGGAGATTTTGCTGAGGGTTTCACATGCGCCAAAAAATGTTGACATCACCGAGTAAATTAATTCACGGGGACTCACACACTAGAATGAGGAATCTCATCAGTTGCATGTTCTTCCTTGGGTGCTTGACGTAGACGGCACGAAATGTCCACTTTCACACAGTCGAGTGAGCCCATAAAATTTTTGCCTTAATTATTAAAATGTTTGACTACAATTTATTTCCGACAATAGTTTTTCGTTACATCACCGGTGGAAGTTGCTGTTTGGGGTTCCAAATCTCTTTTGTTTGCCAAAGGAAGTAACGCGTGGAGGCACATTAATAGCGTCGACCGCTTAAAGGGTAAGCCATTTTATTTTTCCGAACAGCTGTTGGGAATTTTCCATGTTGTCTTGATTCCACTGCTTTCTCTTACCATAACAAAGCCTTTTTTATTGGCATTTTGAAATCAAATGTTGAATGTTCTATTCATATGGGTCAGTAAAACGCGAAGGTATCTCGTTGTTAACGTGACTTTAACCCTTTCGCCTTACAAGATTCACAGCAACGAGAATTTAGACGATCGTGTAGTAGCTTTCAGAATCCAGTTATATTTCTTACCATTGGGCACAAACAAAATTCTTCCAAACCTGCTTTTTCCAGAGTAGTAACAAAAAGTACACACCTTAAAACATTTTCACAGTGGTGAAACGAACCCCCATCCCTCCACCCCTCTATACTTCGATGCCACTGGAAAAAGGCACAACATGAGAGCTAGCAGTTCCAGTGTTTCCCGATAGAGTACTACACTCGCTGGCGAGAAAGGTCGGTCGGTATCTCGTATTATCGCAGACCATGTAGAAACATTGGCCTGTTTTCAACGTAATTTATACCCATTTCACGTCTTTTTCACGATTAACTTATCACTGTAAAAAATAGATGAAATGTTTTCTTTATTTTCTACTGATTCATAATCGAAACTTACAGTCGATATTACAACATAATTTCAAATAGAGGACTCTGACTTTTTTCAGTGTTGCAAAGTATTCAATACATACAGTGTGCACAGTTTATGGAGATATTTATCTTAACCTGTTGGGTTTATAAAAAATGTATTTGTCATACATAACGTGTTATCAAACGAAATCAACTTTAATTTCTAGATTTCATATAATGTGTTGATAATGTAACGCAAATTCATAAAAAATATAATAGACTGTGAGTTTGTTCTGTGGTAGCGTACTGAACTTGTACTCAAATGGTCATGAGATCGAATCCTGGTCGAGTCAGAATGTTCTATTGTTTAATGCAACTGCTATGTTCTTGTAAATTATTTTGAGGTTCCCTGAAACGAAAGTTATATATTTTTGATCGGTTATGACATAGTTTTAGGACCCAGTATTAAGTTACGCTAAAGGAGCTCCGCATTGTTGGTATTACCGAGAGAAAACGGATTTGGGTAGCTTCTAATGGCGCAATGTTGATACCAAATTTCGTCAAAATCCGTCCAGTGGTTCTTGATTTGAAACGTGGATAGACGGACAGAAACACGGGCAGCCCACTTTACGTTAATTTTCTACAAATCTAGCAAGATAAAGCATAATAATGGACACGCATTTAACACTGAACAAGAAACTGTAGCATTTGGCAGTATTTAAGCTTCTGAAACAAACATGGAACTCCTACGGTACTTTGTGATAAATTGTGGGACCATTGTTAGAGTTGCTGCATTGGACTGATTTCGGCTGTAAATTTTCGTTTTCCGGCGTTGTGGGTGTAGCAGTGGTAAACCCTCACAATAACAAGAATAACTCAAGCAGCGCACAATCAGATACGGCGTTCACGTGACGGACTCCGTCGGCATCGGTTCGGGGGTTGTTTCAGAAGGGAGACAGACATTCACCTGCATCCACAGTTTTTTTTGTGAGTTTGTAGTAGGGGGATATGTGAAATTCATTACGAAGTGAAAGTGGGGGGGAAAAAGAAAGAAAGCCTGTTTTCATTAGACTGCCTTTTTCGAAGTCTCGTAGCAAGTAAAGAAATTTCCCACCACGAAGGCTGGAAATTTATGACTGTCCATAAGAGCCTTCTTTAAAATTAAATGTGATATTACCTTCTTATCTACTTCTGAATCTCCTAAGTGGTCTTTTTCCTTCAAATTTCTGAGTAAAGTGTATAAATTTTTCTTTCTCGTGCGTATTATATGCCGTGACCATCTCATCTGCTGGATTTGATAACATAAAGATATAGAGTGCAAAAAACAGATATTGAACCTAATTATGCAGTTTTCCTCAGTCTCGTGTTACTTCCCTCTAATTGCGACCAATATATCTCTTCAACAACCAGTTTTTCGACCCCCCCCCCCACAACCGTAGAGATCAGGTTTTACTCCCATAGAAAACAACAATAAATAATAGTTTGTTTAATTTAAATAAATGTAAGCATATAGAAGACATAAATTTTCCACCAGAGTGAACAAACAAACTGGTTATGTCGTAGTAGTAGATTGGGGTTTGATTCCTGGCAGGTAAAGATAATTTAGGGTATTGTATTTCTTTTACAGTACGAGCCAAAAATTTATTTCGGAACAGTACTGACATTTCAGGAAAACTGTGAACTCGTAGTGTAATTTTTTTCGATATAATCCGGACGTAATTTGATACATACGAGTAGCTAATTGTCTTTATATAGCTTATAAAGCAAATGACATGAAACTGGTGAAAACTATCGTGTTTCTTCAAAGTACGTTTCGATGGCGACAGTTCGGCAAATAACCGAAAGACTCCGATCCTACTGTAACGAAGCCTCTCCAATAGAGTTGCCATAAAAATGGACACTCCAGATGATGGATGATCCAGCACCGGAGGTCAAGGTCAGACTTCGCAGACTAATTCGAAATCGCTTCTCTGTGCGTTGTTTCCAGGTCTCGCCACTTTTTGTAGGGTATTTTCAAATAAACGCCATTTATCAGTGACACTGTTAAGTCCATGCCAAGTTGAACGCGACAGTGGTCACTTACCCAGTAATACTTCTTTACGGCGTTAGTGCGTTACTTTATGTTTCCAAGACCCGCATTTTAGCGTTATAATATTTGTCAATAAGTCCAGTGATAGTAGAGAGTTCAGTGATGTGACTGAAAGGGTTGTTTTGGGTGAGACAGAGCCAGACATGCTCCTCCCCGATACAGCTCAGTAAACTCCCCCCCCCCCCCCCCCTTCACCTAAACCATCGAGGCAACACGCCAGTGGCAAATATTTGTCTTCCTGCCGGCCTCTTTGGTGGCGGTAAATTACATCGCTTCCTACAGAGCACAGTGAAAAACAAAAATAGCACAATCATGATGGGTCACGGAAGAAAATGTTGAAAATCGAACAGGATTTAAATTGACAGAAATGTAATTACACCCCCCCCCCCCCCACAAACGCAACCGATGTTGTGAATTTTTACCTGTGTGTAATAATAATTCCATTAAGACGTATTTTCCCTGGCCCTAACTATTTTAAATAGGCTGAGGGGAGGGAAACCGAAGTCTGTGTGCACGTTGTAACAACGAAAGAATCTTTCTTACATCAGGGCATGACATATTTTTCTTTGATTTTGGAATCGGCCCAAAAAACTTAGCAGCCAGGCAGTTTTTTGCTCTCAGGACTTTGTACTATAATGACAAAAAGTAGGGTGCCACCAATGAATGGAATGAGTCGTTTTTTTTAAATATCTGCAAGAAATTACAAGACATTAAGTCATATATACAAAGCAACATTCTGATATGAAATTACGAATGGATACGTAAAGTCGTGGCCGAGTGCTCAGTGTAGAGACCGGCTATCCTGAGGTTTCATGGTTTCTTCAGTCTCTCCTGACAAATACCGGGATGCTAGACTACAATTGATTATGATTATTCATTAAGCATTTTATCATTCAGCGCCATGTTGTCTCATCTGCCAATAGCGTTGTCGAATAAATCACGTGTTGAACATTCTTCTTCTAATGGAACAGCGAATAAATTCGTCTGACTCATTTGCTTCGAGTTTTAGTGTCTCTTGCTGTTGTTGTACATTCCAAAGTTGCTGTATCTGGTAATAAATATTAAGACCTGGACAAAGAAAAATGTTTTAAACGATGTTATGTTAGTAAACATGCATATAAACCTCAATACTGCGTAGTGTTGTTCGTCGATGCCATTCTTTGTACGTTTACTGCGTGACACTGTCTGCACATTATAATCAGCACACAAACTTCTTGCCACTCAACGGCTGACGAAACATTCACCAACTGTGCAAATCGTATAATCGCAGATGACCGATAGACAAACAAGCATTTTCGTGTTAAGGTAGTTCACTGTCCGAGATAAGCAGTTCTGTGGAACGAATATTACTTACTGAGCTTGTACTTTCAAAGAAGCAAACATGGAACTCCTACGGTACTGGACTAAAAATACTTTTGAAAACACTAGGCTCCATGACATTTCTAGCCAACATTGTGACCTCTAGATTATTTACTGACAAATCTCATGCTTGTTGAAATAACTGCTTTTCTCTTTGTACCCTAGCATTATTCGTAATTATTGACTGCTGTTTTCAGAAACCTGAGACCACTTTGTTTATTCCACTAATTCAAGATCCCTAAGTGTTAACACCACTTAGCATAAGTCTGGTGCCAAAATCGACAGCTGCAGTATGATTCCTGTTTCATTGATCTATTTAGTGAATACAGGACCTGACATTCAACTCATTTTAATAGACCACCAGTAAACAGAAAGGGAAGATTCGAGAAATCCCTGTAGTGCCCCAGAATTCTCAGTATAGTACGGTAGATTACAATAGGCTTCAAGTTTTCTTCATAAGCATTGCCACCCTTCACTTGATCGGTTGCCTCGAATTTCAAGGTCATTTACTTTTCCTTCGAGATATATGATTTTCATTGTTCTGATGGGCATTCTTATCTATGTTGTACACCTGCATGTTTGACATATTTCTTACGTGCCAGGTCAGTAGTCAAGGCGTCAGAAACAGCTGCTTCTCAGTAGACTTTCCTCGTCCTTTTCAGAACTTACTAGAATGTACCACCCACATGCAAAAATAATGAATAGTGAGCCGTCCTTTTAAAATCTCACTAAAATGAAACTGTTAGTCAGGAGCTACACAAAGTTTAATTTTATAAGTCCAGAATCATGTTAAGTGACAAAACAGTGCACCATAAGTACAACAGTAATTAACAGTATTCTTACATTATCCATCTCTCCCATTATAAAGCCTACAGCGGCCCATCCACGTACGAGTTTGACTTGCGAGTCTGGCTCGGCGAGCTTGACTCGTGAGCCGGACTCGGATATATTTCGCCACACATGCATAGCAGACTCGGCTCGTGACACCCCGCCCACAAACGAGTTTGGCTCAATGGAACCCGAGCCGAGCCGGACTCGCAAGCCAGACTCGTACGTGGATGGGCCGCTTAATAGAGGTCCAATCCCATAATTTATTTCATTTTGTACCTCCTTCTATACCACTATTAAGAACAATAAAAGTAAAAGCTGCCCCACTATACGCCATGTAGGTCTTGGGGGGGGGGGGGGGGAGAGGAGGTATAACTCCTCGGTACTGGATGGGGGTGAGTGGTCAGCATCACGCCCCAGTGGCGCTTAACCCCCGGGGAAGGACCCCGGTACCCGATGGATAGGAGGCTGGGTGGCCCCCAGAGCCGGTCCGGACACTGAGGCTAGAGGAAAAATTCTGTTAAGAACATTGTAGTAATTATTAGAAAGTCACAGTCAGAATCTTATATATTTGTGATTTTTGCTTCTCAGATGAAGTTGACGTCATTGGGTACACCAGCAACCAGTCTGACACAGATGACCACAGCAGCGTGCAGTCAACCTCAAGTGACAGCGGAGTGGCCATGAGCACCAGCCGCCTCACGCTTTCTGAGATGGAGATTATCTAGGTGAAGTGTTATTGGAATATCTTTTGTCAGCCCTTCTCGCTCTCAAACTTTGAATTCAGTTCTTGGCATCTGAAGTGGTAAATACAACTGGAGATGAGTGATATATTGGGATGTGGTGTACTTTCATGGACTAGTAGCTGCAGTAGAACAGGACGCAAAAGTATCAGCTACGGTGCAGAAACCGTCTTCTGATTCTTGTGTTGTCACTCGCTCTTACCACTGTTTTACGCGGTACTGATCGTTTAAGTGTAATGAACAATATTCTGCAGTGTTTTATACGCTTTGTATGGGAAACTGACAACAGTAGTAAACTATGACTGGGTGTAATTCCATATTGTATTATCACATTATGGAAGGAGGAAACTATTTTTTTCTATGCTGAAGATATGTTGGTAGGCTGTCATTTCAGAAAAATACTACACTCTGTTATTACACCCATGAACTTAGTTAAAGATATGTAATAGCAACAAAATTAATTATATGGAGGCAGTTCAGTACATTAAAACACATTTTAACAGCAGTAAAAATGTAAGATTTAGGATGTTTAAATTTCTGTGGTACCCTTGGAATGTGTCAGCGACACCCCATTTGGGAATCACGAGGTTAACTGATCGAGAGAAGATTTTTGTCTTCTGGGTTGTTCCGCTGTGTAGTCTGGTCGATATTAACCAACGTTTCAGAGGTCATACTGCCTCCGTCATCAGGGCGATGAATATTCAGAATATTCACAGCGCAACAACCCAGAAGACAGAAATCTTCATACTTACTGCTGTGAAAACCTCAAATCTTACATGTGAGAGAAGTAAATAATTGATTAATAACTTAAGTGATCAATGCCACGTGTAGATGTATGAAGGTCTGCCGTCTTTGGTTAATAGGTTGAAAGGCACGATTGATGTCGGGAGCAGTCGGGGGACAAGACGCTGCCTGTCGGAGATCTGCCCGGCCCAAGCAGTGCCACCATCATAACTACCAGAGCCAGTAACATTGTGGAGCCCACCTCTAGTCATCAGCAAGGAATCCTCTGTATTATAAATAAGAGCTTGGGGAGTCGTAGCACATTGCAGTTCACTGCATGTGTAAATTATTTATGTAAATTGTACATATTTTTGTTTTAAAAAGAAAAGATTATTAAACAAAGTACTTGCAGGTCATGACTCTAAACCATTGGCCAGAAATAATTATTTTGCTGTGTTTTTTTATATGAGATTACAGTGGAAAGTGGTTTTAAAATATGTTTTATGTGTTGTTAGAGAGTCATGAAATGATGATGGATTTTTAATTTTTTAAAGCAACCATATAAAATATTCCAGCAGGCAGATCTCTGGGCGGACAGTATTCTCGTCTGTCGAATACTTTTAAAAAGTGTATAAAAATGATAAAAAAAGACTATGCTGTGACCTTGGGTTACGTTAGTTTTCAACTCTTCAAGAGCTGATTTCAGTTTCTTCTGCAAATAGTGCTTGGAGATAGCACATCAAAAATCAATTCTCCATAACTATTATGGAACAAAAAGATATGAAAGAACAAAGTATGCTATAACGAGTTTTGGTAGGGTGATATGTAAAAAAGGAAAAAAATAATAATTTTCTAAAAAATATTGTTAGACAAAGGTGGCACTTGTAATAAGAGTTCTGAAAATTCTGTCAACCATTGTAGAAGAATGTGAACCGGTGAGTTGAGAGACATTGCCGGCTGCGAGTGCAAAGTGAACGTGATGCGGCGCGTCTGCGGGCCCAGATCTCTCCAACCAAAACATGGTGTGTCCCTTCGTTCTCCCGCAGTGCTTGGGAAACAACACGGAGAAAGATTATTATTGAAGGAACATCGCAAAGCATTCAAAGAGTACAAATTCTGTAAGTCCCCATTGATAATGGGGACTTTTAATGTTTAATTTTTTCCTGTGGACTTGAGTTTCAGCAGATAGCAGCCAGGTGTTTGAGCTCTTTATTTTATTATACTAATAAATTGCGAGATGAACTGATATCAGGCACCTGATGAACGCCTGCCCACCAGGCGTGCTAAGTGCTGAAACGCTGTGTTCCAGCAGTAGAACTGAGCCTCTTTAAGTATAGCAGTGGTGAAATGGTACGTGTGACAGCGAGTGAGTGGGTGAATGTGTGATTATGTGTGTGAGAATCAGGCAAGGTAATGTAATGTACATTAAGTTTGGATGTTGATGGAGTAGGACCTGCCTTTAGTCACCAGCTTGGCGTCGACTGGCTACCTCTCTTTGAAATATCTCCATCACACTGTCTTACTACATGCCTTAAGGTTTAAATATTCCACAAAGATGAGTCTCAATTTGTGATCAGGTCATTCAGCAAGCTGGAAACTAAGCTGTAAATGAGACGTCGTGTGCAATAGTGGGTCCTGCCATGCATTGTGAGATAAGAGTAACATGAACTAGTAATGTATGTCATGTATCGGTGAAAGGTTTCATTGTAGCGTAGATTTTATTCATGTACAATAGCAAGGAGTAGTGAATATTATTTGTAAGAATATGCAGTGCCCACTGTTGCATGTGCCCTGGATACAGTCCCCAGTCAATGGTGACTGATAATAAGAGCCATGTGAACACCCAGAAGGCAGAAAAGAGGCTGTAGATTGTCAGCTCTTCAGTGTCTGCTTCTCTTAGCCGCAAAAATTTAAAAAAAAAATACCAAAAATACAAAAACAAAATAAAAACTTACCTAACTACTTTTCTGTGTCAAAAAGGAGCTTCAAAGATTATTCACAAACTAAAAAATAATAAAACAAAAAAATACATAGAAATATATGTTACTGGAAGCACTACCAATTTGGTCCGAAGGTATCTAAAATGCGATACAACTGGAAAACAAAATACAACTTTTGTGTAGATTAATTTTTTCAAGCAAGATTCTGTGTAGCAGCAATATGAATTGATACCAGTATTGTGAAATCTTTTCACCTCATATTCTTAAGATAATGATAACCATTCATAGTGGTCTTGTTTAAATTTTTTAGTTGAACAGAAATTGTGGCCATTATCAAAAGATCTTGCTCCTTTTCGAAGTTTAGACTGGCCTTACCACCAGTTGTAACTGTTTCTGGATGCTTTCTGTGATTTGATTGGTTCTCATGTCTGTATCCCTGCTGCTGGACGAAATTGAATGATGTCCAAGGTTGAGGGCAATCCTCTCTGGCACAGACCTGTCCTGGCAGTCGTCTGTCCCAGTTTCATGGCTGTATGAGAAAACTTATTGTACATATTACTTGTAACTATTCATATTGCATCATTGTTTTGTTCTTAATAATTTTCTTGATTCTACAGAAAATAAATTTGTGTATTATTATAAAATATACTCCTTATTTGTTGTGCTCAGTTAATAATGACTCCCATTTCCCAGTGTATATAGGTGAAAATTTAGAATTAGAAGCTATGGGTGTAATTATAAACTTTCCGACTGCACAGACTTATAATCCCACAAATCTTCTGTTATTGATGTCTTATTTTGGTAGTAAATTTATTCTATGGGAAATAGGAGTTGAAGGGGATTTGATTTTGTTGGTCCAGTGGAGGGCTTTGGGTAAGCCCTCTAGTTGGTTCACTTATCTTTACATTAGTTCATGTCTTTGCTAACACAAGGCGAAGCAGGTCACTGGGTCAGAAAATGTTCGCGGGCCTATTAGTTTATACCTTCCCAACAGATGGCAAGGCAATTCATTTATCTTTCCATTAGTTCATGCCCTCGCCAACACATGGCGCGGCAGTTCACCGGGTCAGAAAATGTTCGCGGGTCCATTAGTTTATACCTTCCCAACAGATGGCAAGGCATTTCATTTAATCTTTACATTAGTTCATGCCCTCGCCAATACATGGCGCGGCAGTTCACTTATATGGATAATCTATGTAACGCGAGATGTGAAGCTAGTAGAGAACCTTTAGGAATAAGAAAAGGGAATACCTGAAGGGCAAAATTGTTGAACTTGAGACAAATAATAAGGAAAAATATCAGAGACCTGTACAGAGGCACTAATAACTTTAAGAAAGGATCTCAACCTCAGACTAATTTGGTATAGGGCGATAATGGCAATTTGCTTGCAGCTCCAATAAAAACCGTGAATAGATGGAAAAATTTCTTTAGCAAACTCTTAAATGTTCGTGAGACTGATGATGTTAGACAGATTAAAATATATACAGCTGAACTGTTAGTGCCAGAACCTAGTTTAGATGAAGATGAAGTAGCCATTGAGAAGTTGAAAAGTTATAAATCTCCAGGTACTGATCAGATTCCAGCAGAATTAATTAAAGCAGGCGGCAAAGGGTTGCATATGAAGATCTATAAGCTTATTCAATTAATCCCACTAGAATAAATATCGTAAGTATTAATTTGTAACTAAAACGGGTTTGATTGGAAATAATGCCATCAGATAAAGAATACAGCCGGTGGCCAGTGAAGTTTTTATCATTGAGACAGCTTGTATAATAATTTTATAATGAACATGACAGTATTTTGTCTTTGCAACAAGTATTTTGCACGATATTGTAAGAAATTCCAGTGTTATTTTAATATAGCATTATATATAATTAATAATTTTGTTCTTATCTTGTTCTCTTCAGTCTGTGGTGGACAGAAAAAAATAATTTTGGTATGCGACATCTGAAGTTTCAGAATGACAGTTCAATTTCTCTTGTTATCTGTTTCAGTATTGTTGTAAACAAAAATAATAAGGTAATTCATATTAAAAGTAAGTATTTATTATGACGCTTAGTTTTTAAATTCTCCGTGCATCACATCTACCATTTTCGTGAAGTATAAACCCAATGTTTCAATTTCCCACTGATATGAAACTGGAAGTACGTTAAAACGGAACCTAGAAAATGTTTAATGACGACATAATGAACTACGACATTCAATGTATTAACGACATACCTTCGAGGTGCAGGTATCCAATTTTGTACCTTAGACAGAGTTTAGGAACCAAAATATGAAGGATTGTGACAATGGTGTATTTTTAAAGAAAGAAACCCTGGACAGTATCCATCGTCTTGACGTTTGTTTACAAAACAAGTTTAGTGCCACTATCTGTAAAATTTGATACTAAATGTTGAAAGTGATGGCTACGCTGGCTTAACGGCAGCCCCTTAGAGTACCCTGAAGCATTCTTTTTATTCTCGTTTCGCATACGTATCTTGTTTAGAATGGCGTATAAACTATACATAACGTTCCTTACAAATTAAAACTGTATTTATTGAATTACATGAGTAGTACTCTTGCATATAAACTATATTTTAACCTAATGGTATAAGTCACAGTTTTCCACATCAGCAATTATGTCAATAAATATATATTTCCTTAGTGTTTGTTATCGTTGAAGTGCTTGCAACAGAGCTCTCTCACGGCACAGACTGAAAACATTCACAAAACCAAGATGGGTGAGGAAGAAGGTGTGGGTTGTCGAAGTGTTCCGATGACTGCGTTTCCACCAACTCCCTTAGGACTAGAAGCTTTATATTCTTTATGTCGAAGAATATATCCGGACCAAGTGAATCCACTTCAGGTGACTGCTTTAGTAAAATATTGGTAAGTGTTTATATTGAGGGCTTATGAACATGATTTGTCAGAAGGTCCATTTATGTATCTACATGTTCATGGTATTGGTGTTTATATTAAGGGCTTGTGAACATGATTACCAGAATTTCTATTAGTCTGTATATGTATTCTTGGACTTCTTGCGCTCAGTGAACGCATACGAGTGTCCGTGAGGGTCCCAGTATAGGGTTGAACAAAATGAAAAGAATTAGTGGGTTACTGAAATTTGTTACCTTGTTTTCATTTAATGTATTATCCATATTATTGCATAATATGACGTCATTAATATAAATAACAGCATAACCCTATTAAACATCTTGTCCATCAAGTATGTCTTAACTTTGCGGATGAAGAGGATCTACCTCGGCTAATGCAATGAAGACGAATACTTGTACATAGAACATGCTGGTTTCTGACATTTAAATCTGTTTGTTTCTACTGTTGTATCAGTTGAATGAGGGGACAAATGACACCTTCCTTTTCTCAAAAGTTTTGCTCTTAGTACAAGTTCATCAGAAGATTCTCCCCCTCTTTTGTAGAAGTGGATGACTTCAAGTTTCATTTGGTTATGTACTACTTTGTTGATGCTTTCTAAGCATCATGACAGTTTTCCCTTTCTTGGGCTTGGAGGACACCAAAGGCTGGTTCTTGAACCCAAACTGTGTTGAAAGTGTTTCCTTGTTTATAATTTTGTGATTTAGTAGAGTAAAATATACAGAACTATAATTTTGTCTGTAGTTTTGTATGGGTGTGAAACTTGTTCTCTGACATTAAGGGAGGAATGTAAACTGGGGGTGTTTGAGAACAGTGCTGAGGAGAATATTTGGACTCAAGAAGGAAAAAATACTAGGAGGCTGGAGGAAGTTGCACAGTGAGGAGCTACGTGAGTTGTACTCCTCACCAAATATAATTTGACTGATCAAGTCAAGGAGGATGAGGTGAGTGGAGCCTGTAGCAGGCATGGGAAAGAAGAGGAATGCATACAGGGTTTTGGTGGGCAAACCAGAAGTAAAAATCCACTAGGAAGACCTAGATGTAGGTGGGAGGATACCATTAAAATGGATCATAGAGAAATAGGATGGGGTTGTATGGGCTGGATTCATCCAGCTCTGGATAAGGACCGGTTGAGGGCTCTTGTCAAAACGGTAATGAACCTTTGGGTTTCATAAAATTTTAGGAAGTTTTGTAGTGGCTGAGTGACTGTTGTCTTCTCAGAAAGGACTCTGCTCCATGGAGTAAGTATGATTATTACCAGTATATGATATTGTTAGGCCTGCACATCGCTTTTTTCCTGTGGTTGTGGTTGTCTGTAATATAACAGGTAACAGAACAGTCTGTGCACTTCTAATTGTAATATTGTACTGTAGAGTCCTGATTATCCAATCTAAATGGGACCAAGGACATTCAGTTAATCAAAAATTTTGGATAACACAGAAGACTAATGAAAAAATCAGGGGTAAATATCAACTCAGTTTATAACTTGTTTTATGATATTGAATTGTGAAGAAAATATGATGAAAATTTATAAATGAGAGAGTTTATTTTTTTTAAGAATTAGTAATTGGTAATTGCTTCCTATAATTTGGACATAGGTCACGCCATGATGTATTGGTAGTTGATTTTGGATTGTAAATGGTATGTCCTTTGGTACATTTATGAAGATGCTTTAAAGCTGCATGTCAAGTGGATTGCTTCACAGCTTCTGTTTTGCCCTGTACAATGTTGGAGAAGGCTACAGTCTAATTGCTGTATTCATGTATGGTAAATGATGGCTTTATCAAGAAATACTGTAACCAATATTTAACTCCAGTTAGCAGTGGAGGATGGACTTGTATCTTGATTATCTGAGGGCAGAAGCAAGTTTTGGATTTATGTAGTTAATAGAAAATTTCTTTCAAGTTTATGAATATAGTCAGTACATTCAGAACAATGTGAAAATTACTTCTATGAAATAATCAGATTTGCTTTTTATAATTTGTTCTTTTCTATGAATTAAAAGTAGTTATTTTTGGCAGCTGTTTGAAATATATTCTTTACGTAATTGGTGTTCCAGGCTGGGAGGCCCGGATCCCTTGGATTACATCAGCATGTATACCAACTCTGGAGATCCTGAACAGAATATACCACCACATTGGCATTATATTAGGTATTCCTTGTGTATGTTTCAGTTAAGAAGGTCACTACAGTGTCACAAAAACACAGAGGTTATTTTTAATTGATGTCTTTCCCATTAATGCTCAGTCTGATTAGAGATTTTTGTTAAATTTTATTTTAAAACACAATTATTGTTGATATTTGTTAACGTGTGATTTTGCTGACACGAAATTAAATGCACATTTACGTTTAAAATTTATCTCATTTGACTGAAGTTCTTTTTATTTTTTTCATTTTGATAGGGGTTATTTTAAGGAATATTAAATGGTTGCAAGTATGGAGATGTCTGTCTCCTGGGATGTTGCACCTTGTAGTCTCATAGAAATTCGCTGACGTTTCAGAGGCGTGTACTGCAATGATGATTTAGGCAGTAAACCCCTCTGAAACATTGGTCAGTTTTTACAAGACAACATGGCAGAACATCCCAGAATGCAGTCATCTTTAGTATGAAATGGATTTAACTAAACTGACAAAGCTAGACCTGCAATACTCTCTTTGAACATGTCTTATTGTCTGCTATTCATTGAGCAGGATGCGTTGCTGTAACGTCTGAAGGGGTTCTGAGAGACAGACTTCTTTAGTCAGTATATTTTGTTAATGCATCGTTGTTTCTCTTGGTAGTCCATTGTTAATGTATGTGTGAATTGCAGTTTTGGCCTGTCAGATTTACATGGTGATGGGAGGGTGCATGACGTATCAGGGCCAGAGACGCCAAGTGGTTTTGGTTTTGAGTTGACATTCCGACTGAAACGTGAACCTGGGGAAACAGCTCCGCCAACATGGCCAGCTGCAGTTATGCAGGCACTCGCCAAGTATGTGTTCCAGTCAGGTATGCTTGAACCACTAAGGATCTTGTTTTTTTTAACTAATATACTATATTTGTGATAAGTACATTTTGTGAATTCACTTTATTTTGTGTTTCTTTAAAGGTGGATATTAATAAAATGTTTCTTTCTAATAACAGCTCTGTTTTTTCTTTGAACATTGTGAATGTTTCTAATAACATACTTATGCTATTTTGTCATTTTTTTTATATCTTCAAACTTACTGCCTTGACTCAGGTTTGTCTGTTTTCTACAGTGTGTTGGGGCAAGTAATATGACATCTTCCTCCAACATCTGGTCATTTGTTGACTTTTCATAAACTGTTTCAGTTATGTAGTGTTGAATTTTGAATTGGAAATGATGTGGAAGGAAGCATTTATGGAATATTTTAAACCTCATCATACCAGACTGAAATCTCTCATGTAAACATTCACAGTCTGATTAAATGACTTTGTTTAATTAATATAGGTACAATTCGGTATGCTACTACTTGGTGCAAAAGGCCTGTAAAGGATACAATTCATATTCCTTTCCAGGAATACTGGGATGATGAATGTTACGGTACTACCCCAGCAATTGCTGAGGAAAGCCACGAAAACCTGAGTCATGCTAACAGGCCTTCAGATTACAAGGTGGATGTATCAACCCATCAGCTATGTTGATGGATCCATCTATGGAAGCAGTGTTACAGTTCAAATAATTCATTGCGTTTGACCAATTTCTGTTTCTTGTTACAGCTAACACACTTTTTGTAGGTGATAATGTATCATGGCACAATGCACTAGATAATAGTGAGTCTCGTATTCAACACATGTTGATGACTGAGGACCCGCAGTTAGGAACAGCACACACTCCATTTGGATTAGTGAAATTTGTCCAGATTGTGGGTGTTTGCTCAGTGGAACTGCAGGCAGCACAACACTGGAATGGGCCTGGAGTTCTTGAGATTCTTAAAAGACTACCAGGGTAATTTTCAGTTTAATTTTTTCCAACCACTTGAGAAAGCTACTTCTGCTTTAGGCATTAATACCTGTTGCACCTACAATGATCCGTCCATCTTTTCTTTGGGCATCCGATACTGCTATTCCCAATAGGTATATATTCTATAAGCAGGATAAGTAATCTTGTAACTTCAATCTGTAGAAGTCTTGTTTATGGACATTACAGGTTTTATCTTGTTAATGTTGCTGCCATAAATGTGATAATTCTGAATATGTAGTACAGTAAAACCTCAGTTAACTGACCCTCGATTATCTGACTCCTGCATTAACTGACCGAATTTTGACCAGATTGGTTGCGACCGATTTCTACCAGTGAGAGTCTGTAAGGCGAGACCTTTGCGGTACGAGCGACTCCCGCCAAAGCGTGTTTTTAGTCCGCATGGAGACCCAGGTTTTGCTGATTATTGTGAACACTTCAGGACATTTAGAGAATTGGTTATTCGCAGGCAAAGACAAAAAACAGCCCAGCTGCAAATATATAGCTTCTTCAAACTTACTGGTTCTTGTAGAATCAAACCCAATAGGTTAGATAAGAATTATTTGTTTGCTGATCATTCCATCTTTGTATTCGTTACTGGTTCCTGAACCTCCAATGCACTGCTCATTCTCCACACCTGTCCCGCCTTTTATAATGCCGGGACTTGTGTTGTGGGAGAGGTGAGTACTGCCTGAGGCCCTGTAGTGGAAGGTTTTCCACGGTACCTTTATTCATTTAATTACAAATTTTGTGTCTCCTTATAAATAGAAATATTCTGTGACCTACAGTTTGGGTGACTCCTTGGCTGTGCATCCAGTATGAATGCAAAACTTTATGGATACCTGCATGTATTTATATTTTTTCCATAGCTATCAATAATAAAGTATAGTTTAGACCAGAACAAGACATGTGTCAACTTAAATCACAGATTAACGCAGTAACTTGTGATGTGTAATTTCAGTGCAGGGGGACCGTGGTTGATAACGGACATGCGACGCGGTGAGAGCATGCTCGAACTTGATCCGACAACTCAAGAGGAAGTGGAGAGAGGAGTTGAGACCGAAGGATCTAACCTTAGTGGTGTTAGTGCTCGGTGTTCATGGGCTGATGTCAATGTGCAACAACTGACGCCAGGAGCCTTACCTGGAGAAGGGGAAGGCGGTATTTTGCGAGAGGGTCCTGCAACCCGGCCTGAACCATTAAATACATCTTGTATATCAGAGCAGCAAAGCCATCAAATTAAAACAGCTCTCAAGAAGGGTCTTCTCAACACAAAACCTATTCTTCCACCAATTGGAAGATCTTCAAACCTGGACAAGTATGGAATAGTGGTAGTAGAGAACATGAGTAAATATGTTCCATGTTAAGTGTGTCCCTTGTCACCATAGCATGGCACATCCTCAGATTGCAGATTGGGGAGAAGACCTCCAGATTTGGGAGGTAGTTGCAAATACAGTAAAACCACATATTTATGCTCCTCTGGAACTAGAATGTATGCTCTCTTGTAATTTAAATATCTTTTTAAGCACCGTTAGTTTGTCTGCCATTTTACTAATTTTAGTTCCTGCAAAATACATGTAATTTAATTTCAATTTCCTGGGTTTTGTACCATTGTTATGTGACTTATCGACTTTTCTTTCAAGTTGTTAGCTACTTAGACAGGTTAGTTGCTGTGTTGCAAGCGTCATCTTAGTTTTCAATGTGTGATTGTTCTCAAGTTTGTCATATCATCGTCGTTAGCCTAGGTTGCTGTGTGCACTGGAGTTGTTTCATTAAAATTTGAGTGTGTGATAAGGCATGATGGAAAAACAAATCATTCCCTTAGAAGAATACTTAACATACTACAGTATGTTGACAGACGTGGGCACTCGTATGTCTTTGATGAATCAACATGGTTTATCTGTTTCAGCAGTGAGTATGATAGTTGAAAAGTCGTCAGATGATTTTAACTTTGTCACAGTGCTGTGTATTTCTAGTTCATGGAAAGTGTGTGTTGCAAAAATGTTTATATTTTGATGAATAATTTATTTACGTTATTTTCTGAATGATTCAATTGAGGGTTTGGGTAAAATCAAATTGTAAGCTATGATTTTTGTGATTCCTGCAGTTTATAATTTCCTATGATTTGTACCATTTTTCATCAATCCACAGAAAAGATTAAATATTTTAATTTAATAAGTGGTTATAGACAGCCAACAAAGCAGCTTTCCTTCATCTTGATGGTTGGGGGGCACCAGAAATTCCTCACAGTAAAAACCAGCATGTTGCATAATGTTCCACAGAACAAATTAAATTTGGGACCTGCTATATGTCATGCAATTCAGATTCCTTTGTCTTCCTGACAGCTATCTAAAAATCTGAAGATGAAAATGCGCAAAACTATAATTATATCTGTTATTCATATGGGTGAGACATTTCATGTCTCGCATTAAGGGAAGAACACAGATTTAGAGTGTTGAGAATATTTTTATGTGAGAAGGCTGAAGTGACAACTGGCTGGAGAAAATTGCACAGTGAGGAGCTTCATCAATTGTACCCTTTGCCAAATACAATTTTGTTAGGATCAAGGATGACGAGATGGGCATGGCATGTAGCACACACGGTGAGATGAAAACTTCAGAGAGAATTTTGGTTGGAAGCCTAGCGAGAAAGAAACAGCTTGGAAGAGCTGGGCATGAATTGAGAGGGTAAATACCAAATGGATGTTAGAGGAATAGATTGTGCGGTATGGACTGGCTTAGAACAGGGGCCTATAGCAGGGTCTTTTGAACATGATAATGAATTTTCAAGTTCTAAAAGAGGCAGGGAACTTACTAACTACCTAAGCTACTATTAGCTTCTAACAGAGGATTCTACTCTACAGAATAATGAATAAGTGAATGTGTTCTGAATTATATTAGCGTGTGTATATTACAGGACTGTGAGAATAAAATATTTTCCCCTTTCATCTCTTGAATTTAGATTTTTCTTGTCATTAAATTAAACTTTTGTTTTATTGTAGTATCAGAGTGTGATGTATTTTACAACCTAATGAAGTAGATCAAATACTGAACATGTCTCTTGTGTTTTCAGTAATGACAACTCCTATGACCATAGCTCAACAAATGAGTTTGGTGTATTAGAATCAACAGAACTTTTGAGGAGTAAGAAGTTGGAGGGCTTGCATCTCACATTCAACTTGGAGGCTGGGAATTTGTTGTTTTTAGCAATAAGGTATGTTATCACATGAGATAACTGCAATGTAAAGCAGTGTTTGTTTAAAATGCATGTCAACTCAGTTTTCCATATATAAATGACTCAGCACACTGAATTTCTGCATGTGATAATGATTTTAGCATCTGTAAGAAGGGGAACCATTAGAGTTGTTATGAATTATTTGAAATTATTTTGACAAAACTGGAACTAGGGATTGTAACTGTTACAGACAATGCTATGTTCCACAGTGTCAAACTATCCTGTAAACCCATTTCATTCACTTATATAATCATAGGAGATTCTTCATCTAAAACTTAAAAATTATAATGATCCTTATTAAAGCTTCGTACTGCTAAAATTACTCATTCATTTCTGACTGCTAAAACAATTGGAATTATTTCAGCATCGTCTGCACTCTTATTTTATGAACCAGATACAAGTGAGGAATAAATATAAATTTATCAACAGGAACTGCATTTGAATGTGTTCTGGGGTATAAGTTTAGTGAGAAAGGCCGTCGGGTTTATTGGAGATATCACACTGTCAGTATACTTGTAAATTCTGAACGTAATAAAGTAAAAAGTACAAAGTAAGACAATACATAAAGTGAAGCCTTCACGGCAACTGAAGGTGACGAAAGACTCCTGGGTCACAAGCCGCAAGCAAGTGCGTAATAAAGGATCAGACTGGTTACCAAGCAGCCATGAGGATGAGAGCTGAGATTTTTCTCGAAACGTTGGCAGAAGATGAGGTTTATTCACTGTTCAGCCACTTGCCGTGGCTTGTAACCCGGGAGTCTTTCATCATCTAAGACAAGATACATTAATATACCCAACGAATTATCGCTTGTTGAGCAGATATGTTGTGCATCTGAGTTGCAGATTCTTCTGTCTCCCACATTTTCTCTCTCTTTCCCTCTAGGGGTCGCGTGATGCACGGACGACATTTCACATTCAAGTCTGTGCTAGGTGATACAGCAATCACACTTGTTGCTCCCACAGTAACTGGTACACTGGTTGATCAGGAACATCCGTATGTTGCTCATGGACCATGGCTTCAAGTCCTTATTCCTGATGATCTGGCACAACTTATTTCAGATAGTTTTGAAGACCTGGACAATCCAGAGGAGGTAAGACGATGTTTTGAATATCAGACATTGAGCTGCAGATGTTACAGTGTAAAATTTTGCATGAAGATGATCTTACACAATATTAATCAGTTGATCTTTGTAATGTGAAGTGTGGTGAGGTACAGATTGAATTATTGAATATTATTTGGATGAGCTCCAGCTTCAGAAGTTGCATCTTATAACTAAGTAATGCACACAGTTTTTGCCTGGAATTTTTGTTAAAATAAACTAAAATTATTTGCTTAAACTGTGGTTTTCTGGATTATTACACAGTATAGTCGTTCATTTCTTCATCACTGTTTTGGAGGAACATCTGTTTATTGTATCATACATCATGTAATGCTCGAGGCTATGTATATATTAGATAATTATAATAATTAGGTAATTTAATAAACTTCATAAACGGTGCTCTTAGCCTTGTAAGTGACATATGAGCATTGGTACATTGCAGAAAGCAAGTCCTTATTGTTGAATTCAGTTTATAAAACTGAAAGGATATGGCATGAAGGTTTATAAAATATTAATACAGGAGGGCAATACAGTGAAACCTCTATCCATCGTTCCCGGAACTATCGTTTTCCCGGATGCATCGTCCGTTTTGTTCGGTCCCGAATACATCCCATATAAAATAATGTTACATTTTCCCGCTTCTATCGTTCCTCGAACTATCGTTTTATCGCATCGATCGTTCAAAAATCTTAGTCCCGGCCAACAATTTTCCCGCAATGATCGTTTCTGAGAATTTAAAATGCTGGGTTTAGAGATAAATTAATACCGAAAGACGCATAATGTTTTTCGAATACACAGTAGCGGTAACCTGTTATGTCGCCCAACCAGCACATTCTTTTGGATTGAGGGTCAGCCGTGCAGGGGTGATAGTTGGAGTGAATGGCGGTGCTCATTGTCTGAAATTTTACGATTTTAATTAGGGTGCACTCATATTTCGTTCCAGCGATGCCAGATGGCATGTGCAGTGTGAATTTCTTCACAAATGCTTTTATTATAAGTACAAAGGAAAGGCTGGCGGCACTTTTCATTCTTCTGGTTTATCTCGTTTCCAGCGGTTCAGGGTCTTCTACAGCTACGTTTCGTTGAGTTCGGCAGTAATAGTATTTCCATTCTTCCTGTTATTGTTCGCGAAGAGGGTGGGAGTGGTGAGGAAGAGGAAGACGACGAATGCGAGCCCGAAGCTTTGCCGAGTTTTGCCGAAGCACACCCTGCATTGGCAAAAGTGAAGTCGTTCTTTTATGCGCTTAATATTAGTGAACGTGACGAGGAAAACATTTTGAACGTGGAAAGTGCTCTGTTTGGTCTAAAACGTAAAGTTTCGACAAACCAGTTGTCCATTAAAGACTTTTTTGGTAAAAAGAAGTAACTTTGAAAGAGAAACATTGTTTTTTTTTAAAATTTTTAATGCTTTCCCGCATCTATCGTTTTCCCGCATTCATCGTTTTTATTTCCCACCCCCGCCGAAAACGATGCATTGAGGTTTCACTGTATCTATTATTCATTGAAGTGTCTGTCATGTAAATATGGAAATAACAAAGAATAACGCAGCATTCTTGTCATCTTTAGCGTTATCTGAAGTAAGATGTTAGATTTTCATATATTTAATAACATGTTGTATTTTCAGCCGACCACACATTAGGATCTCTTATTTACAAGTAAATGTTTGATATGTAAGCCACATTATGTGTTGGTTATAAATTCTTCAATCATACAAAACAATTGATTGCTTTTTATTGTTGTTCTTCAAAATGGTGACTTCACTCAGAAATATTACAAGAACCTTTGTATTCCAATGTAAACACCTGTGTCTCATTGCCATAATTAGGATTAAACACTTTTAAATTAACACAAGGCAAAATCTAAATAAGCAATCTTGTTTACTTTTCAAGTAACACAGTAGAGAGTGAAACAAGCAGATGTTTTCAAACCTCCTCACTGCGTTACGCATTAAAAAGGTGGACCATCAGAGAGTATGTCACAAGATACAGGTAGCCCTCGATTTATGCTGAGGATGTGTTCCTGGATGAACCAGAGTAATCGGAATCGGCGTAAATTGGAACTATTTTATAACGTAAATCGATGGGAAGTCAATGACATGCGTTCCCAGCACCCAAACATTGGCGAATAATATAATGGCATTACATTTAAAGCTCTGAAACAACATAAATAAAATATTATGATTTAGTATAAGAAGCAGTATGAGAAACATTGTAAAACATTATAAATAATAGTAATATATATTTTTTTCACTTTTTGACTATCTGGTTTCAAAATCGGCGTTATTCTGAATCGGCGCGAATTGGACCAGTTCAAATCGAGGGCTACCTGTATATAATTTATCTATATATTATATGTAGCATATTTGTTGATGATGTTGGAAGATTGAACAATGATGGGATTCCAAAAGACACTGGTAAAAATAAATTCAGTATCAGAAATAGGTGATGAGTAGAAGTATCTTTAAAGTATTGAAGCGTTTTATAGTTCATATAAGAGGCAAAATAGTCATATAATAATGGGAAAGTTGTTGATGTCTTTGCTTATTGTTTCAGCTAATTCTCCCAAAGACATTTGTGTGGTCAGATCATAAGTTGGCTATCACAATTGTGGAAGACAAGTAGTGCAGTTCACGTGAAAAAGACATAGTTTGTGTCTGTTTTGGCTGGTCCAAGTTTGTCTTTAACCAAGCTTTACAAAGATTTGATACAGTTAAGACATTCTGAATGCATGTGTGTGTGGTAGGTACAGTGAAACCTGTTTAAGAAGGTTCATGAATATTTTCTGATTGTTAATTTTGAAATGTGGGAGCCCATTGTACACGAAGATCTTAATTGCATCAATACATGAGAATAAACATGAACACATTGAATGCAGACATACATCGAACACATTTTTTGTGTGAAAGAATTTACCTATTTAGACAGCTGCTGGTTAGTTAACACACTTATGTAATTTCCTTCATAATGTAACATACATATGCAGTCCTTGAGGATGACATATATTTACTGGTACTTATGAATATTCTGTGAAGTATGCAAGATAAATGTTGTTTTAATGCAGTGTTATAATTAGGTTTTCCTTTTGAAACCTCTTATGTCTGAACTGTCATGTGTTGAATGTTGATAAATAACTTCATCTTGTTTTGTGATTTAAAATGCTCTGTTGTTAAAGAAGCGAGCCAAAATGTCATTAATGTAATTTTTAAATTCTCGTTTTGGCCGAGAAGCATATTCGATTTCTTTTCAACTTTAATACATATTTGTCATTGCATTTAACTTTGAAAGTGTCTTGTAAAATTTGAGGTTTTCACAGCGGTGAGTATGAAGATTTCTGTCTTGTGGGTTGTTGCGCTGTGTAGACTGGTCGATGTTAACCAACATTTCAGAGATCATACTGTCATCGCCCTTATGACGGAGGCAGTATGACCTCTGAAACGTTGGTTAACATCGACCAGTCTACACAGCGCAACAACCCACAAGACAGAAATCTTCAAAATGTCTTGTCTTTTCTAATGTTTCTTGAGGACTAAGATTCAGTATGATATTAATTTGGGCTCACCACTTTTATCTTCTCACATAAACGGTTGAAATTAATCTCTTGAAAGACTTCTTATTGAGGTTTCACTGTGTGGTGTTAAATAGGGTTGTCAGTTTTTAGTTGCTCATTCCCAACTAGGGTATGTAATGTGCATAACGAGAAAGCCAACATGTGGTCTCTGGTCTCATTCAGCTTCTACCTCAGGTAATCACTGTTGTTGCATCCCTTATCCCGAGGGCCGAGGGTTTCTCCAGATAGGATTGCAGTGGTCTAGCGTTGTGGCTAAAATGGTGAGTTGGGTGGTGTAGAAGGTTTTTCATTATACGGTGGGACTGGTGTGAAATCCTTAAGATCTTGCTGAGATACTGTAACAGATCTTTATTGCTGCATCTTGAAGTTCAGGTGATAGAGGTGGATTTTCCAAAGAAATAGTTAAGTGTCTATGCCTAATATTTTGACCAGAACGTCAAAGGAAGTTTCACTACCATACTGCAAAACCAGAGCTAAATCTGAGGGTAATAATTTTGAACATGTTTACAACCCTATTTGACAGCATTTAATACTATTATTTTGTCTGTAAATTGTGCATACATGATTGTAGGTCATGGCAGTGTTGTGTGATTAACATATACAGCACAGCAATGGATCTGAAACCAAGTGTGAGTGGACATTTCGTGCCTGCATTTGAGAAAGTCTCTTCATCCCTGCTGAGCCACACTTTTTATGTTCTGTTAGCCATCAGTTTGCAGATATACTTTGTGAAATTAACATAAATGAGTAACTGGTGCAGGATACAATATATCAACATATTGAAGAACGTTCACGAGGAAATAAATTTACTCTTTAATAGTGAATGCCATCCGGCACCTTACCTTTTCTTAGCAATATTGTTACTTCCTTGCAGGACAAGGGTTGGGGAGGGATTTCCTAAGCTGGGAAAATGAACAAAGCTCTCTAACTTCTTCCAGGGGTTTTAGATCCATTGGTCCTGCAGGACACCGGATAAGACTGACAAGTAGATTTTAAGTGCCCTTAGAATATGCAGCTATTATCTAAGTAGTAGAATTCCAGTGCTTATTAAGTACTCCAGTTAAAGGAAATTAAAATACAGGTATTTATTTTTGAGGTGACTGGACGGCATCATGAAGTAAATACTGGAATGATGGTGTCGCCTCATTGGGACTTGAATGTAACAAGTTAGTCATGTTCATTGATCAACTGAAAATATTTTGTGTTGAATATGCTATGACTTTTAAGTTCATTCATTTAAGTACTTGATTCTTTCACTGCCAGTGAGCTAAATGAACTGTGCTGGTTCTACACCTACAGCAATCTTATCTAGTTGTTATCTTTACAGGTTGATTTTAAGATTTGCCAGTGTTCTGAGTCAACATTGTTTTCATATTGGCATTGCCTTTATTATTGTGACTGTTGATTTTTACAAAATGGAAACATTTCGTTTGAACATATGTCGCTTGAGTTCTTTATGTCCGTTAAAATATAGGCAAAAAGAAAGCAAATTTTGGCCTTTTTAGAATTTTTTAATCTTCACTTAAGAGGACTTCTTTTTTAGTACTTTTTATTTGTGTTATGGGGAGTTGTCAGACTTCTTACTAGTACTGCTCTCTGATTTTGATAACTGAGCTTCAACTAGCTGTGCTTTCACGAACTCTCAGCAGGGCGCCCCTGTCAGATGGTCGCAGTAATACAGAGCAAAAACAATGTAAAAGTGTCGCTTATAAACGGTGGTGAAACTGAAAAAATGTTACGGTTTCTGTTCCACATAATCTCCACAGCAACCTCTTTAAGTATTGTACTAGAGCTTTGAATCAACCTGTGTTTATTTATTATTTCTTCTTACTTCTGAAAAAAGGTCTGGCTTGTAAATATTGTCTGTGAAACAGCCTAGCAGTTATTACATAGTCTCTAGAAAGAAATTTGAAGAGATTTGTCTGATTTTGTAAACAGAATTAGTGTTATATACTCAAGAGCAATGGTCCATTTGGAGCACTGCTAGTTTTTAAGTATATCATATGGTACTGTATGTTTGAAATTACAAGTAGAAATTATTCTCTACTTTAGTTTATTACTGTATAAATTTCAAGCCTGTAACATGTTTCATATTTAAACATTCATATTACTAACTTTTGTATGTGTGGGATAAAAGTTAAACATCTCCAAAAGTTTATAACGTCTGTTTAAAAAACTATGAAACAAATATATGTTTTATATATGGGAATCAGGGAAATGTCAGGAACCCAATCTGTAAAAGGCTTGAAATTTTGTTTGAGGCTTGAAATTCTCATGTCGGTGAAGGTGTGGTCCTGTAGGTGGGTACCAGTGTTTCAGAGGAATGTATCACCTCCATCTTCAGGGTGAAGACTTCCTCCTACATGACCACATAGCATCATCACTAAAAAAACATGGTCGGGAAATTTAACTAGGTGAGCAATTGTTCACTTCTCAAGAAGGACCCTGGTGTGTAGAGTTACTTTTATTTTAACTATATGTTACAGAAATAGTTTATGCAGTTGTGAATTCTATGAGGATTACAGTTTTAAGCAGTGTTGGACTCTGGGCATATTTCCAGGTGGGATTATTGCCTGTTGTATACTCAGGCATTTTAAATTCGTCCTAACAGGACGCATGATTATCTTCTATTCAGACATTTCAGACTGAACTGATAGCACGTGGGGAGCAACATCTTATGTTGAAGCTGCAACTAACTTGGCAAACTATAGGATGTCAGTCAGTATATTCCATCAGTAGTCATACATTTTACATTTGTTCTGAAGTGTCCTGATGATGGTGTAATACAGCCTAGATTGTTACGTTTTTGACCTTTGTACATTGTCCGGTGTTGTAAGATTACACAACGTTTCAAGGACTGGATATGCCCTTGTCTTCCAGTGGAATCCAGTATTTGAGATTAGCTCATTGTAATGGACCATGCAGAGTGGGTGCCCTTCCCTTTCACCACGTCTGAAAATGAGGGCAGATCCAGTCTTTGCAACATGTTATTTTATAACACCAGTTGATGGACGAAGTCCAAAAGCTCAGCAATCCAGAAGTAATGTTTGTTGTTGAGAAACTTCTAATACTCGTAGTGTATAACGTTTCTCTCTGTAGAAATTAGTAGTAATCACAGCATAAGTTCGTGTTTTGATGTATTGTATAATCCCTACCATAGCTGTCATTTGCTGATATTTTGTTTAGGTTACTGCTAATTTTTCATGGGGCAGTTGAAAAACAAAATCTGCTTATTCCTTGTTGATGGAATTGGTGGTTTTAGGGAGAGTTTTTTGTTCATCTTTTGCAGTTTAGCTTAACTCTGTCGTACTTAGATATGTATTTGTTGTGTAAGTTACCAAGAACCACTACTTTCTGTCACAGACTTCTCAGAGGACAAAATCTTTCGAAACCAAATTCATTCTGTGGCTGAGGAATTCCGAAGGCCCCCCCTTTTTTCTTTTTTCAAAAAACTATAATTTTTATAAAACCTAAAACCTCAAACTCCACAATATAACTTGGTCATCTTCAGTAGCTATCATCATAGCCATAATGGTCTCCAGTCAACTTCTTCCTGTATTAAGATTAAAAATTCAGTTCCATAAAAACTGAAACAAGTGCTTACTGGTTACAAGCCATCACTTCTCCAGTCTGGAAATTGCAGATGCATAAACAGGAAATGTACAGATGTAACTATTATGTTCTTAGAATTCACACTTTTAGTTTTTATGAACATTTACTTTAGGTATCCATTGCGTACAGGTGTGCAGAGTATTGACCATTCATGATATGATGGTTTTAAGTAGCTGAAAGTAATGTCCAGTGGATGGCATTCTACCCATTAATCCCTCACTTCAGTTGCCATTATCCTTATTGCAGTAACATTAATTTTCATGAAGTGAAGAGTAAGATAATAAACCTTAATAACTAAGACCCCATTTAGCTAAGAGCATGTGGTTATTACTGTCTGTCTGAGCAGAGAATTCACTCAACCTTACAACCAGAAGTACCCATAGTTTTCCATTAGTTTTCTAGCTATGTGGTGGTCTGTCTCATTTTTGTATTTTTATTATTTCATAGGTAAAGTGAATGCAGTATATTAGCCAGGTCAGCAGATTGCATTGGAACATTTTCAGTATGGGGTAGTGTTTTTAGGACAGCATTCTGCATGACATCACAACTTCAAGGTTGAGTCAATTCTCTGCTCAGACAGACAGTACTAGCACTGCATGTTATAATGTTTCCCGGTCTATGTTTGTGTTGTAATGTTCCTTTATGTAATATATGTAAAAGTGTATTTTATTAGATGTAGCAAATCTGTGCCTTATACCATAAATTTGGATTTTAAAGTCAATTTTTATATAATTCTTGATGTTTGTATACTGATTCTGTACAGAGCATATTTGTAGTTTTTTTATGTTGTAGATAGATATTATGACAAGATAAATTTGTTTTCTTTTTTCATATGGATAAGCAAACATGAGAAACTAATTTTAGTGCTGCATTGAATGGGTTGTACTCTTTTCTAAGTCCAGTCATATAAGAATGTAAAATTAATTAATCTGTAAGTGAACCACTTATTTTATTAATGTCGTACACAGCTATAAAATCACAAAACATGTGAGTATGCATGGCGAATTCATATCACCATCTTCAGGCAATAAGTTAATTTGATGCAATTTTACATTTGTTGGTAACATACTTGGATTTTGGAAATGGGTCTATTTTTCTCATAAATGTCATACATTCATTAAAATGAATAGCAAGATAAAATTATCGACATGTGTGTGGAAACAGTTATAAGATATATGATCTGAAGTTTCATGGTGACTAAGTATAAAGGGTTCTTGAGCTACCAGCCATATCAGGTGGTTGAAAGGTGAAAAGTGTTTTTGCCTTTCAACTGCCTGAGACAGCTGGTAGCCCAGGAAGAACTCAGTAATAAGATATTTACAGAGCATAGGATGTTTTAGGTTTTGGATTACTAGAAAGATGGAAGGTGTTAGATAATCAAATTGATAATACAATTATATGTTTGTAGACATTACTATATACAACATTTTTAACTTCCATTCTTATCTGGTTGCATGATTTTGAAAGAAAGTGGTTTTATTGTTATTATTATTATTGATAATAGAACTGGGTAGCTCAGTTAGTATAGTGACTGACTACGGGCTGGACCATTGGGGTTCGATCCCTGATAGGGGCAGAGGATTTTCTTGTAGCCTCTGCATCCATACTGGCTCTGGGGCCCACCCAGGCTCCTGTTCAATGGGTTCTGTGGGGTTCGAAGAATTATACTGTGTCCACAAGACGTCACACTCCAGAATAACACATTTTTTCTAGATAGTAAATTATGGTCAGTAGTGACAAGTATGGTCTCATATCTTAATAGTTATGTTAGTTGTGAAAGAACATTTAGGATAATTTGATAGTATGATGTACTGTCATGTTGTGTTCTGTGAAATTAACATTTGTGTCATGAATTCAAATTACTATTCTTTTCAATCTTTCATGGTATCATATGACAGCATATATTGCATTTGGTTTCACAGAGAAATTGATTTATATTTCAGCACCAAAATGTGTCTACAAACTGTATGTATGTTTTACTCACATTCTGAAAATTCTTGACCACAAGAAAGCAACATAAAATTTCACTCAATTGATTATTATAAGTTCTCACTTAAGAGTTCAGGTGTCTTGTTAAATCATTGTAACAAATGGTACATATTAATAGGAAAATGATACCGCATTTTATTCAAGTCCAAAACCTTCTGCATTTGAGATGGCAATGATCAGTTTCTGTCGTAGCAAGTCTTCATTCTCATACGTTGGTAACACCAGCTGATTGAAGCATGTATGTGCTTCTGGGAGGTTGTCAGGTTTATTGGTGACCTTTGTTATTTTGAACGTCATCTCTCCCATGCCACCTACTGGCACGCGATCACTTCCAGTTGCAAACAGCAGAAACTTCTTTTTCAGCTCATCTGAGAGTGAATGCAGCACTTCCCAGAAGTCTCTGTATGGATGAACAACCCATTTTAAATTATATCTCTTTCACTTTCTCTGTGGAGTACAGTCCTTTTGGAAAAGCTAACAGTCACTCAACTGGTCGATAAATTCCCTGTCTTTTATGAAACCTGGAGATTTATTACTGTGTTCACATTGCTGTGAAAATCACATGTTAGAAAGGAAACTTATTTTCTGTGGAATCAAAGGAATTCTTTTTGAAATGTCAGGCACACCGTGGATTGATACAAGATACTTACATGATGATGGGATCATCCGCTTTGTAACCATCATACTCTGTGACTTTCCTGAGCTCATTGAGATCTAGTGTAGGTGATCCACAGACTAGCATCTCTACTTCTTCTGGTCTCAGCATCTAATTTACAGAAACAGCACTGTAGTATCCATTAACAGGTCTTTATAATGCAGAGATATGTTTCATGAGATGAACAGCATGAAAGTGTTTGGTGATAATGAGTATTAAATATGGGAAATACATGCAGTAATATAAACAGTACAATTAGGTAATGAATGTATGAAGAGTTTCATGTTATTTGTTCAGTGACTGATATTTTAAACATTTTAAAATATGATGGGAATGTGAATAAAAATAGGATAGTTATTGATCCACTGCATTAAGAACAGATGCAATAATTGCATCTGAGTATGGCTATCATCAATTACTGGTGATGATGGTAAGCTGTATTCTGAGAAAGATAATGAGAATGCAATTATAGTGGCATAAAACAGTACAGATTCCACGTTATTTGACTTAGACTAGGTGAAAAGGACAATTAAGAATGTATAACTGAAACATGCAGTAAGAAACTAAATAAATATATAAGGTCTGTCTTTTGGGTTGTTACACCATGTAGTCTGGTAGAAGTTTACCAGTGTTTCAGGGGTGTGGTGATGGAACCAGAAAACAATTTAACATCTAAATAGAATATTTCAAACATAGTTCTGGATTTATTTATCTACTTTATACAGGTCATACAATGTGAGGGGGTGAATGATTAGAAAGGAGGAGCACAAGAAACATGCCTTCACAGCTCTCCTCACTACAGATTACATAGTGATCAACCAGGTTTGTTTCTGATATCTGTTTAATGAGACATTTGGTTCAGATATACTTACAATGAGAGCATTAGATGCACAGACACTGTGGAATCCTAGATAAAAGGCTCGAAATTGTTCGTATATGGCAGCATTCAGTATCCAGTCCAAGTAGAGTTGTACATATTCCTTACGATTCTCATTTGTCACGGGGATATTTTCCCCACTGTCTTTCAGTTTATATGTTTTAACATCACCATATTCCTCCAGTGACACCTAATAATACAAAATCACAAGCATTTTTCTTAATAATGCTGCATATACGACATTTATGATCAAATCAGAGAATGGAATGAGCTATAAATTTGGCACATATTGGAGAAATGAGAAATATATACATTTTGGTTGGAAAACCAGAAGAGAACATTTGGGAGACATGGAGAATATTTACAAGACTATGATGCATACAGAATGTTAATAGTTTAACTACGTACTCTTGGGAAAATTTTTGAGTCGAAAAGCTTAAATAAACGTGGGTCCGATCTGCAACGGTTTGTCTAGAAAATGCTTCCGCACACTCTGTGCATTGGCTGGGTTTCAATAATTAGTTCACAAAGCTGTGCATGTAGGCAAGACACGGCAGTCAGTACTTGAAGACCGCTTGACAACTTAAGGTACAATTTGGCTGCACGCGACAGAGACAAGCGACCGAGGCAGGCGACAGAGACGGGAGACGGACACATCGCAGCTTGTCGCCACACACTTCTGAGGTGGCGACCGAGACATGCGGCAGAGTGTTTGTTTTCTTTGTTTTGTTGAGACATACGTGCACATATTCTGTGAAAAATGAGTACACAAATGCTTCTAAAAAGGTTACTCGAAGAAGAAGAAGAAGATGATGTGTTGCTGTGTTATTTGTTGCGAAAGAAACAAAGAAAACCTATGAGTTCAATATTCAAAACCAGACGTGAAGAAGGATCTTTCTGTCGGTGGTCAGTGGTCGGTTTTCTGCTACTAATTCTACCAATTGCTCATCTTGGTCACCAGTAAATTTAATTTCTGCCATTATTTTACTCAACAACACACGTGCTGCCTGAGCCCGTCGCGAGACACTACTGGTCCGAGAGCGGTCCCCTGTGCTTTGTCTCTGTCGCCTGTCTTTGTCTCGCGCTCGTAATTGTACTTCATACGATTGTACAGAGAGCAGACAGGAAGCGACCAGTCTCGGTCTCGTAACTCTGTCGCCTGCCTCGGTCGCTTGTCTCTGTCGCGTGCAGCCAAATTGTACCTTTAGCGCTACTTGCGTTTCCTAAAAGGAGAGCTGCCATTGATGTTGGAAGATGTTACTTTGCTAACCGGGCAAGAGATGTGGCTGCAGCAAGATTGCGCAACCCATTTTGGTAGGCCGGTGATTTCATTTCTGAATCAACAGTTTCAAGACAGTTTAGATGGCCGAGGTGGCCTAGTTGCTTGGCCAGCGAGATCACCAGATCTTTTCCTTTTTTTTGGACTACTTTCTCTGGGGTTACATGAAATCCCTGGTGTATGCCATCAAGTCAAACAGCGGAGGGGTGAGCTGCTGAATCGAATAATAAGACTCTGTGAAGAGGGCTGTTACTTTAATTACACGAAGGGCTCAACTGTGCATCTTCAATCAGGGTGGCCATTTCGAGTCGCGTAAATAACGTGAGTAATTGAAAATGCAGTTTAGAGTGTAGTCTAAACTTAAAAATAATAATAATAAAAACAACAACAATAACGTAACCTAAAATTAAATGGAAATAACGTAAAAGTTACAAATGCAGTGAAATTCTCATTCCCATTTTCTTGACAAACCATTGCAGATTGGACCCATGTTTATTTGAACTTTTCGCCGTAAAATGATCACAAGAGCACGTAGTTAAGCTATGGACATTCTGTATAGTGATTTGTAGGCTTGTGACCATCTAGTGCACATTTAACAAATTGTTTGAAAAAATCAGTGGTACATTTTAATTCTGAAACACTACTTGTTTTGCAAGTACAGAGTTTACTCCTGTAAAGGTTAGAACCCTGTAAATAGCACACGTTTTTTTAGTGTGGTCTGAGTTTAACTGTTACACAGGAATTTAATTACACCAGTATTCATTATTGTGAACGTTTTCTGTAAGAGTCTATGCTACTTTTATAGGGGGTGAACAGTATTTTTGTTATACAGGTATCCATTATGCTATTTTACTGTAATAATTGCTATAGTTATACCATAGCATTTATTCTATGTTCAGATTAACAAGGCAGGGAAATTTTCTGATTATCTGAGTGACATTAGTTTCTTCATGCATTTAGTTAGTTCTATAACTCGTGTTTCAATGCTGAACCTAATCTGTGAGAAATGAAAATCTAATCAGTAACTGAAAAACAATGAAGAAGTTTATTAGTAACTTAAACATGACTGTCAGTTCATGCAGTGTTCTATTTAAGGGAGGATTGAAGAGTTTAAAAATATCTCTATTTCGTAGACTTTGAACTTCTCAGAGCTTTTCTGCATTTTTTTAAATTTCTCTTTTAAATTAATTTTGAGAGTTCCAGTTCCTTAGAACGATCTTATAAAAAAATGAAGTGTATTTCCTCCACAGATAATAATCTGTATTCATACATTTTAAGTCAGTAAAGGTGAACAGTGTTTTATTAAATTTATCCGTGAAGATTTGACAATTACTTTTAGACTTATGTCACTTGCCAGAACATAACTGTAAATATTATTTTCTCTGTTTGCTAATTAACACATTTACCACCAAACATGTCAAGCAACGATGGCTATCTCGTGGGTTGTAGCACCATTTAGTCTGGTAGAAGTTTACTAATGTTTCAGAGGTCCTTGCTGCCCCTATCATCATTGCATTACAACCCAGAAGACAGCAGTCTTCAGACTCACTGCTATGAAAACCTCAAATCCTACAGGTTGTTGTTGTTGTGAAACAACAGGAGTTCTTGGATCCCATTTCTGCACAACATTAGGTTTCAACAGTGGGGACCCTTTGGTCCCATTGTTGCAATGAGGATGTCAAATGTGGTCTTCTGGGTTGTGATATTATATAGTCTTGAACACAACTTCAACCCTGAACATGGAGGTGATACATTCCTCCAAAATGTTGGTAACCACTTACATGGCAGAAGACCACAACTGATATGTTCAGGCATTGTTTATTTTAGTTTGTTTTGAAACATAAATCCATGTCATTTTGAAACTCTTGTCTTTTATGTAAAATTACTTGCTCACTAGGATCACAGATTACTTAAGAATAACACGGTTATGTGTTTACTTGACCGATTCAAGTACACGGAAAAGCTTACCTGAAAGCTCATGCACATATCTTCTTCAACATTACCCTCATACGCCAGTAATTCTGTAAGCCCACGGGACACATCCTGCAATAGAAAGATCTCTTTATACCACATTTCTGAAGTTGTTCTCTTGAAACCAAAGTCAAAGAACACCGTCACCATATATGGTTTTAACATCCAAATAAGTTGGTTATGGCAGAACACATCATAGGCCATTGTATCTTAAAAAATCCAAATTAATGGACAGGATCATCAGGGAAGTGACAGGGATCTTACTCAAATCCCACAACAGTCATCATTTTCAAAATTTAAAAAAAGTCAGTTTCCATAAATTAGCACTGAATGTGGCCAGTCTTGAACCAGAAACCTTAGTCACAACTGGCCTGTATCTTGGTCATATACCACAATGCACTAAAATACTTACTGGCATGATCTCAGCCAAGTCGTCCACAGTCGGTGTCTTGACAGAACCGACGTCTGAAGTGTCCACGTCAGGCACGACAGGTGGAGACAGGAGCTTCCGGTAGCAGATAGAAGGGAAGTGCAGGTCGAGAATAATGGAGTTGTAGACAGCCAATCCCATGAGCACTCCGATGAGATTGTACTCACGCAGGTTTCCCTCCTGGTCGGTACTGAACCAGTAGCAACGAGAGTTGGGATGGTAGACAAACATACCGTAGTCTGGGTGGAAGATCTGCCGGATGAGTAGCAGGAACCACTCTTTGGTTAACCCTCCCATATCTAGCCCTGGTTCCCCTACAAATGATACCTTCAGCTTTTTTTTGAGATCTTTCTGCTTGCTTGCAATCTGAAATAAATAATGGTGAAATGTTACAAGAACATACTTTCATGATACAGAGAGAGTAAGTGGAACATAAACAATTACAGCCATTGTGTAAAGTATGTTGTGTCTGGAAACTGTTCTTTAGGAACAGAGGTCAAAGTAGGTATCAGTACAGTTACCATTATCATACTGTCAACGAAACTTATAAAGCAGCGTTTCTCAACCTACCATTGGTGGTACGCAAGCCAATGTTGAGTGGTACGTGAACTAAATAAGAAAACCAAAAGATAATATTAACATAAATAAGTTTTCCCTGAATGCATTGGCTTAGTGGTACATTTAAAGTGTTAAATTAGATGGGAGACCAAGTCTACTTGTATTTTATGCGCTGTATGGCCTTTAAAGGTTAATGAGTTGTGTGATAACATATTTTACTTTCTTTCACATTGTAGTCACATCCTTTACATTTGAATGAATGAATGAATTAATTAATTTTTGTACCTGTTTAAAGACAGCCTATACACTGCAAGATTATGCAACATCAACTGAGATGAGATTATAATATTGTAGTATGAATTGGAAAGGCTTAGGGGAAAGCAGTTATGACACATTTCAGAGTACTATCCTGGCATCAGCTGGAAGGCACTGAGGAAAATGATGAAAAACTTAATTTTGTACACCATCACTGCTTGTCTAACCTGCTTTGTCCTTTGGTAATCAAATGTAATTCTACTATGGATGATGTGACTGCTATGTCAAAGTCATGTTTGACAAGAAGTAAACACAGTTTATAGTCAAGAATATTTATAAACACAACGGTCCGCAGTGGCCGTGCGGTCTGAGGCGTGGGCCTTCTGCCACTTAGTCGCTGGGACCGTGGGTTCAAATCCCACTCAAGCCATGGATGTCTGTGTTGTGCTGTCCTGTGTACAGGTAGAGGTCTTGCGACGGGCCGATCCCTCGTCCAAGGAGCCTTACCGAATGTCTATAGAGCGAGCCAACGAAATGTTGGGACCCGCAGTGCTCAGGCACTTGAAGAACGGGGCGTCCAAGTATCCCAGTACAGCACTATTCACTCACCTCATTGAGTGAGTCTGAAACGAGGTGGGAGCGCCTGACATGAATGTTGAGGAAGAAAATATCAATCTGTGGGGCTTGGTGGCGGGCAACTTTGGCTACCAGTGAACGCCGTGCTGTGAGAATCATTTGCTGCTCTGAATCCTGCAACAGAAATAATAACTTACTTAATTACTCTGTATCAACTACAAAGGTTTTATAGTATTGAATTAGAGGAATACATAGTTATGTGCTGTGAGGTAGAATGGGTCGTGGCGTGCTTTAAGATAGTGTTCTGCATTGTATGGAAGTGCTGAGGAAAACCATTAAATTATTCTGTCAGAACAGCTTATGCCCTGACTGCGACTCACCACCCACTTCTGTACAAGAATTTTTTTTACGTTTTCTGTAGGTTTTCTGAAATATTATAATTCATAATTTTATGCAAAGAAGTACATTTAACACTTTAGAAAGAAGTTTTTTCTTCAGATTGTATCTTGTTTTCAGGAAGTAAAATCACCCTATAAATATGTGCTTCTTTATTTCTTTATATTTCACTGTCCTAATAATTTCAAACTTAATTTTATTTTTATCTGGATTTATTTCTTTATCGTATTCAAATGATACATCATATCCAAGTTAATTAAAATGATAAACTTGTTCTAAAGTCTGTTTAGGGACAAGCTTTAGTGAGATAAAATATTTCCCTTGGAATGCCATGACCTTAGTTTTTATCTCGGATATTTTAAAATTTCTACAAGATCCTCGTAACATTGTCTTCCCAGTTTTAGAACCAATCATTCCTGTATTAATTTAATGTGTTGCGAACCTTTGTGAGGATTATTCTCTTGGCCACTATGCTTAATATAAAGGGGTACTGGCAATAGGAGAACTGTCCAGGTCGCTGAGGACTCTGCCAGTTAAAATAATCCTGCATCAGATCCATGTGGTCTAGGGCAGAATTGTAGAACTCCGTGTAGTCGAGAAGCGGCGGTGTGCTCGAATTATTTGCAGCATCTGAACAAAAAGAAAGCTTCAGGTATATTTCATTGTTATTATTAGGTCTTTGGATGAAATGAATAATATTAATACATTGTGGGGAGGTTATATGTTTTTCAGTCTGTGTGTAGGCGCTTGGGGGGAGAGGCGATATAGCTCCTACTTATTCTTAACCTCGGCACTAGATGGGGGTGAGTGGTTAGCATTGGATAGGAGGCTGAGCTGGGTAGACCCCAGATCTGGTCTGGACGCAGAGGCTGGAGGAAGAATCCTCTGCTTCCGCCAGGGATCGAACCCCAGTCGTCCAGTCCATAGACAGTCACTATACTGACTGAGCTACGCCAGCTCATATTGATTAGTATATATATCAGTGATTACACTGTTAAACTAATCTGATGTCATTGTCGCACATGTTTCAACAGTAAACTCAGCTCCCATTGTTGTGCAAGGGGTTTCAACAATAGGACCATGGTCACCATTAACTGCACAATTGCTCTGGTCATAGTGAAAAGTGGCGAGACACACACATGGATGAGCCCTTAAGGTGTTCTTCTGTTGGAATGTAAAGAACATGTAACTTTAATTGGAAAGTATTTGGAGGGAAACAGTCGTGGCTTAATTTAAGGTAATTCCCCGTCATTTGCACCGAAGTAATGACGAAAATTTCAGCATAGCCGGTCTCCAGGCCAATATTTTAACGCAGGACCTCCTAAATGTAAAGCAGAAGTGCCAGCCGCTTTGCCATAATTTTCGGGATGAAATATAATCCCAATGGCTGATTCATTAAACCAATATTATGATGGACAGTGTAGAATTCATTTTGTTACCTGAGAGTCGATGCTGTCATTAAAGGACGAGAAAGTGGAATGGGATATTGAGAGACTCTACATTTGTCATGGAGAAGATAGAATGATTTTTCTGACTCTTAATGTTACCAGGCAATGCCTGCTCATCCTGGCAAAGATAAGATGTTGGGAAGTGTTCTATTCTATCTAGGCAGCAGCAGTTCGTTTCAATTATTATTGCAGTTGTTTTTGTTGTTAATTTATTAGTTTCAAGTTTTATAGAAGAATTTGAGTACCATATTTGCTGTAGTGGGGTGTGATATTTACATGTGGATGACTACGTAATAATGATGGTATAACTTTGTACTTTGTTTCTGAGAACAATTGTAGTTACAAGATGACCAGAATACTCACTGATGAGGGCCAAGGTCTTGGTACCAGTGGGTATCCACCAACGACTCTTACTCATGGGTGGCAGCGACTTGTCTGCAGGAGGAAACTGCCTGATTGTGATGAATTGCATCACGTGACGTACAATCATACGTAGCTTCTCCACTTCCAGTCTAAGATACAAAACAAATTTATATTTTCACACTGGAAATTGAAAATATTTTATTAATCCTTGGCACAGGCTGAGAAGTAAAATACATCATTCTTGTGATTTTGAGTTGCAAACAAAACATTAACCCTGTTTTAAAATGTGTAAGTTTTTATTAGGATATTTAAAGCGTGCATGGATGGGACAAGAGGTGTACACTGGGTATTGGTCAGGAAGCCTGGGGGGAAGAGACCGCTGGGGAGACCTAGACGTAGATGGGAGGATAATCTCAGGCGGGATATATGGGAGATAGGAGTTGAAGGAGACTGGATTTTGTTGGCCCAGGACAGGGTCCGGTTGAGGGCTTTGGTTAATTCGGTGATGGATCTTCGGGTTCGGTAAGCCATCTAATTAGTTAGAATAAATAGTTTCCACACATAATCTTTTAAACTTCGCATTCTGAATGCTCCTAGCTGAAACAGAAAACTATAGTAGATGAAGATGGCTATCTCCTGGGATGTAGTGTCACATCGTCTGCTAAGATTTCTACCGACATTTCAAAGGTACTTCTTACCTCCGTCATCAGGGCGATAAGTACTCATGAAACGTCAGAAACTACTAGACTACATGGCGCAATAATGCAGAACACAGTCATCTCAATAAATAATGTATTTTATGGCAGTAATATCGAATATTAACAATGAACGAAAGGTCTTTGGATATGTCTCAGAATCGTCGTGGACTTGTAAGCAAGAATAATTTGGCCCCAACAGAAAAATGAACACCGTCCATCCGTCACCTTACTAAATCAGCTGCCAGGCTTTATAATTATGTAATTATTTTTCAGCTGCCACTTTTAAGAATGTGAAGAATTAATTCTGAAATCGCAAATCATTTAACTCGTGGGACGAGGAATCTGGATAAAACAGCGCATAAAAACGCAGGCATACGTGATAATGATCTTTGTCGGGAGTTGCCTGTGACGTGCATTCCCAGCATCTGTATTGAAATTCTGGGGGAACGAAATGGATTTCGAAAGTGAATCTAAGAATCACATCTTAAGTATGCATCACTGTGGACAAGATTAGGTTACTAATGACTTTCAGCGCACGATTCTGCTGTGTTGATTTTCCAGCCTGTACAAGTTCTGTCCGTTTCTTATTGCTTTCTAATTTTAGAACATTATTATTATTTTTTCTGTTAATGACGTTGCTATGACGTCCTAGGCGACGGATCGTTGATATTGCGACACGCAACGCACTCGTCGGTATGATGCTCGTGATTGCGTCATCATGTTGCGTGCTGTCGTAGTGACTTCATTCCGTTAGCACTGCTTGTCTTCCATCCGCTCCCGAGTCGTCGTCATACGACACGAAAACTTACCACCCCCGACCCCCATATATTAATCTTTATATTTTTAGATAGGGCACAAAAATACAAAATGCACAATAGCAAGATTTCTTCAGCTACAGTCTGCTCTTTGTTTCTTGGTAAATACAATTCTGATTTGTGATTCTGATTATTGAATATTTGAATTCTGTGCAATGTTCGAAGAGTTTGTTAGCTTTCGGATTCTCACGGCAGCTTGTATGAAGATGACCGTCTTCTGGGTTGTCTGTGGTGCAGCAAGGCAGAAGACAGTCGTCTTAGATCTGTCATCTGTTATTTATATTGTAGTTCGCACTGAACTGTGGTGACAGGCAACAATATACGAGGTCTGTTCAAAATGTATCGGACCTTAATTTTTCCCACGGAAATAAATGAAGCACGGGAAGTGTCCTCCGGTGGGGGGGGGGGGGGGGCCTTCATGCGCATTCGTGAATATTTTCCCGCCCGCAGAGAGCGTCAGTCGCTGGCAATTTTGATCCACTTTACTTTCGATGTACTTTTTATAAACAGTACCTCATTCCGGTTGTCCCACTTCGACAACAGGAAAAGAAAACATGACAGCAAAAAATATAAATTTACTCCTGTTTTTGATGCCGGTAGATGATAAATCTGCAGTCGGTCATGTAAAATGTATAGTGTCTGATCAGACGATAAACACCGCTACAGTTTCTGTACTAAATATATTCTGCGTTTTGAAATGCATCGTGACTGATAGTAGGAGATCATTTAATGATAGTATAATGATTTATACCGTGAGTTCAAAATATTCTCATGGCCACAACTCCTGCGCTGTGGGGTACGAGTTTCTCTGAGAAACGAGAAAAAAGTCAATTTAAAAAAATGAAACGGGCGTATACACAATATGAGATCCAGCTTTAAAATAGGCATAATAGGTGTTAAGTAAGAAATTAAGTACAGAGGTGCGTGAAGAATCATCTGCTTTTCCGCCTCTGCAAATGTTTGTACATTGTGGCTGTGATACGTGTTTCTTAAGTGAAGATGTTTTTTCGACGATAAACCTAGTACAAATTTTGTAGTTATTTTAAAGGCACTATGTAAGATGTTATCAGGAAGGAGACTGTCCTGCGTTATCCGTTGGACTGTGGGGTGTCCGCTCACATAAGGAAACCTTTAAGTTTGGAAGAAGTCAGATATGAAAGGTGAGATTTGAAACTATTTAGAATCGCAGAATTTTCAAATAGAAATTAGGTTAGGTTAATTTTGTGAATGAATTAAAGGATTGGTATTCTACTCGTAACACAATTTTTAGTCTTTTACTACACTGAAGCAGTGGCGCTATTCGACTGCTATCTGTACGAGAATATTGACGCAATGGAGTTCTGATCATTTCACGTGCGCTGTGACTTTTCATTTTGTTTCATATGTTCTGTGCTCAGTGCTAAGAAACACATGACCCGACTTGTTTTCGTATGTAATAACCTCTTTTGATTCAAGTGAACTTGAATGATGTGCTTAGGATAGAGAAACAAGTACAGTGAGGAGATGCAGAAAAAGTATGTGAACCCATTTCTGATATCCTGTCACAATTATGTTCCTTTATGAAGCAGAATACCGAGGCTTTATTTTGACCGAATTATCACGTAAGGTATTAAGTTTGTACTCGCGGAAATGTGTACTAAATCCTGCAGTTATTAAACGAAGTTTGAAGTTCGCCGGAAGACTGTAGGTTTGTTTGCACGCCAGTCTGGAACATCGCGTCTGGTCGTGCATACGTAGACCTGGGGACGGACATGTTCAGTACCTTATGTGATTGAGGTGTGTACCCACAACATATAAACTTCAGTGCATAAAACAGCAGTTTTATTGCTGTTAAGTCTGGTGCTTTAACGATCCTATACTTTCATCTGTTCATTATACTAAAATATTGTACTGCTGGTATAAATAGAAGAACTAATTGCTTGGTGCTGTTACAAATAAATAATTAAGTACTTATGAAGGTGCGAAGGCTGTATGTAGATTATAGTTATAATTTTTTCGATACGTGCACGTGAAAATCCCACCGCGCAACATAAATGCGTGACATGGCATATACTATGAACATACACGCAGTTTTAATGCTAATGTCCTGACGTTACGGTGAGACAGAAATAGATTTAAGTAACACCTACATTTTCTGAACAATAATGTGGGTCATACAGAAATAAAACCAATTGCATAAGAACAGTTTCTTCCTACTGATCAACATTGGCTTTGTCTCAGTCATAAAAATAAAATTATTTCTGTGTTGTTACGATATTAATTTGGAGACGACATATTTGAATAATTTTTCGTTTTTATTGCCACACTTGTCGCTTATAAAAGATACCAAATTATTTTGTTCCAAAAGATTGTAAACTATTTAAGAACATTCTTGTTTATTTCTGACCGTCACTGTCACACACTCAGTTCACAATCTGTTTCCTTGAACTAAATGTTTCAGATTATCTTTTTTTTTGATTCTCTGGATGCCACAAAAAATGATCGAATTATAGGTTAGAAACGTTTTTTGACATTTTAATCTGTTTTGATTAATCTGATACAAAACAAAAAATCGGAGTGAAAAAAGGAACATTAGAGGTTATGGGACTTACTGCTTGAACCAGTTGACGAGCAGATGATGGTCGGTGCTAGACTGGTTCACTATTTGGCGTAGCAGGTGCGCGAAAATCGTGTACGAGGACTGAGCAGCGAACACCGGGTTCTGCACTAGCACAAACAGGGCCCGCACATCGTCCTTGTCGTACAGCCTAACCAACAGATTTCAAGAAATGTGCAGTTCATAACCTCCAAATTAATTTTTTAACATGCTGACTCATTAGCTACAAGAGAAAATTACAGAGTAAGCAAAAGGAGATAAAATATATACTTAGTATGGAAAACAGAAAAAAGATTAAAATTAAGCTAAATGCATACAATAATTTAAACACCTTCTAGAATCGAGATGTCCTCAAAAGATAGCACGTTTCGGCCAAAAATATGCACATACCATTTACAACAGTGGCGAACCTGGCTGAAGGACTGTCTTAATGCACTGCTCACACTAAAAGTAGACAATTATCTTATTTGCCTTTTAGACACATGAATACCAATAATGTCCATAATGGAATGACAGTCAATTTTGTCCTTGGAAACACTGATAAGAAATAAAGTGCCAAGATGCCTTCGTCTGGAAAGTGTTATAAAACTTAAATTACTTCGAATAAGTCATTATTACGTAAAGTATCATAAAAAATAACACATTTTGTCAAATTTTCATTGTGTATTTTCTAGTTTATTAGACACAGTCCACGTAATCTTATTCCATACGACAGAGGCATGCTCTAGCTTAGACCTGATTATAGCAATATACAAAACAATTAGACTGTCTAAGGAAACGAGAAATTACGAGCAATAAAACGAAAAAACCCTTCCCTGGTGCTTGAAGATAAACGTCAGCATGACAATGAAAATGCAGTTTACTATATGACGTAACAACTCGAACTTTAGGTATTCAGCACGCAAAATTAAAATATTTTTGACCAAATATTTAAATGTATTCAGTCTTACATCCAAATGATATAATTGTTGTTTTCAGATTGTCGAGTTCCATAACGTTTTCCGCTGTTACACTACGTCACCTATAAGAGCTTTACAATCTTTAGCAAAATTTGTTTCCATAAATTATCAGATAATCGGCACATAAGATAAATTTGGAATGATTAATTTTAGCAGAATTATCGTTGATAAAAGATGGAAAACAAAAGAGGTTTTCATATACGCGTTTGTTCGTAGTCTGAAACCTGTCAGCATTATTCCGTCAAGAATTACTGATAATATCGCTTGTCAGTGCACGCACTTCAGCTGTCTGGTAGGGGCGGACGGTGTTCAGAAATTTTGCTGTCATAAGTAATGAAATGTTTCAAACTGAACAGAACTAGGACTTACATTCTGTTTTCCTCGAGAAGTGCATTGATGATAGATTTCAGCACAGTCTTGTGGATTATGGAGGGCTGGAACAGAGTAGTTAGAACATGGAAATGAAAAATCCTGTAACATGGTCTGCGCGACACTGTTTTTATTAGACAAATGATGCGAGTATATATATTAGAATTTTCTTATATCTTTCCAAGAAACATCATCCTAACTATTAAAATTGTACTGCTTGTATTTTTAACTGTAACGGCCGGTAATTCTAAGGATATCGGAAGAGAAATAACCCAATAAGAGTCTGTCTACTTGTACTCATGTTTCCCCTTGCAAGTGAAATTTCTTAACAGCAACAATTGGTGTTTTCTGAAGCCAGAACTCATCGTAATCTTCCATATGAACATAACGCATAATTAAATCAAATTTAGTTCAGCATTTTACCCCCCTAAGCAAATTGGATTTTTGCTATTATTCCTGCAAATTGGAAAGATTTTTGAGGAAGTTCACACAATCTTTTCTATATCCACAGAAGAAATATTTTAGTTGACACCATGACTTGGATTATGGTTGTATATAATTTTCCACAAAGGATGAAAGGACCCTTTTTGTTCATATAAATAAATTCACTATCAGCTGATCACAAACTAATTTGAATCATTGTTGGAAAAAAGATATTTTCCTGCGTTTCGTTTACCAGTAACATTGCCACTACACTTACTCTGCAGGAAAAATATGTCAATGTCTGTCTGTTCCTTGGATGTCATATTAACTCACCATTTCCCTCAGCGTGTCGTGAACTGCGTACAGAAACTCCATGTTTAGGCCTGGCTCTTCTAACTTCGCTCCTTCCTCGTCCTTGTTCATCTGAATTAGAACGGGGAAGTTTAGTTTTACTGATTTGGTCAAAGTATAGACAGAATGGCGCATAATTAAATCACCTGTAGGAAAGCAGGAATATTTTATGCGCTTTTCACGTTCTCTTGCCTGTAATTCTTGTACAACTTAAATAATTTACGGAAAAAAGCAAGTCCTGCGTTAAGATTCGCTGTAGCCTTTCGGGTTTTAAAATGTCTGCGAAATTCTCTCTGCGTCAAAGAAATTGAGCAATTGTTTTGTAAAATAATTCAAAAATTTCTGCACGCTGCTGGACTATACAACTGTTTGTAGCAATTTCCCTCGCCTCTACTTTATTTCTGTAAAATAAAACTAACAAATAAAACATTAAGTTATTTAAAATGGATCGATTAATTATGTGCCACCTTCTAAATTTACAGGAGCGTGTAACTCATGCCCCAAGGTTGAGTTATTTCAGAACAGGCTGATGAAGAGAATTTTTGTACTAGAGAGTAAACGTCCGGTTAGCAATGTAGGACCAGACAACTAGTTAATAGGGAATGTCCCAAAAAGATATATACACACTATAATACGGGATATTAACCTTGCTAGGCTGTAAAGGGATAATGAAGCAGAACAATTATATTAATTTCTAGTTGCACTACATCGGAAGGGAAATATTATCGACTTTCGATTGAACTGTATACAACACAAGAAAATGTAAAAATGCTAGAGAAAAAAGGTGTGGCGGTTTTAGCTTGATACCGTAATGAGTGGATGACACGGAAGATAATCTCGAAGTTAAACGTAGCAAACGTCATTTGTGTATAGAGACCAGAGGTATATTAATTCGATAATCCATTTGGGAAAGTGTGACTGATAGAGGAAGTTGTGTTCCGTTGTATCGATATAAAGCGAATTTCTGGTTCCGGTTCCTTTCAACGATATTTGAAGAGCAGTGAATCGAGATTTTGCTGCTGTGTGGTCGTGTGAAGTGTTAATTTATAATTGTTTCAGTGATAGGTGTCGATACACGTAAAATATCCGTGAATATTGTGCTTCATGTTATTGTATCATAATACTAGGAACAACTGTGATAAAGTTAACCAGTCTTGTATTGCTGAAGATCGTGAGATAACCTAACATTAAAGAATTGACAAAGGCGCCATGTTGTAATTCATGTCCATTGGCACACGAGTCAGGTAAGCTTTATTTGCAATGGTGATTTGTTGGAAGGTATATTATTTAATGTCGAATTATATGAGAGAATAGTTTTTTTCGTTTATTTAACAGCGCTGACTCAAATATCCAGATTACTTGCCGTCGAATGTGAACGTAGAGTGAGATAATAATTATTAAACTGGGTAGAAGCGATGGTAGTTAATACAAAGATCGGGATTCTAGTAGAGGTTCAGTGGAAAACTACGGGAATCGTATTCAGAATAGTAGGATATACGATGGAAATTTTAATTGGAATCAATTGAATGTGAATCAGAAACGCTTTCTGTTACGCATCTTTGGGTATGGTTATGGATGTTTACGTAAGGTGAGTTGAATAAATGGGTTGTTCCTTTTAAGGTTTGGTGATGCCGAGAACGCCTTTACTCAGAATCGTCTGCTAATGCATGATGACGTCAGCGTCGATTAAGTTTATTTCCGGTACCGTTGTGCGCTTATAAGTGAAGAATGGCTAGACCGATTTTTATGGAATTTGTTTTGGTAATTACGTCGCGTCAGGCTAATCAAAACATTGCTCTCGAGTTTATGAATCTTTGTACACCTACAAGTTGTGATACTCTTCTGCGCGCGATGCAATAGCTGGATTTTTATTAATTTTGTCATGGACGTAATGCCATATGTGAGTATTCCAAAGTAAAATATTTTTAAATTTCCTACACTGCAATAAAAACGTGACGGATTCTTGAAGTCATGAGATGGAATGTTGATGACGGCGTAGGGAATCTAATATAACCCAATCCAAGCCCGTTACAAGTGATATCCGTTGATAGGATGTGTAGACATAAATTAATTAAATTTGGAATGGACGTTGCGTAAATGATTACTTTTCACATTCCTACGCACGGTAATATCCACGCTTCTGCTATTTGGAAATTTATAGCATTGCAATTCAGATACATGAATAAATCCTCAGAAATACTGAGCATCGCTTCTGTCTGTATTTTCTTTCCATCTTGAAAATGTAAATGCATTTTCACTGCAAGTAACAATCCATTCCTTCGATATGTAAGGACGGCAATGTGTATCCTTCAGACACAAATTACACATAATTTACCACTAACCTGTGTATATTTCTATATACTTCCACCAAAGTGAAGTATATAAATCGATGGAGCACATTCTGGCGACAAGTTGTAATCGCCAATCAAAACATATTACTTTAACCCTCATCATTCCTCGAAACAAATGTGGACTATACACAATTGACTTAATACACATTTATAAAGAAACACATATATAGCATCACGCCTATTCCTTTAATATTGCTCACTTTTGTTTAGATTACGAAAGGTTGACCAATTTCCTGTACATAAAACACGAATGTCTCATCAGCATGAAAAGTTTTTACACCAACCTAGTAATAAATTACATAAATTTCAACATACACGTGGTATTTATATCGTGTAATTAAGAAATTGAATCAGGAACGAACGCACCTAAAATTTAACAAAGCCATTGGTAAAAATACACTTTTCATATCTGATAGACGGAGGAGTGAAACACCAGAAATGAAAATTTAAGACGTGTATTTGTACAGGTGTTTTGACCGTGTACATGATAATGAAATACGCAGTTAATTAAGAATGTTTAATATGAAGGAAGTAATCCAAATCAAGATACACGGAGACTTACGCTTTTGGGGACAATTCGTCCCAGGATCGCGATATCGCCGTACTGTGTATAAAACGCGATACTTCGTGCATATCCTTAGCCAGTTCATCACTGTCGAAGAGATCCTTGTCAGGTTGACATGGAATCACTTTCACCAGAATCATAATATACGTACATCACACAATGGATATCGTCCGAGAGCATCTAACTTCAGCAGACCTCCCATAAAACCACTCCGTTTCAAAAATGAACACTGTCAGTACCGCATTCTTTGCGTACGAGGAAAAATTTCGCCTACTAGTTGAAGGTGCCGCCATGGCGTCTGGTGTCTTCGCAACCCCTTTTACTAGCAAAAATATTTATGACAAAATTTCGAGGAGGAAGACATCGTTTCTAGTCTGTATTAAACAAAATGCTGGCATATATATGTGGACCATGTATTTGGAATTTGACCACACCTACCACCCTCTCTTAGAGCGTGCGTCTGATATCTGAACTTAAGGTACCCAGGCATCAAGTTATTACTGAAAATTAGAAGGACGTTTTGGTTAACTGACGCCCCGACAACTCCCTTGGAAACGCTATCTACAGCAAACGAACCCACACACGTAGAGGCAACATTACGTAACCCATAGGTTCACAAGAGTTTTGTCATAAGTATCTTGATAGAGTAAAAGCAATTTGTGACGACCTACTAACATAAGGGTGGAGTCTCCCACGAGCTCAATACGCCATCTCTTGCTTCTTTAAACCATCTCTGCGTACGAAATCCATAACGGAAAACAGTGCCTTATAAACTACAATTTGATATGTGCTCACGCTAACAGAATTGTTGTCTTGGCTGAAAGCTTTTACGTGTTCATACTAGGGGCTGTTGCTACTGGTGGAAGAATTATCACATCGGGTAATTTGTCCTTTGCGGAAAGAACTTTGGTTTGGTGGTTAAGCTTGGAGAGGTTTGGATTGCTTTGCATATGCGGCTTGGTGGGATAGTTTTTGGTTGAAGGCCTCCGTGACTTGGATAGACGGACCTTGGAATATGTCGGACAACTAAGAAAAAACACGAGAAACATCAGAGTAGCCGAAGTGTTAGACCCCAATCGTTGCGTCGAATTGGCCGCCTTGTTAAAGGACAGAGAGGTTGGCCTGATGAGCACAAACCCTCCTCGATTAAATGTGGGTGATATAAGACAGCCCTTGGTTAGCACAAGTACTTTTAAGTCGAAATTATCAGGGAGTGATTTCACCAAAGCAACTAGAAATACGTAACACTAGAAAAATAAAATCATAATGGTATAAGCGTGGTGCAGGCAACATTAACGTAAGTGAATGTAAAGTGCGTCTAATAAGCAACAACTTACCTATCGGCTCCATGTTTCCACTAGAATAAACATCTACTGCATAGCACTCTGCTAGATTACTTTGTGACTTTCCGGTAAATCCCGCTAATGCCAGGAAGTTGTTTCTGATGCGTGACGTCCAGGGTACAAAGCGTGGGATGGATGTAGTTTCTGAATGTTTATTATCGCCTAGTGTGTAATGTGACACTCTGAAGAGACTTGCCAGAATGTTTTAAATAAGTTTCTGATTTGGTAAAGGAAAAACACGAGAAAAGATTTCGTGGATATTTCAGAAGGGTATGTTGGCAATAATATCGTGGCCTCAACTCATTCACCAAAAATTCTACCTTTTATTATATTTTTCTTCCCCTTTGGAATTTTTATTTAATATATAGTCTGTAATCAAACTGTGTGTTAACATAAAAGAACTGCTTTTCCCACTTTTCAAAATGGGTCGTGTTCCATATTTGACTTCGGGCTCCGTTGTAAGATATTTAGTTAATATTAATGGCCTCCCCGCCACTCAATTTATGCAGAATGAATATCAATGTACACTGACCTTAAAAAGTGCACAAATTTCGGCAAAGGTGTTGAAGCAGCGCATGTAGAATCGCTGTAAGGACGTGTAGTTTTCTGTCTGTTGCGCCCGGCGGACATCTTGTCTGGAAAACAAGATAGAACGTCACAATCTATAATAATAATATGAAAAACTGTATATTATTTCCAAATTATGTTATTAATATAAGGAATAATGTATATATTTGTTACAATTTTAGGAACTTCGTCACTGGAAAGAAACTTATATCGTTACATTCTAACTCCATTTCGAAAATCTAATAATTGCTTAGGTCGTGAAATTATCTTTCCTTTACTGGTGCTGGATGTTCATTAACGTCTTCATAAAATTACGCCACTCCACCTTACTCTTCGCCAGGTGAATCTGACACTAATTCTTACGCCGTTATTCTAGCATCCACTTTAATATTATCCTTACATCTATGGCCGGCTTTTAGAAAATGCGATTTATTATATTATTTATTTGAGTTACCTATTTCGGATTACATTCTTTGTCCAGTCACGTGACGACGTTAATGCCTAGTGAATAAGTCCTTATTTTTGGTACAGAACATACTTAATTAGCAACTTCACGTGCCCCTCAGCAGTATAATTATCCGAAACAAATGATAGTCGTTCTACTCATGTTACTTAAAAGAGCTGCATTTGAGGATGTTTGAGAACAAGGTTCTACAAGAACGTTTAGGCTAACAGAGATGAAGTAAGAGGAAAATGGACAAAATTTGGCTACATAATGAGGGGTTTTATAATTTTTACTCTTTACCAGATATCATTACTATGTTTAAGTCGACGTCTTTGACATGGGCGAAACATGTAGCATGAATATGAGATGCTGCATTAACCCAAATAACGATAAAACCTAGAGGCATGTTATTTTGCTTATGTTTCATTTGACGCATAGTTTAAAAAGTTCAATATTTTAAATGGTCTTTCGCGTTGTTGTGTAAAAAACGACAGTATACACGTAGCTTGACAGGGAAGCGATATATTTTGTGTTTGTAAAGGGAGGTTATGTTATGAAACATGCGCAGTTGGGATAGCGTTAGCCCTGCCAGTAATGTGTATACACTTTTACAGCCGTTGCCATGCCTACGCAAACAAAACACTTACCTTACACGACATGCAAAGACTTCTATGTATGTCAGCTCAGTCGAACTAGACGTAAAAATACCATTGCACAAAACATTTAGACAAGCCAACTGTGATCACTTTGTTAAATACATAAGGAATATATGAATAGTTAAAAAGAACTTCTGTAACAAAAATAAAACCAATTGGCCGTGAAACACATGTCAAGTGTTAGTGATTGATGTCTCGTACACGTCAGTTGTAAACAATAATTAATTAATAAGATAATACAAGATTTATTTACTACGACAAATGAAAGATGTCGGTTGTGATAATTAGCAGCTTAGATTGAAGTGTGCAGCTTTAAGAGAGAGTTTAAAAAATCTACATATTACGAGAAAATTTAAAATTATAAATGTAGTTTGATGATATATCAAATGATCAGATAAACTGGAGATAATCAGAGAGAGAGAACGATACAGAAAATTATCCATAAAATTGCCTGCTCCCGAGACACAGAGACAAAGGAAGACTTATTAGGAGTAGAGTAAAAGGCAATTTTAATTTCTGAAGCGCAAACGAACTTGACATTTTTTCTTAATTTATCTCCCCCAGATGCCATAACTGACAGTTTATATGGGAACAACGAATATATACAGCCACTAACACCACATTTCTCAATTTATCATAGTACCAACATGGCGACAATGCGAACCTATGAGTTGGCCGCATTAACTACACCTAATATTTGTTCCTCATACCTGGTGTGGCAATATATGTACTTTTTCCAGGATAATGTTTTATAAAACTTAAAATAACATGGCGTCTAGGCAAATTCGACAAATATCATTCAGTCTGTTGACGATAAAGAGTGAACCACTGGAATTTAAAATGTCGAATGAATATTGACAAAAATAATTACAAATTCTACGTGATATATTGTTAACTGCGAATAATTGTAAATTTAGCGACAGAGCGAAACTTTGAGGTTATATTTGATAAATATGCTATAACGCAGTGGAAATATGTAGTGGTGGAAATTATGGAAATGTATGGATCACTATGCAGTGCAGTTATTAAGTATTAGTTGCTAACAGAATATTAATATGTAATTAAATATTTCTTTACTTTAAATGTTGTTTTTTTTATTAATTTTTGGATAGACCAGAATTGTTACAACAGTTGTGTGAGCTTCTAATTTATTAACCTGGCAACCGTTTAGATGGACTTTTGTCTTTCATGCTGTTTCGCAGGGCAGGTGACAGGACTTCATATTTCCAGATAAATGTCCTCAGAAAAGCCTGGCATTCTCCATTTTTCATGCGAACTGTTTACGTGTCAGGGTTCATTGTTGTTAACACTCCAAATGTCGTTGCCTAGGCAACGCCAAGCTTGTTCGATAATCCGGTAGTTATCAAACGCTGAGATGCGTATTTCATTCGGACAGTAAATGCAGACGGTAGCTTTTGTTGGAGATGATATATTTGACACGTTAACATAATGGAATAGGACAAACTCGGAACAAAAAGTAGCATTAACGGCGCACTCAGAAAATCCGTGGAACTCGAAGTGCAATGAATAATTTCCTCACGAAGTTGAACTTTGTGTTTAGGCGGCATTATTTATATTTAAAAGTTTAATAATTATATATATATATATATATTATTTGAATGTAGATTACGCAGTTAGAATACTTGTAACTGTGGGTACAATGTTGTAGTTATTTGTAAATATTAGTTTCTTATGGTTAGTACCTCTGACCACTTAATTTATAGACAATGTTGTCAATTGTACCTACCATTGATTCAAATTAGGTTTTGTAGCTAGTTTAACGGTTAGTTAAGTGGTTTCTCGACATTTCCTGGTTGCTAGGCAGATAAGACAAAAGCAGAGTTTTTTAAGAATCGGCCCATTCGCTTTCTCAAATTACACAGTTTTTATTGCATTGTTTACAACTAAAATTTGTAAGAAAATAAATATTTTTATAAGCCTTACTTGGCTTGGGCCCACTTATATTTGGTTTTTCATTAATATTTTCACACTTTTCATTATCATGTCGTCTTGTAACAATTATGTCTATTTTTAGGGATACTACTTGTCATAATTCTTTTCTTAAGCGGAAATTGTTATCAACAAAGGCACAACTTGAGTAAGAATTAAGGTACACAAAACTTTGCGTACACAAACGCAGATATTTATTATTCCTGACAGATTTTGTCAAGAAACCAGAGTCCTTACGAATTCATTTTCGGCATGGAGTGGGGAGAGATTCCTTCATAGTCATTGTAGTAACACAGTCACCAAAAATAACTGCTACTACCATTTTCACCAATTTATGCCTTCAAGTTTTAGATATGTTTATTGGTGTGATTTAACTGATCATTAAAATAGGCCCGTATTCAATGACGGATAATAACATGGCATTGAGAATCGTCAGATTTTTTAAATTTGCACCGTTAATTTATTCTATTCAAAGCCTTGCGGCACACCGGTTGAGAACCACAGTTCTATCGGTCACACAATTAAATGTAGCAAAAGGGAGAGAGAACAGAAGTCTTACATAAAGTACTTTGTCGCTGGACAAAAAATACAAAATGTCATCAGTTATAAAACGATAGTATCATCTGTGATAATGCTAATTAGATTTTTGTTGAAGATGACAACCTTGTTGGATATTGCGCCGCGTAGTCTCATAAAATTTAACCGATGTTTCGGAGGTGTTCACTGCCTCCATCATCAGGTAGATAAACCTGAAATCTCACTTAGATCTTGCCTACCGGCTACTCGTCCGTCGACTACTCATACGACAGTTTATGTCGGCGTGCGTTTATGCGCGTGTAAGTAACTTGGTGGGAAATTCTAAACCAAACACGCAAATACGCAAGATAATCCCCAGGATTACGTCATTGTCCAGCCATACGGACACCAAACACACCGACTGTGAAAAAGTTATTGACCTCAGAGAACTGTGGAACTCTGGCGACATTAACAGAGGTTCAAGGTCAAATTCTAGCGAACGCACCAAAATTACTACGATATGCGTACACCTTTCCTAACTTGTTCGATGTACTGTATATTGAACGAAACATGCGTTATCGCTTGTAAGGTAGGCTATAGAACTTGAATCGCGCATTGAGGTATATTCAATAGTCTTCACTGTTAAGAATGAACGTTTCTGATGCTGTCTGAGCTCAGTGGGGTCATATTTACACTATAGGGAAGGAACTTCGAATCTCAATGCAGGCAAAGAATGAGAGAAACAGGAAGCTATTTCCTTGCACGAGTGAAGTTCGGAGTTTGGAGCAGCAATTGATTTAAAGGAGTGAGTGACATAGGATCAGCGGTCTCTGACATCTGAAAGACGTATAGAACAATATAAATAATTAATGTACCTCCGCGCCATTAGAACATTCTTCTTGGTTTTATCTAAATGTGTTGAGCTGTGTCGAACATGTAAGTACATGAAAAATGGCCGACTTAGCACGCCAGAAGATACACTGTCCACAGACCAATAATCCTAAAAAAAATTCAGCCTACAGACATTCTGTAGTAATGACAATCAATAAACATTTATGTTCGTCGTTGTCGTCGGCTTTTACGGATTTTACGTGAGTCATCAATATTTGAAAGGCGATGTAACAATACTCCCACACCTCCTCCTGTGGTCCACGTGGTATTTATTGACTCTCTTAACTGTTTTCAAAACACAAAACTCTTAATGGAACTTATTTTACTGTTTTGACACTTGTATTATTTTCATTTATTACTGATCTGTAAACACGACTCCTTACAGAAAAATATTACCAAACTTGTGACCAACAGTTGCGGTTAAAAGCTTTGTTTAGTCGCACACCTCATCAGAAATACCAATACAGTGACAGATTCCATACTGTAATTTTTTTAAAATAAGGAGTATGAAATAAATGTGTCATGGGAGTGTTGAGAAAAGCAAGCAGAAGTTTAATCGGGAAATTTGAGACCACTTCGGCGTTTATAAGGGTTACAATTAAAATTACCGGTTTCTTAAAGAGGATATGAAGATTGCTGTCTGCTGGGTTATAGCGCCTTGTAATCTGGTACGCGGCACTACAACCCAGATGACAGCCATCTTCATATTCACCGCCGTGAGAAACTCTTATCCTTCTGAGAGGAAATGAAAGTGGAGGTTTCTAGTACACACGCATTGCATCCGTGTAGGAGAAGTTGCCGAATAAGCACGGCGCTTTTCGTAGTTCTAAATGTAGTCCTTCAACTCATATTACATTCAAAATGTGCAGAAATTCATGCATGGACAACAGCCAGCAAAGATCGTGTAACATTTAGTAGCACAGCGGTAACACGTGACTCAAACTGAAGGTATCCAGTTCGAATCCCGACCTGATTGTGACAACACTGATAGGAATTTTCATGATTTTACTTAGTCATTACAGGGACATTTCATGATAGAATTTCCTCTTCCAAGTAGTTACGCCTCATTCCTTGCTACATAATCTCTTTAGGTTTCTAGAATCGTTAAATAACTGATAGTTGCTGGGACCTCTAAGTTTTTATCGTACTAGGTCTATATATGACATCGGTCCATGGTTCCTTTGCACCAATCTGCGGAATATTAGCTAGAAGATTATTTTCATAATAATTCGTGTTGTAAAGTTATGTGTTACTAACAGAACCTAATACCGTCTACAGAAAATACAAGGAGGCGGCACACATGGCACTACTTGCCAATCCTATCAGCCAGCCTAGTTTGTATTTATCTCCTATTTGGATACCTGTCATCTCTGAAGAAGTCCAAGTTGTGCATCGAGTTTCAAATTAATGGTCATATGTATTTATTCCCACCTTTTGTGAGTTTTTTGGCTTTATCGTGTTTAATGAAGTTTGATTTCTACTATCTATTCTTTTACGTCCCACTGATGGATGGTGTGGTGTTGTCTTTTTATTCCGGGACTTTCACTTTTTTACTTTACCCGGAGATAGGGAATAGCTCTATCTAGTGGGCCCAACTGAGTAGGAACCTGAAGACGGAGATAGAGCCCCATCTCCGAAACGTCGTTTTATGTTTTATATTTTATTGACTGGACGATGGATAATATCCAAGAAGATATTTATTCAAATGACTCATCACCATCGTCAAGAACTTTTAGATTTGATATATTGTAGTATACTTAAGCTGCCATTCATGAATATTATCAAGTGTTTACATAAAGTATTCCAGCTTTGCGATTAGTAAGAATATGTCTCAAGTTGAGAAGATAGATGACTCAGAAGACATCAGTGTCGAGTGGGTTGTATCACTTGGAAATTTAATGTATCTTAAGTGTTATGAACCACAAACATAATTGTTTCCGAACCGCAGTTCGCTGTCACATTGTGTGTATGTGTATATTATATGATATTTTAGAGTTTTAACTACAGTAAATAATTTCAAAAATATTTCAATATTTGAAACAATACTTAGAATTCATATTTTATGTTAACATCATCCCAATTAAATGTAGGCTATATTATTCCATCACGGATGTTTTACATGACACGTTTTCTGCAACATTTTATGATTGTAGCCTAACTACTAATGCGTTTTAATATTTAAATTATTTTAAATTTTCAGTTATTTATTCTATGAAAATACTAATTACATATGTGATAATTAAATGTGACTTAGTCTCATATCCACTCAAATTTAAAGTTTGATATAAATTTCCCCGTTTCTTCGTTTGTTCATAAAAAGCATCGGAAGTCTTCTACATCTTAACCTGTGCAGGGAACTAATAACTGCGACGAACTGATCCTTCATCTAAGGTCTGTCTTCAGTTTTCAGAAGTTTAAACGAAATTGAAACATCTTCACCATTACCCAAAATTGCAGAGGCCAATCGACGAATAAAAACAATAAAAACAAAAAGAATGGTAGCTTAAATAGGATTTGAATATGCTCACAAGAATTCCTCTCTGGTTTTCCTCCACGTGGGATACTGGGGAATGTCCCTAACTTCTTCTGGCTCCGAACACGTGAGGTTCTCGACACTCAGAACCGACCGAAACCCGGACTCTGGAGTGGATGCCGGACTCAGCGCCAACCCGCAGCTCTTTCCGTCACAATCCTGCACAAAGCAAAAATATACAAGTTATTTCCACCATAGTAGGAGGTCGTAATTTAGTTTTAATTTTGCGTAAAGCTCCTGTAACTAGTGAGGCTACAGATTTACTCCAGACGTACAGGTTTTGACATTTATAAATGCTGAAGCACTACTAACTCAAATTTTGACATATGTAGGGAAGTGAACCTGTAAATGCCAAATAGATTCGCCATTGAAATAAGAAGCACGTTCAAGTGAAAATTACCAGGAAGACCCCGAATTTTAAAAGAGGATGTTGAACACATAAGGAAATCGTGTGTGTGAAGTTCAGTTAGTTAGTATCTTAGTGTGCTCAAGATTGAAAATCTGTTACGGACGCCATTACTAAACTACATTAAGCGCATAATTTTAGTGCAACTAGAGTCGAGTGGACACGCGGATGCACATCGCAGCAACCGTAAAATAAAACTTTGTGAGTTGCTGAACATTTCAAAACAAACCGCACGTTTATGTCTTATTGAAGACAGACATTTCATGATAATGTGTTACCAACATTGAGTGGTGCTAGTGATGCTTCCATCTCATTTGTTCTTGCGTCCGCCATGTTGGTATTATCAGTTACAGGAAATTATAAAGTACGATATTAGTGTAACACAGTGTTATTGAGTGTTGGTTAACTTCGTTCTCTGTCTGTTCTGAAGATGGAAATAAAAGTTCGCCCTTCGAGTGCAGATTTGGAAGGTTTAAATTTATGTTCAATGCGAAGTACCACGGCGAATTTCAGCACTAGTGTCATTTTGTGTATAATTATGAAAATGATGATACGGCGTATACTGCGTAAAATGGAATATTACAACATGGCGACCGGGCGAACAGTTTTTCATTTGGCAAGTGGAGGTTCTCATGGCGATGAGTATGAAGACGGTTGTCTTCTTGGTTGTAGCGCCGTGGAGTCCGGTAGAAGTTTACAAACGTCCTTGTTACCTCCAACACAAAGGCGTTGAAGATGGCTCTGATGATGGAGGCAATAAGGAACTCCGAAACGCTGGTAAAATTTCTACCGGAATAGACGGTACTACAATCCAGACGACAACCATCAAGCGATGAACTGTTGCTTGGACACTCGTGACATTTGGTATGATGGGAGATGTCTACGTGGTTATATTAAATTTATCTAACTTCCATGCGAGTTTGAAAAATAGCAACATGGTGATGATGCGAACATTTAAATTTCTGTACCTTAGATATGGGCGGCAGAGATGTCTCGGATCCGGGTCGTAGAAGGAAATTTCCGAGGGTCGTGATGTTCACATTCCCCAGCCGACTGACCATGAAGCTGCCGATTCGCCCGTACCGTGGAGTCCGCTGCTCGGGGGATGGTTCCTGCTGTATTAATATGCGTGGTAAGTTCACACGAGGAAAAGACGGAAGTAATTCTATATTTCTGTTTTGTTATGATACTTCTGTCTTCCACTGGAATCTGCTGAAAGTACCTCCCTGACTCCCAAAGAGGTGTCCTTACATTCAACTTAAAAGTCACTGATAACAGGTATGGCCCACAGACTTTATAGAGACATCATCCCGTTAGAATGAAACGGGAGGACAACGACAAAAAATATCAACCGTGCTACGTCAATATTTTATACGAGGACCGCCTCCATTTAAATGCCACTTCTATTACCACAAGCAAAAACAAATAAATTTATTCTTTCAATTTTGTCCGGATTTTATGCAACAAATAAATTTGTCTATCACATGTTAGTAACTGGACATTTGATGGGACTGTACCAAATGGCTGTTAAATTTACATTATTTTTTTTAAACTTATTTATGTTCCATCAAAGGTGGAATAGGTCCGTCTCATGCATTTGAAAGCTGTAGTTAATTCATGATAACTGCTTTGTCGGTAGCAGTGAAAATTACCGGGGGGACAAAACATTGTCATACTATCAGAAATGTTACTTGATCCTTTAAAACACAAAGTTAACGTAACTAAAATTTATAAAATTCAGTTTCTATATCAAAACACAACGTGTCGCCATTAAAAAGACTTGGCTAATGTTTTTCAGCGAAATAATCGCTGTTTATTCTGAGGTCCATACGAATCCCCGTAAATACACTCTGTGGGAAAAATACAGAGTTACCACCATGCTTTAAATAAAAGCAAGAAGGACACACGTTAAAAGGTCAGTGGGTCAATCGACATATATCAGGGTGCACGTGTTTTGTGCAAACAGCACATGTCTGTTACGAACGACGAACTGTAGGTGGCCTAAAAAGTCTGGACGAAGCTAAAATATTGTGCAGCACGCCGCAATAAAGCATCGTGAATAATTTAACGAAGACCTACTTCCCAATCTCCGGCCAACCTGTCATTTTACGGACAACTTGTCATACCAGCAGAATGGTTGTAAATAGAATCGTGGTAAATATTAGTTTCTTGTCATATCGAGTCTCTCCTTTCTTTATTATTTTCTTTACTTATCTTCTTCGTTGATTTTCTTATCTCATTTATTATTCGGTTTAAGACAATGCAGATAATGGAGAAGGCAAACGGGGGGTATTGGATTCAGGGATAATCTTCTAAATCCAAACCAATTTGCCTAACGGGTATGTAAATCTGCTGAAACTGCGCTGTACAATGTTGAAACAAACTGAGAATGTAATGGAACAAAATGAACAAAAGCTTCTGACCAGAATGGGATTGAACTCCATCATCTATAGCTGGATCACTTTCGCCCTGGAAAGCATGAATGTAACAGTTTTGGAATAAGTCATGAAGGGGTACATGGCCAGATGTTATCCGAATGGAAGTACTGTCACCTCAGCTTTGAAGCCTGGTGGTCGACGAACTACTTGCGACTCAGTGGGATTTCTAGATCATTATAAATGGGAAATTCCTATAATGGTCTGAGATAAAACTCAACAGTGGCGATGTATTTCTAGCCATACAGAATGGTACTAATACATTTTGACAAAAAAGTATGTGTGTGTATCTCAGAGGACTGAGGGTGTTTGAGAACAGGTCACTGAGAAGAATATTTGTACCCAAGAGGCATGACATGCTAGGATGCTGGAGAAAGTTGCATAAATTGTACTCCTCGCCAAATATAATTAGACCGACCAAGTCAAGGAAGATGGGATGGGCTGGGCTTATAGCACGAATGGAGGAGAAGAGGAGGAGGGTTTTGGTGGGCAAACCAGAAGGAAAGACACTGCTAGGAAGACCTAGACGTAGGTGGAAGGAAAATATTGAATTGAATCTTAGATAAATGGTATGGACTGGATTCATCTTGCTCAGAACAGGGAACACGGTAATGAACCTTCGGGTTCTATAAAATGTTGGGAATTTTTTGAGTGGCTGAGTAAGAAAGCAAATATATCTCATATGCCTTAAGGTACCAACTCGTTCCGAGGAAAAGACGGGTGTCTAAGGACGTCAAATACCTTGCAAGAATGATACAACACGCAAAAAAAGGTACTTTGGATCACATTAGTGCAAGAATGACCTGAGACTCATCAATGACGTCGGTTTAGATAAGCGCACCAATGGCCTACGTGATGTGCCGTGGTGGACGCATTTGGAATGTCAGTTTACTCCAAAGAGAAATTTTTTACGATTTACTTTGTTACGTTGTTGATGTTTGCGTGTGGATGTGCATGTTTTAAAATGTCACTTTATGCTCGTTCGTTTGGTTGCTCTAATAACCGGGGTTATTTTTACATTTGGTTACATACACGCTACTTGATTACTCCTTATAACAGAAATCGTAAAAAGTCAACTACAGAACCCGTTACTTGGCTACGAATAATTTTGCGTACTTACGATGGCAGGAAGCCTAAAGCTGGGCAGGATCGGGTCACTGCATGACCTCTGCCCATGCACCCGTCCCGCCCCTACGCCCACGCCAACAGGCTGATGCTCCGTTCGCTGGACGATGGTTGTGGCAGCAATGTAAGGCTGTCCACAGAAGGGACACGCAGCCCTGAGCCGAGGCCCTGGCTGCTGGTGGTGGTGGATGGTCACTTTGCATGCTGTGCAAGTTGTCACACTCTCTTCACGACCCGTGGTCCCCGTGTCGTCGACTTCGTGGGGTGTCCCGTACACGGAAACCTCCCGGTTATGGCAGGAGCGCTGGGTTAAAAACAAAACTTATTTTGTTCCCACATACTGGGCCCATCACTACTAAATTTTTCTGACAATACGTTGTCGAAAGGAAGTTATGTTTCAGGAATAAGATATTTGAACGCGTTAACCTTCGTGCCGTAAACACGGTCTACTTGGTTTAAAGGAATGAAACCAACGAAACAGACAGAAGAGAGAAATATATAAAGGAATGGAAAGAAAGGTGAAACAATGAAGAAGAAAGGGGAAAAAGAAATAAGGAAAGACGGTGTGATATGAGTTAAATGTCATTCATTTTTTGATTATCTCATAGAATTATTTGATTCTCCTGACATATTATCAAAGACGCATTTGATTAATAGGATTTTAGGTTTTCACGGCGGCGAGTCTGAAGATGGCCGTCTTCTGGGTTGTTTCGCAGATGAGTCACCAGGGACCTCTGAAACGTCGGTAAACTTCTACCAGACTATACGGCGCACGAACCCAGAAGAAGCTATCCTCACGCATTTGTTCGTTCATCTGTCAATCGATTTTGTGCGTCATGGTATATTTAAGATGTAACATCATGGACATTTCGTTTTAACTTCGGAAACAGAAGAAATGTCCTTTAGTCGCACGTGATACAAGAATCACGAACTGGGCTATCGATTTGTTTCATTGTTGTAAACCTGGGAGTGATGTTGCAGGGGAAATATTATGGTGCATAATGTACCTGTGTTGAGTAAAACGAGTGCTTTTTATGTGTACCTTGCACAAAGTGCAAGACGACTTGTGTTCATTGATTCAAACGCGTAACCAAATCTTGTCTTTTTTCAGAAATCTTTATAATATCTACACATTTTGTGTTGAAATTTCTACAGAAACATTTATAGTTTATTTTTCCCAAACAGTAAACTAAACCTTTTTTCAAAGAACGACCGAATTTTTGCCTTTCCACTCCACGCCTTCGGCAAAAGAATTTTTGGCAGAAACACAAATAACACCGTTGAAACATCCACTGTAATAGAATTTTTTTATGTTTCTTGTTCCCGAGGCTAAAAATCTCTTTCAAAGTGTTTCACTTTGAATCACTTGAAGAAATTCATAGCGATGTAACAACTGCACTGAACTAACTGTTGGCAAGTGATTTCCAGGCATAGAAGAGGCGTTAGAATATGCTCATAAAGTCAGGATGAACTTTAATGATAGGCCTGTATTTATCTTTTGTGATGGTGGATCTTCGAGATTCCTGACGGGAAATTTCTAGACCAACCGAAATAACAATTCGTGACCAAAAACAATCCTGGACCATAGTATCAAATAGTTTATAAAAATCTTACCCTTTCAGTGTCGACGTCTTCAGCATCGTCATCCACAGAGCTCCTGAACGTGTTCTTGAATCTCTCCCATACCCACGACATAGGTACCGAACTACTGTTCATCCAAGTTTCTTGATCCTAACTAACCATTGCGAAGTGCTGCATCTGCAGTCTTAAGGAACGCGTTGTATTTTACGAAGCAGAGGTGCATGGATTTCAACGTGAAATCCCTATATCTGTGATACGTGTTCGCTGAACGCATTTGTTTTTAAGAGACTTTCTAATAACTGTATATAACAACCTTCTGAATTTATTGTCCTTTCTAACATCGTTAACTCGTCACTTTATGAAACCCTGAAAATGTCAAAAGAATTAACTTTAGAGCAGAAACGTAGGTGATTTATCGTTTAGGCTAACATTCCTACATTTTCAGGAGAGCCACGGTGACGCTCTGTGAGAGCTATCGATTTTTTCGTGTTTATTACAGTTTAATAAGTTTTGGTTCTGAATGTAATGTGTATTGGAATTAATATCAAGGGAATTCAATTTAACAGAACTGTGTTAACTTAAAGAATTCAGTCACCATGGCAACTGAAGCATTCCGATCCAATGGTAGAGTTGTAACTCTACAGTCTACATAAGACACAAGACGTTAACACTAACAGAACTGGTATGTTCAGTAGGAAATACGAATCATACGTCATACGTCACACGTACACACGCATATTCACGCCTAATCACGCACATTGCAAGGTTTTGGAACTGAACTTTACACCACCGACTATCGCGTTGAAGGAACTTCTCGACTCTAACGCCCCGTTGTCATCCTCTGGACAAAGACACGCTTCTCCCTCCATGACGATGGACATCGATCCACCCTCTCCATGCCTTTAACTGTTCCCCTCAGCAGTCAGTAAAGGTCACAATTTCTCCACATGCAACCGTTTTTCCGCCCCATTTATGTAATTAATTGCCATGTTAAGATAACATTTTTTTAAGACACATAATTTTTAAGAAAGACCTTTGAAAATATACAAAACTTTAATTTTATGTTTCGTATTCTCGTACGTTAGACTTTGTAACTAGTTCCGTATGACATTGTAGGTCTTAAAATTCAGAATTTTCATGCTTATAACGTATTTTGGTACATATGACTGAATGAGCAGTTTCGCGTTTGGTGTAGAACAGGTAATGTTTCATGTTTGGTTAATGGTTTAGATATATTTTACGTAATTTTTATGGAATAAAAAGTCAAAAATAATCACTGTTACTTATTACGTTTTGGAAGATTAAAGTCTTGTAAAGATGTGTTTTTAAGGTAACCCAAGGTTTCTACAAATTTAAATAATTTACTTTATTTATTTATTACATTTTTTAAAAACGGTTTTTCGGTAGTTCAGACTATACAGCGTCAAATAAGAGGATGGTAGTGAATAATGAATTTGAAAGGATGTGGAAGGAAGCGATTGTGGGCTAATTTACTTTATTTAATAATAATATTAAATTAATATTGTTCTCAATTTATACCTGTGGCAGTGTAGAACGTGTTTTGCGAATTTAGTTTTGATTGTCATTAAACCTAATTTTCCAGCTTCAACAATTTTATTTTGTGAAATAGGTGAGTGTAAATTGCTGTTTTTGCTAGCGATCGTGATGTGGGTATTAGAAGAGTGAATCATTCCGCTTTCACAGTCAGACAAGATCGTATTTCTTTTATTACGATGTTGGGTTTTCCAAGAGAGTAGATTGTTACGCATTTTGTTTCTTCCGTTCGCCACTGGCAGGAAGTGACGTAACGACACGCTACATGGCGTACTGAAAGAACGTAATTCAGAAATGACGCCGATTTCTGCTGGAAACAATGTGATTCAGTTACACTGCACATCCATAGCTTCCGGTGTTACTTCGCATTGGTTGGCTGTAAGGCTTTAAGCCCCGTTCACACTGTTACGCTTTTCACTATAATTGATTGCTGATCCAATGTCCTGTACCTTGGAAAGAAATGGTGGTGGGGAGGGGAGCTGCTAACATCCTTCGGGCTGACTGGCAATACTCTGCAGATCCGGAAGCAAGGACGTATTAGAACAGAACGTGGCGTCTCAGCCAGCAAAGTGACTTGCTGAAGGGTCAGATTTTTGGCAGAGAAATTGGGGTTATTGTACAGGTGTGGACCCGGCTTAATATGCAAATTTTAACGAACGATAATTTTCTAATTTGTAATTCCATGTTGCTGTACACTTTCACCTCGTTACAGAAATAAACTCTATAATTACAATATTCAGCGATGTGCACTGTATAATATTTCCATATATTTCGTTAAGTGTACCAACTTAGTGGAGCAGAATCCTTGAGAATGTGATAGTGGCTCAGTTGGTCAAGAATTTTCGTCTTTTTATTGAACTCAGTTTCATTAGGTGTTCACAACTGCATACCATTGGGCCCTGTTCTTAGCCAGTTGAATCCGGTCCACATATTCCTGTGCTATTTACGATCTATTATAATACGTATTAACCTTCCGTATTTAAATGAACTTTAATTGTGGGCTTAATACATACAACATGTTATAAATTGTTTTAAATAAAAGTTGTAGACTGTAATTAGATTTGTGCTTTGTATAATGGATCAGCTGATGAGATAATTGGTCAATTCGATTAGGATTTCATGTAAAAAATGTATAATGGACCGATGTAAAGCAAAATTATACCAGCGCGCCAATATTTGACGCAGATTTCAATATCAAATTTTACTTGGTGATGGAGTAGTTCTTTCCAACGGAGTCCCTAGAATATAATTCTTACTGTCAGGCATGGCTGATACTGTTACGTCTTGTAATAACAAGACTATTGATAATGTCCAAAAATTAAAATTTATTTCAATATGGCCAGATATATTCAAAATCATTCCATCGAAATCTCTTCAGTCGTTTCAGAGATGAAACATGAGGACGTATACAAAGAACTCTGCAGCCATTTTATGTACGTCATACAAATAGTGGATAAAATATGTACGAAAAAAATATTGCGAGTTTTGAGATGTTTTATTACATGAGCAGTCCTAACGAAAACGGCGTACTTGTTAAGGGCGTATACAACATTAGCCCAGTTTCTGCGTCGGAACGTATTTCGTCGGGCGTGACGTTTCTCGGGTGCTGCTGTATTTTCTTCAAGAGCTGGTGTTCGCGCGTGGATGCGCTCCAGCGAAGACGCCTCTCCACCGTGTTTTGATTCTGTGTAACGCGAGCTAGACACCAGTTTGGCGTGCACAGCCGTTATCAAAACAGCTACGTTGAATGCAAGTGCGCATCGAGTAGTGGAGTAACAGAAGTCTAAGGAGGATTTGTAGATTGCAGATGTCGGCTCATCTTTCGGCAAGTATACTCAAGTTTTGCGAGGCCCTTGAATGAAAGTCTTTGTGCGATAATTCATGTAAAAGGATAAGTTAGATGGCACATTCGTGATTTTTCGAGAAACTGATATTTTAGGCAAAAAATACGCGTATTTTGGCGCAAAAACGTTTGCAACTTTGTAAAACAATGTACATAAATGGAGGATTTTAAACTGTGAATCATTTGTTGATTTATTGAACGACTCTTTGTTGGTCATATACCTACAGCAGAGGTCGGTAACGTTTTCAATACCGCGGTCTGCGTTAGCGATTCATATCATCGTCGAGGGCCGCAGAGTAATATAATGTCGTGGAGATAAAACAAATTTTTTTTCTTTTTAAATTTTTTTGCTTTCGTTTGCCTTTACGTGTAGATAATGTACATATATTTTAACAGTGTTCTTCCCAGTAGCATGAAAATGTTGCCCTTCTCTTATTGGCTAATTCCCAAATCATGCGATCCGCCGCTTAAAAAGTTACGTGGGTCACAGTTTTTTAACCCTGACCTATAACACTTAATGGTAAGCCCAAGACTTTAAGTACTGCGATCTATTTGACGCTGTCACGCAGAACGCTGATTCGTTATGAAGTTATGCAGTACTGTTGTAAAGGCCGTCTAGCGTCGTTAAGAGCCAGATGTTAATGTCTGTAAATCTTATCTGTTAGACAAATTCTTTACGTAATTAAAGAAAGACGTAAACTGTCGCGTCTAAGTATTGGCAGTTTTATTTACTGTTTAAACTTGTTTGCTATGTATATTTTTTCTGTAATGAATGAAACCCTGATATTTTGAAACAGGCAGTAAAATTTGTTGTTAATGAAAGCATCTCCATTCGTAGGTCACTATCTTATACATAAAATTGTGGGTATATTCGCTTATAGCTCGGGAACGAATTTACCAATTTACACCATACTTGGTGTATACTTATTCTCTGAAACAAGAAAGAAGTTTTAGAATGATAAAAATTCTGAGAATTGTCCCGGGTTCGAAATCTGGTGAGTATAATTTATGTATCTTGTAAAAGTTTAAAACAGTCGCCAAAACTGAAGTTGTGTTTTTCGACAAGAAGATTACAGGAACAATGGCTACGACCCCGAAAAACTATCCTGAGACGGTTTCTGTAGCTCGAAAACTAAACATAATAGAACCGCGCAAGGCACACAATTTTTTGTTTCAGCGAGATTGCAGGAATTAAGGTCACAAACTCGAAAACTTCCCTTGGTTTGAGTCTCGATGAAGATGTGAAAAGGGACATAATACGTAACAATAATAATTATCATAATTATTATTTTTCTGTAGTATTCAAAGACATGAATCGAATTATCAGGCCTATAATAAGCTTTCGGACATTAAAGATTGGAAAACCACTAAAAATGTTATTCTAAATGGTGGTTCTGCCAGCCAAAATACGAAAAAAGAATGTTTACCACCAATACATAGATACGAGGTGCGATCGGAAAGTTTCAAGACTGTGTCAATAGCGGGCGAACCGGATGTACTACGAGCTTCTGCCTTTAGGGGGTGCGGCCTACATTCATAGTGAATCAGTGTGCCAGCCGACATCATCAAATTAGCATTTGTTTCTTAGTTACGGGCGTTTTGGTAGTGCATTACACCGACCCTCCTGCGATTTCGGAATGGCGTGTGCATCAAATTTTGCCAAAGACTTGCCAAAACGGCTACGGAAACCTATGAAATGCTAAAGCAAGCATTTGGGGAGTCCGCAATGGGTCGTGCACAAACTTTTGTGTGGCATTCACGTTTTAAAAATGGCCGAACCTCTGTCGATGATGACGAGCACAACGCCCGAAAATGTTACGAAGATTCGGCAGGCCATTCACGAAGATCGACGTCGTACCATCAACGACTTGTGCGACATTGTTGGGATAGGCTATGGGACCTATCAGTTGATTCTAAAGGAAGAACTCCACATGCGACGCATCATGACAACGCGCCAGCGCACACCGCCCTCAAAGTTCGGCAGTTTTTGGCCTCAAACACCATGGCCGTCATCCCGCACCCTCCTTATTCGCCGGATTTAGCTCCGTGTGACTTCTTCCTCTTCCCAAAGATGAAAATTCAGCTAAAGGGAAGGAGATTTGAGACGATGGAAGAGATTCAGGCAGAATCGCAGATGGTGCTTGACAGGCTGACAAAGAAAGATTTCCAGGCTTGGCAGCGGCGCTGGGATCGTTGTGTTCATTCCCAGGGGAACTACTTCGAGGGTGATGGATGAATTTAATATCTGAGATAAGTGTACGGGTTTTTATAGGCGCAGTCTTGAAACTTTCCGATCGCACCTCGTATAACTTCATTAAGTGAAACGAATTAAAGCATTAAACACCACAACTTCCATTTCGCTCTCAGGCATAAAATGTCATATTTCTCATCTCCGATACGGGCTTACAGTTTGCCCATTTCATCCTCTGAGACTTTTGTTGTAGTACTTAAACTGTCTTAAGTAGAATGTTATCCAGTGTCTCGATGTTATAATTAAAATATTTTTTCTAATCTTCTGTTGAAATGAATTAAAGGGAACTCGTCTGCGAGGTGCTCCCCAAAACTTCGGGGAATTTGCTCATAAAAAAATTGCCTATCATAACTCCTAGTTTCCACCGTCTCCTTCGAAGTAGTCCCCTTGGGCATGGATACAGCAATCCCAGCGTTTTTTCCATGATTCCATGCATCCATGGCTGGATCTCCTCCATTGTGTCAAAACGACGGCCTTTCAATCGAAATTTCATTTTGGGGAACAGGAAAAAGTTGAAGTGGGCGAGGTCAGGCGAATAGCATGGGTGGGGAATCACTGTCGTGTTTTTGGAAGCCAAAAACTGCCGAACAACGAGCGATGTGTGGGCGGGCGCGTTGTCGTGGTGGAGAACCCAGCTGCTGTTTTCCCACTTTTCAGGACGTTTGAGCCTAATGCTCTCCCGTAGCCGCTTCAAAACTTCACAATAAAACTTCCCGTTGACAGTTTGACTAGGAGGGACAAATTCCTTGTGGAGAATGCCTTGGAAAAGATCAACATGGACTTCACATTGCTGCGAACTTGACATGCTTTTTTGGCCGCGGTGAATTTGGCGAATTCCACTACGAAAACTGCTGTTTAGTCTCAGGGTCATAACCGTAAGTCCATGACTTATCACCGGTTATGACCTTGGAGATGACGTTGGGGTCATCTGTGGCTTCATCTTTGAGTTCAGTGCAGACAGCAACGCGATGTTCTTTTTGGTCGTTGTTAAGCAGGCTCGGCACAAATTTTGCAGCAATGCGTCTCATGTTCAAATCGTCTGACAAGATGCGTTGTAAGGAACCGTACGATATTCCTACGATCGCACAAACATCATGGATTGTTCGTCTACGATCTGCAACCACAGCCTCTCGCACTTTCGCGATGTTTTCCGGTGTTGTGCTTGTCGATGGCCGTCCTGAACGCTCATCGTCGTCGACAGACGTTCGTCCATCCTTATAGCGTTTGTACCAAAAAAAAAGTTTTACTTTGACTCATAGCATTCTCACCAAATGTTTCCACAAGCACGCGGTGGGTTTCTACAGCAGTTTTTTTAAGCTTAAAGCAAAATTTGATGCAGATTCTTTGCTCCTTAAAATCTGCCATTTATGCAGGTTTAAAAAATCACCGAACCACTACAACACAACGTTACAAAAACGCACGAGACTCAAGAACGCGGCCTCTCGCCTTCACGGCTGTTGGCACACTAATTCACAAAGGGTACTGCTCGCCCTATCTAGCGGCGGCAGGCCATTCCACAACCGGTTCGCGCATGGAATTCAAATTCCCCGAACTTTTGGGTAGCACCTCGTGTGTGTGTAACACAGATTTCGCAAGTTGTTAAAACCTGAACAAAGAAATTATCCCATCTCTTACAACTTACTCGTAGTTCGACCACAGTATTTAAAAAAACCCTCTTATGTGTGAGAAGAGAAAGGCCTGTTTGTTTGTCTCTATAAACTGCAATACGGAAGACTCTCACGGTATCATCAAGATAAATGGGTAATTATAATCAGTTTTTTTACTATTTTGTGTCACAATAAACTTGTTTTGTTCCGTTTCACATGATTTGGTGTCACGAGTGACCTGGTCTCGGGCTGTTCTTGTTAAGACTGAATGAACGTCTTTAGTTGGTAGAAGGATGCATAAAAGTACAGGGTGTTCCAAAATGTTTTCCTTGTTACAAAATTTAATATCAAACGAATCACTGAAGATAAAGGTACATAGTTTGCGGAATTTTGTACCGTCAGTTATAAAGTTTCGTTCACAGCGCGAGTCACTAGGAGTCAAGTGACAGCGCTGCTGTCAGTCACAACTAAAAATGGTGACAGCACAGGAAAAGACCCCATGTGATTTGTGGATTTCGGAGTCAGACTTAGCTTTGAAAATGCAAAAAAAATTATCACTGTGGTACACGGTAAGACTTAACCTTCGAAAACCAATTGTCAAGATAGTGGATGAGGAAGTTTCTCACGACAGGCAGAGTTACAGAGGAAAGTAGCAATATGTCCTGCGTGGATTGTGTACTGTACGTCTACCTACGTAGCCCCAAGATGAATATCCGTGACTTCGTGCCTCATGCTTGTTTAACTTATTTATAACATAAATGTATAACGTTGTACCTAAACATTTAAAGCTCGACGAGCGAAGTGCAAATTTTGCCAATGGCTTTCTGGAACCTATTGATAAAGGTAACAGTGGAAAATGTCAGTTACCTCAAAGCGCGAATTTGATGGTCCGAGAATCTACATTCATTTATTTATCATATCGTGACAGTCCAAACATTAATGTCGGATTATTGATCATTCTTTTTCGTAGAAGAAACTGGACGTGGATCGAATATTTTTTGGTATCAAATGTAGGAACTGGGGCCTTTAATCTTCTAAAAGGACGGTGTCTCACCATACTGGAATTTAGCTATACGTGATTTTTTTTAAACCAAACCATTCGAGGACGTTGGCTTGGATGGAACGGGCCAATTTCATGTCTCCACGGTCATCTGACATTACCCCTTTTGACTTAGTTTGGGAAAAAGTCAAGGACCTAGTGTATCCTGTACCGAATTTTGTCATATTGCTTACTCAATCAAAAATGTACATGAATTGAAATTTAATATCGACTTCACGCACTGCACGCATGTTAATAAGGAACTTTTACCTGAGGATACAAAATTAAGAAAACCACATAAATTTATCATCAGCTTTTCGGTTGATATTATGTGTTGTAATAGGTAAGATAATACATGAACACGCTGTATCTTAATATCTCAAAGAGCTATAAAACGTGTTCACGCGGACTCTGCGAAGTGTGTCACTTGTAATGTGACGTAGGTCAGATAGAGGCCATGATGAGATCTTGTTTTCACGGAAAATAGCCTCTCCACCTTGTTTTATCTTATACGCATATATTTTGTGGTCTAGAAAGTTGAAATTACTTTGACCATCATGTTATCTTCTACTCGTGTGCATTGTTCCTTGAATATTGTCAGTTCTAAACAAATTTTGTAGCAATTCTGTGAATAGACATTACAGTCGTTATTTAGGTTATGAAAATGCTTCGAGAAGAAGAACGAAGTATTACCATACGTAGTACTTTTAAATTTAATCGATGAACTTCTGTTTTAAATGAGAACTAGAGCGGAAAGAATTTGCTGGAGTTCTTATAGATTATTACAAGATATTCAACAACATGTAGCAGACCTTTAGTGTCGATCTCTCGAGAGTGTCTTGTCAGTTTGTTCTGCATATTAAACATTTAAAAAAATACATGTTTTAGTTGATCGTCAGGGGGAAAGACGAAATAAGTTTCATGCATATTTTATTATTAAAGATTGGTCACTAAATAAAAAAATTATTAAGTGACTGATTCCAAACTTGGAGGAGATTCATAAACCGAATTTTGTTGCAAATTTCAGAATCATAACCCACTGGAGTTAGAGAATGTCATTTACAGGCGGGAAGAAGCGAAGTAGACAGGCCCGGGTTCACATTCCTTCGGAGCCCCTGTTAAAATCGTTAAGTGATTCCGCCCACCTGTCCATCCGTCTGTACACCATGTAACAATTCGAGAATAACTAAACGGATTTTATGAAGTTTAATATTGGGAAGTTTTGCGAAAAATTGACTATCCATTTAAATTTCAGTAAAGACTGACAATTTAATGACAACTTTATTTGATGTCATAATATTAATTAGTTGATCTTTGTAATGGCGCCGTGTTGTTTTCTTTAGGAAACTGGCTTTTTGGGTGCCATGATAAAATCAGAGTAAGCAACTGATCCTTGTGGTGGTTAGGCATTTTTTTGTTTTAAAGAAACTGAATCTGGTGGTTGCCGTGACAACATCAGACCAAACATCTTTTCTGCAGAGTGTCCTTCGTCTGTCCTGTGGTTTGAAAGAGAGCATTAAATTGAAATTCCCAAAATTAAAATCTAGAAGCAATAATAGACCAAATGCTTGCAAATTATAGGCTTTATGAAAGCGTATTTCTCATTATGTCTTGTTGAGTAATGATGATAATGTCATAGGCCAACAGTTTATATCCATTTATTTTAATTTCACATCTGAAACAAAAATCCTGATTATTAAAATGAATTATGATAATGTTACGTACTGTTTTATGGATGTGAAATTTGGTTTCTCAAAATAAGGAGAAGAAAAATAATGAGAATAATAACGAATACTTCGACCTAAGAAAGGAATTGACAAGAGGATGGAAAATTTACACGATGAGAAATTGATAGTCACGCGATTAGTTGAGAACTTACCGCAACTTTTCCCTTCTTTATAAATATTACTACGGTCTAAAACCCGAAAGGATAAGACCGTATTGAAGATGAAAGCATGAATGGAACGAAATAATTAAAATTGAGCTTCGGGTTTTAGAGTTTGGGTTGGATTAAACTGACTCGGGATAGGATCCTATGATCAAGGTAATGAATTTTCGTGTACCAAAAATAGTGTCAATTTCTTAACTAGTCTTGAGACTATCAGCTTCTCAAGGACTACGCTGTGGAGTGAGTTAACCCTCGACTAGGATATGCGTTCACTCTGTTTCTGGATGCGTGAGTCTTAACTGGAAATGTTCTAATGGTTGTGTTACAGGAGGGGACGCTGCTGATGTGAAGGTCAAAACATCATGGCAGTACAGCAGTCTCACCCCCTTACCCCGGTGCCACCCGTTTCTTGGAGGTTCTCCCCGCTTCCTACTCACATCTTCAGCTTGCTTCCCGATGCCTGTAGCAGTGAGAGTAGTGACATAGAACTAGAACAGAAACAAGGTCTGCAGCAAATAGAAGAAGAACGGAAATCACGTCAACAACAACAACAATACGAAGAGTACTGCAGCTTCCTGGAAGAGCAGAAACACAAATTCTATCTGCAACAAGCTCAACAGTACCGAGAACAAGAAGACCACGCGAATGGACACATCGAAGAACAATGCCATCGAAACGGGTGCTTTCAGAAATGTTTGAACGAGTACGATCAGGAACAACAATGTATACAGGGTGATTCCGTTTACAAACAGAATCTCAGTCGGTGCGTTCAAGAACAAGGGAAATATAACGCAGATGGTTATAACCAAGTGCACGACGCATATCAGTTGAATGGATACCTTCAGGAAGAATCACATCACGACCAAGAATATCAGTTAACGAACGATACGCAACAGTGTTATGTCCAGCAAGAGCTGCAGTATCAGTACGCAGTGCATCAGAGTGTAGAAAACGAGTGTCAGTATCCGACAGGAGGTGGCGAGGAGTGTCGTCAACGGCTCGAGCAGAGTTACACCACCGACAAAGAGGTAGACGTTGCGCTCGGGCAGACTGAACGGCTAATAGGTCAGCAGGAGACAGAGGAGGGCGGTAGAGTGTTCTGCATTGTTGGCCCGAACGGAAGTCCTAGACTCTCGACATATACGTCCATGTCGACGTCGGTTGGGTCATCTGAAGGTGAGTACTGACCATGAAGCAGATCTTTAGTGTAACTTTTGGTGCGTAACTTTAAGGTTTGCTTATTCTTACACTGGTTCTATTGAATTTTGTTGCTGGGAATTGTTCGTAAAAATTTGTCCCCCTGAAAGAAACACGAATTGACATTTTTGATGTCGAGACAGTAAAATAAATCCACATTTATGTAAAACCCTTAGGTTCACTACCGTGCTCACAAGAGCTCGCTGGTGGATCGTATACTGAGCCAGTTGAATCCAGACAACACTTTCACATCGTATCTCTTTAATATTATTCTCCCATCTGTTTCTAGGTCTTCTAAATTGTTCCTTTCCACGAAGTTTCTTAATCGAAATTCTGTTCCCATTATGGCTGCCCTTATCCGAGTAAAATCATAACCTGCTTCTCGTAGTCCCTTCATTTCCCCAGCAATGCCATGCGGCCACCATGTTCTCACTGCTGCGAGTGTGAAAATGGCTATCTTCTGAGATGTTGCGCCGTGTAGTCTGGTACAAGTTTACCGACGTTTTAGAGTTGCTAGCGTTCTGCCTCCACTGCCCTAATGATGGGCGACAAGCACCTCTGAAACGTCGGTAAACTTCTACCTGATTACGCGGCGCAACATCTAAGAAGATAGTCGTCTGCAAATATCACGAGGGTCGTCATGTAATCTCCTAAACTGTCTACTTACTTTGTCCATTGTAACTTTTAGTTACGAATTTTTTGTTTTGTTTTTCTGGTACTTGGTTTACTTTGAGACAGTTCTCAGCTGCATAAGTTCTTTAGCGTCTGTTTGGCAGGATGTTGAAGGAAGCATTCCTGAAAACCAGCATTTATTTGAGGATATTACAAAAATCTTTTGTTAGAATAGCCGGTTACCGCTGCAAGATTCGAACCTGGATGTGCCCGAATTTGAACAAGATTTCTAACCATTCAACTGCAATTCTCATTGTTCTAACGTGTTTCACGTAATTCAGAAATAGGAAGAGGCAATTGAAAACCAGTGAGTACCTCCTCCAATCACAGCCCAGGTATTAGGCGTGTTGTAAATCCGTACAGACAGAAAAATTATGTTTGAATGCGATTATTTCTCTCTTGTCCATAAGCCTACATTCATCAATTTTTCGTCACCTTTATTTCTCCCCACGCAGAATCAGTTTTAGACGAGAGGATTCCATTAAAATTTAATTTAATTTCTTATGGCGTGGACTGGTTTTGTCTGGCGTAGAGTATGTTGCAGTGGCTGACTGTTGCGAAGTAGGTAATACATTTTTGTATTCCGTAAAAGGCGGGACATGTCTTGACTAACTGAGCGACTAACAGCTTATCAATGACTGCTCGACTTTGTTTATTAATGGTATGCGGAATATTTCAGTATGATGTAGTTAGGATGGATACCGCTGCAGTCAGATGGCGTCGCTGTAGCATTCCTCTTGTCCCTTGTCAAGTTGTGATGTTCTTCTGTTGCTAAAGGAATGTGTACTCATGTGAGGCTAAACAGTGCCCATTAAAGATAGACAACAAATGCTGTCTTTTATTCCTGTCTTTTAAACAGACATCGTGTTTGTGTTTAGTTTTCCACGACCGTGTTATCAATTCAGGAAACTTTAAGGTGCAGAATCATTCTTGAGAAGCTTATACTTAATCTTCTAGTTAAGAAATTACCACTCCGCCTTTCGGGTAATCAGAAAGCCACTTCTCTTTATCCTGAACAGTATGAATCAGGTCGACATCCTCACACTCAATTTTAATACGTGTGTTAATGTTAGTCTTCCATCTAATCCTAAGTCTAGCAAGTGCCCTTTCTTCCCTTTGGATTTTCGAACTAAAATTTTATGTCCATTTCAAATAGCTACCTTACGAGTTACATTCCATCTCATCGCAGCCTTTTGTATTTGGTCACGCGTGATAAACTAAAACAAGAATAAATAAAAAAATAATGAAATATTAGGGAGAACAGTTATTGATTTTACTGACCATTTCACACGCTGTTTAGAAAGTGGAGATCCGATCACTAGGTCAGTGTTAACCTCAGCTGCAGTCCTTTCAGATCGCTGAGGCGTGCGAAGGAAGCATCTAACTGTGAAAGTTTATTTCCATTGCTGGAGGAACTTGCAATAACGGTTGTAAATACCCTTCTCTGTTTTAGTCACGCAAACTTTGTTGCGCAGCTTCGACTATTCATTTCATAATTAGTGTTTTTTCAACTCATTGCTTTATTCCGTTACGTTCACAGAATAAGCAGATTTTGTTTCTGCGAACATAACCATCCATCTATCTATCCATCGCCAGCCACATGACATATCCAACGAAAAACGTTCACAATAGACGATAGACTTCTATCATTTCTTGCAGGACAAAGGGATTTCTGGAAATAATTTGCAAGTCAACTTTTCATGATTACATAGGCCCACACCGAGACTAACAGTTCTAGAAAAAAACTCACATTCTGTCTATGAATTTTGAGAAAAAAATCTGATAGAACTATCTAGTTTCATGGAAATCTGTTCTCTGGTTCTCAAGTTATCAAATGCGGGTGAACAGACAGGACGAAGCTGATACACGCATTTTGTAACTTATAGTCTGGAACGTGACTAAAATTCCGACCTGCCTCGGTACATGCTACCATATACACAAATCAAATAGTCCCTGTCTTTTATGGAACCCGAATCTCATCGTCCTGATGATGGAGTCAGCAAGAACCTCTGAAACGTTGATGAACTTCTACCACCAATACACGGCGCCACAACCCAGAATAACCATCTTCTCTCTCATCGCCTTGAGAACCTTAAATCCCACGTAGTTCTCAAACAGTTTTCTAACTTCCTAGTATTTTGTCTTATACTTTGTATAGAATTTAGTAAAAAGTCTGGTCACTGACAACACACTCATAACATAAAATATCATGCAGATTGCTCCAACAATAGGAACGCTCTTAGTAAGGGTCGATGTTTTGAAGACAACATTTAGCATGACGTCACTGCGTCAAGATCGAGTCAATTCTCCGCTCAGACAGACTGTAGATTTGTTTTCGTAGAGTTTAATTAGAGAGCAACATAGAGGTTTCCAGCAGATGAAATCAAGACAATATTTGTACTCGATAATCAATTTCATATGAAATTTGAATGATTATGTCGTCAGTTCGGAAATATCCTGATTCGAGTGATATAACGTAAGAGAATTATGGGAATAATGAAAGTGAAAGAAGTAGACGCATGCGTACTATGGTTTATCTCAAGAGTAATGACTCACACGTGAAATATTTACATCTGCCTGTGTTATGATCTCATGATGTCATGTCAAATGATTACAGAGGATGTACCAACCGTTTCGCTAAGGCAAAATCCTGTGAACAAATTTCCCCATATGTTTTAACGAAATGAATATTCATTGTGCTGTGAAATAATAAACGAAACAATGGCTCAGTAAGTACAACAAAATGTTGCTTTGCAGTGGGCAACAATCATGCATCACGATTGCGAAATCAGAGTTTCGAATCTCGGCCCGGAAATCGGTAATCGACCGACGGATTATTCGGTGTTTTACTCGATTCCTCAGAGAAAAATGCTCAGAGATTAGGTATTTTTAAACAGACCACGCCCCTTTCTTTCCACACCTTTTCCGATTCAACATTCACGCAAAGCATTCTACCATTCTATGTGGGCGTGCAGGGTCTACGTAGTTCAAATGAGTTCGATAATCGATACTGTTTCGTCTCTCATTTTTTGTACATCGCATAGTAAAACAACTGAATAAGTAAACGAAAGAGGGCGTGAAGAAATGGATAGGGATGCTTGTCCTCCTTTACCTCTGTCACAGAGAGGCCATTGTTCTGTTGTTACAAGTATTCAGATGAGACGGTCTGTGAAGCGGTTTAAGCGAGTTAGTGCTTCCTTGACTCAGGTCATTGCTTATTAAAGCGTTCATCCATGCAAGCCTCAGTCATGTGTACCTTTTCAAATCTAGTAAACAAGTGAGAGCATTGTTGTTGTCACTTAAGAGCCTGTTTAGTTCTAATTTAATTAATATTAATTTAATTTCCACCGAAAAGAAGCAATATTTATCGAAGGTAAAAGTGGCAATGCGAAATTTGTAATTAATTTAAAATTGTATACGTGAAGTGGATCAATTGTGTGCTTTAAACTGGAACAAATGAATAAGAAAGGCTGTTTTCAGTTCTGTTAATTGATTTTTGAAAATAAATGTACCAACAAAATACAATTATCTGATTGCATTCCTCAACAGTAAAGACACTCGATTTTTGTGAGATTCTGTGTGTAATCATAATCAGAGATAGGCTTTTTTCAGTTTGGTTAATTGGTTTTGGAAGAAAATATACCCACAAAAGATATTTAAATGTGTAATCGTCAGGTCTGAATTTGAACTTAGACTTTGACACCATTATGGATGAATTCGATATTTTATTCGACATCTCAGTATTGTCATAGACCATTGGAGTATCTCATCCCGAGGATATCCGACCAGCATTAAATTGCCTCAATACAAAAATTGGTGTGACATTGCGCTACGCTAACCGCTAAGTTTGACCTCGGGAACTGAATTCAGCCAGTCATGGGAATTTAGTTTTGACTTGATTTTAAATTAATTTAACAATCTGTAAACAAAGCGGGAAAGGGAACTGGTGATCTTACAGAATTCACAATTCGGCATGAGCGGAAGAAATTTTCGCATTCCCGGAAGCAGTTACTTGGCTTTGTGTTCAGAGAACACTCTTAACTTTTGCCGTTCAACAGACACACGTCGCTTTTTTCCAACACAAACGTTTCGTGCTCATCTTATTCCGCCACACCTTGACCAACCGAGAGATCACTAAAACGAAAGAAACGTAATTATTACACTGTGCGCACATTTCCTAACTTGTTGATACTTGTGTAGGTATGCGGCTGGAGCTTGCTGGAGTTACGCTGGACAGCAGCACGGACGACCTCAACGGCATTGCGACCACATGTGGTTATCGGGACGCTCGTCAACAGAGGAAAGATCTGTCCATGGATTCTGGCATCCAGGGTAGCTCCTGCGACCTCGCTGCAGACAGCAGCGGCTCCGACCTCGATGACGACAGCCTCAATGGGTGGGGTCATGTTTCATACATATCTGATCCTTCTGTTGCGACACCAATTTTATAAGGCTGGTGCTCAGAGCAATCATGCGTTTCTTCCAGAAGTTATTTTTATTTTAAGTGCATGTCTCATCCATTCTTCTTCATTTTGAAATTGTAGATTCATAAAAAAAACTATTGTTACGTAACTGATTGTTGCAGATCTCTTGAAGTAACTGTACCTGATTGTCTGGATGATAAGAATGTATCTACTGCAATGAGGATCATTAGTGGTGGTGCCACTGGTGATGTGGAAGTCCATCATGGGGAAACGTTGAACCTGGTTGAAGAGTTGTACATTATGGAGGATTCCAAAAAGGAACTCCATCCTGTGCCTCAGGAGGTGGTCCTGGAAGGATGTCATGCTTTCAAGAACCAAAATCTCTCCATTGCCACAGAAGTGGTTGTCGACACCACGAACTTGTCCATTCCTGACAGTCTAGAAACTCCTGTACATCTCCCAGAAAACCTCTGCAGGTCTAATGGCGAAGACAAAACGTTTCAACGGTCCCCAACAAATGTTTCAGACACAACAACTGACAATGTCTGCAATGGCCATCGAACATCCAGAAATCTGTCCCCAGTGAGTGACAAATCTGCAAGAGATAATTCAATCAAGAACCTCGACTCTACAACAGGAACATACGTGTCTTATTCTACTCCCTCTCTGGATGACGTCACACTTGTTGAAGCAATGCCAAAAAGTCGTGTTAGAGCCAACATGACAAAAATGGTTACAGGTGGTTGTAGGGCAGAGTTGGACATATCACATGATGATAGTAATGACACCAAGGAGGTTCCCCAGTCACTTCATTGCCAACATTTTGTTGTGGTTGCCATAGATATTGGAACTACATACAGCGGATATGCCTTTTGTTTCACTCGGGACCCAGATTCAAACATTCACATGATGAGAAAATGGGAAGGTAAGTTTTTAAGCAAGTCCATATTTTTTACATTAATATTAATAATAAAACAAAGACTGGAAAGATGTATTCTAAAGGCATTCTTTGTGGTTTATGGTCTAAATTTAACAAATAGACTTAAATATTTGCAATTAAAGGTAAATTGTGTCTGAAACTTTACAGAATTTATTGCCAACTTGGAATGAGATTGTTTTAAAATTCTTGAAGACAATTGATCGACTGCGTGTACAAGGCAGCCCATGTGCTGCTGCTTTACTATGACTGGGAGAATAGGTTAGTAGCTGAGCTAGGAGGTGAAACGTTACTATTGCATCATTCCAAGCTATTGGACTGCAGACAGCATCAGCGTTAAGTACGAAAAGCAGTATGATTAAGAATAATGAACAGAGAAGAGGAAAAGGGGTGGCTGAACTTGTGATATAGTTCTCTTCGCTCCCACTTACAAAAGAAGCCAGTAATCTTTGAACAAAATATTTATATACATTCTAAGAATATCCGAGGTTATTTTGGCTTTTCAAGAAAAGTACCAAGATATTATTAAATACAGGTAAATTATTCTTTTTGGAAATCTGATTTCATCCCCTTTGGAGCTATAGCTTCTGTTCAGACTTGTGACGCAGATGGTTAATACTGTAGCTCAGGCCTGTGTTTTTTATAGGAGGAGACCCTGGTCTGAACAACCAGAAGACACCAACAACACTACTCCTGACACCCAATGGGGAGTTCCACTCATTTGGCTTCACAGCCAGGGATTTCTTCCATGACTTGGATATACAAGAGGCAAAGAAGTGGCTGTATTTTGACAAGTTCAAAATGGCTCTTCATCACAACCAGGTAGCGTAATATTTTAATTACATGAACCGTTGTCTTTTACATAAGATTTTAATCTCCCAGAGTGACTGAAAACAATTATGTCTTGTCATGCATTTATCTATGTTGGTATGGAATGAATTTCCAACATTTCATGTGTCGTCTCTCTCTCCACTGTCAGGGACTGACATCATCTTGTTTCCCCCTTAGTTACTTCCAGAGTGCATTCTTAATGAATCTATTTCCATTGATTTGTAATTTTGAACAATGTAAACATGTACAGAGGCTATGTTCATTTGTCTTAGGACTTGAGCCGCAGTACTAAGTTAGAGGCGGCAAATGGCCAGTCGGTATCTGCACTTACTGTATTTGCCCATGCATTACATCATCTCAAGAACCATGCTTTGATGGAATTGTCGGATCAGATGGGCTCAAATGTTGGTGTTGAAGATGTCCGTTGGGTCGTGACTGTACCTGCCATCTGGAAGCAACCTGCCAAACAGTTTATGAGAGAAGCTGCATATAAGGTCAAGGATTGTTTGGTTATTTACCACCATACAAATTTCACATATCAAATTTGAAGAATTCATCAGTAGTTGTCACTCCAAAACATTTTGTGTAGCCATTATACCATTATTTTTATTTTACACAGCTATTACCATGATGTTCGTGGTGGTGGTAATGATGATGATAATGTTTTTCCCAGTACATTACAGACTCCTCACTTTTCAGCTTTAATTTCAACGTGTTTTAATCACTGGCACATCATCAAATTCTGGTGTTTAAATAATATTCTGACACTGTTTGCTAGCCTCAGATTGACTCCAGATCCTGAATAAAATTTGTAAAACACGTGGTGGACTCAGTCTAACATCAGACCAGAACTAGGATTTTTTAATGTCGGACTGAGTCCAACATAGGACTGCAAAGGGTTAAGACATAAGTTCTGATGCATTCCCAACTTCATGTGAACATGTATAGTCGTTTGGGTTGCATTTTAAATGGAACACTTTATCATAGAAAATGTAAAATATCACTTTTGTGATATCATCATCATCATCATCATCATCATCATCATCATCATTATTAACATTTTATATTAACTGTAATAGAAACAGTAGCATTCATAACTAGCAGTCCCTTAATTTAACCTACTTATTTGGTTACATAATTTATTTTTCTGTATATCTGGCTACTTAATATTATAATAGAGTGAAAAATTATTACACAGGCTTGTGAAGTTATCATGTAATCATGATTTATGTAGTGGAGTATGATACATAAAATATAATGATTGGATGACCAAGCATTGCAAGTGTTGATAATTTTCTTTTTGCTTCATTCCTACCGTCAGGCAGGTTTGTGTAAACCTGACCATCCTGAAGGTCTCTTGATTGCATTAGAGCCCGAAGCAGCTTCCATCTGCTGCCGGAAACTGCGTCTGAATCAGCTTGTGCTAGAGCGACCCACCGAGCAGACCAAGCTAAAACTGAGGCGAGCCTCCAGTTCTACCTTGAGTCTTCCCCTGGAACCCACTGGAAACAATCTCATACTTGAAGACAGTAGAGAAGGTACTGTTCATATGTGTTTGTCCATTCATTGCTTCCACATGAAAGAAACACACCAATATTTTATACATACTGACTGTAATAAACTTCTTTGATAAATATTTTTTCTTAAAGACAATTTGATGTTCGAAAATTTCTGTGTTCTGTGTAGTCTGGTCGATGTTAACCAATGTTTCAGAGGTCATACTGCCTCTGTCATCATCACCCTGATGACAGAGGCAGTAAAGCCCTGAATGTATGTATATATAAATCAAATTAAAAATTTTTTTAGACAATGAAAGGATGAACTGATATTCTTCCTTTAATAGACTTTTTTTTAAAGTCAATTAAAGTATATGATTTTTGCTTCCTTACAACTGTCTTCATATACTGCATTTATATATCAGTTACACAATTTTTGCTATATCATAAAGCCAGTCCTAATATAACTAAATGTCACATGAAAATGTGGTGTATTATAGTAAATACCCTTACCTTTAAAATAAAATCCAGTATTTCAATACCATATTTAGGTACACGATATATGGTAGTGGACTGTGGAGGAGGAACGGTGGATATCACTGTTCATGAACTCAGTGAACGTCATGGCACATTACGTGAACTTCACAAAGCTACAGGTGGACCTTGGGGATCTATGGGTGAGTGATAATCATTTTAATTTTTAATTTTCATATAAATTGACATGAACGCTATTTAACCCTTTCCCTTCTTATAACGCAATTGAATGAATGAGGTAGGTTCTACTGGGTCTGTCATATTCTGGTCTGGCTGTGGTTTGTTTATGTCGCATGTGATTTGTAAAAGTTGAATTCTGACAAATGTACCAGAATTTCTAAACTTGTTTATGTAATTTTTGGTACACATAGGCTACACAAAGCATAGCATTGTAGTGTAATCATTAAAGTGACAGGCTGTGGACTTAGACTGAGTTGAATTCACCAATGCAGGATAGGAGAACTAGTTCTGTCTTTATTACAATGCCCAAATACGTTCTGAAGCCTTCCCAGCATCCTATGCAGTGGGAATCTGTCCTTGGGAGCAACCTTGGCTGGACAGTGTAGGTGACAATTCATCTAATGCTGAAATCCGATATTTATGGAAATATGCTTCTACTACTCTTTATGCCTTCATGGCATTTTTGACCTTTACCTTACAACCAGTAGCACCAATTAAATGATACATGTCTGTTTCAGGTGTTGATTATGAATTTGAACACATGCTTGAAGATATATTTGATGCTGAATTCATGGTTCAATTCAAGCTTAAGCGTCCAGCTGCATATGTAGAACTTCTGTTGAGCTTTGAAGCCCGCAAGCGGAGTGCTAGTCCTCATCGAGACTCATCATTCAACATTTTTCCACCATTTTCCTTCATTGATTACTACCGTAAATTCAAAGGCAAAGAGGTATGAGAGCTTTGTTTGAAACATGAAATCATATGTATCTTACTTTCAGAATCTCTAGTGTTAACAACTTGTTGAGGGCTACTTAAATATTCATTCCAGACTATTTTTCATATAATAACAATGAATTTAATATTTTCTTTGCATAAATCTGCTGTTATATACTACATTAAAAAAATGTATATTTAGTAAACAACAAAAATTATGATATTTTTTAAATATGCTTTCATTTCTAATTTTATGAATGATAAAAGATATTCAATAATCACTGGATCCTGTCCTTGAAATGTTGTGTACTTTATGAAATCAGATAATGGACACGGTGAATAATATTGTAGTTCTATACAGCTTTTTTGCATTTGATATTTTAGGTTGAACAGGCTGTGAAGAAATATGGCAGGAAGGATATAACATGGTCCACTCAGGGAATGTTGCGTCTTCAGCCTAATGTGATGTTGGAACTGTTTAGACCAATGATGGATAAAATAATACAGGTTGGTTGTTTAACGCATGGGCACAAAATTTTTCCTCCAGCCTCTGTGTCCAGACTGGCTCTGGGGTCCACCGAGCCTCCTATCCATTTGATATCGGGGTTCTTTCCCAGGGGTAAAGCGCGGTCAGGGCGTGATGCTGACCACTCACCCCTATCTAGTGCCAAGGTTAAGAATGAGTATGAACTATAAGCTCTCTCCCTCCAAGCGCCTACATGGCGTATAGTGGGACAGCTTTTATTTTGCCTCTTTTCTTATAACGTTAAGAGAACATTTCTTTCCTGAACAAATGATCACATAACACCCATTTAATTTTAAAAAGTATTGCATTTAAGTTTTCTGTATCGTGAACAGGTTATGTAAACCATGGTCAGTAGAGGTTAAGGGCTTCTTATTACTGCCAAATTTCAGATATGAATCCTGGCCCAGAATTTTGAAGCTAGCATGAACTAAGAAATGCCAGGATGATTATGATTAAGGAGAAATGAAAGCAGTAGCAGCATCCACTTTGAAGGACTGAGGAAAGAATGTTTCATCAGAAATACTGTCAACATGTTACATTTTGTTCATCATATTTGTTTATGAACTACATACATTTCCATGTGTTTTAGCACATTCAAGATGTACTGGAAAGTCCAAGAGTAAATGGCATCAAGTTTTTGTTTCTTGTGGGAGGATTTGCAGAATCCCAGATTCTGCAGCATGAAGTTAGGAAAACTTTTAGTGACAAAGTGAATGTCATCATTCCACAGGTAAACTTAATA